>NC_079371.1:21030000-21687500 GCF_021018895.1 Seriola aureovittata
GTCTCTGCAACAGCACAGGATATGACTCAGCCCCTGTGTCACAGTGTAGTAGCTGGATTGGTGAACGGTGCACTCTTTCCTCCAGTGGTGTTGGGCGCCTACAGAGTACAAGCACACTCACGTATGCACGCACACACACGGACAGACGTGCCCACCGCACTTGAAGAAACTTGCGCACAGACTAAGACCATATCAGTTCATGGAAAACTAGGGCTATAAAACCATGTATGCCTCTTCCATACAAGGTGTGCCATGTATTATTCATCTGAATTTGAATGAAAAAACTGTTCAATATTTATAGCAAGAAAGTGAACAAAGGCAAAAGGCATGCATTTTTGCACGCATATTTAAACATGGAAGACAGCGGGGTAGTGTGTGAACATGGGAGTGTCTACTTAAATTTTTTTTTTTTTTTTTTTTGCAACACTCAGACTGTGTCCATGCCTGTATGTTTGAATGCAGGCTTATTTTTTTGCCCAGTATATGGCTTTGTGTTGTGTGTATTGTTGCTATGCTTAAACGAGATAAAAGTACTTATGCAGATAGGGTGAAGTGGGAGCTATTTCACATTTAAGGGGACATTGCAGAGAGGGGGAGTCAAGTCAAATTTATTTATAAAGTGCTTTTAACAAACAAGGTTTATCTCAAAGTGCTTTACATCTCGGCAAAGGACACAAACAAAATGCAAATAAAAGCAAGATGAAAGAGGAAACAGTCCTCAAGAAGAAATGAGGCTGTGTACAAGAGAGGAGGTGGAGGAGGAGGAGGAGAAATAAAACTCTCTGCATACTTTAATAACAATTTACACTCTGCATGTGTGATGCTTTTCCTCCAGGTGTCTAACTGCATGTAGTGTTTGCATATGCAAGTGTGTGCATGCATGTACGTGTGTCTTTTTCTCCCAAGAGCATCTTTGCATGTGCAAACAGATGTTTTGTGTCCCTCCCGTGTCGCAGAGGTCATGCCCCTCCATCTTTCTCTCATCTACTTCCCCCCTCTTCCCCTGTTCTCTTCTTTCACAAGCATCTGTTCTGCAGGGCCATGTGGGTGACACCTGCGTCCCAGTGGCGGCGCAGAGGAATCAGGTCACCTTACAAACTGGTCGCCATTACAGCTGGAGTTGTAACGGAGCTCGCTGCCCCCTATCTGCTTTAAACACCCATCCTGGAGGAAGGGAATGAGGAAGAGGGAAATTTAGTTTGCATGAAAGGAGACCTGGTGTTATACATACATTTTATGCCAGGGTTTATTTGCATGACATAGTTGCTACCTATTTTGCCTTTATGTTTGCATGTGTGTATGTAAAGTTGCCATCATTATGCCTCTTACGAATCTCTTGACTGGCAAATATCAAAGCTGAGGAGCGAACAGGAGGGTATGACACATCCACTCGTTTCTCTTCCTCTCCACATACTAATTCTTTTCTTATCTAACTCAAGCAGAGATGACAAATGGAGGAGGGCAAGTGTGATCGCACAGCTTGACAAGGCTGTTGCTTTTGTTGTACTCACCACACACGTATGTGAGCATATGTGCGCTTACTCCACCCTTTGATCAGTACCAGGAAGGCAACGTGCAAACAAACACAATCACTGTAATGTATTCCACGCTTAGATGTGTAAAATAGTGATGAAAGTGCAATGTGTAGTACAGTTGAAATACAAAAGCTAACTGTGTTGTAAAGCCAGAATTCAAAGCCAAATGGAACATCAGCAATTCTGTGTGCTTTGCAGTAATATCAACATTTCTACTCAGACAGTGTTAGAATAAAGGTGCGGACGGTTTGTGATGACATTTGAAGATATTTCTTCTTATTAAACGTGGGGTTTTTGATCAGCTGCATTCACTACATGCACCTGTCATGTCAGTGTGTGCAGAAGAAAGCATGCTAATTCACAAGAAGTGAAGCAACTGTGTCAGACTCTCCTATGTTGTATTGTATGTGGTTTATTGATTTTTCTGTATGAACCCACACACAGACACATACTCACACACATACTGAAGACAGGCTCAAATCTGATTCACAGAGAGAGAGAGAGAGAGACAGGGATAGAAAGGTGATGTGTGAATGGGTGTTCTTGTCTGAGTCATCCGGGTTTGTTTTTCAGCTCACTCTCACTCAACAGTCCATTAGCTCAGTGTTGGAGGGGCAAGTATTGGATTCTAGCTGACATGTTCTCCCAAGTCTGGGAGCATGCACACTGTGCTGAGTGCTCTAATATGGCTCACACACACACACACACACACACACACACACTTTCTCTTAGCTTTGAAAAAGAGAACAGGAAAGAAAGAAAGAGACTGACGGTGAAAGAGGGACAGGAGTGGAAGAACTGGCTAAATGTAAGACAGACAAAACAGAAAAATGTGAACCAAGACGTGAAGGACGGTTATAAAGTTCCATGTATCTATTTAGCTGGAATTTCTTTTCTAAAATAAGTTATCGACCATTTGAAAAATATGACACCTGCTCTGAACACAGTGATTGCTGATGCAAAAGTAGCTCATAATGGAATGTCAGTGAAGTTAGCTGCTGGCTGAAGAGCTTTAGTTTCTGGGCATACTGAGAAATAAAGACAAAATATCAAGTAACATCTCTGTTCTACTTTTGGAGGTGTAGCATCTTTGAAATGAAATCCTTCACTCGCTTCATCTGAAACTACCTTTGATGTCCGTCACAAAGAAGTGTGGCTCTTAAATCGCTCACTGTTCTTGTCTTCTTCCAGGGGCTGCCAACCACCACAGTCAGTCTACACTACGGCCTCCACTGCCCCCTCCGCACAACCACCACACCTTATCCCACCAGTCTGCCAACAGCCTGAACAGAAACACCCTGAGAGGGGGACGCAACCCCATTCACGCCCCGGCTCCGGGCACTGGAGATGGGCCGACCACCCCTGAGTCAGTCCAGCTACAAGACAGCTGGGTGCTGAACAGTAACGTCCCGCTGGAGACCAGGTGAGAGGAAATGTGTTTCCTTTTCATTGTATTCTGTTTTTACAGTCGACAGGTTTGTCTCATGCTGATATCAAGAGCCACTTACAGTAACCACGACTGTGGAATAAGCCTCATGTAATCATTAGTAAGTAATGAAAGGTCAGAGCAATGCTGCTTCAATTCCTGTGAGTACATTGATGTATCAGAGAGAAATGCAAGGAGAAAAAATGAGGCCATAGCACTGATGCAGAACTGTTCACTTACTCAGACAATTAGGAGTGTTTTTACACTTTGAATGTTAAGAATGCAAACTCACTAGAATGAAGGTAATTCCTACTTAAAATAATCAATGTCATGTAAAGTAGCAATAAAACATGATTTAGTTCCTTGTCACACCAGAAAGTAGCTAAAATGCAAGCTAGCTTAGTTTATAACAGCAAATGGTAAGTTTATTCAATCAACAGATGTATTTGTACCATTGACTACTGTCTCAGGACTGGTTGGCTTAGCGACATGTGCGACATGTTTTTATTCTGATGGTAATAGGTCAAGAACATAAATGAATGTGTCAAAGTTTACCATAGTTAAACTCTATGTCAAAGCTCTATACAGAATCCCCTCAATAACTGGTGATTGCACCGGAATTAATTTACTTTAATACCAAGCTCTTAGTCATGTTCTGTGTTACTTTACACCCATGTAACATCAATAAATCACTGAGTGTCTCCCCCATGATGAGTTTGTATTTTTAAAATTCTTCTTATTACAAAATTTATGAATGCCCAGGAGGTTGATTTCATCTGACAGTCATCCAGGGCCGTGACACATGGCATGAATGTCCTTGATCAGGAGTAAGCAGAGAGGCAGAAGACACACACTTCTCAGGAGCAGCTGACCAGTTCAACTGATTTGTATCAGCATATTCGTTAGCCCATAGTATCATTTTTTACTGAGTCATCTCATAAACAAAATCTACACTTTTTAGTTCACTGTGCAGACGCAGTACCGCAGAATATCATGTACATTGTCACTGAACATCTCCCCTCCGTTATTCTAAGCAAATATATGAACCTCCAAACCAAAAGAAAATTGTTCTTTGCTGCTGATTCACAAAAGTGCGCTACTCGAATGCATTCTCTACCTCATCTCCAAGAATGACACGTATAAAAAGCTGCCATGTGTCAAAACTATTACGCATGCATCCTGGAGTGCGGGAGCAGGAAATACAAAGCATTTCACACACCCTACACATCCGCTTTTTGCCAGTACACAAAGAACATTTACCAGGCAAATAGAGCATTCATGCAGCGTATTACTATTCATGAGGCATGCAGTGAGAGGGACACTGCACACGCTCACTCTGTGAGCATTTACTCTGCAAGCTGTAGTTGTGTTTCTCCTGCTGGGCGTTGGGGCTTCCAGCTCTGATGGGCCCCATCTCCCCAGAGTGCCGGCCCTGTGCAGTATTTATGAGGCCTGGCCATGTTTAATTCAGGCCCACTGATCTCAGGTCCTGTGCTTATGCATTGCGCCAGTATGCATGATGGGTAAGAGTAAGTGTAGTGTTAAATTTCCATTCGCAATTGTTTGTCTAGGCCTGTGTTGCCATGGTGACACGTATGCCATAACTTAGTTTGAGGAGAAAGGATATTTTCGTGACTTCTGCAAAATTAAATGTATGAATCCTCTTTAGAGGCTGTTGTGGTTGCCATCTTCACAGATTTAAATGAGGCGACACACGCGCTTATGCGCACTGTTGAGCCCTCTGCAGTTCCAGTATTTGGTCATGTTCAGGTGGTGGGGTTGGGCATGGCTCAGAGCCTGTTGCAGTAAATGGAGCCCAGAGCAGCACACAGAGATTCCAGCTCCACCCTCCATCCCAGATTGGACCCTCCTCTCTGGTCCTGGCGATGGCAGAGGCTGGGTGGGCTGCCTGGAGCTGCTGGAGCTTGTGACTGGGTCAGAGCCAGCCGGGCAGAGCCAGAGAGTCACACCATTCCCTGCGTTGGCAAAGCCCATCCTCCATCTCATTATAACCAGCAGCTAGGAGATGATGAGCAAACGTGTGGATGTGAGGTGGGGAGCGTGTGCTTGTGTGCAATTGTGTGTATGTTTGCATCGAAGCATGTCTGTTGCCTTTGACTGTGGCTACCCCCCACTGTAATCATATGTAAATCTTGGCATTTGTTGTCCACTCGTTATAGTAAATGTGTGCGCGCGCGTGTGTGTTTTGGCTTGACCCAATAGTGTGACAGCGCTGAGAGGATGAAGATTGATCACCTAAGAACACCCCAGGGCCTGGATGACTGGCAGAAAAAGAGAGAGATAGAAACAGACGAGGGGAGGTGGGTGGGGTGGGGTGGGGGGGGCGTGATATAGCAGAGAAATATAAGTCAGGAGAGCGGGAGAGGGGGAAATGGAAAGGAATGGTTTACGGTAGAGGAGGGAGAGATTAAGAGGGAGAGAGGGGGAGAGAATGGAGGGAGGTGGTGATTGAAGGAGATTGTTTTGTGTGGAGTGTGTGTGAGAGAAGATAGAAAGGCAGAGGAGGGAGATTGGGGCCCATAGAACATGGATACATTTACCGGTGTGAGATAAATGACTATAGATGGCTGGTGCCACTCAGTGCGTGTGTATTTCTGTGTGTGCATGTGAGTGCACATGTGTGTACATGTGTTTGAGGATTTTACGAGAAAAGCACCTGATTTCCAATCGGTCCCTGGGAGCCTCTAGTCTAGCTGATGCCAGTTTCAATCTCTTTCTGTGATCTCAGGACATTCCCCTGCACCCCCCGCTCACCCTGGTGTGGGCCACAGCTCTAGGGGAGAAATAAGATCACTGAGGGGGCTGCAGCATCTCAATTTATCTGGAAGGAGCAAGGGGGATGGGGAGGCATAGTCGGGGTACTATAGGTTACTTTCAAATGCATTACTGTGGGGACAGATTTAAAGATGCTACCTGTGGGAACCACAGGGGGTGTAGAAGGAGAAGCGGGAGTACAGAGAAAAGATTCATGCCCAGCCCTGTTACCACCACTGCAATATGCAGTGTTTCCCAACAGAATTAGATTCTGTTTGTGATGGTAGCTGACAGGGGTTTTCTTAAATTAATTATCAAATAATACTGAATATAATGTGCGCCACCATTACATATTTTAAAACTACTATATAACAAATAAGTAACTGAACAATATACAACTCCCTTGCGTCATGTTTTTTCAACAAACAAATTAGTCAGATCGGTGAGGGTTGATTACATTGGCCAGTGAGCCCAGTCCCAGCACACACACGCAGCTCACGATCATGCGCTCCCCAACTGACAGGCACACAGAGAGGGCCGGTGAAGAGACAGACAGGGACAGTAAAAACTTTATGGATATTTTGACGGTCCACCAGCCTACTAATGTGACGGGATTTCTCCTGGTGCTCCCGACGGCCCATCCGACTATGACTATGACAGGTCCTTTGTCAATGTGTTTGTGAATGAGAGAGAGAGGCAAGGAGGTACAGATTGAAGCTGTGCATACCTCTACAATGAATAAGACTTAACACACTTGAAATAATAAAAAAAAATAAATAAATAAAAAAACAATTAATGGTGGTCAATATTGATATTGTGGCAGGCCATAACAAATAAATCAATGTATGGGACACACTGATATGCATGTGAGAGCTGTATAATATCATGCAAGGTTTATTAATTGTATAACCATGCATGGTATACCGTAAAGATGACATCCAGTATTATTATGCATAACTAATATACCTCAACCCTGACTAACCAAACTCTTTTCAACTGCACTTTCACTTGTTTCAGGAATTCATTTGTAAACAATAAGTAAACATAAAAGCTTGTCAGTTCATACATATATTAAGTGTGTGGAGAATTCTATTAATTGTACAAATGGTGTCAGCAAAAACTATGAGTTAAGCAACTTTTCCTGCTTTGGAAATGTAACCACTGCTACAATGCTGACTTTGCCTCGTTTGATCCAAGGAGTTACTCCCCAGATTTTAGGCAAATAATGTTTACACCCCGACCTGGTGGAAGATAAGTTTGGCCCCATAGTGTTAGCAAGCCAGTCGGGGTTGCTCCTAAACTAACAGAACACAGAACCAAACCCCATTACACTTGACACACCCAACTCAACTTTGATTTTCAAATTTGGGTAGGAGGCGCACATGGAGCAAGTTCCAGATTCCTGAACGACGTAAGGTTTCCCCAATCCTATCTCCTGTCCAGTCAGATGATGAAATCCAGCCGGTGTTTTAACTCAATACAGGCGCTAAATCATAGTGAACGCACAATGTGATCAATCACTGGATTCATGCTGTGTTGAATCAGAAGGATTCTGACACATCTCATCTGCTTGATTATGATTTAAACAATTGCCTCATTCATTAAATATGTGGCCTTTGCTGTGTGATGTAGCACCACTGCTCATTTTCCCTGAAGCTTAATAAGCCTAATATTATATTTCATAAAAATGTAATTAGCAGAGACATTCTTTATTCAGGTGAGGTTGGGCGCCTCCACAATGAAATTCTGCAGGATATCCTGTAATACATATAAATATCAATATCAAACTACTGGGTACTTGAGTACTTTTTGATGCCATGCATTATTTTTGCTTTTTACAAACATCACGCAGCCTCCAAAATTTTCCATGTCCTTTTTCAAAGCGACACTCAGCTAATAAATGCCCATTATGCTGCATCCATCTGCCGATTATTGTTTCCTACAATTGTAGCAGGGGACAATTCTCGTGACACCATCCTTGAGCATCATCCAGTCTCCGAGCCCTTTGTTTCATCCTCAGATCCGACCGTTTTTCAGTCACCCCCATACAGAGTCGACCTCCGTTAATTGTTCTCTACCTCTGATGATGATTGTCAGAGTGCTATCCTGAGCAACCACATGTTTGTGGGAGATGAGAACATGAAGAGTGTGTGCATGTGTGCTTCCAAAAGTGTGTGTGTTTGTTCGCTCAAGGGGAATGCGAGCTTTGACTTCCTGCTAATTACCCAGCATGCTCTCTGTTCTGTGGTTAATTGTCCAGGTCCTCTTTTCTCTCAATGGGGAACAGGGTTGGAATGGAGTGAAAACATCCTCCCTTCCTCTCCCTGCCTGTCTTCTGATCTATCGCCTCCCTCTCCATCCCCCATCCTTCTCTTATGTCACTTTTCCCCCCTCGTGGGGATGCAAATTAAATGTTTGGTGGCACATACAGGGCAATCTCGTCAAAGGGAACCCACATAAATTTGTATTGTTTTTGCATGGGTGGGCGCCTCTGTCTGTACAAATCTGAGTCTGTGAAAATGTGTGTCAGTATGTGAGTTAGTGCCTGCTTGTTCTGCATGTGTGTGTGTGAGCGTGTGTTGCATGTGTAAGACAGGATGCATGACAGCGAGGTAGCAGTGGGTAGACTTGAGGGTGGGGGGAGAGAAGGGGGAGGGGAGTGTGTCTCTGTCAGTTCTCTCTAATTATGTGTGACGTTTCCATGCTGGACCACTGTCAAAAAACCCACAATATTCACACACAAATCCAAAGACACACATGCAAGCAAACACACACCCCCAGCCTAATGATACAGAGTTGTGATTGCTGGCTGCCTGCTATGATAGAACCCCTCCATAGTCCTCCGCAACATAAATCAATGTCAATTACCTCCCCAGAGCACATTAGACACTTTCCATTCCTACTTGTAATTAGTATGGCCCATAGACATATTCCCATCCCACACCAAGCTCACCATGGAGGTTCTGCACACAAACAACAAAGCCAGGGATTGAAATGAATTCATTGCATGCATTCAAATACATACCAGCACAACAAATCATGTACATTGTGTGGCATTGAATGCAAGTGATTCAGGTGCTCAGCCTGCATTCACACACACATTAGGGGTATTGTAATTAATTACCGCTGGCCTTGCCATCACAGGGTGCGTCAGCGGCTGTGAAAATGAGCAGAAGCAAAGACACATGCTGGTTGACCTTGGACTGTGTGTGTTTGTGCCTATGCACATGCGTGCCATGCATTTGGGAACATGTAGGTTTACGCATGCATATTAAAATTGATGGCTGTGCCACTGAGAATGTGGTATTTTCAGACAATAACCTCATATTTCTTTGCGTGCCATCTCCTTGAGCTCTTACAGCCTCTGTCTGTCTAGAGTTTTTTTTTCCCTCTCTATTCTCTTTTTCCTATTTTCCTTAGTGTCACGCAGCATACCTGACAGGTAAAGGGGGAGGAAGGAGGAGAAAAGAGATAGAAGAAAAAAAAGAGAAGAATCCAGGAGGATACCAATCCAACAATCAGTGGCATGAGATGATGAGAGAGAGAGAGACAGAGCACAGACTGTCTGAATAATTGATAAAGAGAGGAACAGTGCTCCCAAACCAAATCTTTATGCTCTGAGCACATCACCTGTTTTCAGCAACTGTTTTTAGATGAGGAGACACATGTACAGACATACTGTTATTAAACAGCAGTTATTAAAGACATCAAAGGATAGCAAACCATACAGAAAACCTTTAAGCCTTTAGGCACTATTTTAAATGGCAATAGTCAGATGCACATACAGCAGTGGATTATGGCCACACTAGCCACGGTCACACGAGCCTAGTCTGAGGAAAAGAGACAGCGGCACTAACACACGTTTGTGCACACCCACCTGTTTGTATATACTAGACTGAGGATTGTGTCTGACACACTGCCAGAGGTGAGTCACATGTCTTGGACTTGAGCCACAAATCTGGTGACTTTAGATTGCACTTGACAAAGAACCAACTAGTAACTCAACTTTTACTTTAACACCGATGACTCCTGTCTTCGTTTGCTATCCTCCCAAAGCCCAAAAAATGATAAATTATGGTATAAGAAAGTGTACAGAAAATTAAATCTTCATTTTCCTGATGCAGACGTAGCGGTGCAGCAGACAGACAAAAGATGATATCTCAGACTGAACACATTAAGATGTATTACTTTGCTGTGGTCAACAAAAAAACAGAGGGAAACATGCAAAACGGGCTCATTAATCAGAGATCTCTGGAGACATATGCAATATTGTTTGACATTTGAGGCATCACAAAAAACAGCAACAGTAAATCAACACTAGCCTTGCTTGTTTAGCCTGCTAGATCCTAAGCTAACAGTAGCTAAGAGCTACCATCAAGTAGTTAACTTTGCAAACATGAAATAAATGAGCCCTTGTCAACATGGTTACGAAATCTTTATGTCTAAGGTTTGGAAGCCTAAGCCATAATGATAAGTTTATTTAGGACTAAGTTTTGCTACAGCTACTTCGCCAACGTTAGCATTGACAGCTGTTTACTTACAAGTCGTGCAGGGAGCATCACTGCGTTTACAAGACAAGAGGTTATAATACGTCCTCTGAGCAGTGCTACTTCTTCAGGGCAGCCTGGACGCTACAGTGATTCAGTATTGGGAAGTGACCAAATGGGCTGACCGGGCCGGAGCTAGTAGCTTCAGTAGAAGAAAAGATGTGATAGAAATAGAAGCAGAACAAGAGTTAACATTGGTGTTGCTTTCCACCACTGGAGACAGCTCTTGGCAAATAAAAAAAAAAAAGTTTGGGGCTGAACTCGTAATGTTTCTTCTAGCCTGTAAGTAAACAGCTGTTACTGCTAACACTGGCTATGTAGCAAGAGCAAAACTTACAAATAGCTCCTTCAAAACACTAAGTTTAGGACTTGGACCTGGATGGGACTTGAAATTTACCCTCTTGATTTGGTTTTAATTGAGGACTTTGTGACCAAGACTTACTTACTTACAATGTCCCACCTCTTCACCCTCCCTAACCCTGATATTAAATGATGCTTGTGATTTATCATAACTTTATATTAATTTTGTGGTTTTGGCCATCACCAAATTACTGACACAGTTCTGACAAATTGGCAACATCACAAAAGAATATTATCCAAACTGTCTTTAAACATCCATCACAGTTAACAGACTGACCAACGTTGATCAACTTTACTTTCCTGTGCAACGATAATCTAGGTAAACTATTGGCACGTTTACAACTTGTTTTATTGTCTGACCACTCTTAATGTGTTCACAAATCTCAGCAATTACCTTGGTGAGTGCAATATTATCATAACTGAGAACTTATGGAAGATATGGCAAGGTATGATAAAGAGTCAAATCTTTTAACAAACACAACATGCTGAACATCAAGGCCCTAGTCCTCAAACTGCCTTTTGAGGAAGTGAAGACCAGATAAAATGTCCTCTCTTGGAACGCCCTCTGTCCCAAGGTCACACACTCACAAAGATAGAAGTACCAGAGCATGCACACCCACACACACTCACAACACACACAAACAAGCAAATCCCACAAAGACGGGCAGACAAGAACTCCCCTCTCCTCAGTCATCTTTGAGGCAATAGAGTGACCTCGCCTCCTCTGATCTGTCACACTCACCTGAAGGCTTTCTTCTGTCGTACCACCTGGAGTCTGTGTAGGGGCAGCTCCTCACTCCCCATGTGCGCCGTGAGCGTGTCTCTCACGAAAGATGTCACCAAGGTGTCACAAAAGTTTACTGTGTCCTTGGAAAGTTTCATCCAGTACATTGTTTCATTTTGCCACTGTGGCAACAACGTTCCCTCAAGGTCACATCAGAAAAGAATTTTGAAAGTAAGAGCGAACAGATGAGGACGTGAATACAGAAAGGATTTATGTGCAGTATAAATGTGTGTGTGAACAACTGGTGTGGCAGTGGGGTGAAGAAAAATGAGAGCAAGGGAAATGGAAGAGGAGGGGAGGGAGAGTAGCAAAGGAGACGCATTGGGTGGGCAGGTGCAGCAATAGCAGAGGATAATGGGTAATATGAGCAAAGGGATGATGGTTCAAATCCTTCTTTTATCCTCTCTCTGAGCTCTGACCCCGCTGGGGCAATGAAGACAGGAAATGGGGGACGGCATTGATCATCCGCAGACATTGAGAGCAGAAACGAGGCACATGGTAAGTGGGGTGAACGGAGGCGAAGCGAGGGAATGGAGGGAAAAAAAAAGACGGTAGAGCAGGTGGAGGTTAAAAAGAGAACTTGGACTGGAACGGGACTGAAGTGAAGACGTAATCAGTTCAAGGATGTTCAAACCCATATGGCAGGAAGGGTTCATCAGAGAGAGATATTGGACAGAAGCTTGCACATATGTGTCCTCTGGACTGTGATCAGGAGGCAGATTGTTGTGTCCACTTCATGTTTACCTTCCCGCAGTGTTACCAGAGCTTTTCAAATGGAATCATATAACATGATAACATCTATTTCTACCTCTAAAATGACACCCCCCCCCCCCCCCCTTTTTTTTTTTTTTCATCTTCAGGCACTTCTTGTTCAAGACGTCGTCAGGGACCACTCCTCTCTTCAGTAGCTCCTCCCCCGGTTACCCTCTGACCTCGGGAACGGTGTATTCTCCGCCCCCTCGCCTGCTACCCAGAAACACCTTCTCCCGCTCAGCCTTCAAGCTAAAGAAGCCGTCCAAGTACTGCAGCTGGAAATGTGCCGCGGTGACAGCCATCGCAGCTGCTGCCCTGCTGGCCATCCTACTGTCCTATTTCATCGGTAAGTGAACACACACCAAGTATCATTCGTGGAGAGGATTAATTACATTTAATGTGTTTTAATTAGAGGGATTATGCTGAAGAATTCAGCAGTATACATGGCCAGGAAAATGTTGGTATGCGAGTGATTAGGACAGATGAATTGACACATACAGAGACACAAGCACACCAGAATTACCTCTGAATAAACATGCGCTTAGTAACATATAAAATCTTATATTCTGCACTGATCCACAAAACATGAACTTTGCACTCATTTGTATTCATCCCACACAGGGGCGAAAAAGTGTCAAGCTAACAGCCCATTATGAACACAAAGCAGATTCTTGAGGCGTGAGCTTTGTCACTTAGGCCTTGTGCTGCACTGTCAAAATCAGACTCAGCAGGAGCCTTGGCCTCCACTCAGCTTCGGTAAACAGCCAGTCAAAGAGACAGGAAGGCACATAAACCGCAGCATAGTGGGGCTGTTTCCGTGAGCAGGTATCCGTCAAGGTAGGAATCCTAACACGCCCAGCAGGGAAGAGGATGTTTTTCACTGATCTGAAGCCAACGAACAGTAGTGACACTCAAAGGAATGGCAGATACTCTGAGGAGAGCACTTATTGAGCAGCTCACGAAGAGTTTCTGATGGCTGTCTACTGGTGGATGTGTGAAAAGAGAGAGAGCGAGAGAGCATTGTTCAGAGCAGGTGGGGGTGTGTGTGTGTGGGTGTTGATTTTTTCTTTTATTTTTGGCCTCATTCACTGGACAAGAGAACACAGACCTCCTGTGTCAGTGTGTGTGTCAGAGAGAGACAGGAGAGAAAATAGAAAGTATATGTACTGTGTGTGTGTGTGTGTGCGTGTACGTGTGTTTCTTTTTCACTGTGTGCATGTATGAAGGTGTGTGCGCGCAAGGGGGCAGATGTGTCACCGAGCCCTTGATTGGCCTCCTACCCCAGAGGCCAGAGTCAACAGATGGGGGGATCTTAGGAAATAGTGGCATCAGCAGAAAGAACATCCCCCTCATCCCCTCTACATAAATTATTAATATAATTTTACATTATTTATATATATATATATATATATATATATACGTCCACAGTATGTGTGTGTGGACTTAATGCACCTCAGCTTGCTCGCCTGCATGTGTCCAAATTGCACATGTGCACTTGCGTCCGTATTTGTGTGCGGTCCCCCTCAGAGTGCCCTTGAGAGTGGTGTGTCCTCCAGAGCGGATCAAGACCCCTTGCCTGGGGGCAAAGAGACGGATCCATCCTCTCATGAGCTTTACACGGTCACACTGCGCTGGACAGCCACATATGGAGCTATGAAACCCGGAGCAGGGAGTGGAAAAGGAAGGCCACAACTACCACTAAGTTCACAGCACCTCGAGGGCAGGGACGTAGCGGAGCATAGAACCAAAGCCTCAGTTTATCCATCCTTTTATTTAATTAGCTGCATAGAGCTTATACTTAGGGCTTCAGTGACACAAATATTTGTTTTCATCATAACATAAAATTGTTATTAATATTAAGCTGATGAAAGTTAAGTAAGGATCTAATTAGGAAAAGAAATTGGTCTCTTTTGCTGCCTTATTCACATTTGTAATATTACATCAGTGTTAGTGTGACGTCTGGGTACTTGCCAGATACATACCACTTGTTAACAATAGTGGCTGTCTGTCTCAATAATTGGTAGCATTGGCTTGTTTGCCATATTAAGTAATTAGTTTATATAACACAAAAAAGACTGGTCTGCTACTCCAGATACACTGCATGATGTCGCACAGGAATCAGTGAAATCCAGTGAGAGGGTTGTTTATACATTTTCCTTTAAGCTCCACTTTCTCTACATTCACTGTTTTATAATTTGCCAAACAGCAGTGCTTTACCAGCAAACTTAATTGTCCAGCTGGCTATAATTCGGTAAGCTGAACAAGGCTGAAATGATACTTTATTGTTATTATTGCTTCTGCTAACTGGAGGGACCCATTTCATCTGCTGTGAGGAAACGTTTTGCTCTGGTGCTTTGTCTGTGCTGAACAGAGCTGTATCAGTGCCGCCAAGCCTGAAACCCTTGTGTTTACCTAGGTTTTTTGTAGCATTAATCGTGCAGTGAGTTTCAGTCGGAAGAGTTCACTGCTCATAAGGGGGATTTTGTAGTACCTTGTTTGTGTGTTATGTGTGTGTGTGAAAGAGCCCTGCGCTCACTGGGGGGATTGTGCAGAGCACCCAGAGCCATGCAGCGTGAAGAGGGCCCCTCTGAGGCGTCCGCCCAGGAGCCCACTCATAAATTACACCAGGACACATGTGCCCAAGCAGCACTTTTTCTTTGTGTGTGTGTGTGTGTGTGTGTGTGTGTGTGTGTGTGTGTGTGTGTGTGTGTGTGTGTGTGTGTGTGTGTGTGTGTGTGTGTGTGTGTGTGTGTGTGTGTGTGTGTGTGTGTGTGTGTGTGTGTGCTTGAGTACTTCTTCCCTGAAGTTGTGTGGAAGTACAATGTGTGTGTCTGATTGTGTGGCTTTGAGGGCGTGCTGGCCTTCAAATGGTTTTCTTTTTTCCATCTCATTTTTCAAAACCATAAATATAGCTTCAGAAACTGTCGTACAATCTTCCAGAAACAAACACACATATACACACACACTCAGAACCTTTTAGAGAGGCTGCACTCAGCATGCTTCAGGAGCGTGGTAGACAATGTTGCTTTGAAGCGATGTTCACTGTGTCCTACTGTTAGAGTGGAGCCATAAGAATGAGATAAACACACGCACACAGATACACAAAATGGGACAAAAAAAAAAAACCATGTGCATGCATCTGTGCGACTGCATTTCCGTACCAACAGTGGGACGTAAAAGTCTGACACCACCTTCCTAATGAGTAGGTGGTGTCAGACACTTGGACTACACTGTTTATGTGTGTTTGTACGAGTTAGAGAGAGTTTATTTGTATGTGAGGACAGACAGCATTTTTTTGGTTAAGCGTTTAGCTCCCAGCTCCAGCAGAGTATGGCCTCCTCTTAACGTGTGAAGGAATGACTGAACGGATGGAGGGAGGAGGATAAACGAGAGAGCTTGTTCTTCATTCCCCGGGCGTCTTGTTTGCTTGCTCCGCATGGAGCACCACAGCCAAAGGAGAGGTGGTTGCTAGGATACAGGTGAGCGGTTGGCATACAGGAGGGGAGACAGGTCCGTCATTGTGAACAGCAACCTGGAGAGAGCGAGATAGAGGAAGGCAGAGAGAGAGGTGGAAAAAAAGAAAGGGTTGGAATAGAGTTGGAGCACAGGGGGCAGAGGGGAAAAAGGGAGATGCGTCACTGTCAGCATGTAGCCCAAACATACAGGGGAGAGGGAAAGGAGGATAGATGACTGGACAGACGCAGGAGGGGAAGGCTGAGGCTGATATGTCACTGTCGGTGCCGTAAGGGATGAGAGCTTGAAATTGGGGGGGGGGTAAACAGGAGAGGAGCGAGGTCTGCTGTCTACTCTGCCGAGAAGAAAGGGGAGATGACAGGGAGGAGGAGCAGGAGTGACAAGACAGCCAGGTGTGGAGAGGAGAAACTGAGGGGAGGCAGAGAGAGGAGAGATGAAGGAGAGCGTGGCCTCCTGAGGTTCTGTCACCTGGAATATCTGTGGGACTAATGTCTCCTAATTGATCACAGCGAGCAGAGAACAGAGGGAGTGTGACAGAGAGAGGTGAGGACAGGCAGAGACTGTGGAGGACAAGAACAGGGGGATGATGACAAAAGAAGTTAGAGAGGATAAAACGAGAAGAAGGATGTGATGAAAATATACAGGGAGAGAGAAAACAGACACAGAAAGAGATGCATTGTGGTTGGAAACAGGGGGATACATAGATGAAAGATTGAGGACATGTCAGACTACTCGTGTCCAGGTGGACCGTTTTCGCACGCACGCACACACACACACATACGTGCACAGTCTCACACACACACACACACACAGACACATATGTGCGCAGTCTCACACACACACACACGCACACACAGGTGTGCCCTTCACTGTGATGAGCAAACTTGCTAGCGGGCGCTTGTGTCACCTTTGCAGGGGTGTTTCGTGTGAATGTGTGCGCGTGCAGGATGGCTGGATTTGTCGGGCACAGTGGCATACTCCACATGGTGGTGTCAACCCTGATGAATGAGAGCACACACGCGCACTCACATGCACGCACACATACATATACAGTGTATTTTTAGTCTTACTCTCGGCTCCCCCGTCTGTTGATTAAACAGACCCACACACACTCTCTCTCTCTCTCTCACACACACACACACACACACACACACACACACACACACTGTCATCGAGTGTGACCTTCATGCCTCCAAGCCGACCACTTTCCATCCATCATTGCTGTCTCACTGTTCCAGACTGATCACAATCGCTTACTGCCCATTCTTCTCGGTTATAAGTGTCTCACTTGAGTGCATTCATATCACTGTCCCCTTACATAATAACATGTTAATGATTTTCACTGAGAAAAGATATATGGTTTAAATATTCTGGGTTATATTCTAATCAAAGTGGTTTGCATTTTCTTCAAAATCTGGAATATTTCTGTCATTCATCAGATTGCGGGGAGATGCTGCTGCACTGCCAGAGTCATCATGGAAAAGCCGGCTGCAGAAATGGTGGCAATTCAGGACAATACGATGTGTACAGTTCGCTCTTTTTGTTTTTAACAGATCTTTACTCCCTTTTATACCAGATTATTTTCAAACGTGACCGTTAATGTAATGCACACACAGAAATTAAATCATATGAAAGAAAGGGTTGAATTCCCGTCAGCACTGAATTTACAAAGTTTCAGTCATGGACCGTTGTCGGGAATTAAATCTAAAATGCAAAAAGCCACAGGCTGTAACAACCAATCAAGAACGATAGCCAAATGTCAAACATCTGAGCCAACTACTACATCACATTGATAGAAAAAAAACCAACATTCTTTTTAAAGCGCTGGAGAACTTTAACACAATTTTCCCACAGATTTTATGCAAACATGACTCCAAATTTTTTGTTTCCTGCTGCAAAAAGACACCAGTAATCACAGTCTTCTTGTGACAGTGGCAGAGTTCCCCAGCACACACACACTGACCAGACTGAACACACACACACACACACATTCAACTTCTTTTAAACTTGACTTTGTTTGCCCGGCTCTCTTTGGCGCACAAACTCCATTTCACTTTTCCTCTCGGCATTTTCTCATGGCTCGCTGTGGCCGCCATTCACTGTGTGCTTTGTGTGTCAGTCCCACTCGGTCCAGCACGCTACTGCAATAAAAAAAAGGGAAGAAACTCATTAACAGGCTGCAGCTGATCAATCACCTCACCTGGCACTGCTCTCATCAGCCCTCTCCATGTCCCTCTCTCTCCTGCAGCTGCGTGCCGACCATGCCCATCTCCACTGACCATTTTAAGCAAAGTAATGTCCACTCGCACAGGTCAGCACAGGTTATGTGTCTGTCATTTGCAAGCAGTTCCATTATGGGATTGTTTCATTTGAGCAGTTTTTTGAGGTGAAACTTTATTATTTCACCTGAAAAAGAAAGATTTTAGACAAAAATTGAAATGATTTTTGAAATAGTTTTTGGAGCAGATATATAAAATATTTTTGAATATATAGATAATATTAATGTTTTTTTCTGGTTGTGGTTTTTCTACTTTATTAATTATCTTTCAACCTTTATTTATAGAATTTGTATATCTTGCAACCCCCTGGGGAGTCCTGATCTTGAGTTTGGGAAGTGTTATCTTAGTACATGTCTCCAGAAATAGAAAATGGAGAGAGAAACAGGGGGAAATGCAAATAAGTTGCAGATCAGGTGTCAGAGTTTTTTTTTTTTTTCATTATTGTTTTCTTTGCTTTTTTAAGGATTTGCAGATTTTTGGCCCTTTAGAATAAAGTCTACATGCAAGCCTGTATCACAGGTTGTGTGTCTGTGAGTTGAATTGTTTCATTTAATACCTGACGAGATGAAACTATTCTTTATGTCAAATTCAAGCGGCAACGTTTGGAAAAAAACAGAAGTAATTCGATTTTGAAGCAGAAATATGATTTTTGTCTTGTTTGTTATTAATCATCTCTGGACCACTCTGATTTATGTAAATCAGATGCTGATAGTGTTCCAAAAGTTTTTTTTTTTTTTGAAATATCTTTTATTAGATTTTCTCTTCCTTTTTAAAAGTAAAAGTAAAGCAGATTTTTAAAGTATAAAAAACAAAAATAGTGAGCCCTTGTCAATGTGGCCTGTCTGGTTGACTTGTGTTGGACCTGCAGGTATCACACTGTGGCTGCTTTCCAAACCCAACTCCTTGACCCCAAAGTCCCCTCACACTCTGCATGTGGCTTCCCTTCTGCTGATCCAAGGTGGAACAGCTAGAGGTCAGGATGTGTCGCTCATGCCAGTGTGTGTGTGTGTGTGTGTGTGTGTGTGTGTGTCCATATACTTTTGGTGTGTAAGTGTGTGCATGTGTGGGGAGGTGAAGACCCGGTTGGGCATATGGTGAATGCAGGAACCTGGGCATAAGGATCAGACGTGGAGCGTGTGTCCGTAGCAGCAGGGCCTGTCGTACTGATAAAGGTTAGGATCTTACCACACGCTGCCAGTCCAGGAAAAGGGCAGGGCATGGCTAGGACCAGGCACAAGGTGCTATACCATCTGCATCAGAGGGATAAATGGGTCAACTGCACTGGTCAGGTAATACAAAGCAGAGGGCACACTTGTTCAGCCAGAACATTGTGGTAACATCAGTGTTCTTCCTTTGACTTTTTGGTAGTATACCTGGAGTTTCTATATGTGCTTTGGAGGAAATATTCCATGATTTGATGTGTGCATAAATCCAAAATTTGCAGCCTCACTGACGTCATTGCTGAGCCTAGTTCATATTGCCTGTATTAGCGTGCATTGGCTCAGTCCATTCATTTATTTCCTCATTCATTTATTCATTAGTGCGGGTCTTATCTGAGCCCAATCGTTAGTCCAATTAGGCCCATGGTGCTTCACTAGTCCTGTGTTCGAAACAGGAGATGGATGAAGGCAGAGTGAAAGAAATCGCTGTCCTCTCTTCTCCTCTCCTCTCTCTCTCTCTGTCTCTCATTTTATTTCAGTTTCTCTGTCTCTTGGCCTCCAGAACGTACTCTTTCTCCATCTTTCTTCCTCACTCATTCTCTCTCAGTCTCTGATCTGTGATAAGATAGCATAGTTCCTCATATCCTGTTTCTAATACAGATCGATGAGAGGGAAAGGACCGAGGTAGGAAGGGATGAGATGAGGCAGAGTGGGTTGATGTGGAGAAGAGAAGGTGGAGGGGGGCAGGAGTAGGAGTGGGGAGGGGGGGTCTGAGTAGAGATATCTGAAGAGGAAATGAGGATTCAGAAAGGAGGACATCACTCAGATTCACATCTCTTTTCATTTAGCCCATCACACACATGCATGCATGCACACGCACACACGGCTGCATCAGTCTCGGGCTGTCTCAATATTTCAGTGGCACTAAGGAAGCCATTTCTGCCGTGTGATTGAGTGAGTTGCCGCTTCTCTCTGCTAGACGCTGTTTTGCAGGTAGGAGCTGTGAGCAACTCGCATAACCTTTTGTGTTGCAGTCAATTACAGTTCAGTTGCATCAGCTGGGTGAGGAGGTCCCGTCGGGGGTTGCAATGTGTGCGCCCGCGTGCATGCGTGCTTGTTGTTAATACCATGCAATTTTAAGCATGCATACGCAGATAGAAGCACACACACACACATACTCAGAGGCAGACAAATTGTCTCTCTCAGAGTATATGACCCCCAAGGGCAGCAGCCAACCGCCGCCCCCGTCCCTCTGTCTGAGACTCTAAATGATCTCAGCAAGCAGCGCCTTCAAAACTTAGCTGAGAGAGAAGGCTGCTTTATTTATAGACTACATAAGTGGATATTGTGTGGTAAATTCTAAGAAATATCCCAAATGGCCTGAATATTGAGAACCTGAGGCAGCACGCTGTTCTTTCCTCAGTCTCTCCAATATTAGCACTGCACCCCTGCGCCTCAGAGACAGGCAGAAAGGTGCGAGCGATACAGAAAGAATCAGCGAAGGTGTGTTTTTTCTCAGGTGGCTGCTTTTTTTGTGCATGTGCTGGTTTTTGAACAATAAAATGCCTACTGGCCTTCTAAATGAGGGTCTTGGTGATGGGAGGAGAAAGGTAGAAAGGCAGGGAAAAGGCTTCCTAAACCAATTAGCAGCCAGGCCAAGGATAGGGGGGCTGGTCTCAGCTACAATTACCGCCCTAATTGAGGTCAGAGTTGTTAATTTAGTGGTGAATTAGAACAGTTAATATGCATTTATCAGGATGGCCAGGGGAGACGGCAAAGAAAAGTGTGTTGCCTATGTTTCCTACGTGTTTGTGCGTGTGTGTGTGTGTGTGTGTGTGTGTGCTCACGTGCATACACTTGTGCTCTTGGTGTTATTTTAGTTGCACTGCACGCAATTACATACAAAAACATGCAAGAGGCCATTCCCTGCCTTTGGTGCAATTAGGAGCAGTGCAATTGGTTCAATGGGAGATGCAGCCATTTAAATAGGTAATGACAAGGTTGGGTTGAAACAGAAAAGGGTGAGAGTCATAGGAACAGAGAGGAGGAAAGCAAAGAGAGAGAGGGAGGGAGGGAGAGGGGAGGGGGGTTGAACAGTTGGAACATGTTCCAGAGAACAGAATGATGATGATACAATATTTTCCAGTCAGGGGATACTCAGTGCACAGTCTGCCACAAAGTCACCTTTCTCCATCTCCGCCTCGCGCTTTTTTCCGCTCATGCAGAAATCCATTTACACCCTTTAACTCTGAGATGTATAAATATTTCTCAAAACACACGCACACGTGCATTGTATTTCTGTCCGATTGCCTGTGTCATGAACCACTTACTGTCAGCGGATGAATCACAACCATCTTTTCTTACCCAACCAGTCAATGAATACAGGGCCACTCATCCCTTAAATCTTTCCCCTCCACTTACCATATCTCCCCCTTTCTCATTTCATCACTGAGGCCCTCATTCATCTCGTCCTCTCCTCTCTGCAACATCATCTGTAACCTGTTTTCCTGCCCTTTTTTTTAATCCCCCAAGGATTTTACATGTTCTTTAATATTCTCTCAGTTCTCGCCGTCCTCCAGTATTCTCTCTGTTCCTCTCCTCTGCCAAAGTTCGGCATGATTTCTCCGAGAGCTCCTGGCCACATTGCCCTCTCTCCGAGCCTGGCCACCACCTCCTCCTTTTCATCTCCCCTGTCCCCATGTCCATCAGTCCGTCCTTCCTTCCTGTTTTTTTGTTGTTGTTTTTTTTTGTTTTTTTGTCACAAGATCACGTGTATCGCCTCTGTTTCAGATGCTGTCTTTTGCAGATGATACTGGCAAGCACTTTGCCTCTCTGAATTATGCATCGAGATTACATAAAAACCTCATGAAGCATCTGATCTATTTTTAATCCAACTCGTTTGCTTGTTAAACCTGCTTCTCTGTGATCTTTCCTTGTGTGCGAACATTTGTAGTTTTGTGTGTCTGTGTGTGTGTGTGTGTCTGAAAACATAACACAAGACAGACAGACTATCTCTTTTTCTCCCCTTGTCTGTCAGTTGAATTCAATTCAGATAGGCTTCATTGGCATAGCATTTAGTAAAGCTTTCCAATGCAGCTTGAAAACAGCAATTATGGCAATTATGATCCGAAAAGAAAATGCTTAAAATGATGGCAACACAAAGCTAAATACATCAATTTCAGAAGTTTCATTTTGGCTGAAATTACACCCTAACAAAGTTAGAAGTGTTGTTAATATGAGAGACGGTACTTGTAGAGAGAATGATAACAAGTGTCTCTCTTTGTCACTGTCGTTTTATTTTTTCTGTTTTGTTTTTTTCTTCGTTTTTTCCCCTCTCTCTCTCTCTCTCTCTCTCTCTCTCTCTCTCTCTCTCTCTCGACCTCTCCTCTCCTTGCTGCAAAGAAACCTGTTGACAAGGCATTGGCCTTTGTGCTCCTGTCGCCGAGGAGTAAGAGTGCCATCTATTGGTCACCGTTTCACAACCACCTCAAGAAAAAAAATTATAAATAAACATAAGAGGAAAGAGGAGAAGAAGAAAAAAAAAACGAATTCGGGAAAACCACACATGTGCACCAACCCCAAGTGACACACACGCACACACACTCAATGAACAGACAAACACAACAAGCTAACTATAGGGCTGTCTGATGTGTTCTTGGGGATGACCTAGATTGAGAGCGCCGTCACAATAGACTCACGATTGCTTACTGTCTCCAGCTGATTCAATAGGTAATCTTCTCATCGACTGCTTCCCGTGATACCATCTTACGCGTGTGCGTGCGCCTGCGTGTGTGCGCACAGATGCATGTCTGCGTTATCTGCGAGGAAGGACAGGCAGAGATAAGAAGTGAGGACGGAAGAAAAGAAGGGGAATTAAAAGGGGAAAAAAGAGGGAGAGGGATGAAGGTCAGCGCGACGAGAGAAGAGAGGGCAAGAGGTGGATATACGGGGGGGGGGCACTGTAGTCTCTCTTTTCACTTTCTCTCTCTCTCACTCCCTCTATCTTGTTGTCTATTACCCACCCCACCCCACCCCACCATGAAAAATAAAAAAGAGCTGACAGCGGAGGCCGGGTAGCAGCGGAGGTGTCAGCGCTTTCCTTTGACCAGCAGTGGAGGTTGGGAAGGGGGGGGGGGCATAAAAAGGAAGAAACAAAGAAACGGAGAAAACGGGAGAGAGATGAGTGAGAATGAGTCTGCCCCGGCAGCAAATCCTAAAGCCGCATCCCCTTCTCCGGCAACTTTTTCACTCATCCCTGTGTGTGCAAACGCTGGCCAAGTGGAGATAGAATTTGACGAGAGGGAAATTGATTCCCAGGCTTCGGATGCAGGTGTTATCGGCTCATGCGGTGGGGATAAGGCCAACGCTGAGAGGCATGCAATAACACCTACATAATGCATGTGTATTCTCAAAGCTCACATCACTGTGCTCATGTATACATGCAATAATGCAGGTGCGGTATGCTTTTTTTTTTTTCTTTTTTTTTTCTTTTTTAAATATTCAGACCTGAGCAAACAATGCGTCTTCAGTTTTTCTACTCAGGAGATTGCCCCAAAGCATTATACAGATTAAAACAATCATTTACAACCTGTCAACAAAAAATACTTCTTCTGTGCACTGATTTCTTACGGGTTCAGTTCTTTGTTTCAATTTTTTTTTTTTTTTTGGGGGGGGGGGGCGTTTGACAGCAGGCTGAGGAGGGGAGAGACACAGCGAAAGTAAAGAGCTGACAACGTGAGAGTAGAGCGAACACATTCAAGCAGTCTTATACCACCAGCACACAATAACACAACAGAGGACAAAAGAAGAGGAGAAGGGAAAGTCATAGAGCGATCTCTTCAGAGAGCAATCTGTCACTTGTTCTCTGTGAGGTGGTGTTAAGGCTTCCAAATAAAAGCTGGAGGTGCTGTCAGGTTGAAAGAAGGCTCTGAGAAGTTGAGGTAAAGAAAAGGAAAGTTTTTTTTTTTTTTTTTTTTCTTTATGGTTTTTAATTGTCTGTTTTGTAATACGTGCCTCCGTTTCTGTGCTGTAGGTTACCTGCCACTTTGTTAATAGTGTGTTTGACTGATGAGACAAGTATAAAGTGTAAAAGCAGCTCTGGATAAAAAGCTGCACTAGTTGCTGTATAAATGACAGATCAGGCTTAGAGGGTTGGCTTCCTGTATTTCTTTGGCTTGATGAGCTTTCAAGTGTGTTTTTTTTTTTTTTTTTTTTTTCCCTTTTTTTTTTTCTTTTTGTTTCTATCCCGGACCTTCAGTCAATCCGCCATTCAAGCCGTATGTCCTCTCACACTCTCGCTATCTCTCTGTGCCTTTTGTGTGCAGCGATCAACCTGCTGGGTTTGACATGGCAGCTGAAGCCGTCCGACGGCCCGGTGTTAAACAACGGACTGGGAGCTGGCTTGCCTGTCAACAGTGATGTGGCCACGCTGCCCTCTGGAGGCAGAGGTATGAACTACAGCACTGACACGCGCACACACCCCACATTGAGATCGTTAAATATTGTCTGTGTAGCAAAAGCCTGATCTGGCTTATTTCTCAGTGCCATGGAGCCAGATTGTCATCCAAAAACTTTCCAAAAAATTTATAGCAAGCCAAACACTCACACTGAATACCCTCCTGATGCTGTAAACATTCACCAGCATGCCAAATTGTGTTTTAATCCACAGCAGAAAATAGTCCCCAACAAATGCACTATTTACTCCTAGAATAGAGCTACATATTTTTGACCGTGCTTTAAAGATTTATGTCTTCAGTTGGAACAGACTGGCTTGGGCCTCAGTGCCACAGACAGGAAAGTAAGAAAGTATTGAATGATGGACTAACACATTAGTGCAAGAAAAAAAAAAAAAAAGAAAAGAAAAAAGGGCAAATAGTGTGAGCCTCATCCTTAAAGGTCTTTAAATGCTCTCTCTGCTGTGCAACATCCTAACCCAGTCCAACAGAGTTTTTGCACCCAAACACACTCACTCCCGACTGAAATATTTCCATAATTCATGACGCAGTACTAGCTGTGCTATCAGTATGTGCTGTTTAACCACTCCGGCGAGTTGTGTCAAGCTAGGTTTATCGTCTCAGTCAACAGCAAAGGTAAAACACCAACTGCACAACTCCCCTCCTCCCTTCTCTCTTTTAAGGCCCCCATGCGGTTTTCTATCTATTCTTCTTTCGCTCGCTCGATCTCGCAGTGCAACACACACACAGCACGTACTAAAGTTACATGTGGGCTGCTGCTTTGTGTCTGTATTAATGAGAGGACTGTTATATTGTGTTCCCCAGCCGTCTAAGCCAGATGCTGCCGTTGTTCTTCTCATTGTTTCTTTTATTTCTTCGCTATTCTGCGCACACACACACACACACACACACACACTCACTCAGACTCTTTTTTTTTTTTTTTTTGTCTGGGCCCCAACGCGCTGCTGTTAGATGACTGACCTGATTGCGGGATGCTGTGTTTTTCTGCGTACATGCCTTTCTGCCCTGCAGTTCTATCAGCTCTCTCTCACTTTAGCCCAGACAACACGGTCCACAGTCTTGCAGGCTTTGATACAAAGGCATCATTTAGCATGCCACCGTCACATGTAACAACACTCATTTCAATATAAACCGTGGGCGCACAGTTTGCAGAGCTAATGGTCCTCGTCCTCCACAATTCAATGGCCATGAATTTTATTGCAGATTATTTCCAGTAAACTGTGATGATTAACTATTGACTCTGACAATCAATGCCCATAATCACAGATTATGCAGTTTCTTTTCCCCTCGCTCCAGGCCCGTGGGCAGGCCGGAACAGCAGTATAGACACAGGCAACATTGAGGTTGGGAGGCGGGCGACCCAGGAAGTCCCTCCAGGAGTGTTTTGGAGGTCCCTGCTCCACCTCAGCCAACCCCAGTTCCTCAAGTTCAACATCTCTCTGGGCAAGGACGCCCTGTTTGGAGTGTACATTCGCAAGGGCCTGCCTCCGTCACACGCACAGGTAAAATGTGGCAAGCACGAGCAAGTCTAGATTCTACATCTTCGGGGCAATGGACTAATCGCCGAATTATCATGTTAATCATTAGGAACTCTCTATCTTCATATTGATCAGCTAAAATGGTGAACACATTTGGAAAAAAAAGTGCCTGTGTCATGGGACATCTTAAAATTCATTTGTGATTCATTGTAATAGTTGTGTGAAAAAACTAATTTAGGCTAAGATTTACCCTTAATTAAATTTCACAGTAATGTAGTTTTTACTGCTTCTTATTAATTAGAAACTACTCAATTAACAGCAGATTTGATTTGTAGAATGGGATAATTGCATCCAGATAACTGTTTCACTGCCTGACCTGAGCGGGTGAGGGAGCATGAAGCTCAGGCTACAGCGCTGGAGTAAAAACACTTTCCATAATGTTTCCACGCACCCAAAGAGAATGACACCCCTCAAGGATCCCTCTGTTGCATTCTTTGCTTCCCTGCCGATTTCCAGCCACACTTACTTCCCTTCATCTTTTAATCTTCCTGCATACACCACCATGGGTCATTTTTCACAGTCTGAAAAAAATGCCACCGCAGCACTTTGCCGATGAATCATAGATTTCATACTCGCATTCTCACTTCCATTCAACTTCCTCTCACTCTTTCCCCTGCAGTATGACTACATGGAGCGCCTGGACGGGAAGGAGAAGTGGAGCGTGGTGGAGTCTCCGCGGGAGAGGAGGAGCATCCAAACCGTGGTCCTCAATGAGGCAGTGTTTGTCCAGTACCTGGACGCCGGCGCCTGGCACCTGGCCTTCTACAACGACGGCCGGGAGAGAGAGACGGTTTCATTCAGCACCAACATCATGGGTGAGACGCAGTCAGAAGTTGTGGGTGTGGGTGAATAGACACCCATTTACTATTGCACTCCTATAACACTGTTGGACACACAGTTTAAGAACCCACAGTGCAACTTTTTTCACATGCAATGCAGCACTCCCCAAGACCTGTAAACACACTTTAATGCACAAGTTCCCTTTTAAGAGGAACATAATGGTATTTACATTGAAAGTTTTTCCACCAACTTGACAAAGACTTTACACATACACAGGGTGCAAAAGCTCGACAGCAGCATGTGCACAATGTTGCCACTAGCAACACGACTACAGCAACATTGTCAAGTAGGCAGGGCCACTTAGTGAGTTCCAAAATCTGTGTTTGCCAAAATGTAGTAGGCCAAATGGATAGAGTGCATTCAAAAACAAAACACAGCTTATTATATCAGAGAGTTTAGAATCACTTTCATGGTGTAAATGCACGTGTGAAGAGGATAAATCAGCCACTTAACCGTCACTGCGCCAGATCTAAAACCAGAACATATCCAAATAAAACACTGCAGCAACCCTGAAAACTGGATGTTTTTAGGACCTGGAACAGCGCCCCAAATAATTTCAATTGTGTTGGAGGCAGAAGTGTGAGAACAAGGGGGATGGATAGAAAGAGTCAAGCAGATTGAAAGAATCCTTCAATGTCAATATCTGGCGGTAAAGCTTTCAGCAGTAGGAGTAGCAGAGAGAAGGAGAGGCAGAGGCGGCAAGGGCAGAATTAGAGTGAGTAGTGAGAGGGGAAGCCGGAGGAAAGACATAATGGTTGGGGGCAAAGCCAGAATGGAGTGAAGTGGAGTAAAGGACGAGAGGAGGAGGAGCTGAAGAGGGGAGTGAAAGAGAGGGGTGGTATTAGAGTAAGAGGGGCTGAGATTTTGGGGGGAAATGGCTGAGGGCAGAGAAAGAGGGAGGAAGTGTTAGAGAGGAAGGCAGTGCGGATAAGCTGAGTAATGATTTGAAGAAGAATGGATGCTGGAAAAAATGTGAGGAAGGGAGGAAGGGATGGATAAAAGTCCAAAATGCCTCCTCGCCATTAGCATCGACCCTGTTTCTTCCCACCAAACTGTTCTCGGTTTATAAGTGGGTTAAGAGGCACTAAAAGGTGCATAGAGCACTGAAGTCATGCAAGCAGAAACTACACTCCAGTTAAAATCTGCCGAGTTGCGCCAAACAACCACACCTGGATGAAGTATTAATGACCTTGGCGGGACTGGAGTCAGGAGTAAACAAGCAAAACAGAGAGGAGCAGAAAGGTTTGAGGATGTTGGTGTAAAGCAGGGGAATACTCTTGTTTTCTGATACAGTGTGCAGAGAGAAATGGTGGAGTGGCAATGGATACCGTCTCAAGGATCGGCTGATTCAAAATGCATTCTCCCCGCACTATGAAAAATGCACTGAAAAAGGAATGCATGGAATGGTGGAGGAGGGCTTTGGCTTTTGATGTCTGCGTAAGACTCGGAGCGCCTCGACTCGATTTTTAGTATCTTAAAGAATGAATGGTGCCAATGATTTAATCGAACGCTTTGATGCCTGCCGTCAAACTCTCTCACCCGTTCCCCTCTCTCTCTCTCTCTCTCTCTCTCTCTCTCCCTCTCTCCCTCTCCCTCTACCTCTCCCTCTCCGTCTCACTCTGTCTTCTTCACAGATTCAGTGCAAGAGTGCCCGCGCAATTGCCATGGCAACGGAGAGTGTAATTCTGGTGTGTGCCACTGCTTCCCAGGATTCCACGGCATGGACTGCTCCAAAGGTATTAGCTGCTTACAAATGTGCTTTTTCCCTTTAGAAAGATCCTGTTGTTTCCACCGTTTAATCACACGAGCAGGTACGTTCCAGCTCCACACAGAGAGCGGAGAGGATTAAGAGAAGTAAAGATGGCGCGTGGCCCTAGGTGAAGCCGAGACAAGATGACTGATGATGAATGGCAGCTCCCCAAGCTAACGCCTCCCTGGCTCTGTGCTCACCTGGGATAGACAGCTTTGATGAATAGTTTAGTTACCTCTGCCTGTAATTACTCTTCATGTCATCGCCACTCTCCAGCCCCTTAACCACTCTATTCACCCTGCTGCACGGTGAAGTGTTGCTTGGGTTAGGCAGGTGTGTATGTGTGTGTGGGTGGGGGCCACGGCTTTTCACTGCTTTGATTTTACCTTAAAAAAAAAAAAAGAAAGAAAGAAAAAAAGGCTGTTAATTGTTGTTTTTCATGCACAGGGTTTAATCTCTCCCCACCTCTTCCTCATTTTCTTTCGTTCCTCCAGCGGCTTGCCCGGTGCTGTGCAGCGGCAACGGCCAATACGACAAGGGCTCCTGTGTGTGTTACAGCGGCTGGAAGGGGCCCGAGTGCGATGTCCCCATCACGCAGTGCATTGACCCTCTTTGCAGCGGCCACGGCACCTGCACCGACGGCAACTGCGTGTGCTCCATCGGCTACAAAGGGCAAAACTGTGCAGAGGGTGAGAGCAGAAGAGTTAATGGTGTGGTGATCCTCAAGGGTGTACGATGGTTTTTTGTTGCATCAGTTTTCCTCTGCCTGTACATGTGGGTTTCCACATGTCTGAGTGATTATTTGGAAAGAAACATGAATGTTTGCAGTACAACAAACACATCACACACACACACACACACACACACACTCACACACTCCCATCTAACCCGAGTTAGACAGCTCATCATAGCATAATCTAACCCTGAGTGAGTGTCTGTCGTTTCCTCCATATATACAGATGAAGTATGATGCCGCAGCCAAACACATCAGAGATTTTATTAAGGGATGAAATCGCTTCTATTGATCCTTGTTAAGAAGGATCAGCACGCCACATTCTCACTAGTCAGAAAGATAGAAAGCAAGAGAGGAAAAGAGAGAGAGGGAGGAGGGGTCAGGGCAGCAGTGAGAGGTGAATATGTATGAAGAAAGAGACAGAGATGAGACATGAAAACCGTGCAGCATGCCAGGGGTGAGGAGAGAGGGAAAAAAGGAGTAGAGTGACAGAAAGATGTCAAGACACAGGGATGGAGAACAAGGTCAGCATTTTCTCTCCTGCTTTTCATTTTCTTTTCTCTCCATCTCCCTCTCATCCAATTTTTTTCCCCCTTCTCCTCTGGTCTCAAATCTGATATTCATCACAGTAGAGTCCCTCAAACAATTTACCTGGAGTGCCGGCGACATGAAAATCAATAACGGTGATCTGCCGTTTCTGCCAGGCAAACAGAAATGGAGGGCCGAGGTGTTGTGCGAGCGCGTGCTTTTATGAATGTGTGTGTCTGAAAAAGGTGCGGCAGGGTCAATCATGCCTGAGGAGGGGGTGGGGGGGGGGGGGGGGTGTCAGACAAAGAGGACAAGGGGAGAGAGAGGGAGAGAGAGAGAGAGAGAGAGATAGAGAGAATGGAGCGACCAGGACAGAGCAATGAGAAGAGGCCAGAGGAGGGGTGGGTGGGCGCTTTGCCGGGAGGAGGTAATTTGTCAAATTGGTTTTCACTCACTGCTCGGACTCAGAGCTGCCTGTCAACCTAGCAGACTGACAGTGTCAGATCCTCCCCCATGTATTAGCACATACGCACAAATGCATACACACACTCACGCACGCACGCAGGCAGACAGACGCTCACACCGAATAATGTGTCAGCGAGGCTTGCGCCTCTTTCAGAGTGGAACACATTTGCTGCTCTGCCCCAATTATAGAGCTCAGCTATTCATTATTGTGTGCTTTAATTGCCTTAGTAATATGTCTGGTAATATTTTCTTTTATTTCATTATCGTTTTGTGTACAAAGAATTAAAAATATGTCCTCTGTCACATCTCTTTCCTCATAAAAAACAACTCATAATATTTAATTTGTTTCTAACCTCAGCTGTTGTGCTCGTCTTTGCTCATTTTGTTTTTCTCTCTGGTGTTTTCTTTGCACATTGGTGTACTTCTGGTTTAATGCAGTGGATTGCCTGGATCCGACATGTTCCAACAATGGCATCTGCGTGAATGGGGAGTGCCACTGTAAGCCAGGCTGGGGAGGGCTCCACTGCGAGTTGCCCAGGGCCCAGTGCCCAGACCAGTGCCACGGCCACGGGGCCTTCATACCAGACACTGGGCTGTGCAGCTGTGACCCCAACTGGATGGGACCCGACTGCTCCATGGGTGAGTGCGACTTCATAGCTGCTGGTTCCCCTGCAAGAGTGAAACCATTGGGGTAAAAATGGGTGTTTTGGGTGTCATCATAAGGAGAATAGGGCTGGTACTGACTGCCCACTGTCCAAACATATTTTGTGGTCCCCATGGACACATAGCTAATTAGTTTACCATTTTATTTCAGACTGCTTTGGTTTTCAAACTGGGCTTGGATGAAATCTATAAAACCGCAAACTTGCTCAGAAAGAGGAAACAGCAACTGTTGTATCATCTAAGCCAAATTGGAACAAGCAGGAATAAAATGTGGCAAGTTTTTTACTGTCAAGACTTTAAAATTATCTCTCTCAGTAACTGTCAGTGGCAGTATGGTTATGACAGCTTTTTGTGATTATCAGGGTAGTGCTCAAAACCCAACATGGGCATGGCAAGGCACTTTTATTTATATGGCACATTTCATTACAATGGGGTTTACATAACGGCAACAACATGTGACATGTATAAAAGAATATAATAAATAAAATACAAGAAAATGAAGCCACAAAAACAAAAGAAGACAAAAAAATGAAGAAATATGACGAAAAACCACCCACAAAAACGCATAACAAACCTCCGCACCCAGCCCACAGACAACAAACCACAAACACAGACCCCCCCACACACACATACACAGCAACTTAACATAAACTTAAGAAAATAGGAAAAAAGTTGTCATTGTGTTTAATCTCGGGTCATTCAGCAGTTCCAGAGAGCAAGACCAAAGTGTATGCCTCCTCACCAGATCTGGACCGTATAGGTACAGTTGAAAGACCATTGCATAATGACCTGAAAGGTCTAATTGGAATTGCAGTCACTGAGCATGTCAGAAATGCTCTGGGGAGCCAAACTATTACAGGCTTTATAGATTATTATTAAAATTTTGCCCTGGTAGCCCGTGAAGTGATTTTAGTATAGGAGAAATAATGAAATGCCAATTCCAGATGTTTATTTTACGCAGTGACTACATGAATGTTGGTGTTTGCATTGAGGATATTGACACTTACAGAGATGGAGACTTAATTCCATCTGTGGGGGGGTCAAGAGGAAGAGTTAGGGCACCCAGAGTCAGAGTCCCTGTGCATGAGATTCATGATTCCCAGCTGAAACCCTGGATGGAGTAAAAAAAAAAAAAAAGATGGATATTGCTTGTTAAAGTCACTGGGTTCATGTTTAAAAGCCTGTTATAATAAAATGCTCAACTTCCACAGTCTTTTATCTCAATAAAATAAAGCCTTTAAATTTACCACTGTAGGAGAGACAGCAACCTCAACCGTGCCAGCTTGAGACGCTTCCCATCTCGAGATCACAAACAGAGCTGCAGCGTTTATAACGAGAAAAGCAATGCTTAGCTTTAATAAAGACCACATTGTTCCACGCGGCGGGTCCCCTCAGCAAGCGTGTATCAAAACATCTATACATACTACATTCCCCAGCACACTAGGTGTCCTGAGCACATGAGCGGGACTGTCACATCTCACCACATGCACCGACGCTGGCTGCAGCATCCGAGAAGCACAAACAGTGACTGTAATGGAGGCTCAGGAAATAAACCCTTCCGTCACAAGACTACAATCACTGATTCTAATTGAAGGCGTCTCGTGGAGAATTGTATTTACTGTAATGTGCATTTGATTGTTTTTGATTGCCTTGCAGACTCGGGTGCTAGGGTTTTTCTTTTCTTTTCTTTTGCACTTGCCAGGGTAATATGACATAGTTAAACGCCGCCACATGTCATGATGTCAAACACTGATTTTATGATTTGCAAATTAAAACTGGACTAAATAGGCTTTAAAAGTGAAAGGTTTGAGACATTTAGTTGCTTATGACCATTGTTTGAGTGGCATTTCAGTGATCATAATTCAACGTGTAGTCAGGGCCTGTTTCACTGATTTTGGACCCATATTTTCCTCACTTCCTTCAGAGGTGTGTTCAGTCGACTGTGGGACCCACGGCGTGTGTATGGGCGGAGCATGTCGCTGTGAGGAGGGCTGGACCGGCGCGGGCTGTGACCAGCGTGTGTGCAACCCGCTCTGCATCAAACACGGCACCTGCAAGGACGGAAAGTGTCAGTGTCACCAGGGCTGGAACGGAGAGCACTGCACCATTGGTAAGCGCCTCTGTGTGTGTGTGTGTGTGTGTGTGTGTGTGTGTGTGTGTGCGTGCGCGCGAGTGTCTGGAGGTGTGCGTTTGATGTGTGTGTCTGCGTGTCAGCACGTGGGTGTGCACAGAAACACCAGCACCAAGTCAGACTAAACTGGCAGCTCCTTCCCACTTTGTTAAAGGAATTTGGAAAAGAGAAGTGGAGGCAAAAGGGGAGACCTTGGGGAATTGAAGAGAGGGGTTGACGTAGGAGGTGGGCGAACAGGGAGGAGAGAGAGGAGCAAACTTCTTAGAAGTGGGGGTGGGACGATTACAAAAGAGCAGGATTTAACTGTTTTTAGGTTGCCTCTCAAGTGCAGACCCCAGGAATCTTAGCTTCAATGGTCTTTGAAACACCAAAGTTATGAGATGAAAGGTAAAACTCTTCACCTCGCTGTGATCAAAAACAAATATCTCCCTCACATTGTTTGTGTATGTGGTCGTGCACACAGTTGTGCTAGTGTATGTTTGTGTTTGTGTGTGTGTGTGTGTGTGTGTGTGTGTGTGTGTGTGTGTGTGTGGGTGTGTGTATGTGAATTTCTATGTCAGTCAATCACTGTCTCATATTGACATCACTGTCACTGTGGATGGATGAGTGCCAGACTCCTTTGATTCACCCGCAGTGCTTTGAGACATAAAGTCTCATTTCCCTGTCACCACAAGCACTGTGATTGCAATCTGATACACACAGACAAACAAACACATATGGTAAATATACACACACACACACACACACACACACACACACACACACACACACACACACACACGCCCGCACATACATACGCACAGGGGAATAACAGTTTATGATCTCCCCATTTCCCCCATCAGAAAGTAGGGCAGCTTTGACTGCAGCATCAGCCCAAGATGAAAGAGTTGTCAGGCCTTAGCTTGGCGCAAAGCACATTTCACTAGCACCAGACACACTCTCAGTGTTTAGCTTATCGCAGCCTGCCTGTTGTTCATTTCAGCTCTGCATGATGTTGCTTGCATTTATTAAAAAAAAAACAAAAAAAAAACAACTTTCCCCATCTCTTACCTTCTGCACGTTTTCTCCCACTGCAGACCATGGGAGCATGGTTGACAAAGCAGGTACCGTATCTGACTCTGGTGTTTTGTTTCTTAGCCTGTGGTGGTAGAAGCTAGCTGCTGCATTTGTGGGTTTTGGCCTGGCTTGGCTCTGTAGACTCTGTGGTGCTATCTGTCCGTAGACTAGGGTGCCAGCCTCAATGATAACTCCCTACATGTCGTGCACTACTATTTATAGCAGTGCACTACGGCAGGGGTTAGCTGTCATTGAGCCTAGATGTGTTGTGGGGTACCGTAGAGCCTAGTGTGGTGGTATCAGCAGTGTTGAGGGGCTGTGCTGTGAATGTGTGGATGTGCATGCGTGTGAGCGTGTTCTTCTCCATATTTCTAATGTGGAAACACAAACACATAACTCTGCTCAGGTATTCTAGTCATGTACCGCGTAAACACAGCTGTTTCACACGAGGAGAAAATGATGGAAGCCGTAAAGAACTTTTGAGGTAATTGGTGAATTTCATAGGCCACTGATGCGAGGCCTTAATGTGGTCTCAAAAAACACAAAGTTGTTGAGTGTGTGTGTGTGTGTGTTTACAATTTCGGTATTTGTGGCAAAAGCCATGATAGAGTGGCTAATAAATTTATTTTTTGAGCATGTGTGTGTGTGTGTGTGTGTGTGTGTGTGTGTTTGTGTTTGATTGTGCTTGTTTGACTCAATGAGCAAACAGTATTAATTCCAGGTTTTCTATTTTTTTATATCAAACCTATCCCTGCCAAACTAGGCCAAGAAGAAAAAAAAAAACCAAACAGTTTAGTCAGATCATACAAAGATAAACAGAATTATGGATAAGGGTTAAGACAACGATGCAAACAGAGAAGGGTGGAGGTGTAGGGTGAGTTGTCTCACATGCACAACAAGAATGCTTAATAGATAGCCCCGCAGCTGAACCTCTGTCGGGTTACACAGAGCAGCACAGATTGCCTGACAGTACAGGTCCCGGGAGCACCGTTGAGAGTGTCCTCTCACCCTCTACGCTTAATGGAATAGCTCTCATTGTTTTATGAAGAGCCAATCCGGAGAAAAGGTAAATCGCAGGGTTAAAGAGGGAGCAAGAGACGGAGAGAGGAAGAGAATAAAGAAGAACAGAAGGAGCCACAGGGAAGCAGAAAGACAGGTGAAAGAACATGTGGAGTAAAGCAGTGTAATTTCTATGGTAGCTTCTTAAGAAGAGGAGAAGATGAGCGGAAGCTGATCTGAGAAAGTGCAGAGTTATCTGGTCCATCTATAAGCAGCGGTCTTGGATTTATGGCTGTGACCTTTACTTTATGACCTTTAGTGCAGACAGAGCTGGAAACGGGGGAATGGAGAGAATGGTGGAACTTTCCAGCACAATGTCTTGACTTAGTTTCTTTTATATACTTTGTTCTCATTCTTTCTGTCTCTCTATCTCTGACTGTCTCTCACGTTCTCTTTCTCACTCTTTCCCCGGAGTCTTACACAGTATCTTTCTCTATCCAGGCATATACCCCAACACCCCCCCCCCCACACACACACACACACACACACTGCACACTCCACAAGAGTGTGTGTGCTGACCCATAACCCAAGGCAATTTCTTCTCCTTTTTAAGGGGATTTCATCAGAGTCCAACTACATTAGTGGGGAGGGTGGACTTAATAGTTTCTGAAATCCCACTTTATTCTAGTTAGTATGAGGGGGTATTGACTGGGTCCTGGCATTAAAGAGAGAGGAGCCTCGTGCCGGCCTGCCCAGGCAAGCCGATCAATGGCCACTATGGATTGTCCTGTCCTGGTGTTTCATAAGTATTTGGCTGCTTTAAATGGCAACTCCATTTAACAGGCAATCACTGCTAACTGCCTTTGTTCCCTGAGCTCAATACTTGGGGACAATCTTTTCCACCCTGACCGTTAATACAGCATCATGAGCAGTTCCCTGATGCAGAAAATGGTAATAATTAAAGATAAAAACCTTTGATTTGATTCCTCTTGTTGAGCAGAAAAACTTAGTTAAGCTTCTCTGTCCCCCCACCACCACCACCACCCTACTCCTCAAACAAGATGGCGTCTTTCTCAAAGTCCTTTGTTGACTTTCCCTCATCGCCTGGTGGTTGAGACATATGATAAAATGCCAATCGAGGTGAAATGCCTGTTAATTTAGCTGCTGCCACGGTTTAGATTGCACTATTTGTATTCATAATGCATGGCTTTATTGATGCAGCGATTTGTTACAGGGCAAAATACTACAATGCAACTTGAGTGAAAATATGTCCATTAATCTACTGAGCAGGACTCAATGAAAAGCATTTCATATTCATAATCTCTTACTGGGTTACTTTGTCCTTCCTCACCCTTTGTCGGCACACTGCTACCGAGTGGGAAATGTCAGGTCATATCTCCAGGGTGCGTCGTGCTGGGTGTGTGTTTGTGACTAAGTGCCTTCGCGTGCATGCTCGTATTGTTTTATCAGTCAACCCTGCCTTTGCCTCCATCTCCCGTGGGTAGACTTAAGAGTGTCGCATCCCGCTCCCTCATTTATTGAAGAGAAAATCACTGTGACAAGTTTGTTTGGGGCTCTTTGTGCTGCTGGAGAAAACATTGTCATTGTGTGTCATCATGCCTTTTTTCCCTATTCCTGATGGATTATAATGTGGCAAACACATAATCTTGTGTCAGAGCCAGAAAGGTGTGATTTAGAGCGATACAGGAAAATGGTAAGACAGGCTAGGAGTTACAGGCCTTTCTGAAAGTGACATTGATGGGCAACATTGTCTGAGTGTGGATGTAAATTATCAAATGGAATATACAAAAATGTCACAGCTGAGCTTTCAGAAAGAAAAGTTTTTTATTTCCTGTCATTTATCGGATGTTCATGTTTGGACCCAATTCAGTTAAGGTATTTTAATATAGGAGTAATCTTAAAAGGAAGCTTGGCATTTTGGGAAATTCACTTTCTTGTTGAAAGTTAGATGAGAAGATCGATACCACTGTTATATATGTTTGTCCATTCAATATGAAACACGTTGGAACAGCTAGCCCAGCTCTGTCTGAAATGTAAAGACAACAAGTTGTTGTCTTGAAGGGTTTTATTTTTTCTCGGCAATGCACAATAAATTCCTTGAGAGTCTGCTGGTTGCCTTGACGGTGACAATAAGACTCCAGGAACTCAGTTTGGTTTTTGTATAGCTTAAGCAAACAAGGCAGAAGATGAGGTGTTAAGAGGTGTTAATTAATGAGCCTAAGAGATGCTAGTAGGTGGATTTTGTTAAGACAGAGGAAGGTTTCCATCTGTTTTCCTCTGTTTTCAGTCTTTATGCTAAGCTAAGCTCAGCTAACTGACTACTGGCTTCAGCTTCATAATGAATGGACATGAGAGTAGTATCAGTCTTCTCGCATAACTCTCGACATAATAGCAAATAAGTATATTTCCCAAAATGTGGAAATATTCCTTTAAATATTCTTAAATATGTTACTTTGACAAAATGCTACTGCCCTCTGTAATTGCAAAATTCTTTATCCAGACTGCCTTAAAATGTCTGCTTTCCCTTGCCTTAAAGTCACTCTTGAGTTGTTGAGGGTGGCCTTGCTATGCTAGTTACAGAACTTACTTGGCTCCAGGGCCAGAGATTCTGGTACGACTTTTTGCATAAGCTAAAGTGAAGGTTTATTAGTTCATAGACTGCCACTGCACACACACACACACACACTCTGTCGAACGTAATCTCATTCTTTCATGAGAAAGCATTACTCTCAGGCCATCAGAATCCCATTACCTAACCTGAATCGTGAGTAAGAAAGAGAGAGACTGCAAGAGAGAGAGAGAGAGAGAGAAAGAGAGAGAGTGATGATCGGGTGGGGCTCTATCAAGTAAGTGAATCAAGTGATCTATCCGCCTCTGTCCACACATACATATACATACACACACACACACACACGTTAGCAGCCACCCCACAGGTGTACAGACGTGCAGATGGGAAGGTGTGCATGATTCTTGAACAATCAATACTTACAGTGTGCTACTGTGTGCTTAGTAAATTGAGTGAGACTCATTTGGTCTATCAAAACCATATGAGCAAGTGTGCGTGTGCGGATGCGTGCTCATGTGTACATCAGTGATGATAAAACAAACAAGAATCACCTTCCCATCATCTCTCCCCATCTTCCTTCCTCCTCACCTCCCTCCCCCGCTCTCCTCCTGTCCTCTCCTCGCAGACGGCTGTCCTAACTTGTGTAACGGGAATGGCCAGTGCACCATGGGACAGCAGAGCTGGCACTGCGAATGCCAGACAGGCTGGAGGGGCCCCGGCTGCAGTGTTGCCATGGAGACCTCCTGCGCTGACAACAAGGACAACGAAGGAGGTGAATTTGGGGGAGCAGGAGGAAGTTTGTTGGTAAAGGTGACAGGGACGATAGAGGAAAAATAATGAATTGAAAAAAAAAGAAATAGAAATAAGATAGAGGTCTCATGAGAAGAGCCCTCACTACATTTTGGCAAAATTTTATGGCAAAAGATTATCAAAATATTACATCAAGAATAGAAGAAGCAGGGGCAGCTATTTTCCCATTTCTTGCTGCTCCTACACCCCATCCTCATCATTGCTCTTTCCCTCCCTCCTGTCAGATGGACTAACAGACTGCATGGACCCAGACTGCTGCATCCAGAGCCCCTGTCAGAACAGTCCACTATGCCGCGGCTCCCGGGATCCTCTGCAAGTCATCCAGCAGAGCCCCATGTCCCAGCCCCATGTCCGCTCTTTCTACGACCGCGTCAAAATGCTTGTCGGTCGGGACAGTACCCACATCATCCCTGGGGAAAACCCGTTCAACTCCAGGTACGGCAGGAGGCACACACGAACAAAAGCACCTAATGGCACGCTATTAATATCCATGCCACCACTGGTATCCTAGACAACAGGAGACTCAGACGCATATAGAATATCAGACCATAACCTTAAAGAGTATGACAAAGCTGACCTCAGACTTCACACTTCTAAGTGCAACTTTTCAAAATATAAGCATCAAACTTTCAGCTCATGATAGTGTTGTCTCTTCTCTGATAGGTGTCAGACATGTAGCGTAGTGATAACAATGCCTGAAAAACACAGTGAAATGGCAACTGCCGCATCTTTATCTGCAGAGGACGAGGAAGAAATGAATTAGACCGAAGTTTAGCCAAGTATGGTATTGCTCTATTTTATATAATGGCAAGTGTTAGCTAATCACCTCAAATAGTTTTTATCAGATAAATGTATGTATTTATCCATGAGTGCTGGTTGAGTCATCAAAAATATTTTAGCATTTCACAGGAAAAGAAAAGAGAGGGTTTTGATATATGAACACTCAAAAATGCATTCTTTTGGATATATTTGACATACAGTATTTCAACAAAATAGTGATTAATGCAACAATTCCAGATAAGAACTTGAGACATCATTCATTGTTTTCTCTTATTTTCATCATTTAGAACAGTGGCTCTCAAACTTTTTCATATCAAGGACCCATGAACTGACACAAATTAGACCACAGACCCCCATCTGATAAGATTTTGTCTCAGGGTCCCCTATCTGATAAGATTTTTGTTTTTATTTATTACAGAAGGTGTTTGAAAACGATGGCCAAAATAGTCACACAGTCTGATACTGTGTTACTTGTGGATGGAATTATAGTGAAAATAAATGATTCCCCTTTTTGCTGGGGACCCCCAGGAACCTCTTCAAAGACTCCTGGGGTACTTGTTGAGTAGAGTAGAGAGTACTTGTTGTTTTTTCTTTGCATTTGCCAGGAAAGTAACATTAAGAAATAGATTGTGCATGCCAGTGAGATTGCATGTTACTGATTAACACTGTGACGCCCTTAGGGGGTAAAACGTTACTTGAAAAATATTCAAACTTTAGATTCAGCACCACAAATATCAAACAGACTTTAGATTGGTCCACAGAGTCAGCCAAAACCTCAACAAATCCCAGAGCCAAAGGCAGACCAAGCCAAGATTCCCCCATAGATTTAGTAGAGCTGTGAAGCACAGCCCGTGGTGCTGGTTCTCGTCTGCATACATTTACACATGAGATGTTTCAAAGGAAATGACTCATCAAAGCGATGATACTCTGAAATGTTTAGATGTTATTCTATGTGTATCTGTTCTGTAGGACGAAGATACATGGGTGCCCCGACGCGCGCGCGCACACACACATACACATTCCTGCACACACACACACACACACACACACACACGCACAATAGTTCATTTTCCTACACACATATCCATCTACGTTGTCATGGTTTGTTTACATGATTGACGTGAGCTAATCTAAATGATGTGGGCTGCTGATTGTTTCTAATTAATGAGTGGTAGAAGACCAGAGCAATAAATGAATGAGCAAATTGGATGATTGAAAGATGGAGAGATTAATCAAACCAAATGATTGATGGTTAGGAAGATTGGGCTGATAGATTGACTATCGCTCCGTCACCCTTGTCTCCTCTGTCTTCTTCCAGTTTGGCATCTCTTATCCGGGGTCAGGTGCTGACTACAGACGGAACCCCTCTGGTGGGGGTGAACGTGTCTTTTGTCAACTACCCCCACTACGGATACACGCTGACACGGCAGGATGGAATGTATGTACAACAGCTACCCAGCATGCTTTGCTGAGACTCTGAAACTACCTCACCACATAGGCTGTATGATTAGACTAGATTAGATTAGATTAGATTAGATTAGATTAGATTGGATTGGATTGGATTGGATTGGATTGGATTAGATTAGATTAGACTGGATTAGGAAACTTTAATGATCCCTAGTGGAAACTAAGCTGTTGAAGCCGCAAATAATTTCATACAACAAAGAAAGGGGATTTCAAATAAGAGCAAAGTAAATCTATTTAGCAAGAACAACACAACTGAGAATTAAAACATTACAATTTCCGTCAGTGATAACTGAAATGACAACAAATTTACATTATTTACACAATTTACATGTGCACGGAAGTGTGAAAACAGTAGATAATAAGGTTTGTTTTCTTAAGTGATAATGATAATGTTTTATGTTTAATAAGTGCGACAGCAGAAGTTTTACTCAGTATAAATGTATGAATCTAAAAATAATGGCCATCAGAGAAACTTTTAAAACAAAAACAACCTTGAAACTGGTTTTTCAAGCACTGCAGTCCTTTGCATTAATAGCCCTATTTTGGTTAACCCACCTGATATGTTTTTCTATTTCCTCTTCAGGACTTCCAGTTTGCGTGGAGTTTTAGGCTGCTTTAATTTGACTCTCCTCCCTACAAGTTATACTGAATTTAAGTCTGGCTGACATCCGTAACATGCTGCTCCAACATCTGATCCACTGGTTCTTCAGACTGACCTCTGCTCATTATATGTGCAGTTTCTGTGTTTTCTGTCTCAGGTTCTTTAAGCACTCCTCTCCTCTTACCAATGGTTTCTTTACAGCCTTTTCTTCCAGTCAGGCCAAGCTGACGCTGAAACATCTGAACTTCTGGTAACATTTAATTGACCTTGTGTTTCAGGGGCAGTTACTCACTAGTTTCACAGACTTGTGAGCATGTTCTGATGTCCCTGTCTGACCTCGTTTCGTTTTGATGAGTGTTCTTCTTTTTCAGTTGTTAGAGGCTCTCGGCCACAGGACTTACAATTTTGTCATAAGAAATGTGAATGTGTATATATTCTAATCATTTTCTCGCAGCTGTTAACCATAACTTGGTGACAAAGGGGTTAAAGGAGAAGACCTACTGTACTGAAATCCAGCGCTCTAACACTGATGTTCATGTTTCAGACCTATAACTGTTGTCTAGAGTGACTGTCTAGACAAGTGTGTTTTAAAAGTTTGCTGTGCCATAATGTTGAAATATTTATTCCAGGTGTTTTTTGGTGTTGAATTATTTCTAAAGCAGTGGAGTAAATATTAAATTAGACGAAGGCAAAAACTGACAGAGTATGAGTCCAAGTAAAAGTCCATCCACCACAGCACTCCCCACCTGTACCTTATTCCCATCCTCTTCTCGCAAACGTCTCCAGGTTTGACCTGATAGCTAACGGTGGTGCATCACTGACTCTGCGGTTCGAGCGTGCCCCCTTCCTGAGCCAGGAGCGCACCGTGTGGCTGCCCTGGAGCCAGTTTTATGCTATGGACACTCTGGTGCTTAAGACAGAAGAGAACACGATCCCGGGCTGTGACCTGAGCGGCTTCGTCAGGCCTGACCCTCTTGTGATTGCATCCCCTCTCTCCTCCTTCTTCAGCTCCAAGCCAGGGGAGAAACCCATCATACCGGAGACACAGGTGCAGTACCACTGACCTCTGGCAGCCGGTTAATCTTCCTTCTGGTTCCCTCGCTCTCACTCTCCTGTATGCCTGTCTCTTGTAGCTCTCTTTCTGCTTTCGCTTCCATAGCTTTTCCCCCATTTGTTCCCTCTTTCTCTATTTCTTTATTGCTTCCATTGTTTTTTCTCCCTTTTTTGTCCTTCAGCCGTCAGTGGAAGCGTGACCCCCATTACTCCCTCAGTCTCTAATCCCCCCTAATCCCTCTCTCCTGTCATCCCCTCTCTTTGTCTTCCAGGTGCTGCATGAGCAGATCGAGGTACCTGGCACCAGCCTAAAGCTGTGCTACCTAAGCTCCAGGACACAGGGTTACCGCTCCCTGCTCAAGGTGACCATGACTCCGGCCGTGGTGTCTATGGGCCTGCTGAAGGTTCACCTGATGGTAGCAGTGGAGGGCCACCTTTTCCAGAAGTGGTTCCACGCCTCACCCAATTTGGCCTATACCTACATCTGGGACAAGACCGATGCATATGGGCAGAGGGTCTACGGGCTTTCTGAAGCTGTTGGTGAGTAGGAGGGATGGATGGAGGAGAAGCTGTGTTGGAGAGGAGTTTCTTTTTCAGCCATGCAGTCACTGAATTGATTAGAAACTTCACCAGTAAGGCAGCACTGGCTCTGACAGAGGGAGAGAGTGCTAATTAGGAAGCTTGAAGGAGAGATAATACACCAGAAACCCAGCCCCCATCCACTACGCAGTATAGCCACATTTAAGTGCTTTTTTTTTTTTTTTTTTTTTCTTTTTTTTTTCTCCAGATGTCTATTTTTCATTGAGGCCGCGTGTGGTTCAGTCAGCCAGCCGTAACTGTGGTGAAGGGTTATTAGCCATCAGTGTGAGTTAGCAGTTAGCCACTGGAGCAGCAAGCAGGAGTCCAGGGGAGCCTCGGTGCTATTACATTCTGCTGTCACAGTCGCTCACAGATGCTGTCAGCCAAACACTGCTGTCAGGCCACAGATGCAGTGGACATCTGGGACTTCCGAGTGGACTAAAAATCATGAGGGGCATATGGTTTGTGAAATCACATTCACTCAAAGTTCCCCGGAGTAACTGTAATTTTACATTTCTCAAAGAAAACAAAGCACATACGTGGTTTGTGTTTGGGTTATGTTTTGCTAACTGTGGATACAGATGCAGGTACACTACATTATTGTTTGCAGTGAAGCTGAAAAGGTGCTGGCTATCGCATTCTCACTGTGACTCAAGTGGGAGTTGACGTGTTAACACACTTTTCCTTTTGACAAGTACGAACACAACAGCACGCAAATGCAGGCGCACATACAGTATGTACATATATACAAATACATGTATCCAAACAATCTCAAAAATAGTCTTGACGTACAGTGTCCTCCTCATGACAACTCATTTTCCCTGCTTGTACATTTATACAAATCTACTGAGTCTCTGTCGGCACATGTGCATGATTGGGACATAATGTTTCCACCAGCAGAGTTTTCACCGTGGTAACCGGCATGGCCTGTAGATTTAAAGGCCCATCAGGCAATCTGTCCAATTAACAAGGTTTTTAATTGATTTAGCAGCATGTGAGAGTGTTAGTTAGGTGTGAGTGCAAGGTTTGGTACAGGTGCTAACTAGTTTCTCTGTGTATCGCACGTTTCACAATTTAAATGAACTTGGGAGGTTATGCTCTGATTAAGTTTTTCATAGCCTCTCTTCCTGTGTTGTTCCTTTCATGTTCATGTTTCATGTTCATGTTTCATCCATTCATCACTTCTTCCTGTTTTCCATCTCTTTTTGTCTCTATTCCTCTGTTCCTCCTACCCTCACCTATGTATAGTGTCAGTGGGCTATGAGTATGAGTCCTGCGCCAGTCTCATCCTCTGGGAGAAGAGGACAGCCATTCTGCAAGGCTATGAACTTGATCCCACCAACCTGGGCGGCTGGTCACTCAACAAGCACCATATACTCAACACACGCAGTGGTATGTATACGTGCTCCCTGATATTGGCATAAAAATGAGCAGAGACTGTTCCAGTTTTCCCTTATTTTTTTTTTCTTCTACTTTATATTTAGACAATTCCCATGTGTAGCAGGTTTACAGTACAGTGTATATCTCACTAAACTTGCTATTGTCTTGGGGAGGGTGTAGAACACACTGAGCTTCCTGTGGTTCACATTGGTTTGCCAGGCACCTCTTTTTGCCTGTCAGTGGGGATTTTCGCAGGAAGAGCTTGTGTTCTCTCACCTAGTTTGACTCTCTCATCCACTCACGCCAGCCCCACTGAGTGAGCATGTACACACCGACCAATCAACAGAAAGCTACTAAAACAGAGCCTGCGGGTCGGGGAGTGGGGTGGGGGATGGGTGCAGCGGCACCTTTTCCAAAAACTGATTCAGGATCTCTGTGGCGGTGGGCGAGTGTTTCATCATCTACTATACCATTATCTACACTTTGTGCAGTAATGCTAAAAAGCATGGACAAATAAATGGGCTGATACACTGATGTTCACCTGCTGTGACAATCAGTGGACTAATGGAAAGGACAGAACTGAAGAACCAGTGGTGTATAGAGGTATTTTTTGAAGTGGGGGAATGCAGCCATACCTCCCTTGTCCTCATCACCTGATGTACAGTAATGTTTTTCCTGAGAATGATGCAATGCTACACCATCGTTCCTTGGCCAATAAAATGACTAATTTTATGACAAAATTGTTTATTAAAATAATATATATTAAAAAAACTGCACTGATGAAAGGAACACGCAAAATAACACGTCAGTAATAATAGAATATATGTTAAGAGTCTACAGCCATGCTAGCAGCTAAATGCTAACATCAATCACACTGACGATGATACGCTGATGTGTAGTAGGTATAACTTTGTGTCAATGTACCATGCTCATCAAGATAGTAAGCTCACATTTTGTCGTTGAACTTAAAGTGCAGAGGATGATGGGAATGTCATTGGTCTATTATTGGATGAAATAAAACTTCGACCTTTTGATGCCACACTTATTAGAATTCATCCTGTGGGGATGAATTTCATGGCAACGGATCCAGTGGTTGTTGAAATATTTCAGATTTGACCAAGTCAAAGTAGTGGATGCCACTAATATGGCTAAAAAATAGTATAAATAGTAAAAATACTAGCTTCTATTACTAATTCAGAATCTTATTAAAATCCTCTAACTGAAATAATGATCCCTGATCTATGTTTCTCTCCATCCTCTCTCCTGTTCAGGCATCCTCCACAAGGGCAGCGGGGAAAACATCTTTGTGACAGAGCAGCCCCCTGTAATCACGAGCATCATGGGAAATGGCCGGAGGCGCAGCATCTCCTGCCCCAGCTGTAACGGCCTTGCAGACGGCAACAAGCTGCTGGCGCCGGTTGCCCTGGCGATGGGCATAGATGGAAGCCTCTATGTTGGGGACCTCAACTTTGTACGCAGGGTCTACCCATCTATGAACACAACTGGCATCCTGGAACTAAGGTAAAACACCAAGTTAGTTATAGAAGGGAAAACGCAGGAAAAGAAAGTAAAAGAATAATGACTGAGAAAGCAGATTGGGATTTTTTTTTTTGATGTTGCAAGAAAAATACTGATAGAGAGAAGAAGGGCGGGTTGGATTAAAGTAAGATGGCAGGAGAGGAGGAGGAGGAGGAGAAGACTGCATGTTTTCAGTACATAGAACATGTAGGATTGTATCCTCTCTTGAAATAGAAAGAATAAGGTGAGACACAGGGGATGACAAGTTTGAAGCAGAATTATACACCGTACTAGATACCATTTCTCCGGGGTGTTTTTACCCATGTTTAAATTTTGCTGTTCACACCACAGCCAGCTTTGTGTTGCTCTCTGCAGGCTGCTCTCTACAGACTGTGTAAATTAACATTTGTTTTGTTGTGCTTTTATCTCACTTTCTCCCTTGAAGGAACAAAGATTTCAGACACAGGTAAGATCCTTATAACGATAAATTAAAAGTTTCGAGTACACATTCCAGAAACAATAGCAAAAGTCCTTAAAAAAACATCTTCCCTGAAAATATTAAAACAAGCTATTCAGTGGCATATTAATGACAATTTTTTTTCTTTTTTTCTTTTTTTTGGCACCTTAGTAATAACCCAACCCATAAATACTTCCTGGCTGTGGATCCAGTATCAGGGGCATTGTTCATCTCAGACACCAACTCACGACGAATTTATCGTGTTCGGTCACTAACTGGAGGCCGGCTTCTCTCAGACAACGCAGAAGTGGTGGCTGGAACAGGGGAGCAATGCCTGCCCTTCGATGAACGCTGCGGCGATGGCGGCAAAGCCACTGAAGCTACGCTTATGAGTCCCAAAGGTGAGCCACCAGCAAAAGGTCCACAAAATGAATCACCAATGATTTTGATAACCCAATTATCCTTTTAGCCAGTTATCAAGCAGAAATTCTGTTAAAGAAAACATTTTCTAGTTTTCTTTAATAAAATGGGAGGGTTTGCTGTTTTTTATTATAATTTTTTCATCCTTATAAAATAAGACATTTGAAAATGTAGCCTTGGGTTGTTAGAAATAAAGTTCAATAATGCCAGTGGGTCCAATAACCTATGTATTATTCTATTTCATTCTTTAGCTTTTTATGTTCAAATGATGAATGAAACTGGCCCTGGTGATTTTCTCTTTTTGAAAGCTGTTTCTCAGGCAGAAGCACTTTGTTCAAGATCTCTCGTTCAATACACAAGATATATAAGATGAAGGCCTCTTAAATTAAACGTGATCATAATATTGTTTTTTTTTATTTCTTACTGCACCCAATCTTATGACTCAACTAAAGCAGGACGGAGACAGAAGGAGGTTATAAACCGGGTTAATGTTAAACTTGTTAATGGAATTATTTTTGTGGCTCATTTGATTGTGGAACATTGTGACACCAAACTGTCAAGGATGTCACACTGTCACATTTCCTGTCAGTGACACAAGTGTGTGTACATGTGGGACCACAGAGGTTAGTATATATATACAGCGTGTGTGTGTGTGTGTGTGTGTGTGTGTGTGTGTGTGTGTGTGTGTGTGTGTGTTTGTGGTTGTGGCGAGAGAAGATGGGAGAGATAGGTGAAGACAATGAGCCACTGATTCCTTCTTACCTGTCACAGGCAAAGTCAGCCAGCGCACATCAGCTTGCCCTCTCTCTCACTCTCTTTCTCTCTCTCGCTGCCCCTCCCTCTCCCCTCTCCCTCTCTCTCATTTACTCGGCGCCCTTTGCTGTATCCTCCATCTGTTGTTGTGTATCTCAGTGTGTCTAGAAGTTATTTTGGGGCACAGTTTCCTTGAACAAACACACCTGTCTGAATGCCTGCTGCCTGTTAGACCAACAAGGCTGACACTGCACCACTGGTAAACAATAGGAAAGGGAAAGGTAAAAAAAACAACCAAAAAAAACAAATGAAAAGTGGAAAGGTGTGGATGACAAGGAAAAAGAAAGTGAGAGGGAATGAAGGAAGCAAGTAGAGTGCAACAGATCACATGGCTTTTTAAAGACTCTGCTTGCAGTCTACAATTGCCCTGTGGGAGGAGCATGAGCTCAGCTCCGCATCCCGATGACTCACCCCAAAACTAACACTTCTCTAACACTTCAGTGCTCGTTCCATTACTTTGTTCCCTCTCATTCAATGAAACACTGAGCAGTTCAGCTGTCAGGGCTGCTATCTGTTTTCAGCTGGTGGAGAGAGTGAAGTTTAATTGACTTAAAATGTCTATCGGTTGCCTGCAGTGTTTGAGTTATGAGTCGTCACTCACGGTGTTCATCTCCGCTTTTGACAGGTATCGCTGTGGATAAAAATGGACTGATGTACTTTGTGGATGCCACCATGATCCGTAAAGTGGACCAGAACGGCATCATCTCCACTCTGCTCGGGGCCAACGATCTGACCGCCATACGGCCACTGAGCTGTGACACCAGCATGGATGTCAGCCAGGTATGACGGTTAGGGAGGAAGTACAGAAGCGACGAGAGGTGATAGCACAATAGATGATGATCTAACGGCCCTGTGAGTGCTGAGCTATGACGGTTGCGTGGAGACGAGCCAGCCAGGAGGTCAGGGAGGGACTGATTTAGGGGGGGATTAAAGAGTCCATCGATAAATGAATGAATCAAAAGAGAATGAGGACCGCAGTCACTTAAAACGTTGAAGAAGAGACCTTGGCGTCCTTTCAAAAATTCCTCCCTCTGCGTAGACATTGTCTCATGTATGACTTCTGTTCCTGCCCACCAGGTGCGTCTTGAGTGGCCCACGGACTTAGCAGTGAACCCCATGGACAACTCTCTCTATGTCCTGGAAAACAATGTCATCCTACGCATCACTGAGAACCACCAGGTCTGTACCACGAGATTGCAAACCCCTTAGGGTGGACACTCACTATGGGGCTTTGACAGGATTTAGTCCCAATTAGGCTTTCTCTGGCCAATTTAGAAGTACAAGTTCCAATTCTAACATAGTTTCCAAAGTTTTACAGCGGTGACAACATTACTGATTAATTAACGTTAAGAATATTCTACTTTCTGAAATCTTACTTCATTATGGAAAGTTTCATCTGCACTCTTTCAATAGCAAACTGCTGCTAACATCCCTGTGTTTTTGTGGCATTGTTACAGTTGTTTGATTGTAGATGTAACATTTTCCATTGTCACCTACAGGTGAGCATCATTGCAGGACGGCCCATGCATTGTCAAGTGCCAGGCATTGACTACAGCCTCAGTAAGCTGGCTATCCACGCTGCCCTGGAGAGCGCCACAGCCATCGCCCTGTCCCACACCGGCATCCTCTACATCGCTGAGACGGATGAGAAAAAGATCAACCGTGTCAGACAGGTACAGGATGGAGAAGAACAGGTCTTTGGCCGTCTGGTTGTTTTAGAATGAATTTATTCGACTGAAGTTATTTTCCCAGCTACTAAAATGGACTGCACAGCTGGTGGGGCTGTGTGGGTGTTTTTCTTTTTCTTTTTTTTTCATATCCCCAGACACTTTTAAAGTTTTCTAATCCTCTTTTTTGATAACTCAAAATTAATTTTACTTTTGGTAATACATTTTCCTTCATTGAGTTGTGACTTTTTTTCCTATGTCATCAATAACCGGCTCTCCTCTTCCATTTTTCTGTCCGTGCGTATTTTTAGGTGAGCACTAATGGAGAAATCTCTCTCCTGGCTGGTGCTGCCTCCGACTGCGACTGCAAGAATGACGTCAACTGCAACTGCTTCTATGGCGACGATGGCTACGCCCCTGACGCTGGCTTGAACTCCCCCACCTCCTTGGCTGTATCCCCTGATGGGACGCTCTTCATTGCAGACCTCAACAACATACGAATCAGAGCGGTGCGAGCCAATCGGCCTGGCCCTGCCGTATCGAGCGTGGGCTATGGAGGGTCTGCGCAGTATGAGGTCGCGTCACCAAGGGAACAGGAGCTTTATGTCTTCAATGGGGAGGGGCTTCATATCCAGACAATTAGCCTCGTGACTGGGGAGCCACTTTACAACTTCACATATGGTCCTGATGGAGAGCTGTCCATGCTGGTGGACAACTGCAACAATACGGTTAAAGTGAGGAGGGATGGTTTGGGCCAGGGAGGAGGAGCCGGCCTGCTCAGACTGGTGCTGCTGCCCGAGAATCAAGTAGTGACTCTGGGACTGGATCCCACAGGGGGGCTGCGTAGTGTGTCGGCCCTGGGCCAGGAGGTGGCTCTGATGGGCTACAGTGGCAACACGGGCCTCCTGGCCACCAAAGCTGATGAGACTGGATGGACCACATTTTACCAGTAAGTGTGTGATAGAGGAACATGTCTGAACATGTGTCGGTATGTTTCCACCATTTTTCTCTCTATCTGAAATTCAAAATGAAGTTTTGCAGGATTCATCTTGTATTGCATTCCCAATTATTAGAGCACCTAGCGCAGTGTACTTCTGCCCCCCAGTGTTAGCTTTTATAATTACAGCCAATTCCTACAAGAGGACCTGTTCTGTCCCTCTCTGGCAGTGACGTTTCAGAGTATATGCAGTGCAAGTACGAACACGTCCTTCCCTTGCCAGTAACCCTCCCTGCAATCTCCCATCTCCCAGGTACGACAGCGAGGGTCGCCTGACCAACGTGACATACCCCACGGGCATGGTAACGAGTCTCCACCGCGAGATCGAGCGCTCCATCAACATCGACATTGAGAGCTCCAGCAGAGACGACGATGTAACCGTCATCACCAACCTGTCCTCTGTGGAGGCGTCGTACACTGTGGTGCAAGGTAGAGACTCAGCACGTACAGGACATGCAGTGGAAAATGAACCGGTCATGAATTTTTAAATACTCGTTAAACTGCAGTGAAGGTGTGACACGAAGGTCGAGTCATAAACATAAGGAAATAGAGATGAAAATTAGATATAAATGACGTTCATTAATTATATTTTGAGTAGATAAAGGTTCATGTAATCCTGAAAATAAGTTAAAACAGGTCTTTTTATGTGGCATCCAAGCCTTGATGAGATACACCACTTTATCTTAGTATTCAAAAGCACAGCCGCCCTCTGTGATGCTGAATATGCCCCGGCCTGCCGACTCTAATTGAAAGTCTTGTAATTTTCACTCAGTTATGTGCATGCTCCAGGAGATTATTTTCCATCCCTACCCACAACCAGCCCTCTCTCACTCCCTCTCATGGAATAAAATTACCAATATATAGTTGTTAATCCCAGCTGGGATCATCCTGCTTTTGAATATCATCACAGCAAAATTCATTAACTCATGTAGAGTGAATCCTCCTCATCCCTCAAGCTTTCTCCTCACACACACACACATACACACACACACACGCTGACATACAAATACAGCTCTCAACCAGTTCCCATGATCCCTGAGCTTATTTGGTCTGCTTAGAGAGGGAGAAGAAGAAGGAGGAGTATAATTGTCTCCTTTCTCTTGACCAGCACAAGTGGCGGTGACAGAAGTATGAAAGCAGACTGTGGGCTACTAAAGTCTGAAGGCCTCAGAGAGAATAAGTTGTAGATGTATTCAGTGATCCACCTGGGTTGCAGAAGGAGAAGGGGAGAGTTGTTCATGGAGCTGTAAGTCATTTAAGGTTTCCGCCGCACTGTGTGGGCTTCAGCACGGCTCTCTGCTGACATACTCACTTAACCATCTCCTTCTCTTTCCACTCTTTCTCGCTCTCTTCATTAACTCCTGCACAGTGCATTCTCCGTTGGCCCTCAAGCTCTCATTTCTCTCTCTCTGTCTCTCTCTCTCTCTCTCTCTCTCTCTCTCTCTCTTGTTCTCGCTCTCCCTCGCTTCTGTTTTATTACAAGGTTGTTCAGACAGAGAGAGCAGAGAAGATTTATCTAAAGGCTGTTGCTGCCAAGTCAATGGAAAAAGCTTCACTTGTCTGTTTGAGGCATTGTTAAAATGTGCCTCGAGCTTTATTACAAATTGGCCTTATGGATTACTGTCATTGATGGCAGGGGCTTCAAAGGGAGACACCATCTGATCCCCTCACCTTTTGTACATGAAATAAAAATAAACAATAAAAAAAGCTCACCCCCTCTGCATCTGCCAGATATCTCTGCGCTGAAAACAACTTTATCTCACTTTCAATCATTTCAGTGTGATCAAGACGCCTGTTTTCAGACATCAGAGGAAAAATGTAGCCTCAGCATTAGACATGGGCTTATCTGTTTCCATTCTTGTGTTTGAGAGTGAGTCATTAAATTGTAGCAATGGAGAGATTGTAGAATGATCAGTTTAGCCAGACAATTTTTATTCAGGAGATTTTTTGAGTTTGTAGGAACAGGAATCAGTTCCATAAATATTTTATGGACATGATCTGGTTCTTACTGTCATGAGCCTCTAGGCTTACAACTGGAATTTCCCATTTTCTAGTAAACGTATGTGTATGGGTAAAAGGGTGTACTGCACCTTCACACATGTACACATTCAATTTAGTTTTCCTTGTATCATCAACTGCTCTCCTACAACACTGGAGGTCTATCACATGCTGGTGGGCATGTTGCCAGAGGCGGCTGTTCTATCAGACTTGTTGTCTCTGATTGGCTGGTTGGGTTTAAAGTGGGATTCTGTGTGATAAAGGCTAGAGTAAAAATCTGGGTCTGTCAACAGTGCCCTTACTCCAGCGCTGTCTTTAGCTGCAGGTTGTTTTGTCTCACAGGATTAGGAGCTGAAGCCCAAGAGTCGAAGGCTTATGCAATTTTTCCCTGAACTCAATGAAAAATACTGTGAGGTTGAACAAATCATGCAACGCTAAGAAAAAGAGCCACAGTTCTAAGAGGTTTTGACTGAACTTAATTAGGCCACAAAATAATGTGATATCAATGAGAAAGACAATTAAAAAATTGATATTTTTAATACAGTTTATGGGGATGGCACTATCCAATTTTACAGGTAAGGGTGGTCCTGTGTATCCTGTGTCTGTTGATAGGACAGGAATCTAACGCTCCGAGCCTTTCTTCTGGATCCCAAGGTTTTGACCAGCTATTATTGTTTCTTTTCAAATCCCCTTAAATGTCTTTTTTTTCTCATAAAAGGGACAATTTTACTGAAAAAAATGTATTGACGTATCCCACCTCATCCCATAACCATGTGCCTGTACCCAATGGCCATTTCCTACTTGTCAAACACACACCCCCACACAGTTTTTATTATGGTTTCCATCACATGGATACGTCCAGGTCATTAACTCAGCAAGGAAATTTCCTTTCTAGTCTAGTCTGGTACTTTTTTATGGTACAAATTTTTTCCCCTAAATTGAGGGAGCACTGAGGCAGTCTGTTTTGTTGACTATGTCTGAACCCAGTCAAATGCTTCTGGTTATAGATTTGCTGGGTTTGGGTCTGACATTCCTTCTGAAGTTGGCAGTATATGAACACAGAGACTTGAAGTTTCCTGTGCCTCTTTGACTTATTGCCTTGCCTATCTTACGATACGTTTATTTTTCTCCAACTACAGACCAGGTGAGGAACAGCTATCAGTTGTGCAACAACGGGACCCTGAGAGTGATGTACGCCAATGGGATGGGCATCAGCTTTCACACAGAGCCGCACATCCTGGCAGGTTCTGTTAGCCCAACGATTGGTCGGAGGAACATCACCCTGCCCACGGACAACGGCCTCAACTCCATTGAGTGGCGTCTGCGCAAGGAGCAAACCAAGGGCAAGGTCACCGTTTTTGGCAGGAAGCTAAGGGTGAGTTGTTTTTAACCTTGTTTACATCCAAATATTTACCACATCTTCAATATTTGCATTAAAATGTAACTCAGAAATATTTTCCTTTTTTCTTCAGGCTCACGGGCGCAACCTCCTCTCCATTGACTTTGACCGCAACACACGCACTGAGAAGATTTACGATGACCACCGCAAGTTCACACTGCGCATCATGTACGACGCTCAGGGCCGCCCAGCGATGTGGTTGCCCAGCAGCAGTCTGGCAGTGGTCAATGTGTCCTATTCGACCACCGGACAGCTTGTTGGGCTGCAGAGGGGGAGCATGAGTGAGAGGACCGAGTTTGACCCCCAGGGACGCATCCTGTCTCGTTCTTTTGTGGACGGGAAGGTGTGGAGCTACAGCTACCTTGACAAAGTAAGTACATTTATCTTTGACATTGTCATTTCAGAGTAGAAACTTACCAAAGCAAGGCCATAGCAGGAAAGAGAAGTCATTTGGATTGCAGAATTGAGTGACATAATACATAATTTTCACGGTTATGAAGATTCAAATTTGTCATCTGAGAGAAAATGACTCCTGGTGCTATTTCACAGGAGGCAAGTCACCCATTGATAATGCTATTATATTAATCCATATTTTGCATCCCTCTCTTTTTCCAGTCCATGGTGCTGCTCCTGCAGAGCCAAAGACAGTATGTCTTTGAGTTTGACGCCTCAGGTCGGGTCACAGCTGTCACCATGCCCAGCGTGGCCCGCCACACCATGTTCACACACGTGTCAGTCGGCTACATCCGCAACACCTACAACCCCCCAGAGAGCAATGCCTCCATAATCCATGACTTCTGCGAGGACGGCAGACCACAGGCCACGCATTACCTCGGCACCGGCCGCCGTGTTCTCTACAAGTACGGCAAGCTGGCAAAGCTGTCAGAGATCGTGTACGACAGCACGGCCGTCACTTTCGGTTATGATGAAACAGCTGGTGTGCTTAAGATGGTCAATCTGCAGAGCGGGGGCTTCTCGTGCACCATCCGCTACCGTAAAATGGGCCCGCTTATCGACAAGCAGATCTACCGCTTCAGTGAGGAGGGAATGGTCAACGCAAGGTTCGACTACACCTACCATGACAACAGCTTCCGCATCGCCAGCATGAAGCCAGTCATCAGCGAGACGCCACTTCCTGTTGACCTCTACAGATATGACGAGATCTCTGGAAAGGTGCAGAAATTTGTCTCTTTTTTTTTTTTTTAACAACATTCTTTAACCTACAAAACAAACTGTCTATAAATGTCCTTTGGCTGTCAGAGCACTCACCTTTTCACTAAACCTTTCCCTCCCTTCTATAGGTGGAGCACTTTGGAAAGTTCGGGGTCATTTACTACGACATTAATCAGATCATCACCACGGCCGTTATGACACTGAGTAAGCATTTCGACACCCACGGTCGCATCAAGGAGGTCCAGTACGAGATATTCCGCTCACTTATGTACTGGATGACGGTGCAGTACGACAGCATGGGACGGGTGGTGAAGAGAGAGCTCAAAATCGGGCCCTACGCCAACACCACTCAGTACCGCTATGATTATGACGGAGACGGCCAGCTCAGCGGCGTCAAGGTGAATGTTCTGTCTTTAGAACCTGACACACGAACTGCAGTCTGTCACTGACTGTGGTCATGTTGTTGTCAGAGAATAGTTATGGTTCTTACAGAGGAAAAAATAGTTATGTCCCATTTATAAGTCTCATTGTTTTATCCAGGTGAACGACTGGTCTACCTGGCGCTACAGCTACGACCTGAACGGTAACCTCCATCTTCTGAATCCCGGGAACAGCGCCCGGATCTTGCCGCTCCGCTATGATCTCAGAGACCGTATCACGCGCCTGGGAGATGTCCAGTATCGTGTGGATGAAGATGGCTTCCTCAGCCAGCGCGGTTCGGACGTCTTTGACTATAACTCCAAAGGTCAGCTACTGCGGGCCTACAATCGTGGTCCTGGCGGCTGGAGCGTCGTGTATCATTACGACGGGCTGGGCCGCAGGGTGTCCACAAGGAACAGCCTGGGACAACACCTTCAGTTCTTCTACGCCGACCTCAACCACCCAACCAGGGTCACACACATCTTCAACCACTCCAGCTCAGACATCTCGTCGCTCTACTATGACCTACAGGTAGGCGTGGGTGGACAGATGTGAGATGTGCCATATCCTCCAATATCCTGTCCCTATATTTCAGCATATCAGCAAAGACCTTATTCTGAAACACGATATGAATGTACTGAATTTCTGACTGTCTCATGATCAGGGACATTTGTTCGCCATGGAGGTGAGCAGCGGGGAGGAATACTACATAGCCTCTGACAACACCGGCACACCACTGGCTGTCTTCAGCAGCAATGGACAGATGATCAAACAGGTAATACACAAAGTAACCTTGAATCTCTTTATTTGCAATAAATTACAGCCACAAAAATCATGTTGTTGCTCCTTTATTGACCAATAAACAAGTAGAATTGGCAGAAACAACAAGAAATCCGCATATGGAGAAGGCATCTGGCAAAGTGTCCTTGTACAAGGCTAAATCCTGATCAGCTCCAGGGACGCTGTTCTGTAACTCACCTCATGTTGTGAGCCTTTGCATCGCAGGAAGCACCAAGAAACATTAAAAGCAAACTGAGTATGCTTGTTTCACCCAGGTGCAGTACACAGCCTACGGAGAAGTGTACCTGGACTCTAACCCAGAGTTCCAGCTGGTGGTGGGTTTCCACGGCGGTCTCTACGATCCCTTGACTAAGCTGGTCCACTTTACCCAGCGGGACTATGATGTATTGGCTGGACGCTGGACCTCGCCTGACTACAGCATATGGCCCAAGATAGGGAAGGATCCCTCTCCATTTAATCTTTACATGTTCAAGAACAACAACCCCCTCAGTGACATGCTGGATGTCAAGAACTATGTCACAGGTAACAGAGAAATATGGACTAATATGGTGAAAATGTTTAATATTCTACATGATTTAGCCATTTTTATGCTTTCTAAAACATTATATTTACAGAGCAAATGTACAGAAATACAGGTAAAACCCTTGGTGCACAGATAATTTTAGTTCACTCAAGAACAAGCCAAACTTCGCTTGTAATGACATTGTCACTGATATCTCTGATGTTCAGGAGAAGCAAATTGTTACGGACAAGATAGTTTATGCAAGGAACACTGGAGTGCAGATGGCACAGTGGCTGATAGCGTTATGTAGCACCAGCTGAGTCACAGAAGCAAACACTCTTTCTTTTTCTTTTTTTTTTCTTTTACTGTATATGATGAAAAATGATTCATTTGCCATTGGTTTAACTTTGTCATTCAGCAAAGTCATTTCTCTCCTGTCTGCTGCTGTAGATGTGAAGAGCTGGCTGGTGATGTTTGGCTTCCAGCTCAGTAATATAATCCCAGGGTTCCCTCGACACTCGCTCTACTTTGTGGAGCCACCGTACGAGCTGCAGGCCACCCAGCACTGCGAGAACGGACAGGTATGACCCACTGTGCAAAAGAAAAAAAATTAATAAAAATAAGTAGTAACCCTATTACAGTGATTTATTTTATAGTGATTTAGCCTCTGTTATGAATTTTTATGTTAATACTTTGTCCAACTTCTCCATGTAGCTGATCACTGGGGTGCAACAGGCAGCAGAGCGTCACAACCAGGCTTTCATGGCCCTGGAGGGTCGTCTCCTCAACAAGGAGCGTCGCAGGCGAAAGGACAAGCCAGGTCACTGGTTCGGCACCAGCACCCCAATAATAGGTCGAGGAGTAATGCTGGCATTGAAAGAGGGCCGAGTGGTGGCTGGCGTGTCAGCTTTGGCCAGTGATGACAGCCGCAAAGTGGCTCTGGTGCTCAACGGCGCCCAGTACCTTGAAGGCACCCATTACACCCAGGACGGGAAGGACTGTCACTACTTTGTGAAAGTTGGCTCTGCAGACAGTGACCTGTTGACCCTGGGGCTCACAAATGGGCGTAAGTCACTGGAGAGTGGTATCAATGTTACAGTGAGCGGCCGGTCAAGAAGAGGAGTGACTGTAGAGTTTGCAGTTCCGTCATTAGTACTGAGTGTTCGGTACGGGCTGGCCGTGGACGTGGTGGATGAAGAGAAGGTAAGACTGTTGGAGCTGGCCAGGCAGAGAGCCTTGGCCGGGGCCTGGGCCAAGGAACAGCAGAGGGCCAGAGATGGGAAGGGAGGCAGTCGCCTCTGGACGGAGGGGGAGAGACAGCAGCTCCTAACGACAGGTAGAGTACAGGGCTACGATGGTTATTATGTGTTGCCTGTGGAGCAGTATCCAGAACTGGCTGACAGCAGCAACAACATCCAGTTCCTCAGACAGAACGAGATGGGCAAGAGGTAACAGCCCACCTGAACTTGCTTGAAGGGCAGACTCTTCCCTCTTTCCCACTTTCACTTCTCTAAATCCTGCTCCTTTTTCCTACCCAGCCTCCTCGACCCTACTCCTCTCAAAACCCATGGAGAATTAACCAACAAATGGGGTTACTCACGGAACGCTGCAGGGACTTTTGAAAAGAATGACTTAACAGAAAACATATTATTGTTAATTTTACTGCCACAGGCAAAAAATTTAAAGTTTAGTCAAACGGTTCTTTTTTTGAAAAAACTTTGAACAACTGAAAAAGCACTGAAGAACTTTGAGAACTGTTGCTTAATGAATAAGAAGATTCCCCTTTTTAAAAAAGATAGTGATATTTTCGCCCATATTTTTTGGGTCACACTGAGAGCGGCCATGACAGCTACTGAACACACGGTGGAGTTGTGATGTGCTGGTATCTGCAGTGAAGGCTTGTCTGTCTCTAATAGACACTGAAGGCAAAGGGACCAAAGTGGAGGCAAAGCCACTCCAGAGAGCAGCCATTACAACTACACGTCAACAGAGGACATCATAAAACAGTGACAGACAAGGCAAGGTTGAAAGATCGTCCAATATTATGAGTCGTCTCCCTGTCTCAGGCCTCCCATCGTCCACCACGGACCAGTCCTCTGCTGCCGAGGCAGCGCACATCCAACCAAGCAACACACGAGCTAACGGCATCCTCGAACAAATCCAAGCTGTTAACGAACTAGAAAATAAACTTTTTAAAAAAACAAAGTCAAAAAAAGTGATGGCTATATTTGTGGACAGTGGTATCACACAGCATTGTTTATTTTGAAATGGGGAGAAGAATCATATTGCTACATATGTGTCTGACTACACTAAATTTCAGGATGTTGCGTATACTGTAGATGCCGTAGTTTTGTACGTTTCAGTCGCGGTAGAATTGTGAGACTTTCACCAAGGCACTTCTGTACAGAACGATCGAACACACCACTCACAGAGTCCGGAAAACATGCTAAGTTAGTATTTATTTTATTTTATTCTTTTTTATTTATTTATTCTTAGTACTATATGACAATCATGAATGAGTCACCAGTTCTATTCGAAATGAACATTAATGGATGAGTTTATTTTCTTTTGTAAAATATGTATGAAATGTTCATTTTGTTTTTGTATTAATTTCAGTTTGCTGCCAGGGCAAATAATAGTCACTCTCAAAAAGAATAATTTATGTAATAAAGTGTTTTAAAAAAAAAAAAAAAAAAAAACGGTTTATACTTTAAATAAAGTCTTTAAAACTGTGAAATCTGTTTTTTCGAAATATATTTCGATGTACAGTGTATAGACCTACCTTTATGCAGCACAGTAGAATATTGTTCAGAATATCAAGTTTTATATTTCTAAGAGGAAGTGGCTTGTAATGTGCAAAATCTTTAGCTGGTCTTAATACTCTAGAGTTTTGTGGCACTCTAATATTCCATATCTACAATATCAGTCCCCAGTTTGTTGTTTTTGACTGTTTTTTTGTTTGGAAGCAGAGATGTTTCTGTCCTAGATCCCAACAGCAGTAGCAGTAATGGATCCCTCTCACTGTGAAGAGACTCGTGCTGGATGTCATAATGTACCAAATCAGTATTATCAAAGGATGATTCTTATACATTCACTGAAACGAGACTCTTCTGAGAACCTTATCAATAAAACATAATTGTTTACTTCATCTGAGCACTGTGTACTTCACTTTCATCTCATTTTTGTGTTTGAAGACTATTGATGTTCCTGTTGCAGTAACAAATTCCACCAGACTTGACTGACACACATTTACATTAGTTGCATTTCAAAGCAGTGTCTGGAGTATTGTTGCTACGGCTCCATTGATTAAAACTCTTTCTCTTTGTTGCTCATGCATCAGTCTCACTGATACAGTATATTTTTCCTTCAGATATTTTTGTTTGAAAAATTAATACATAAATGACACCAATGCATGTCAGTAAACAACAACTCACTACCAATGTTTTTCTCACTCGCAGTAATAAACACATACAGTACATGGGGGGGCAATAATTTTGACACTGACTGTTTATTGATTCCAATGTGCTTTTGAGTGGCCATTAAAACCACCCCTGTTAACTCTCTTCTATTGGATGTGATGCTTCATGCCCTGTCAGCACTGGTGAAAGAGATTTAAGGGTCTTTAACTAACATTTCAATGGATTAAATGACTATGAATAATGTGAAAGCAGTCGCTTGTAGGTAGGGAGTAGACCTTTTTCACAGCAGACATTTTGGCATGTCATGGCGGGAAAAAGCACATTGATAATATTATTTATGTGAGGTCGTTTTCACTGTGTTCCTAATGAGATGAAAAACAGCAAAAAAAAACCAAAGAAAAAAAGCAGGTGAATATTGTACCTACATTCATCAAGTGGCCCCGGATATGACTCGACTCTAAATGAACGCTAATATTTCTCCATGATTTGTGACTTGCAACAGTTTGCTAACACTGTTCACTGTTCAACTTTGAATGTGATAATGTGTCAATGTTGTGTTCACAGCCTGTTTCTGCTGCCCTCAGGTGGCCAATTAAAAACAGTTATTACAGCTCTATGTAAAAGTACCAATACCACGCTACCCATGATGTGTAACTGTAAAGTACACAACTTTAGCAACAAAACATACTTAAAGTAACAAGTGTAAAAGTACTCATTTTGCAGAATGGCCCATGTCAGTGTTAAAATATAGTCAGTGCTTTAATATTGTAGTTGGTTAAGATAGGGTTAATTTTGACTTCATTTACTGTTGAGTAGTTGAATCTATAGATATGAATCATATTTTAGAAACTGGTCCTTTGTTTTGTATTTAAACTTTTAATCTGAAAAGTAAATGCACCGGTCAAATAAGTGTAGAGGTACAACATTTCCCTCTGAATCGTATTGTAGTGCTAAGGAGTATAAAATGGAAATACTCAAGTAATTCAAAATGATACAGTGCTTAAAGTAAATGTATTTTCCACTATTTAGGAAGCCATCTTGTAATTTATTCCCTTGCCAGTTTTGCGTAAATTTGTCTCTCCAGTGATTTACTTACTACGTACTGACTTAGTTTAACTTTTGTGAAACATATTGTTAATGCATCAGGCAGGTTGCCGTGTTGCAACCAACATCCTGTACTAGCAGCTGTGTTATAAATAGCTGCATGGATCTGAACAGGCCCAGACCTCTGCAGTATACTGCTCTATGATACATCTATACTCTACTTTAACCTCCCACTCACCACTCAGACACATGTATCCTGCTGCAATAAACACTGCTCACAAAGCTTTCCATTTCATGGGAATAAATTATTTTAATGCAAGATTCTCTTCTAAAGCAAAAAAAAAAAGAAAAGGCATTTAACATGTAATTTGGTTTATTCTGTTCAGCAATCACAACTTTTTTTTTTCATATTTTTCAGTTTTATCTCCAAGGTATGTAATAAAAATAATATTGGAATAATTTTTCATATCAAGATCACCATGAAAAAAAAACCTTGTGGCCATTAAATGTGAACAGTAATCAAACATAAATCACTATCATCTTTAAAAATGCATTCCATTTATTGTCATATGATTCCACCTGAAGACGAACGTCGGCAAAAACAGCTTGTGTGCAAATGAAAGGGATACGTTTCAAGCATGAACTTCTTAAGAGCACCCTGTGACTCATTAGCAGCCAGGGTTTTAGTGGCCTTTGGGCGATGGAGGGGTCCAGGATAAGGGGTAGTCATTGGGCAGGGTCAGTAGCATAGCTGAAGGGCGGTTTGGGAAGGATGGTTGAAGAGGCAGGCAGGATTAGTATCTTACAGAGGTAATCATCATAAAGTGCCAAAGAGCATCACACTAGATGAGCCTGAGATCCAAGTATACTGTATTGTGTGTGTTTTGTGTATCTACCTTCTGTGTATGTGTGTGTGTGTGTGTGTGTGTGTGTGTGTGTGTGTGTGTGTGTGTGTGTGTGTGTGTGCGATTACAGTGAAGAGCCTGAGATTCAGGTTATGTTTAGGAGCTCAGTTACAAGCTGCTACAGAGTAGCCCCCGGACAGGGTCGGTCGGTCAGTCAGTCAGTCAGTGCTGAGGGTTTCACATCAAGGTAGAGTGGGTGGCCCTGGGAAGAGACTTCCATATGGGATCTTTTATTCATAGACAAGCAAAGAACGGGTAGAGGAAATGGAGGGGTAGTTTTAAGGGAGTGCGAGGTTTAAGGCAGACAGGGAAGAGGGTGATGGAGTTCAAGGCACAGAAATGGGGAGCAAGGAGGTAATGGGGGTGAACAGTTGGTGAAAAGCGTTATGTCAGCATGTCCCAGAGACAGCAGCAACACAGAGCTGTCCAGCAGGCTGTCAGGCATGTGTCTCCTGTGTCGTCTCTTCTCCTGTCCTCCACTACGTACACTGCAGAGGGAGAAAGACAGGAGTGCAAGATGAAGAAGAGAGGAGCCAGGAGGCGTTGGCAAGGAGAGATACAGAAGATGGCAAAGGAATAGAAAGAAATTAGTGATTCCTTTTCTCAAATTGCATGAAACGCCATCAAATCCTCAGCAGTGAGCTCAAGTGTAACCATAGCTGCAATGATTTTCCTCTAATTACGTTCATCATGGGAGGCACATCTCCATGGTAATACCATAGCAGCCAAGAGCTATGATCAGACAGCATTACAGCGGAGTCACATTAGCACCGCTTTGAGGTATCATTGAGCAAATGAAATGAGAGCTTTCTAGAACCCACACACCTCTGTGCCCCCAATGAGGCATTTCCCTTCGCTTCACATGTTCAGCGGTGAATTTATTTCACCCTCAGTCAATACATCACATGACAATCTAAATTATTCATGTGAAAGGATTGTTTTTGTCATACGTGAGGTTTACCACCTGTTCCAGACACAAAAAAAAGGCAAACAACAGGCCTGAATGAATACATCTCCCCTTCCTCGTGTTTGTGATTAATCATTTATGTGGAGGGAAACAATCACCCTGCTTTTAACAGCCAGGTGCAGTGACTCATGACACAGGTGAATGTGTTACTAAGGTGACCTGCTCATGGTCAATAGATTAGGTGAAGCTTGCTGACCACTTATCACACTGAGCTCTGATAATAATATGAAAAAGGACGAGTTAATGATTGGCCAATATTTAATAACTAGAAAATTCCAGGGAAATTTTGAGTGCCACGGGGGCTACTGCCGGGATGAGTACATGATTTATTTCATTTTTATGAACTTCTATGCCTTTATATACTACGATGTTTTTATGAGATTTTATGCCATACTGTAGTATGACATTTTTTGACAATTTTATGCCTTACTATAATGTGACTTTTTATTAAATTAAATGCCACTCTTCTCGCCATACTATATGTTGATGTTTTTTGGTATTTTTATGCCTTAGTATACTATGATGTTTTGTGCCTTACAATATTATGACGTCTTTTGACATTTTTATGCTTTGCTATACTGTGATGTTTTTTGACATTTTCACACCATACAGTATGATGAATTTTTTGGGCATTTTTATGATTCACTATATTATGACGTTTTATGCCATATATATATATATATATATATATACTAAAACTTTTTTTGACATTTTTATACCTTAGTATACTATGACGTTTTTTTTAGCATTTTTATGCCTTATTATAGTATGATGTTTTTTGAAATTTTATGCCATACTATACTATGACGTTTTTTGACATTTTCACGCAATAGTACACAGTGAAGTTTTTTGGCATTTTTATGCCTTACTATACTGTGACGTTTTATGCCATACTATAATATGATGTTTTTTGAAATTTTATGCCATACTATACTATGATGTTTTTTGGCATTTTTATGCCTTATTATACTATGACGTTTTTTGAAATTTTATGCCATACTATACTATGACTTTTTTAAGACATTTTTATGCTCTACTATAATATGACTTTTTTTTGGCATTTTTATGCCTGACTATACTATGACGTTTTTTGCCATTTTTATGCTCTACTATAATATGTATTTTTTTGGCATTTTTATGCCTTACTATACTGTGATGTTTTGTGCCTGACTATACTATGACGTTTTTTGCCATTTTTATGCCTTATTATACTATGACGTTTTTTGAAATTTTATGCCATACTATACTATGACGTTTTTTGCCATTTTTATGCTCTACTATAATATGTATTTTTTTGGCATTTTTATGCCTTACTATACTGTGATGTTTTGTGCCTGACTATACTATGACGTTTTTTGCCATTTTTATGCCTTATTATACTATGACGTTTTTTGAAATTTTATGCCATACTATACTATGACGTTTTTTGAAATTTTATGCCATACTATACTATGACGTTTTTTGCCATTTTTATGCTCTACTAGAATATGACTTTTTTGGGCATTTTTATGCCTTACTATACTGTGACGTTTTGTGCCTGACTATACTATGACGTTTTTTGCCATTTTCACGCAATAGTACACAGTGAAGTTTTTTGGCATTTTTATGCCTTACTATACTGTGACGTTTTATGCCATACTATACGATGATGTTTTTTGAAATTTTATGCCATACTATACTATGACTTTTTTAAGACATTTTTATGCTCTACTATAATATGACTTTTTTTGGCATTTGTTTGCCTTACTATACTGTGACGTTTTGTGCCTGACTATACTATGACGTTTTTTGCCATTTTTATGCCTTATTATACTATGACGTTTTTTGAAATTTTATGCCATACTATACTATGACTTTTTTAAGACATTTTTATGCTCTACTATAATATGACTTTTTTTGGCATTTGTTTGCCTTACTATACTGTGACGTTTTGTGCCTGACTATACTATGACGTTTTTTGCCATTTTTATGCCTTATTATACTATGACGTTTTTTGAAATTTTATGCCATACTATACTAGGACGTTTTTTGCAATTTTTATGCTCTACTATAATATGTATTTTTTGGATATTTTTATGCCTTACTATACTGTGACGTTTTGTGCCTGACTATACTATGATGTTTTTTGTCATTTTTATGTCTTACTATACAATTATGTTTTCATGACATTTTATGCCTAATGGACAATATTTTGTGATATATCATGGATTAGTATGCTAAAATATCCTTGATATCCTGCAATACCATTAAATTGTGACGCAGCAGCATAGTGGTACAATGGTTAGGATTGTTGCTTCACAATGAGAAGGTCATGGGTTCAAACCCCAGTTTGGGGCTTTACTCTCTTATGATGCTTTTTGATATATTCACACCACAGTATACGATGAATTGTTTTTCCATTTTTATGCCTTACTATACTATAATATTTTATGCCTCACAATACTATGATTTTTTATGATATGTCACGGAGTAGTATACTGATATTTTATATACCTTTCTATACAAGGCGTTTATAATGCAGCAGCATGGTGGTAGAATGGTTAGGACTATTCCCTCACACTGAGAAGGGCAAGGGTTCAAAACCTGGTTTCAGGCTTTTATATACTGTGACATTTTTTGCGCCATCCTATACTATGATGTTTTTTGACATTTTATGCCTAATGGACATAAAATTATATATCATAATATTTTGTGATATATCATGGATTAGTATGCCAAAATATCCTTGATATGATGCTATATCATGAGCTTGTGATGTAGAAGTATTGTGGTACAATGGTCAGGACTACTGCCTAACACTGACAAGGTCATGGGTTCAATCCCTGTTTTGGGGCTTTATGCTTTTTGAATATATCAAAAAGCATCATAAGAGAGTAAAGCCACAAACTAGGGTTTGAACCCATGACCTTCTCATTATGAAGCAACAATCCTAACCATTGTACCACTATGCTGCTGCATCATAATTTAATAGTATAGCATGATATCAAGGATATTTTGGCATACTAATCCATGATATATCACAAAAGATTGTCCATTAGGCATAAAATGTCATGAAAACATAATTGTATAGTAAAACATATAAATATCAAAAAACATCATAGTATAGTATGGCATAAAATTTCAAAAAATGTCATAGTATACTAAGGCATAAAAATGCCAAAAAAATACATATTATAGTAGAGCATAAAAATGGCAAAAAACGTCATAGTATAGTATGGCATAAAATTTCAAAAAACGTCATAGTATAATAAGGCAGAAAAATGACAAAAAACGTCATAGTATAGTCAGGCACAAAACGTCACAGTATAGTAAGGCAAACAAATGCCAAAAAAAGTCATATTATAGTATAGCATAAAAATGGCAAAAAACGTCATAGTATAGTATGGCATAAAGTTTCAAAAATGTCTATAATACTATAATATGACTTTTTTTGGCATTTGTTTGCCTTACTATACTGTGACGTTTTATGCCATACTATACTATGATGTTTTTTGCCATTTTTATGACTTAATATACTATGACATTTTTTTAAATTTTATGCCATACTATACTATGACGTTTTTTGAAATTTTATGCCATACTATACTATGATGTTTTTTGCCATTTTTATGCCTTATTATACTATGGCGTTTTCTTATGAAATTTTATGCTATACTATGACTTTTTTTAGACATTTTTATGCCTTATTATACTATGGCGTTTTTTGAAATTTTATGCCATACTATACTATGACGTTTTTTGCCATTTTTATGCCCTTCTATAATATGTATTTTTTTGGCATTTTTATGCCTTACTATACTGTGACGTTTTGTGACTGACTATACTATGACGTTTTTTGCCATTTTTATGCTCTACTAGAATATGACTTTTTTTGGCATTTTTATGCTTTACTATACTGTGACGTTTTATGCCATACTATACTATGACGTTTTTTGACATTTTCATTCAATAGTACACAATGAAGTTTTTTGGCATTTTTATGCCTTACTATACTGTGACGTTTTATGCCATACTATACTATGATGTTTTTTGCCATTTTTATGACTTAATATACTATGACATTTTTTGAAATTTTATGCCATACTATACTATGATGTTTTTTGAAATTTTATGCCATACTATACGATGATGTTTTTTGCCATTTTTATGCTATACTATAATATGACTTTTTTTGGCATTTGTTTGCCTTACTATACTGTGACGTTTTATGCCATACTATACTATGATGTTTTTTGCCATTTTTATGCTATACTATAATATGACTTTTTTTGGCATTTGTTTGCCTTACTATACTGTGACGTTTTATGCCATACTATACTATGATGTTTTTTGCCATTTTTATGACTTAATATACTATGACATTTTTTGAAATTTTATGCCATACTATACTATGATGTTTTTTGCCATTTTTATGCCGTATTATACTATGATGTTTTTTGAAATTTTATGTCATACTATACTATGACTTTTTTTAGACATTTTTATGCTCTACTATAATATGACTTTTTTTGGCATTTTTATGCCTTACTATACTGTGACGTTTTATGCCATACTATACTATGACGTTTTTTGCCATTTTTATGACTTAATATACTATGACGTTTTTTGAAATTTTATGCCATACAATACTATGACGTTTTTTGACATTTTTATGCTCTACTATAATATGACTTTTTTTGGCATTTGTTTGCCTTTCTATACTGTGACGTTTGTGCCTGACTATACTATGACGTTTTTTTGTCATTTTTATGACTTAATATACTATGAAATTTTTTGAAACTTTATGCCTGACTATACTATGACGTTTTTTGCCATTTTTATGCCTTATTATACTATGACGTTTTTTGCCATTTTTATGTTCTACTAGAATATGACTTTTTTGGGCATTTTTATGCCTTACTATACTGTGACGTTTTGTGCCTGACTATACTATGACGTTTTTTTGTCCTTAGTATACTATGACATTTTTTGAAATTTTGTGCCTGACTATACTATGACGTTTTTTTGTCATTTTTATGCCTTAGTATACTATGACATTTTTTGAAATTTTGTGCCATACTATACTATGATGTTTTTTGATATTTATATGTCTTACTATACAATTATGTTTTCATGACATTTTATGCCTAATGGACAATCTTTTGTGATATATCATGGATTAGTATGCTAAAATATCCTTGATATCATGCTATACCATGAGCTTGTGAAGTAGAGGTATTGTGGTACAATGGTCAGGACTACTGCCTAACACTGACAAGGTCATGGGTTCAATCCTTGTTTTGGGGCTTTACTGTCCTATGATGCTATTTGGCATTTTTATGCCTTACTATACTATGACGTTTTTTGAAATTTTATGGCATACTATACTATGACGTTTTTTGACATTTTCATGCAATAGTACACAATGAAGTTTTTTGGCATTTTTATGCCTTACTATACTGTGACGTTTTATGCCATACTATACTATGATGTTTTTTGCCATTTTTATGACTTAATATACTATGACATTTTTTGAAACTTTATGCCATACTATGATGTTTTTTGAAATTTTATGCCATACTATACTATGACGTTTTTTGCCATTTTTATGCTATACTATAATATGACTTTTTTTGGCATTCGTTTGCCTTACTATACTGTGACGTTTTATGCCATACTATACTATGATGTTTTTAGCCATTTTTATGACTTAATATACTATGACATTTTTTGAAATTTTATGCCATACTATACTATGACGTTTTTTGCTATTTTTATTATGCCTTATTATACTATGATGTTTTTTTGAAATTTTATGCCATACAATACTATGACGTTTTTTGACATTTTTATGCTCTACTATAATATGACTTTTTTTGGCATTTGTTTGCCTTTCTATACTGTGACGTTTTGTGCCTGACTATACTATGACGTTTTTTTGTCATTTTTATGCCTTAGTATACTATGACATTTTTTGAAATTTTGTGCCATACTATACTATGATGTTTTTTGATATTTATATGTCTTACTATACAATTATGTTTTCATGACATTTTATGCCTAATGGACAATCTTTTGTGATATATCATGGATTAGTATGCTAAAATATCCTTGATATGATGCTATACCATGAGCTTGTGATGTAGAAGTATTGTGGTACAATGGTCAGGACTACTGCCTAACACTGACAAGGTCATGGGTTCAATCCCTGTTTTGGGGCTTTACTGTCCTATGATGCTATTTGGCATTTTTATGGCATACTATACTATGACATTTTTTGACATTTTCATGCAATAGTACACAATGAAGTTTTTTGGCATTTTTATGCCTTACTATACTGTGACGTTTTATGCCATACTATACTATGATGTTTTTTGCCATTTTGTATGACTTAATATACTATGACATTTTTTGAAACTTTATGCCATACTATACTATGACGTTTTTTGCCATTTTTATGCTATACTATAATATGACTTTTTTTTGCATTTGTTTGCCTTACTATACTGTGACGTTTTATGCCATACTATACTATGATGTTTTTTGCCATTTTTATGACTTAATATACTATGACATTGTTTGAAATTTTATGCCATACTATACTATGACGTTTTTTAAAATTTTATGCCATACTATACTATGATGTTTTTTGCCATTTTTATGCCTTCTTATACTATGACGTTTTTTTAAATTTTATGTCATACTATACTATGACTTTTTTTAGACATTTTTCTGCTCTACTATAATATGACTTTTTTTGGCATTTTTATGCCTAACTATACTGTGACGTTTGTGCCTGACTATACTATGACGTTTTTTGCCATTTTTATGCCTTATTATACTATGACGTTTTTTGAAATTTTATGCCATACTATACTATGATGTTTTTTGAAATTTTATGCCATACTATACTATGACGTTTTTTTGCCATTTTTATGCTATACTATAATATGACTTTTTTTGGCATTTGTTTGCCTTACTATACTGTGACGTTTTATGCCATACTATACTATGATGTTTTTTGCCATTTTGTATGACTTAATATACTATGACATTTTTTGAAATTTTATGCCATACTATACTATGACGTTTTTTTAAAATTTTATGCCATACTATACTATGATGTTTTTTGCCATTTTTATGCCTTCTTATACTATGACGTTTTTTTAAATTTTATGTCATACTATACTATGACTTTTTTTAGACATTTTTCTGCTCTACTATAATATGACTTTTTTTGGCATTTTTATGCCTAACTATACTGTGACGTTTTGTGCCTGACTATACTATGACGTTTTTTGCCATTTTTATGCCTTATTATACTATGACGTTTTTTGAAATTTTATGCCATACTATACTATGACGTTTTTTTGCCATTTTTATGCTATACTATAATATGACTTTTTTTGGCATTTGTTTGCCTTACTATACTGTGACGTTTTGTGCCTGACTATACTAGGACGTTTTTTGCCATTTTTATGCCTTATTATACTATGACGTTTTTTGAAATTTTATGCCATACTATACTATGACGTTTTTTGCCATTTTTATGCTCTACTAGAATATGACTTTTTTGGGCATTTTTATGCCTTACTATACTGTGACGTTTTATGCCATACTATACTATGACGTTTTTTGTCATTTTTATGCTCTACTATAATATGTATTTTTTGGATATTTTTATGCCTTACTATACTGTGACGTTTTGTGCCATACTATACTATGATGTTTTTTGCCATTTTTATGACTTAATATACTATGACATTTTTTGAAACTTTATGCCATACTATACTATGATGTTTTTTGAAATTTTTATGCCTTATTATACTATCACGTTTTTTTAAATTTTATACTATACTATGACGTTTTTTCAGCTGTAACACAGCCAAAATGATCAGCAAATCAAAAAAGAAAAGTAAAGAAAATGTCCAAAAAAGGACAGAGGGACCCCTGAGGGTTAATAAATCCCATGAACCGCTATTTAAATTACCACTATTATGTTTTTTTCTGTGCTAAATTTAACATTACTGGGGAGGAGAGCAACGTGACTAGAAGTGACAGCGAGAGAGGGCTAGTAGCTTCTCCTCTCCTCTGTCTCAGCGGAGACCGTCACAACTTCATTCATTCTTTTAACAAAACAAAACAAAAAGCAACGAAGGAAGCAGTAAATGGACTTACATATTTAAGACCTAACTAAATGTCATTTAAGACCTAACATGCGGCAAATGTAAAGCTAGCAGAGCTTGGAGAGTTGGTTATCTGGTTGCTAGGCGCACGCAGGCACGCACACAGGTCAGGAGCTGCCGTTGCCATGGCAATGTGAAAATCTGCCCAGAATTTGGCTTCTACATGGCTTCAAACAACTGCAAATTATGAGTAAACCGTTACTTCTTTTCATAAACCGAAAAGACCGTGCCAGACACTGAAGCCAGAAGTTTCTACAGTCTCTATTTTATTCAGATATTCCTTAAAATGAGTGCGTAAGCTCAGTGCGAAGACAAAGAGAGATTCTTTTGAAAAAAAAAGACGATTACATTAGGTGTCAATGAGAGTGAGACAGGTATTGCTGCCGGACTCGGCACCCCCGTTTAAATTTTGTGCAGACCATGCCTGTCAAAGTTACATTTTATGAATCCCAACAACTATGTCTACATTTTCAGAAAGAATTATTTGTCTCCTTTTTACAGTTTGGCCGCAAGCTCGAGTTAAAAATAAAAATAAAGGTTATTTTTTACTGCTTCACGCACTCTAGCCAACTGACGCTTTCACTCTAACTTTGAAGACTGCCCCGAGGCACTCCTCTCAGCTATTCTAGCTGTAGAGGAGTGCCTCGGAGCTGAGCACCCGTGGCACTAATGAGCAGCTCTATCAAACCACTCGGAGCAAGAATCTCAATATCAGAACACTCTCCTTTGATCAACCAGGAGAGGCTTATCTTAAGTCAGTTACAGGAGCGGTAACACCTTCTTGCTTGCTTTAATACATAAAGGTGTTATCTGTGTTTTCTGTTCTCTTTGCATATTCATTTTGAATATTTTACAGTGTGCTTTTTGTTTCACAGCTTGTGCTACAGTTTATTCTGGATGCTCAGTTGGGAAGTGCTACTGCATTAACACACCTTTTATCTTAAACCTGGCTTGATTTCACACTCATGAATCCTTAATAGCTTACTCTGCATAATAACAGCTTTAGCATTTTACAGTCCCAGATGGAGCTGAAACAATTTGTCAATAAATTGATGAGACAATCATTAACAATTTTTAAGTATTTGATGGTTCCCGCTTCTCAATTGTGAGCACTCTCTCATTTCGACTTGTCACAGCAGGGAAAACACAGGTGTTACTAAAAACATGAATAACGGCTCCATTACATTCAAATGTCCCAGTGTGACAGTGAGTCAGCATGAACAATACCAGGACCCAGAAATTAAAGCAGCTACATGGAATTCAGCCATCATTAGTTGTATCAGTTTCCCATGCATTGGATTATTTGTTGTGGGCCACCACAATTTCACCATTGACCACTGCATAATTGATTTTCTATTTTCTCTAGAGCTGTGTGCAGTACATTGATTCACCCAGCCCCTACTTGCCCCCATTTCTCTTTCTCTCTCTCTCTCTCTTTCTCTTTCACAAACACAACGACAACAGACCTGTCATAGTCGGACTGGCCATCGCGAGCATGAGGAGAAGTCCTGTTGCACTGATGGGCCGTGAACAAATCTATAAAGTTTTTACCATTCCTGTCTGTCCCTTTACTGGCACTCTCTGTGTGTCTGTCAATTGTAGTGCACATGGGTGTGCTGCGTGCATGTGCCAGTACTGGGCTCACTGCTCAATCACTTTATACAATCAGCCCTCATTGGCCTGATCTGAGTTGGTAAGGGTCTATATTTCTTTGACTCAATGTGGAGCAATGGAACTGTATATATTCTTCTATAATTCACAAAGTACTTGGCAATTAAAATATTTGCAACGGGGCACCTGATACACTGTCTTATGTAATAATTAATTCATATAAGACATTAACATATATTTGTATCAACCTCTGTATTGTGTTATCACTCACCTGTGTTTTTGGGAGCTTCCCCATACATAGGCCCAGGAGGGGGTCCCCCCTGCCAGCCAAACTGTGGTTGTCCAGGGTATCCATGATAAGGAGGCTGTCCTTGGCCTGGATAAGGACCTCCTGGGCCCCCTGGTCCGGCAGGGTAGTTGGGGTATGCTGGATTAGGCTGCTCCATGTTCACAGGGTATCCCTGTTGAGGATAACCCTGAGGTGGGTAGCCTTGTGGAGGTGGGCCCTGGGCTGGATAGCCTGGAGCAGTGGGGCCGCTGCCTGGGTATGGAGGGGGCTGCTCAAAATTCATCTTTGTGTTGAACAATTAGCTGAAAAACAAGAAGAAAATAAGAGTGTTGTTGTATCTAATTATTCTAATTTCACTTAGTCTGCAGAGTGGACACATTTAAGACAATCAACAAGGGGTGAATATAAAAGAAATGCAGGTAAGTACCAGGTACCACATGTCACATATCACATTTAAGATATTAGTACAACATGGAACTGTTTACCTACACATTTTGGGGATAGTGGGGTACAGGTGACAAAAATAGAGGATTTTCAACCAACAAAACTTTCTTGTACTGCAGTGGAGGCTTTATTAGAGGACCTTATGATAGATGCTTTTGTACTGCAAAGCTTGTATAGTTGTAATTATATAGTAATTCTGTTTTGTTTAATAAAAGTGAGAGATCAGATCAATGTGTGGTATTGTGAACCATGTAAAAGAGTGTGTGAGTGTATGTCAATGCACCGGCGTGTAATTCAACCTCTAGAGACACATTAGGCAATGAATTCCCCAGAGTCCTGATATAAGAGCACAACAATTTAAGATAGGCTCCAAAATGATGCAACTGTTTCCCAGAGCAGAAATGTAAAGCATATAAACCCATCTTGTGGCGTCTCATGCTTTTGCAGACTCATACAGCAAACAACCTCCACAACCCGGCAGCAAACACAAGCACTTCTTATGAGTCAATGGCCAATCACATCTCACATCAACCCTCCCACATATAAGCACCATTATCTTAGTACTGTTCACACACAGACTTATGGAGGCTGTGTCACAGTATGCAGGGTGAGGCTTATCAAAGGAATCATGACAAAGAGAAGGGGAGAAAGAAACCGCAGTGGTCATAGAGGTCAGCACTGGTGTTATCTTCACACTTGGTTTTCCTGCTTGCTCAGAAACACAGCAATGTGTCGAGTCATATGGGCAAGATCACACCTTCGTATTGTATTTCCGTGGGAAGTGTTAAACTAACATAAGAAAGACAATTTAACAAAGCACTGCTTTAGCTGTTGCCTATACAGGAACTGTTTTAATTTTTAAGCTACTCTGAAAGTACAATAAATGTAATCAGCTGTGTGTCTAAAGGTCATTCGTTCCCCTCAAGACCTCATAACAAGGAAGTGCATTTCACAGCCAACCACTAATGGCTTCTGAAAAAGGTAGATGTGGGACCATCACAACCCTCATGCTAGCCCTCATCACTGGATTTGCTCATGCAGAACAGCCACAACAAAGGAAAGTGGGCCACATGGAGGACTGCAACTCTGTTAGGCCTCCCAGGATTCCTGTCACATTGTATATGTAGACTATAAACATCTAAATAGTACTCCGATGTCTTTCTGCAGCTTCACTGCATCTATCTTTATCCAGTCTTCTGTCTATAATAAGGCGATGCAGTAGCTGTTGCTGCAAACTGAATTGGGAGACATTTCTCAACCAATAGTAGTTGCCAATGCCATTATCTGTACTTGTTATCTGTTTTGGAAAAAGAAATGTTGTATTTATTAGGTACAAAGTATCATGATTGATTTTCCATCTCTTTGATTACCCAATTTAGTAAGAACATTAGTAACAAGGTTGGGTAGTGTTATACCTGAATATTAGATGCTGAGTACATTTCATACAAAATTCTAAATACTGTGAGAGTTTAAGTTTAAACACACCAAAGGGGAATTGGAAAGAATACAACTGCTAATGTTGTGGTAAAACATGATTAAGTCTAAGTCCTGCTTCCATGTCAGCAATAAGCTTCTATGCACAGCGCTTTTTGAAAAGATGGCTGGACATTTCACCACCTGAATGTGTTCGTGAAGCTACTGACAGATGGTAGGGCCTCTGTTACTATGGTTACCGTGCTCCAGGAGGAACAGAATGATCCCTGGTGAATTGTTTGTGTTGCACCTTAAGGCAGCGAGGAGTAATAAAATAACACAATTATCAGATTTCTCTTTCTCCATGTTAACAGGAAGGCTTCTTCGATGACTGCCTGGCCATTTTTCAAGCTCCTAAGTCATCTGTGACTACAGGGTGTTACATTACTAGCTAAAGGCTGAGAAAAGCTTCTTTCAAAGGGACCATGCAAATAATCAGTAATCTGACACCAGTAAGGAAGTCTACAACATCAAGGTTCTATTTGCATGTGTGTCATATGTTTTTTTTTCCTAATGGACTGCAAGAATAGGTGTGTGAGCTCACAAAATGTTTCCACAACAATAGTATGGTGATAATATCACATACAGACACAAACACACTCATGAACAGTGCACCTGAGGTGTGTCTCAATTCATAACATCCCTCTGACCCTAATGGCACTGTAAATATTGACAAAGGATTAACAGGCATAGCCAGTGAACAAATGTGTTATTATAATGGAAGCATTTACCAATTCACAATAAAAAAAAACCCACTTAACTTGGTGAAGTTATCAACCTAAATAAAAATATATCACAGTCAAGTGAAGAAGGGGCAAAATTAGGTATCTGATCACATATGTTTAAATTTTGTAAAACCAACCCAGGGCTGCTAATATCAGCTGTTGTTAAGCTCATATAAATGCCAATGTTGTGGTTATAAAATACAAGTACAACTATATTAGGGGAAGTTAAATGAATGAACAACTTCCTATTTTATTTTGATAGAAATTTAAACAGTTAGTTTACCAGTTAATCTAACCAAGTGATGTCAACTTTAAGCAAGATATCCAGTAAAAAATATTACACATTAACACAATACATTCTTGCTTTTATACCTAAAGTTATGGCCTAAAATGGCCGACATAAAGAGCTTTTCTGTCTTGGCCTACAAAAACAGCTTCATTATTCTGAGCCTGTTTACCCAAGCTGTAAACATCCATGTTACACAGCAGATCTGTATCCTGGCAGCCAATGTTTACTTTCTCAACGTCTAGAGACATCACAATACTAAAAGGCTGACTGTATATGAAGACACCCCATTGGACCTAATTAGAAAGAATCAGAACCACAACCATCACTCACACAAACACACACAGGCAAACACAAAGTCACGACACACTGATACAACACATAAACATATGTAAATAACAGCACAGTGAGTAAAACGTTTGTTGCTAAAGTGGCATTTAGCCATTTGAGTTCCCTAATTAAGCTAGTTTGTTATTATCTAATATTTCCACGTTAGTTTTTATTAGTATTAATATTGGCAGCAGTACTCGTGTAATTTCATGTCAAGATTCCGACATTAGGTTAGATTATAAGTACAACGTTAAAGAAATATTAAGATACTAACATAAGCCGAATACAAGTGGCACCTGCAGGCCACGACCCACTCTATCTCTGTTCAGTTTTCCAGTCCACCAAGTTAATGACGACCAACACATAGCAAGAGTTACGGACATGTGAGGACCACCTACCTTAGAATAAAGAGTGTTCCCGTCTGTAGTAAACAGCAGTGTCTGTTTGGAAAGAAATTCCTTCTGTTTCCAGTGTCTATTACTATTTTTACCGCAATGAGCGACCCTCTCTCCTACAGAAACCCAATGCGTATAACGTTTGCGGGACGTGACGTCATTTGAAGGGTAAGGCAAAGGGAGTGCTGGCGGGCCACAAAAGACAGGATTGGCTGCAGCGACAGCCCCGCTAGTCACTGCAGCCAATCACAAGCCAAAGGGATGACCAGAGGTGGGTCAGGAAAAAGCGATGACTCCTAATCATCTGACTAGATAAAAGATTAAAGAGGTCCACATCACTGTCTCAAAGACGAAATGAATGAGAGATGAGGCAATAGCTAAGATGAGTGACTAATAAATGTTAATCATTGATTAGTGACCTAGTTGCTGTAGCCCTTGGAATTAGATCTTTTATTTTATTAAGCTTGGTAGCTCTTACACGTTATCAGAAACATTAGCTTTAAACATAATTTAAATTATATACATTTAGAAGATTAGTTTTACCATTCAATGTTTCAGTCATACGTAATAATATAGTAAGGCGTAAAATTGTTTCAATATGGTGTGGCATAAAAATGTCATAGGATAGTGAGGCATAAAACGCCATAGTATAGTAAGGTATCAAATGTCATAGTATGAAAAGGCATAAAAATGTCATAGGATGGCATAAAAACGTCATAGTATAGTAAGCCATGAAAAACATCATTGTATGGTAAGGCATAAAAAACGTCTTAGCATAATAAGGTATAAAATGTCATATTATATTAAGGCATAAAATGTCATAGTATAGTAAGGCATAAGATGTTATGTCATAGTATAGTAAGGTATAAAATGTCAGTAAGGCATAAAAATGCCATAGTATAGTAAGACAATAGTATAGTAAGGTATAAAATGTCATAGTATAGTAAGGTATAAAATGTCATATCATAGTAAGGCATAAAACTTCATAGTATAGTGAGGTATAAAAATGTCATAGTATAGTAAAGTATAAAATGTCATATCATAGTAAGGCATAAAACTTCATAGTATAGTGAGGTATAAAAATGTCATAGTACAGTAAGGCATAAAACTTCATAGTACAGTAGGGTATCAAATGTCAGTAAGGCATAAAGTTTTCATAGGATAGTAAGGCATAAAAATGTCACAGTACAGTAAGGCATTAAAATTTATAGTAAGGTATAAAATGTCATAGTATAGTAAGGCATGAAATGTCATAGTACAGTAGGGTATAAAAATGTCATGTTACAATAAGGCATAATATATCATATTATAGTAAGGCATAAAAATGTCATTGTATAGTAAGGTATAAAATGTCATAGTTCAGTAAGGCATAAAGATTTCAATGGATAGTAAGGCATAAAAATGTCATAGTATTGTAAAATATAAGATGTCATAAGGACTAGAAATGTCTGAGTACAGTAAGAAATAAAATATCATAGTATAGTAAGATATAAAAATGTCATAGTATTGTAAGGTATAATATGTCATAGTATAGTAAGGCATAAAACTTCATAGAATAGTGAGGTATGAAAATGTCATAGTACAGTAAGGCATAAAACTTCATAGTACAGTGAGGTATAAAAATGTCATAGTACAGTAAGGCATAAAACTTCATAGGATAGTGAGGCATAAAAATGTCATAGTACAGTAAGGCATAAAACTTCATAGTACAGTGAGGTATAAAATGTCATAGTATAGTAAGGTATAGAAACTTCATAGTATAGTGAGGTATGAAAATGTCATAATATAGTAAGGCATAAAACTTCATAGTACAGTGAGGTATAAAATGTCAGTAAGGCATAAAGTTTTCATAGGATAGTAAGGCATAAAAATGTCATAGTTCAGTAAGGCATAAAACTTCATAGTACAGTGAGGTATAAAATGTCATAGTATAGTAAGGCATAAAATGTCATAGTTCAGTAAGGCATAAAGATTTCAATGGATAGTAAGGCATAAAAATGTCATAGTATTGTAAAATATAAGATGTCATAAGGACTAAAAATGTCTTAGTAAAGTAAGAAATAAAATATCATAGTATAGTAAGATATAAAAATGTTATAGTATCGTAAGGTATAAGATGTCATAGTATAGTAAGGTATAAAATGTTATATTATAGTAAGGCATAAAACTTCATAGTACAGTAGGGCATAAAATGTCAGTAAGGCATAAAGATTTCATAGGATAGTGAGGCATAAAAATGTCATAGTATTGTAAGGTATAAAATGTCATAGTACGGTAAGGCATAAAAATTTATAGTAAGGTATAAAATGTCACAGCATAGTAAGGCATGAAACTTCATAGTATAGTGAGGTATAAAAATGTCATAGTTCAGTAAGGCATAAAGATTTCAATGGATAGTAAGGCATAAAAATGTCATAGTATTGTAAAATATAAGATGTCATAAGGACTAAAAACGTCTTAGTACAGTAAAAAATAAAATATCATAGTATAGTAAGATATGAAAATGTCAGAGTATTGTAAGGTATAAAATGTCATAGTATAGTAAGGTATAATATGTCATATCATAGTAAGGCATAAAACTTCATAATATAGTGAGGTATAAAAATGTCATAGTATAGTGAGGTATAAAAATGTCATAGTATAGTGAGGTATAAAACTTCATAGTACAGTAAGGTATAAAATGTCAGTAAGGCATAAAGTTTTCATAGGATAGTAAGGCATAAAAATGTCATAGTACAGTAAGGCATAAAAATTTATAGTACAGTGAGGTATAAAAATGTCATAGTATAGTAAGGTATAAAATGTCATATTATAGTAAGGCATAAAACTTCATAGTACAGTAAGGTATAAAATGTCAGTAAGGCTTAAATTTTTTATAGGATAGTAAGGCATAAAAATGTCATAGTACAGTAAGGCATAAAAATGTCAGAGTACAGTAAGGCATAAAAATTTATAGTAAGGTATAAAATGTCATAGTATAGTAAGGCATAGAACTTCATAGTACAGTGAGGTATGAAAATGTTATAGTATAGTAAGGTATAAAATGTCATATTATAGTAAGGCATAAAACTTCATAGAACAGTAAGGTATTAAATGTCAGTAAGGCATAAAAATGCTATAGTATAGTAAGGCATAAAAATGTCATAGTTCAGTAAGGCATAAAAATGTCATAGTATTGTAAAATATAAGATGTCATAAGGACTAAAAATGTCCTAGTATTGTAAGGTATAAAACTTCATAGTAAAGTGAGGTACAAAACTTCATAGTACAGTAAGGTATAAAATGTCAGTAAGGCATAAAGTTTTCTTAGGATAGTAAGGCATAAAACTTCATAGTACAGTAAGGTATAAAATGTCATAGTATAGTGAGATATAAAATGTCATATTACAGTAAGGCATAATATATCATATTATAGTAAGGCGTAAAAATGTCATTGTATAGTAAGGTATAAAATGTCATAGTTCAGTAAGACATAAAGATTTCAATGGATAGTAAGGCATAAAAATGTCATAGTATTGTAAAATATAAGATGTCATGAGGACTAAAAATGTCTTAGTACAATAAGAAATAAAATATCATAGTATAGTAAGATATAAAAATGTCATAGTATCGTAAGGTATAAAATGTCATAGTATAGTAAGGTATAATATGCCATAGTATAGTAAGGTATAATATGTCATATCATAGTAAGGCATAAAACTTCATAGTACAGTAAGGTATAAAATGTCAGTAAGGTATACAATGTCATAGTATAGTAAGGCATAAAACTTCATAGTACAGTGAGGTATAAAAATGTCATAGTATAGTAAAGTATAAAATGTCATATCATAGTAAGGCATAAAACTTCATAGTATAGTGAGGTATAAAAATGTCACAGTATAGTAAGGTATAAAACTTCATAGTACAGTAAGGTATAAAATGTCAGTAAGGCATAAAGTTTTCATATTATAATAAGGTATAAAACTTCATAGTACAGTAAGGTATAAAATGTCAGTAAGGCATAAAGTTTTCATAGGATAGTGAGGCATAAAAATGTCATAGTACAGTAAGGCATAAAACTTCATAGTATAGTGAGGTATAAAAATGTCATTGTATAGTAAGGTATAAAATGTCATAGTATAGTGAGGTATAAAAATGTCATAGTATAGTAAGGTATAAAACTTCATAGTACAGTAAGGTATAAAATGTCAGTGAGGCATAAAGTTTTCATAGGATAGTAAGGCATAAAAATGTCATAGTACAGTGAGGTATAAAAATGTATAGTAAGGTATAAAATGTCATAGTATAGTAAGGCATAAAACTTCACAGTATAGTGAGGTATAAAAATGTCATAGTATAGTAAGGTATAAAATGTCTTAGTATAGTGAGGTATAAAAATGTCACAGTATAGTAAGGTATAAAACTTCATAGTACAGTAAGGTATAAAATGTCAGTAAGGCATAAAACTTCATAGTACAGTAAGGTATAAAAATTTATAGTAAGGTATACAATGTCATAGTATAGTAAGGCATAAAACTTCATAGTACAGTAAGGTATAAAATGTCAGTAAGGCAAAAAGTTTTCATAGGATAGTAAGGCATAAAACTTCATAGTACAGTGAGGTATAAAAATGTCATAGTATAGTAAGGTATAAAATGTCATATTATAGTAAGGCATAAAACTTCATAGTACAGTAAGGCATAAAATGTCAGTAAGGCATAAAGTTTTCATAGGATTGTGAGGCATAAAAAAGTCATAGTACAGTAAGGCATGAAGTTTTCATAGGATAGTGAGGCATAAAAATGTCATAGTATAGTAAGGTATAAAAATGTATATTAAGGTATAAAATGTCATAGAATAGTAAGGCATAAAACTTCATAGTATAGTGAGGTATAAAATGTCATAGTATAGTGAGGTATAAAAATGTCATAGTATAGTAAGGTATAAAAATGTATATTAAGGTATAAAATGTCATAGAATAGTAAGGCATAAAACTTCATAGTACAGTAAGGTATAAAATGTCAGTCAGGCTTAAAGTTTTCATAGGCTAGTAAGGCATAAAAATGTCATAGTACAGTAAGGCATAAAAATGTATATTAAGGTATAAAATGTCATAGAATAGTAAGGCATAAAACTTCATAGTATAGTGAGGTATAAAAATGTCATAGTATAGTAAGGTATAAAATGTCTTAGTATAGTGAGGTATAAAAATGTCTTAGTATAGTAAGGTATAAAATGTCTTAGTATAGTGAGGTATAAAAATGTCTTAGTATAGTAAGATATAAAAATGTCACAGTATAGTAAGGTATAAAACTTCATAGTACAGTAAGGTATAAAATGTCAGTAAGGCATAAAGTTTTCATATTATAATAAGGTATAAAACTTCATAGTACAGTAAGGTATAAAATGTCAGTAAGGCAAAAAGTTTTCATAGGATAGTGAGGCATAAAAATGTCATAGTACAGTAAGGCATAAAACTTCATAGTATAGTGAGGTATAAAAATGTCACAGTATAGTAAGGTATAAAACTTCATAGTACAGTAAGGTATAAAATGTCAGTAAGGCATAAAGTTTTCATAGGATAGTGAGGCATAAAAATGTCATAGTACAATAAGGCATAAAACTTCATAGTATAGTGAGGTATAAAATGTCATAGTATAGTAATGCATACAAATTTATAGTAAGGTATAAAACTTCATAGTACAGTAAGGCATAAAATGTCAGTAAGGCATAAAGTTTTCATAGGATAGTGAGGCATAAAAATGTCATAGTACAGTAAGGCATAAAACTTCATAGTATAGTGAGGTATAAAACTTCATAGTACAGTAAGGTATAAAATGTCAGTGAGGCATAAAGTTTTCATAGGATAGTAAGGTATAACAATGTCATAGCATTGTAAAATATAAAAATGTCATAGTATAGTAAGGTATAAAATGTCATAGTATAGTAAGGCATAAAATGTCATAGTATAGTAAGGTATAAAATGTCAAAGTTCAGTAAGGCATAAAGATTTCATAGGATAGTGAGGCATAAAAATGTCATACTATAGTAAGGTATAAAATGTCATAGCATAGTAAGGCATAAAACTTCATAGTATAGTGAGGTATAAAAATGTCATAGTATTGTAAGGCATAAAGATTTCATAGGATAGTAAAGCATAAAAATGTCTTAGTACAGTAAGACATGAAATGTCATAGTATAGTAAGATATAAAAATGTAATAGTATAGTAAGATATAAAAATGTCATAGTATAGTAAAATATAAAATGTCATAAGGCCTAAAAATGTCTTAGTACTTTCACCTTATGTCCAGTTCATCCCAAACCAGCTCTATGGGGTTTAAGTCCGGAGACTGTGATGGTCTTCTTCTAATGTTTTGGGTCATTATCTTGCTGTAGGATGAATCCCTGACCAACCAGTCTGTCCTCTGTTACTTGTCTTTCTCCCCACATCATTATAGCAATATACAGTAACTGCTACTTCCTGGAATCCAAAATTGTCCTAATAATGACTCAGACTATGTAGTAACACAGTTTGTTCCAACACTGCCTTTGTACAAACAGAGGGTTTGTAAGACATCAACAAAAGTTAGGACTCCTGTAAGAATTGTTTGCTTTTACATTTTGTTTGCTTTCATGGCTTCATTTACGTCTATTGCTGCAGGAAACTGCAAATTAACCAATTTCTTAATCCCTGAAAAAATGTTTTTTCTCTATTAAATTTACATGATTTTCAAGTTTTTGGTGACCTAACATCTATATATTTTTACAAGCAGTTTACTGCTTACCTTTGTATTTATTATCTTAGATATTCACTGGACTTGAGCTGCTTAGATTTGAATACATTCTGGAAAAATGGGGGTTTACTGAAACTTTTGACCACCAATGAATAAATATTAACAAATATTTGGAACTCCTTTGTTTACAACAGTAGACTTGTTTGGTTAAGGTGCATTCCTGGTTTTCTCCCAGCAGATGGCAGTCTCCTCCCAGTATGTTCTTCATCTGAGACTTGGTAGAGGCAGTTTCCTACACCTGAGGTTTTTACACTGTTATGTTGTTATGTTGGCTAATATATTTGCCAATATCAGTGTTTTAATCATCTCTTAGTTTTGGCAGTTTTAACCATCAGGAATTTACACCCATCAGTGAAGATCTTCTCATTTTAAAATAAGCATGGGGAGTGCCGATTGTTTATACAATATATATTTATAATTTAGATTTTGCTTTGCTTTTTTCAACTATGCCATACAAATTGATTGCAACCACAGATTTTTCTTTTACATTAAAATATTCAATAAGACAGCAATAGCACAAAGCAAAGTTTTAGCTTTCATTTGAAGGACACTTTACAACAAAGGCCTGAATGCATTTGAACTAATGCTTGAAAATTACAAGTAAATACAAGTGTTGCATTATTATATAATACTGGATAATAATTACTGCTGCATTAACACGTAAGCTGCATTTTAATGTTGAAGCGAGGTGGCGCTAATATAACTGTTTTACATAATGTTAAATAAATCATATTTTAGAAACTGATGATGCAGTTTGTGTATTTATTATTAATCTTTAAAGTAACTAATAACTATAGCTGTCAGATAAACACACTCATATATACAACACACATATTCAGAGGCTGGTTTGGGCTGGGGGACAGGGTTGTGAAACATTATCTCATTTCCTCCATTAGACATGACATTACATGAGTACAGTATGAATATAGTAGCATACCAGCGACCAGTCAGAATGGCAGCTGTCATTGACAGTGGAACGTGAAATGAAATAGTCTATGCTGTAAGGTGATACCAGGCCGTGCTGCAACATGTGATAAGGCTTGCACAAGGAGTATGGACAACAGATAATTTACTGTATATCAACAGACAGAGCTGTGGACCAGTAGTGCCCCTGAGGAACAGGAACCTGACCATTGACATACTAAGCTATGTTTACAGCTAGTACAAAGTTATGCATGGAAAAGATGATGAGTGATACCATCACTAATGGTTGTTTAAGCAATAACTGGGCAGCAGCTTTAAAACTGCTGATCTGACGTCCTATGTGACATATCAGATATTGTACAACAAACAAAACAGCAAAGGAATCACAAGCTTCATCCAACACAGTGTACTCTGCATTTTAATTCTAACACTATTGCATAATGAACAGGACCAAGTATCGTCTTCAGTGTAGCTTTACAGAGAAACTGAAGAACAATTCAAAAGTTAATTAAGAATTTCTAAACTTGTACAGTCATAGGTTGCAAACTTCACCACTAGGAACTAAATAAGTTAAACTTATTATGAAATGTAGTTGTTGTCCAAGACTACATGAACCTAATGTATCCCAAGATTTTAGATTTAATTTGGTACAGCAGTGATCTAGGAACTTAATTAATTTAGTGGTGTTCTCAACTAGAGTCACTGTAAAGCAGTTGGCTGAATTCCTGCAATGTGAAAGTTAAAGTAAATGTAATGTACTTTTAAGCATATGTATGTGTGTTCATGTTTGAGAAAAACATGTGGCCCACTTCAGCCCCTGTCCCCTCCCAGTCATGATGGATGTGACCAAGCAGTCCGTGTGTTTGAGTATCTGTTTACACCGTCACCCTGGCAATTCAGCCCAAGCCTGTACGGTCGGCTTCAGCAGAGGCAGCTGACAAAAATAGAGCCTCGTCAACCAGGCCAACTCAACACAACCTTCTTACAGGGAAACTGCAAGGGGAGCAGGAGTTTAGGGAGGGGCGAGCCGATGAAAAGGGGGAATATTTTGTCTACGGAGAAGGGCAGTGGAGCGAGTTTACCGGGGTTCACTTAACCTCAGACAGTAGGCAAGAAGTTCTTTCCAGAGGTACGAGGCTGATATTTTTCAAAACAACATTTCATGGACTGTACTATTTGGAAATCGAACCAACGAATGGTTTTCCATAAGCCAAAATGAAGCATTTCAGGATCAGAGGCAAAGAGGACATTGTGTCACATATGGTCACTATTTGGATATCTAATCCTTCTTTTACATTGAAATTATGACTATTTTTTACTTCTACAATATGTGTAATTATATTTTATCTAATGCCTATGGGTGTTGATTGAATGCATCACATTTTCAGACAATAAAATAAGTCTTTTGAAATGCCTGTTTGCAGACACTTTTTGGCCCTCTCACTCAGTGATGGATACCTTGTAATAAGCCTGTCAGTAAGGCTTATGTGTCACTGTCACGTGCCCTGTGATTTATGTTCAAGCATGGACCTCCAAATACAATCAACACAGACTGCCACTGCTACAAATACTTCTTGACATAATCCCAATTTTAAAGGTCCCATATTTTACACTTTTCCAGTTTTTTACTTGAAGTTTTGATCCATAAGAAGATATATTTGGGGTTTTAAGTACAAAAACAATCTCAATATAATTTGACATTTTCTCTCTCAGGCTTCTCTCTGGAGCTCTGGTAAAAACAAGTCAATGATCGCTCAGAGAGGAGGAGGTGGATGAGGAGTTGGAGGTAGATTTTGCACACTGTGTAATCACAATGGCACATGTGCATTTGTCATTTTATTTTCAGTACTACTCTTAAGCTATCGCTTTTCACTTTATTTTGAGCCACACAATCAGTCTTTACCTTATGATGTACCATATGATATTATTGGCCATCAGTGGCTACCATTAATTCATCCAAGCTAAAAGTGTGAGCACATGTGTTGATGAAAGTGAAGGAAGATTTAGCAGACAGCAGTGTTGTGGAAAGTGCTGGTTCAGCCAAATGTCTGTGATAGACGGAGATTTCTATATACAGTATATGTGTCTGTATGCACCAAGACAGTGTGGTTTTGTGCCATACCTTTGAGTATTACTTTCAGTTTCCTCCACCAGAGAGGAAATACTTCAAAATTACATGTTGGGAGCATGTGGTGTTTTTCATAGTCGCCTGGCATCTGGCCTTTTTCTCACGTGCTCTTGTTCAAACACTGGGCTACATGCAGGTCAATCGGCACGTTTTACAAAAACAGCCAAGTGTACACAAACTGTAGGCTGATTAAGCATTACACTGACTTTTGGCAAAAAGTTCTTAATCTTATCATTCTGCTGTATTGGTCCAGAAATTTGCTGTGGGGCACAATGACACTATGGACAGAGCAAGTTCACCTTGCTTGCTCTCCAAAGAATTGTAATGGACCAAACACTGAGCATATGTTTAAACATGTTTTGAGTCTTATTATGAAATAGAAGTTAATATGTCAGAGCCTCCTGGCCAAAAGTCAGTTGTTAGCTTTAATGTAATGCAAAGTGATTGCCAGTCACGTCTGCAAGGCCATGGGACAAGAACAGCTGAGTAGACTGACCCACATCACAACTTACACTATGCATGGGGACCTGCTTAACTGTTCTTACTCAAATAATGCACTGAAGATATACGTTGACATTAGCCATAGCATCAGTGCTGAAACAAATATTTATTCCTCAACATAACTCACACTCACTAAATTTACTATTTCATATCTGAGATCTAGTACCAGCAGGTGTTACACCCCCGGCCCCACATTGCAGAGTGGTTTCAATATGTCTTGGCTTTGCACTGCAGCTGCCCTCATTCCTTAAGACCAGATCTACTCCTACAGTCAGCCTCCCCTAATCTGGAGATCAGTGTCTGGAACGGGCAGGCATACCCGGCCCTGACCCTGTTGATAGTGTGAGAGGCTGAATACACAGCATACATGGTTTTGGTTAGCCTTCCGCTTTCAGTAGTACTTGAAGATATAAAAAATGTTTATCCTGAGATATATCTTTTACTGTATTAGATTTATGTTTTATGAGTAGTATCATTAGATGTTCATGTGTTATAATTCTGACAATATCCTATTCAATATTCCATCTTGAGCAACATTTAGCATTAAGTGATTGTTTGATCTTGATGCTAATAACATAGCCTAAAGCAACACCTTCACAGCTTAATCAATTCAACACAAATGGGGCCAGCAGGGGAGCCCATTCCACCAGCTCTCAAAAACACACCATTCCTTACATGAGATGGTTATGCAACTTATTAACCACTTAAGATGCTGTGTTCTATGGCCACTTCTCCATTATACAAGGTGTTAAAGAGGCTGTAATAGACCTCTTATTCACTGAAACATAGTTCCTTAGCTATGTACTGCAATTTTGAAAAACGTACATAACGGACAGATTTGGCCTCTACATTCTTCAGTTTTGAGTGTCAAGGGACAGACTCTCAGGTCATAAAAACACACGAGAATTTATACTTCAAATTGAGTAGGGAGAAACTCCTAAAATTTATAAGAACACTTAAAATTGTAAAGTAGGTTAATGACTAAATAATTATTTTCCCTACTATGAATATGTTATTAGGTTGTGACATATAGAGCAGATGATAAAAACTGTCCATGGTTGATTTTATGCAGCTCAATGATAAAATAATGGCAAAATTACAAGAGTATAGGGAAGAAAATATTACATAAACTTGGTTTCATTACACTTTACATCATAGATATAATGACTGTCCCATACATTACTCAAAACAATGTGACAAACCTATCCATTTATGAAGTAAATAAAAACATACAATGTATGACTGTTTGAATAGCCTTTATTTGAAATTATTCACATTTCATCTCTCCCTCCATACAAATCAGTTGGAGCTGATTTTCAATAAGCCCTGACCCCCAAAATTAGGAGACACTTGTTTGCCCAACACAAAGAAAGTTAGACTTCCTTTTTGGGAGGGAAATACAAAACAAAACTGATGCCTGCAGTGAAAAACCCTACTTTACATGTCTTAATGTAATCATCTTCTATTCCCCCAACTTAAAAAATAGGCTACATAGTAAATTTTCTTATTTACAAAAGATAAAAAAAGTGAAATCAAAATGGATGTTTTTCAATCCTGCTGCAGCTCTGAAGTGAGTGAGTAACCAATCAAACCATTTAATACCATTTCCTTGCTTAACACACTTGTTTTAGGGTCAAAAACACCCTACCATTTCCTAGCTTTGCCGTTCTTTTTGGTTCCTCTCAAAAGCTTTTGTTAAAAAAAAAAAAAAAAAGTTGAAAAAAAAAAAAAGCTTTAAATGTAATGCATTACGGTTATCAAAAACCTTGGAGGTGTTTTAACCAATAACTCTCCACAGGAGGTAATACTGGAGACTCAGATGTCCATCTCAAACTGGTTGTCATCTGTTGAAAAGGGACAGAGGAGAGGAGATAAGATTAAAAAGGGGAAACATCTGACATCAGATGACAGTTAACATTTGTTGTTTGTACCTAAAACACAACCATGCCTAATTGAACTACAGAGAAGGGGACAAACTACAGCCCTTATCAATACATTCACAACTGGCAAGATAAAACAAAATACTTGAGTAAAAAGGGTGTAACTCGCAAATCCAATCCCCATGACATGTCCTGTGTCATTACTGACCAAGATAAGAGAGATGGAAAAAGGGGTCAACCCTAATCCCCATGGTCTTTCCCCTGACAGGAGGATATTTGCTATCTATTGATATCTTAACCTCTCAGTCAGAACAAATTTAACAGCTGACACTATCAGCTGGACTGATAAAGAAAGCCTCATCATCATGTGCAATACGTAAGATACAGTGATTGACTAATAAAAGACTGGCCTAGTTTTAAAGACTTAACACATGATGATATTGAGTGAGCACTCCTGTCCCAGTACTATACACAACACGACTGCTGTGCTGCAAAAATATAGCTATGGCACTGCAGGGACAAATGCTACACGTATATGCTGTATTAGCACATGCTGACGACTCAACAAACTGAAGTGTCATATTGGGGACAAAAGGTTGAAAGTTCATGAAAACACCACTAAGCTAAAAAAGTAAAGCATACTATTCATAAGGAAATTGATGCATGTAGTTGTTTTCTTGGATAAGACTACAAAATTGAGCCTTGTGGGGGATATTTTGATTTTGGTTTATATGTACGGTATTGTTTACCTGCAATGTCCTTCTCTTCCTCCTCGGCCTCCTCTTTGAGATCCTGCAATTTCCCCATGGGGTGTGTAGCAGGTACTGTTACCCCCGGGATCTGGGGCAGACAGCATGGGGGGGTCCGGGCAAGAGGGGAGTTTCGACAATCCAACAGAAACTTCCTGTCATAGATGATGCGGGTGCCTGTGTTTAAAAAAGAGACAAAGAAAAAAAAAAAAAAAAAAAGATTGTTTGGCCTGATGTAAACAAACAAACTCTCACTTCCTGAAAAAAAAGTGAAGTAAATGCTATAGAAACAAACTTCAGACCAAATTCTAGACTTTTACAGGATCAAATGATAGCCTCATTGTTACTGGAGCACCTTTGTATCACGTCAAGGTGCACATTTGGGGAGCTAAGTGTTATTATCATGCACCGGAGGGGATTTAAATGGAAAGAGAGTTCTGCAAGTGCGCAGAGGGGAGGGATGAGGACTGCCACTGCAGCGAGTTCTAGGAAATCAGAGAACAAAACATTCTCTCTTTGAACCAAGAGGCCTTGAGATTAAAGCCATATTTCCATTCCCTGACCGAGATAAAGATTTAACATTGATGCAACATGCCTTGGTATGTATCCAAGGATGGCTTTCCTCTGGTTTTCTTGCAGCTGTGACATGATTTAAGCTTAAAGCTCCACACAAACATAAGTTTGCCACATCTAATGTTTACTTGGCATGTCTCATGTCTGTCATCATTTAGACAGTGTCATAAAAAAGGGTGTGATATTAAAGTTTGACCAGGATATGCTGAGCCAAGGTGTGGTCTGCTGCTTACAGAATTTTTTTTACTGGACTTCGAACCATTCTGTACAGTATCAGTTCACCCTCTGTATGAGGAAAACATGTTATGTAATTACTGAGCGGTGAGCAGTTTAGCCTGTGCAAAGGGAAGTAAAGCAGAGGGGGACGAGAGAAAGAACTGGGGCGAGGGAAGGGGGCTGGAATGCAAGCTATAGCTCAAGCAATGCACTGGCAGGCAGCATAACTGTGTGGGGCAATTACGGAAAAAAAGGGTGGTCAGTCCAGCAACACATGTTAAGACCTCAGTAGAGTATAATGTGTTGCGCATAAAGTTGAATACAAGTCAAAACTTTGTGTTGCAACTTTCTAGATTGTCTTTACCAGTTGCCCTTAAGTTTTGGTGCAAAAAAATATTGTTCATATTCCCCATGCATTAGAGCTTCCCTCTCCCTCCTCCTCTTAGCTTGTACAGAATGTTCCCTACTGTTCCTGAAATGCAAAGCAGAGAGACGCAGGGATAGGACAGCCTCTAGCTCCTCCACCACTGCTGAGGCCAATCACTTGGCTGTTCTGGCAGCTGGAAACATACACCCTCTTCAAATCACAAGTCACAAGTCACGGGTTAGACAGCTCTTGTTGTCTTTGGACACCAGTGTTTTTGATGCAACAAGCAACTGCTTGCTTAGACCTATGCGTCTGTGAAAGGTTATGTTATTTCTAAAGTGTATGCCAATATTCATATTTTATGCAAGTGAAATGTCCCATTAAAACCTTGCATTAAAATTGTGCTTGACCACATGGAAGTACAGGTATAAATGTGATCATTAAAATCATATCTAGACACAATCTGGATATGAGATGCATTTTAATGCCAGGTGTAAATTGAGTTAAAGTTACTACTATTGTTCTACTAACAGCAATGAACAGATATACATGTCTGTGTTATTGTGCAGAATTTGATTTGATAATGGTTTCATATTAGAAATGTAAAAAAAAAAAAAAAAAAAATGATTAGGTTAAAAGTAGCCTACGTCTTTATATCATTGTTTGTGCCACAAAAATTGTTCATTTTGCCAAGACAACATAAGAAAGCGAACTTGTTGACATCATGACGGCTGCCCCAACTGTCGCTGTGCAGAATGCCAACAACAACCTTATCCTTTCTATGGTTCAAATTTGTTTACATTTTAACATTGTTTTTTTTTGGTGCTAGGGCGAGCGAAGTAATGTTTTAAAATCCGATTTTTCTATCATCCGTTTTAGGTATTTGTTTATTGTTTGCAGCTTCTCGCGAGAGCTTGTTGTTGAGCTGTGGGTATCTGCACGTATGCGCAAACACTCAGTTACAGTTTCTGAAGGTGGTTAACTTGTCCTGGCAAGTTCTGTGGTGTGAATGCAATTCAGAAAAAAAGAAAACAAAAAAGTACACTAAACATGAAACAGTACATTATCGTGAGAAAAAACGTAGCACTCTTAAAAGTTTCCTTACCTCCTGGCGTGGTGGAGAAGAGGGTCCCACCGGGTGTCTGGCTGTAACAGTCGGGTAGCTGGGACCAGTCCTTCAGGGTGAGCACCCTGGTGGGGATGGGGCAGCTTTTAACTTGATTTGTGCCGGTCGACATGTTAACTTCTGTGTAGCTGCTGCAGACGGAGGGGGACAAGTGTTTTTAAAAACCCTCAAACTCTCGATTTGATGCTCGCTCACAACCTTGTACTAAGACAAAAGATTTCAAAGTTGTTGGCCTTTTAAAACTAACAGTTCCCAAAGTAAAAGTTGTAAAACTTTTAACTTGTAAGCTGAGAGTTAAGACAAACTCCGTGGTGTCCGTCGCTACGAGCAGCTACCCAATGCTACCATGTGCTGTATTTGTAGCACAGCTGCAACAGCCACTCGTGATGTTTTTGTGCAGCAGCTCTGAGCCACGTGGGGCAACGGTTATGTGGTGGTGCGATTATTTTCTTGTAAAAGACGGTCCGTGGGGACGGTGATAACAATGTAGTAAGAAAAAAATTGTTTACCAAATATTGATTGTGTGACCAGAGCAGAAAACGTTTTCAAGACTCAACTGAATACGTGAATGATTTGTTAGTATACCGGATAAAGTAATAAGAAGTTTGAGACCAAGACACAACAATTGATTTATTTAGGTAGTTATAGGGTTTTGCTCTAAAACCTGTATAAAACCATAAAATTAGAACAAGTAGAACACAAGGATATACAGAGTAAGGCCGCTTTTTTCATTGATTAATTATAGATTATTTTCTGAGTTAATCAGTCTGTCAAGTTTCTTAAAGTATTGAAAAATGACTAATTTCCCGAAGCCCAAAATTTTTCAAATGTTTTGTTTTGTTCCGAGCAATAGTCCACATCCCAGAAATGTTCAATTTGTTATCCTGTATGAAACTTAAAAGCATTAAATTCTCACGTTTGAGAAGCTGCAACCAGCAAATATTTGGCATTTGGCATTCAACCCTCATTCTCACATTTATCCACAACTACCATGAGCTTTTTGCAGGGTTTCCAAGTCCTCAGAATATGCTTCGGTTGCCTGTTAAAAAGTGAAGATGTGACACCAGACTGTGTCATTCTCACCAAACTGAAATCCGCTTCAGCCCTCTATGTAACACACAGGCGTTCTTTGGATTAAGGTGAAATGAATAGCCATGAAATGTTTCAGAGTGGGGTCAACACGTGCATAAAGAAAATTGTAATCTACGGCTTCTCAGGTTCACAAAACACGCGCACCTCCACTTTGTGCTTGTTCCTCACTCGACAGCACTGCCCTCTACAGGCGTTTCACCATGCAAGTTTTTATTGGACTTTATAATGTGTAACCAACAGAAAACCTACAAATGTGTACTATGATCCCCGGTGTTTCACTGTATCCACAAACATATTTTTTTCTATTCGTCTTGTGCAAATCATATGCACAAAAACACAGAGAGATTTGCAAATACGCACGTAATCTGTAAACATTTACAAACGAAAGAACCCATTTGTATACGTGAAGTGGGTTTTGCACATTTGTAGATCGCTTCCTGTCAGTATGTAGGTCACATGACATGTTCGCCTTCCTTCCTATTTTTTTTTTTTTTGTCCAAATTGTATCGGTGTACCCGATACGCAGTTTATCTGTAGAAAAAAAATCCACAAATGTGAGGTGCAGTTACTGGCTGCACCAGCAGATAGCGACATCCCCTAGAAGAAGGATAAAACAAGAGTCCACCAGGCAACCGTACATTAGAAGCTTCCATGATTAGGAGACAAGGGGGGTGTGCCCCTGATAGCCAGCCTCCATTTAGGATTTTTTCACAAATCACACCCTGAAGTGGAGCATAACCCAATGGTCCTGTCCATCATCTCCAGGTGAGTGTGCTATGCTTTGCTTGCTTATTTGCTGAAGTCAACTGCAATTAGCTAACTTTGTGTTAGCTGTGTAGTTCAGGTGCTATGTGAGACATGAAAACAGATGCTTACAACTGTAAACTAGGCCAAGTCCTGTATCCACTGTGGGAGCTGCTGCTACTTCTTTCACTTAAGAGTCTACTATTACACTACAATTATTGTATTATGAAAGTTACTTCTACTCTTGCTATTATATTATTTCCAAACTATTCCTACTTGTACTAGCCTACTGCAAATACTTCAACCACATACACTCCTTCAGCAACCGTTGCTAAACCATCAGGGGCCCAGCAGATTAAAAGATCAGATGGTAAATCTGACAAGGCTCACTTGACTCTAGTGTACGTTAGCTTCCAAGATTGAAATGGAAGTTTGAGTTGAACAAGAGTTAGAAATGTAAATGTAAATGTAAATAATATTTACATTATGTAAATATTAACATTTACATTTTTAACGCTAACGTTCAACTTTTACACTATAACACTATAATCCTGCCTCTGAGCAACACTGGAAATTAGATAGACAGATAGATAGATAGATAGATAGATAGATAGATAGATAGATAGATAGATAGATAGATACCTTATTTATCCCCTAGGGGAAATTCATGTGTCCATTATTATACTGTCGTCTGAGCTCATTGTCCATATACTCGAATTTATAGGAAACCTGCATCAAGGTCATTGACTGGGAGGAGAGTGGCCATCCACACAAACCTGACTTGAAACAAAGGTGTAGAATGTATAAAATATAAATGTTATAGCCTGTATTAAAAACAATAGGTGATTGTGACCAATAAAGCTTGTATCTTTCTTTAAAATAAAATCAAATTAGAGATAAAATATGTGCATTCATTTGCTATTTTTTTAATAATTAAAATGTATTTTGCTTGTTGTTATTTGTCGGATGTTGTTGAAGTATGTGCAGAGTTTGACACTAGATTGACTTTAATTAACTTTAACCTTCCAGCACACATACACTGAGAATGGACCATTCAGTCTGAGACATCTTGCAATTAAAAAAAAAAAAGAGAAATATTTGCACATTTACAGATTATATACAATGAAATTCATGAGGGAGAATGAGTGTATATATACATATAGCTACATATAGGTAAGAATTTTAACTAGATAATTAATGTTGTTCTGTTTTATTTATTTATTTATCTTTTTTGGGGGGGGCTACATCAGACAAAGCAGAGTATTTTTAGATGTCGTCTGGCATATCTGGCAGGACATTCTAAAGTACTTGCAAGCACTGTATTAATTTGTTACCCAAATGTACACGTACATAATATGCAAATATGTAAAACAAAAATATGTGTCCATTTAATGTCATTTCAACATAAATAGCAAATAGCCTCTAGGATTACTGTAGGTTATTTAGACCACAAGGATGTAAACACAATAGTTTACGCAGAATACACAGATGACACATAATTCAAATGTACAAATAATCTGTTTAAAAAGGAAAGAACAAACACTGCAATGGAAATGACATCGGACACTGTGGTGACTTCCTGTAACGTGTTTTTTTTTTTTATATAGCGGATATAAGGGGGGTGAAAAACCTAGGGCAAACCCGCTTCGGCTGCTCATTGGTCCAGAAATATGGAATCAGATGACGTAGTGGTTCCGGGTTTCTAGGTCCTCAGAAAAGGTAACTTTCGGTCATTTCTGGGCGGTAGGGAAACGGTTGATGCCTACGGCTGGAGGTAAGAACGCAGCAAGCCTGCCAGTTAAACAGGGTATCACTCTCTAGCTGGCCGCTGTAATCTCATTACCGCCTTTATCCGTTTGTAGATTTACATTAGGGTTAATTTGTGTTGGCATTGTTTAAAAGGTTTTAGCCACATCCTCAGCAGCTAACGTTAATCAACTTGACGTCGGTTGCTCAATGATAGCTGTACCAGCAGCGTGTGGCGGCTTTTGTCATCGTTTCGTCTGCCATCCCGCTCCTCTCCCATTGTCACATAACCGCTGATTAACGTATTAACAAAGGGGTTAGATTCACCTCATACGTTATCGTAATTTTTGAAGATGGCCAATTGTGATTAAGTTTATTTTTCATTTGAGCTTTTTATGGTTTCTAAACGTTCTTGTGATGAACTTGGGGATTCCCTGTTAGCCTATATAACTATATGTAATTTCTGTTGGTTAAATTAGCAATATCCGCGCAGCCCGAATACTTTATGTTGCCATGGAAATAACACAGTCATATGTGATGAGTGTATGACAAAGTGGACTACTCAGATCAAATATGCCGTCATTACAGTCCGGTCATCAATTTGGCATTAGTCTTGCTCAAGTCATACTCATGTATTTAAACTATATGATTTTTATGTTATGTTATGTTATGTTATGTTATGTTATGTTATGTTATGTTATGTTCGAGCCACACTGACGAAAAACGAAGCTCTGAAATCACTGGCCACAACGGCTGTAATATCTGCCAGGCAGTCAAGAATGTTTCAGGTTTACTACTGGAGTTCATCCAGATTTCTTGAAGATATACAAACGTGTGACGTAGACTACAGATAATACAGATATGATTCACTGAAATGTTAATCACACTATGTGGTAAGCCTCCGAGAAAGGGAGGGTAACATCAGTACACTTCTGACATTATAATACGTAGATACTGTTACTGAGTTGTTTTTTCCTTTTAGATGTAGTGGGGATCATATCTCTCCATAGCTGTTTTGTGGCATGAAAATAGGTCCCATATGATTGCTGACAGCTGTAAGCTACAATTACTTTATTACGCAGTGTGCGTTTGCATTCCTTTTCCTGTTAGCTGGTTCTGTCACTTGTCAGTTATTTACCTTGATTATTGATAATTGATACTTTGTTGAAAATTGGTTAAGAGTGCAACATTTAGTTTTAACTCCTTCATCTACCCTGCACTGTATAGTTATTGGTGAGCTAAGCTTGACCTAGAGTGGCCTTTCACTGACCACAGAGTGGGGTGAGGCTTAAGAGTATTGTCATTGGTTGTCCACAGCTCGATCCTCTTCAGCATAGCTCACAGGGCTGTGGTCATTGGGCAGTGGTCAGTCTGGCCATGTCTCAACACTGCTTCATCCCTCCATGACCTCTCAGACCTCTCTTACTGTTGAAAGGGAGGCAGGTGTTTGAAAACTATGAAGGAGGGACCTTAAACTACTGCAACACACCCATGTAGGATGTCTCACTTAAAACTGAGCTTTGAGAGCTGACAGACACACAGAGGCTGTTTGATTCACAGCAAGAGGGAGGTGAGTCTGATGAGTGCTGAGTGTAGAGGCAGCATAGCACAGTCCTGCTGGGTGTATGAGGAGGTTTTCAAGGGATTGACATCCAGACACTGATGGTAGATAATCTCTGGGTTGGTCTGCTGATTCACAAACCATTGTTTTGAAGTGGTTCCGTTTTTCTTGTGAAAAGTGTGCTGCCAGACATAGATTAACCAACTTCCTCCATGGCTGTTGGCAAGTGATATTTGGTGTGAAAAACAATGTTTTATTGCTCTGATTTTTGACTTGTGAAATGCTTTGATTAATGGTAGTTATTTCATATGTGTTTGATCACCTTGTCTGATGATATTTTCTTTTCCCTTTTTTCCCTTTTCTAGGTGTAACATTTGAGTGATTACAGCTGTGGGATTTTTAAAATTGTTTATTCTCTGGGCTTTTCTCTTTCTGAGACTTCCCTTCTGACGCAATTCTCCTTATACGCATCAAACATCTTTGGGACCAGTGTACCATACAAAACTAGTGTGACAACCACTGCTGCTCGTTTCCCCTCCCTGCGCACTCTGCCAGAGAACAGCATGGGTCTTCAGGCAGACTCAGCACTCCAATCTATTCTCCTCTTTCCAATCCACCTTCTGGTATGGCTGTACTCCGTCCTGTCCTTTCTACCCTGGTACTACGTCACCGGTGCCGGGCAGAGACAAGCTTTGTCCAAGCGGATAAAGGCCCGCTCCATCTCAGGCCGTGCTGAGGGACCATACCGATCTGTGGACCATTTCGACTGCCTGGCCAGGGAGGACTTCCCAGGCAAGGACACGCTGGATAAGCTTTTCGAGTATGCTGTACAGCGATTTGGAGAAACACATTGTCTCGGTACCCGAGATATTCTGAGTGAAGAGAATGAGATTCAACCCAGTGGTAAAGTTTTTAAAAAGGTAAGGATTCCTGCTACTATATTCTTTTGGTGAGGGATACTTTTGAGGACAAATATATCTAATGTTGCATCTGACTCTTTTCCTTCAAGCTGATCCTTGGGGAGTATAAATGGCTGTCCTACAATGAACTGGATTCTATAGTGAGTCAGTTTGGCAGTGGATTGGCAGCTCTCGGACAACAGCCCAAAAGCACCATTGCAATCTTCTGTGAAACCAGAGCAGAGTGGATGATCACTGCCCAGGCGTGCTTCAGGCGTAATTTCCCATGTAAGGATATTCTGTCTGAACAATACAGTACAAGATGTTATCTGACAGAGTATGAATAATCTTATCAGCTGCTGTTGATATGTTTTGGCTCACTGGGTGTTTTGTTTTCACAACAGTGGTAACATTCTATGCCACATTGGGAGAGGATGCTATTGCATATGGACTGAATGAGACTGGTGTTACACATCTAGTCACCAGTGTGGAGCTGCTTGAGACTAAACTGAAAGTGAGTTAATCCCTTACAACACATGAATAGAACCACTCATTTTGATCAAGTTTTTTCTCATAAAATATCTCATAAAATATCTGAAATATCTGTCTGCGTACATGATCATTTGGGACTAAAACCTCAAACTTGGTATGACTGAAAAGTAAATCGCTTTAACTTCTCGCAAGCTTCTAAGGCCATATGGACACATGAATGGATGAACACAGTATCTGTTGTTCAAACTTGACAGGAGACATACTCCATTATTAAATGAATGGCTTGCAGTGTTACTGTGTACTTGTATTTTCAAGCTGGTGTAGTTTACAAAATAAGAATGAATTAAATTTATTATGGCAGTTATTTTCAACATGGTATGCTTGTTCAGCCAGTTTTAAATTAGGTACAGCAAAATGTGGTCTGTGTCAATGTGAGAAATGACATTGCTTTACATGAGCTCTGTGAATGGATTGATTAAAATCCTCACATTCCCCCAGAATCCTGGGTTAAGATAAGATCAAAAGGAAATTAATGGAATATGTTGTAAAATACTTTAGATGAATATGATTGCATCTCAGACTGACTCGAAAAATTCCAAACTTCTTTTAACATATTTGTGGGTCTGACAGTAGTTCCAGCGGAGATTTCTTTAGCATGTCAAGCTGCTGCTCATTGTAAAGATTATGTCAATGTATATGGACCTAAAATTTCTTTTTCATGAAAGATTATCATGTGATTTGGCATCCTGTTTTGATACCAGTGTTGTCCTCTCTTTCTGTCCAGAATGTGCTTCCACAGATCCCAAAACTGAAGCATGTGATCTACGTGGACCAGAAGAAAGCGAGCACAGAAGGCTACCCAGCAGGACTCTCCATCCACAGCATGGAGGCTGTACGAGAGCTGGGCGCGCTGCCTGAAAATAGTGTGTATTTCTCTGACTCACCTTTGTTGTGCTTTGTTTTTTTGTCAAATTCCAAGTTGAAATATCTCACATACAGTGAAATACAATAACTGATTGTTTGTCCTGCAGTGGGGAGGGCAATTGTGAAGCCCCAGCCTGCTGATCTGGCTGTGGTGATGTACACCAGTGGCTCCACAGGCAGACCCAAAGGAGTCATGATTGTCCACAGTAACCTGATCGCAGGAATGACAGGACAGTGTGAGCGCATCCCTGGTCTCGGGTGAGTTGGAGTATTTGTCAGTATGTAGAGAATGAATTTGTATGATGTAATGTGTGCACAGCAGAGTTTCGGCACAGAGTTCAACTAAGCCCAGCTTCACAGCTCTTACTGAAAAGCACATCTCCAAAGCTCCTTTATCTGTTCCAACATAAACAACACTAGCTTAGAAAAAGACAACTGGATGACCGTAGAATTTTCCATATAAATCAGTGCCATGACTGGATTCCAGCAGCAGAATAACCAGAAAGAACCACACTCTAAAAGGTTCAGTGTTGAAAGTTGGAAAGAGGAACACAAAACGTGTAACCTTTACTTTCTCTTCCCTGTGTTCCCGCAGGCCTAATGATACTTACATAGCCTACCTGCCGCTGGCTCATGTTCTGGAAATGACAGCTGAAATCTCCTGTGTCACATATGGCTGTCGGATCGGCTACTCATCCCCGCAGACACTGTCAGACCAGGTAATACCCAGCACCAACACCAGGTCTTATGCTGTATCTGTCAACATGTATGCTATATTTGGTTATTACCTGGGCAACTTGGTGTGGTCATTATTGCAGTTAGCTTAATCATTGTTGTTGTTTAATGTAATCAGTGCCTTCAGCTGTTTTTCCTCTGTTCCCTTTAGTCCACCAAGATAAAGAAAGGAAGTAAAGGAGACAGCTCAGTACTCAGACCCACACTGATGGCAGCTGTGCCAGTAAGAATCCTGTGTTATATTCTTTTTTTCTTTCCATTACTCACAACCCTGCTCTCCCTTGCTCAGTTTTACACACTTTTTTTCCCTTACTCATCATCCAATGTATAAGTTAATCCTGTATGTTTTCTCCTAAACAGGAAATTATGGATCGCATCAACAAGAACGTGATGAGCAAAGTGCAGGAAATGAGTTTCATTCAGAAGACTCTGTTTACTCTGGGCTACAAGTATAAACTAGAGCAGATCAAGCGGGGCTATGACGCACCACTCTGCAATGCGTAAGAAACCACTATGTTTCCCTAAGTGCCTTAAGAAATAGTGTGTTTGTATTGCTCATCTTGGAATCAAACACACAGCAATCTTTCTTTGCAGCCTCTTATTCCGGAAAGTCAAGAAACTTCTGGGAGGAAGAGTGAGGATGATGTTGTCAGGAGGAGCCCCGCTGTCCTCAGCCACTCAAAGATTTATGAATGTATGTTTCTGTTGTCCAGTGGGCCAGGGCTATGGTCTCACAGAAACCTGTGGAGCAGGCACCATCACAGAGGGTAAGAAAGGATTTAAAGTGTAGAGTAAGAAGAGAGAGTAAAGGTGGGAATTAACAATGTCATTAAGATATTATGTATTTTTATACAGTTGTGGACATCAGCACTGGTCGCGTTGGAGCTCCTCTCATATGCTGTGAGGTCATTCTCAGGGACTGGGCTGAAGGTATGGCTGAAAAACATCTTGGTACAGGCTGTACTTACAGTGCAGAATGAAAAGTATTTATTTAATTGCAGAGTAATTATGTGTTTGTTAACTATTTAATTTGCCACTTTATCTCAGGTGGATACACCAGCAAAGACGAGCCGAACCCAAGAGGGGAGATCCTGATCGGTGGTCCCAATGTAACCATGGGTTACTACAGGAATGAAAGCAAAGATCAGGACTTTTTTGTGGATGAAAAAGGGCAGAGATGGTTCTGCACTGGTGATGTAGGAGAGATTTACCCAGATGGCTGTCTACAAATAGTGGGTGTGTATATTCCCAAACCAGTTACACATTACCTAGGGACATGACAATCATCTGACGGTGTTTGTAAAAGGCACTCCTTTCATACTCAATTTCATAGCCCTAATATGCAGTCAATGTGGCTGTAACTTTTTAATGGAAAATTGTTTGTACTTGGAACAGCAGCACTGTTGTAAACACATATTTATTTTCTCATTCAGACCGCAAGAAAGACTTGGTCAAACTGCAGGCTGGGGAGTATGTGTCTCTTGGTAAAGTCGAATCTGCGCTGAAAAGCTGCCCTCTCATAGACAACATTTGTGCATACGCAAACAGGTGAGATGAACTTGATCTGGTTGGATATGTACGGAAGCACAATGCATTCATCTGAGAAAAAAAATTTGCAATTTTTTCTGAATTATTATTTCACGTGATCTCGTTCATTCAGAAAAACAGAGCAGGAATTAATTTTTCTCAGGTTGAATGCATTATGCTTCTAGAGATATGAGATCAAACCATCATATTTCCAACTTCTACAATGCCTTTCAAAATCTCAAAATACCGTCTACAGAGGATATAAAGAAATGTTAGTGTGAGGAATAAGGTGTAAACATATCACCTGACTTATGGAAAGACAGCCTGAGACATATCCACGTTATATGACAAACACTGTTTAATGCTGTTTGATACGTCTTGAACTTCAACTGGTACTTTTTTTGCTGAACTTCAGTCAGTGCTTATAATTGAATTAACACTTCAACTTCTTACAGCACTTTCTTTTGTACTATTATTTCAGCTTTCACTTTTGTGTTTTGAATTCCACTTTAACTATCACTTCAACTGAGTATCTCAACTATTCTCAGTGTTCAAACTGCAAATTTCCAGCAGTGAGCAGTGACTTTTATCAACCTTGTTCCTAATGTTCATCCTTGCAGTGACCAGAACTATGTGATCAGCTTTGTGGTTCCCAACCAGAAAAAGTTGACAGAAATGGCCAAACAGAGAGGCATTGTGGGAACATGGGAGGAGATCTGCACTCACCCCGACATGGAAAGAGAAGTTCTGAAGGAGATCAAAGTTGTTGCTGCTAACAGTAAGAGCCGATCATGCACACTCCTTTTATGCATACTTTTTTATTTCTGTCCTTATCTCCACCTTTAACCTCAAGTTCTTTTTGTGTGTTATGTACCAATGTTTTAGTAGAAAAGAGCAAATTATTCATTCCACTATGCTGTGATAAATTTGGGTGAGTATCACAGTTCTCTTCCTCTTCACTTTTCATCCAGTTAAACTCCAGCGATTTGAGATTCCAGTGAAGGTACATCTCAGTCCAGAGCCGTGGACCCCAGAGACCGGACTTGTGACAGATGCGTTCAAGTTGAAGAGGAAAGAGCTGAAGAACCACTATCTCTACCACATAGAGAGAATGTACGGGGGCAAATAACTTTGACAATTTCACCCAAGAGTCCCAGTTATTATCATAGCCACTGTTCTGATGTGTAGATAATTTTTCCTGGTACCCATTTTGGCTTTTCATGCTATTTGTGTACCACAGACATCCAAATGGAAACGTTGTGAACAGAGAAGCTGAAGCTGTAGATAGTTGTACCTGTTGATCCATATGTGCTGCTTTTTATTTGTGTGTGTTGAAGTTTTGATTGTCAAAGAGATGCACCTATGTGGCAGCTCTTACTCCATGAGAAGGGTTTGAGACCATTATAGCACTCAACTGCCATCCACTCAAATCTCCTGGCACTCTGTAGCTGATAGAGTACCACTGTCCTCCATATATTGCCAACGCTTTGTTATTACTTCCATTGAAAATATTAACTGTAATCATCGCAGTCGCTTTTAAAGTTGTTTTGTTAAGTTGGAGTACTGATGTTACTGTGCCTTCAGTCTGCAGTACTTGTGTAGTCAAGCAGAAGTAAGTGGCATCTATATAAAAACAAATAGTTTGTGTTTATTACAAAAATGGCTAAACTGCCATGTTAATGTTTACTTGAGGCTTTAGGAAAAATATCCCAACGCAGAGATAAACCAACATGGATCATAGAGAAAGTTACTCATGATCATGTCTGCTTATCCTTTTTTTTTTTGACCAATGTTTTATTTATTCAGTTGTTATTGTGTCAGTTTATTGAGAAAGTAAGACCAAAATGTGTAAACATAAATGACTCAGGAAGATAAGCAAATGTTTTAATATATGAAATCGTCAAATAGTGGGTTGCTCGCGTAGAAAGCACTTCCGTCAAAATTGTGGGCACCTTATTTATTTGAGCGCAGGATTGCTTAACTACTAACTAGTTACTAAAAATGCTTCTAAGCTAAAGTCAGACCTGGCATACTGTAATACTGTACGTATTTTACCTCAGTTAACAGGTTAATGTACAATTTGGTATCAAATGGTTAAGTCTGTGCATTTTAATATTATAGGAGTGTTTTCTATGTATTTTTCAAAGTGTTGTGTTGATGTATTTGCACCACTAAACCTTTAAGGAAGCAGACATTGACAGTCACTTTACAGTTGGTTGTTCGGTGATCCTATTTGTATTTATTACTCCATCATTATGATCACATGCCTTGGTCAACATTTCAAAAATAAAAAACATTTTTTCGTAATCAGTGTTGTGTATGACTTTTTTTTATTACAAAAAACATAGAAATAAACCATGCTAATTTTTCAACATTAGCATAAAGGAGGAGAGCCTCAGTTGTTCCAGTCTTGAAATCGGAAACAGTCACTAGCGATCTTCCAAACAGGCTGGTCATTGTTGGGTGAAGCCTGAGCTGTTAAAAGGAAATTCTGGTTGAAGAAACGTGGTTTGTTCCCTTCAAACTTGACTGTACCACCAGTCACCACGAGCAGAGTAGTCTGACCTTGGGTTGCTTGTTCTGAGAATGAAGAAAGGGTATATTGATGAGTGATTACTACATCACAATCACACCTTCAGTAGAAAAACATCACATGTTGATATCTTCACACTTTAATTTGATAGATTTAATCCACTGCATCATTTGTACACGGCTCTCTTCTATTCTGGGGAACAGAGGGGAAAATCCACCTAACTTGCACTCATGTACAGTCTATTACAGAATACTTCTACTACTGTACAGTGCATGTCCGGCACATAGTATAGCTATAGATCTATCTTTAGTCTCTATTTTCATTTATGTTTAGTTTTCTACTTCATACAGGTATTTTACATAATTTATCCTTTAAATGTATTGTTTGTTACCTCGGTCATTGTCTGTTGCAACACTGCAGTCTCCCCTTAGGAGAATCAATCTAAACATATTTGAGAATGACCATTAGCACTTGAAAGGGCTTTGTGTTTGTCCCACTAACCGTGAACTGGCTGACAGTCCAGTGTGTGAACTTGGAACTCGCTTGATGGCAGCGACTCAAAAAACTCTCCCAGAGAGTCCTGTCCTGACACTGCATTGCCGTTCCACACCAACGTTGCCTTGTCCAGGTAGAGTCGGGTCAAGTTCTGAGACATAGGAGCCAGTAAATAATGACAGTTAAGAACAGGAATAACAGCAACATATGACTTCAACCACAAGCAGAACATAGTGTACACTGGTATTTATATTTGAGAATTTAAAAAAAAACATCAGTTAACAATTTATCAGATGAGATTATTTTTTGATACAAACAAAATATTCATGAGGATCCCTTAAATTTCATTACTACAGAAATGTGACCAAGCTAAAGACATGGCCAAAAGTTTTAATACCCTTACACCTCAATTAAACAATGCTGCGTTCTTCCTGGAAAGTGTTCAAAGTAAAATCTCTTTCATCATGCATATCTGCATGTCTTTGGTAAAATGGCTTGGACAGAATTATTGGTACCTCTGAGAAGTGTTGATAAAAGTGGACTATAATAATATTTTAAGCAGCCTTGTCATCAATTAGTATCACAGGTGTCTTCTATCTTACAAACAGTCTGCCATCCCATTTAAATGTAAAAAGTGCTCATTGTGCTGTTTGGTATGATTGTGTGCACCACACTGAGCGTGGACATAAAAAAAGAAGAGACTGCAAAATAGATATAAGCTGATCTCCACAACCAAGGTACAACAGCCCTGTCTCAGCTGCAAGTCTTGGCTCCTCCAACAGGTTAATCACCCAAAAACTTACATCTAAAAGCTGCCAAGAATGGATAAGAGGAAGACAGGACTGTTATGATGTGGCCTGTTATGAGTCAAGAATCTTAATCCAAATGAATGTCTATGGAAAGAGCTGAAACTGCAGTGGGGATAAGGCGCCCATCAAACCTGAGAAAACTAGAGCAGTTTTATCAAGAAGAGAAGTGTAGAAGTCTCATTAAGTAGTACTTGATTGGTTAACAGGATGTGCTACAAAATATTAGGTCCCAATTTCTTTGTCCATGCCATTTTCATTTGTAGTATAATTTTAAAAAATATGTTGCATCAAAAATCACATGTGGCGTCTATTCTACAAAACACAACAGAGAAGAAAAGAAAACTGTTTTTTCTTTTTGAAATGAAAAGGAACCATGGTATACTTTTAGCCACGTCTGTATATGGTGACTGAGACATTTTAAGTTGTCACTGCTCTCTAGTGAGCAAACAGTGCATTACTATTACTGTCTGACACCTCAATCACACTGGTTATTGTTGTTTTATTTGTCAGATGTATACATACCAATAGTGATACAGTAACCTAAATCAGCCGATAATATTGGTCATATTGGCTCAATGGTGCTCATTTAAAATAACTGGAGAAAAAAAAACACCCAACACAGACCATTACTCACCCTTCTTTTCTTGTCCATGCAGTCGTAGTAAATGTTAACAAATTCCTCTGAATATCTGCATGACTGGTCGACATGGGTCCTGAAATCCTGTTGTGACAATTACTTATTAAATGCTGACCACGATCGTGAAAGACAACAAGTGAAGTTATTTGCGACTGTTTATTGTAAAAGGCGCACATTGGAAACTGGCTAGCTAGCAAAACACTGCGTTAGCTGGTTGATTTCAGTATAAACGTGTAGTGAAAGTTTCAAACTTACCAGCGTGCTAGTCATGACTACAGATATACCGATGAAAACAGTGGCACTACCATCAGCTGGATAGTAGTAAGTCTTTTCTTGCATCAAGTTCAGGTGGCTTTCTTGTTCACTTCGTACCCAACGCAGCCATTTTGTGGCATGTATTACTTCCTCCGGGCACCAGCTCCACCTACCAAAATAAAATATTTGTAAGGCGGACATGCTTCTATTTTGAGGTTTATTATATATATATACATATATACATTAATATATACATTAATATATGAATATATAATATATTCAAATATAAAAATAAAAAAACGTATATCCTCTCAATCAAATTACTCAATTTAAGATTGAAATAGGATTTGGTAGCACTCATATCTTGAGTTATTTTGTAGAATATTATTAATTAAAAGTGTAGGCTACTTTTATGTTTTTATCTTTCTTTATGCCTCATATGATGATGACCCTGTCTGAATGGCTTTCCATATTTCCTGTTTTAATCAGTGATTTAGGAAAAATTATAGTATAATGATTGAATGAATAATCAGGTTTACAGTGGTCGACAGTATGTACTTTTAATTATATAATGTACTTAAGTACAGTTCATTAAGTATTTCATTTTATATTACTTGTACTCCACTACGTTTTATTTTACTGGGCTTCATATATGTTACAACTAAAGCTTGTTACTTTGCAAATGAAGACAGAAAAACACATTAAGCTTATAAAATAGGCTACATTAGTCAAGATGAAATATTTTCTAAGCTCTAAGCTACACAAAGAGGTACAGTTCTACATTGTTTTACTAAATAAATAATAGAGATAAGTTGACTCAAGAAAACAAACAAAATAAAAAAGCTGCTGTAAATTTGTATAATCTGTATGAAGTAACAACCCGTCCGATTTATCTAGTGATCCTTTGAAGGGGCATGGACTAAAATGCAGATAATGTAGTTAAAACTAGCTCCACTTTAAGTTTTAACAGTCTCTTTATATAATGTATGGCTTTCTACAGAATCAGATTTTCAGCCCAATGAGTACTTTTGGTTTTGATACTTAAAGTACATTTTGTTGATAATACTTTTATACTTTAACATAGGTGGGATTTTTTTAAAGAGGACTTTTACTTGTAACAAAGTGTTTTTACATTGTGGTATATTTTTTGTCTCATTGTGAGGTAACACCACTGACGGTATTTTAATTTGAAGAGCAAAAATATCTAGCTATGCGGAAGTAGAGTTCATTATTTCCTGAGTCATTGCTCCTCTGGTTCAAAACTGAAACGAAACAACTCTAAAGCAGTCACACTGTTGGCTGTTGTCTATTTAGTTTGACACTTTGTTTGAGTATATTTAAAAATGGAGGGTTCTGTATCAAATGTGGAGGTCTGTAATTTTGCTTACACGGGGCAGTTTGAGAAATTAAAACAGTGTATTCTGTCAGATAAAACGCTTGCCTGCAAAACGGACCAGGTAAGAATGCACGACCCAGCAAACCCAAGCGGCATTTGCTTATATTAGCCTGCTAATACTTTAATAATAACAAATGCCAAGGGAAAATTTCTACGTCTTCATTCTCGACTTTCTTTCAGGACCGTAGAACCGCCCTTCACTGGGCTTGTTCTGCTGGACACACCAACATTGTGGAGTTTCTGCTTGACCTGGGAGTTGAAGTGAATCTGCAAGATGATGTACAACTATTTTTTCTGTAAAATGTTTTTATTTTTTCTGTGTAAAACCAAGTGTGATACCGTGGTTTTGTCCTCTAATGTGGTGAATGGGATGATAGGTCATACTAGACAGGTGCACCCCACAATTGAATCACTCCTACAATAACAACAACCACCCAAATTGAGACTTAAAAATAGCACTTTTTTTTTTATAGTAGCCATATAAAAATGTTTAATCTAATTCTGTTTTTTTTCTTAATGTCAAAGTCTAATTTGTATTGACATTTAATTTCACATAATGTCTTTTTTCATGCTTTAATTTTTATTACATTATTGAGTAATCTAAAGATTATCCAATTCCTTTTGTTTTGTGAAATGACCATATGTGATGTGTCACTTCCCAGGCTTCGTGGACTCCTCTTCACATTGCTGCATCTGCAGGCAGAGAAGACATAGTGAGATCTCTAATATCCAAAGGAGCTCAGCTGAATTCAGTTAATCAGAATGGATGCACCCCTCTGCACTATGCCGCCTCTAAAGACAGATATGAGGTAAATTTCCCACTTTGCAGTAATATTAGCTAATACTTTGAGCCATATAATGCCACATGACTGTACTATATGCTTGTAATCTTACATTTGTATTCTGTGTCTGCAGTGTCTTTTAAGTAGCTTTATAAATGTAATTTTTATTATTTTATTCATAATAGTGATATATTTCCAATATATAGATCAATGTATTTCTAGATATATTTAGTCATATTTTTAGAATAGCAACAAATTGTTTATTAATCAAGTGTTAAATCAACAGAGCAGTAGTAGGAAACTTTTTTTATAATCCATTAATTTTTTAAGACATTTTAAGCAATATATTTTAAATATTCTTTATATACTTAACAGGATGTTAAATTAGATAGTGTTAGATTTTGGACCTTGAGCATTTTTAATTGTTTTTTTATATTATATTGGCCAAAGTATTAATAGAAGAAATAATCAGTAGATTAATTGATTTTCTCTTGAGGTAGAATTATCACTCTGATAATAGCTACAATGGGAAGTTCCCACTTGTACTCTTTTACTCTTTCCATTTATTTGAAACCGAAACCAGAACCAAACCATATCCTACATCATCATGATGATGACATCACAGATTTAGGAAAGAGCGAGAAAGCCACACAGAAAGTGGGCATCCCCACCTTTATCTTAAGTCTTTAATAAAGATTGAAAGAAGTGTCCAATTTATTGCCACATTTAAGTTAGTGTGTCAGTACCTTCTTATACTGAGAGAAAATTAGTTTAAAAAGACCATGAGAGTTTAGATTATTTTGTTTTCAAATTTTTTGTATTTTATGTATTATACATTTTCAAGGCATTATGAGGAAAGTTAAGTTGTTAAAATCAAACACTGACTTTACCTATTCAAGAGAGGTTTATGTTTTCAATTTTATTCCAGATGTTATTATAGTCAGTGACATATGGTCTGAAAAACTTGCACTGACATTAATATTAACTTCTCTAAATGCTAACCCTTTTAGCTTTGTATTTATTTAGCTATATAACTGTGTGTTTCTGTCACACCTAACATGCATACACACACAGCAAGAAACATTATTTAGCTAAACTTTGGGACTTCCCCCTTGCTATCAGCTATCAGCTAATAAGCATAATTTTAACAGTACTTGTAAGTCTGGTGTGTAAAAATGCCAAAGAAAGAAATGCACCTCTCTCCTGAGTACCCTGCAGTCATCCTTTTGGCTAGTACACCTCTCGCCACTACAGAGGAGGACAATGTGCAGAAAGTCACAAAAACACTAGACATCTGAATGGTAAATGTATTTGTTGGATGAAACAAGCAACTTTACATTATTTTCCATAAGTTTAAAAATATGTTTTCATTTGAGATTAAAACAGACATTATTCCACCCACAGTGTTTCCAGTAATATCAGGGACTCTAGGCCTAAGTTTTAGTGTCTCTTCCTAACCAATACTGGAACTGTGGCCTGCCTTTCCAGGAACTGAAAACGTGTATTTCATGTAGATGGAAAATCACAGAATTTAAAATAAGGATGCCTGTTAGTGACTCCTGAGTAAAGCAGCTTTGACTCTTTATAGATTGCTTTGCTGTTGTTGGAAAACGGAGCAGACCCCAATGCCACCGACAAGTTGGAGTCCACTCCCCTTCACAGAGCATCCGCCAAGGGCAACTACCGTCTCATCCAGCTGCTTCTCAAACAGAGCGCCTCAACTAACATCCAAGACTCACAGGGCAACACACCACTGTAAGTGTGAATAAAATATTTGTGTAATACAGTATTGATGCTGCTGGAATAAAGCCTTAAGGGGTCAATTCACCTAAATTAAAAACATGCTTTCTCATTTCCTTTCATTTAATTTTAGTGGTATCCAGCCATGTTTGTGGTTGTTGTTTCTGTTTTATTTGCTTTGAATTTGAGGTATCAGTCTCAGAGATTTTTACCTCCGCCTTAATTTAAAAATGAAAAGTATTCTTGTATTTACAATTCTGCATGCATTTATTTTTTTCACCAGCCACCTAGCATGCGATGAGGAGCGTGTGGAAGCAGCCAAGTTGCTGGTAGAACACGGAGCCAGCATCTACATTGAGAACAAAGAGGAGAAGACCCCCCTCCAGATAGCCAAGGGTGGTCTAGGCAACATACTTCGTCGGATTGTGGAGGGGTGATGCATTTACTGACCTACAAGTCCTATTCGAGCTTGATTCCCCACCATTGCCAAGTTACATAATGAGAATTCAGAGCCCAGTCAATCCTCTTTGAGCGGCCTGGTGTGACACATTTAGATGTGTAACGTGTGGAAGATGAGACAGAAAGGGAGAAAAGTTGGGCTGAACTGCTGAGTCCAACAGCTCCTCAGCATGGGATTTGAAGCTGAGCAGACCTTAGATGTCTGAGCAAAAAGACTGTCCTGCACTAAGCGCAGTCTAACACTGCAGCCTATTTTCTGTGAAGTCTGAATTGGTCACAAAAATGACTCAATAAAAATGAGCTAATGTTGTTTGCTGTCTGTCTCTTGACCTATTGTCAGGTTTGATGGTTTAAGCAATAGTTGCCCTCTATGCAGAGGGCAATGTTTTCTCACTCCCACTGCGAATGGTGTGCCATTTGTGCCATTAATGCAGAGTTGAATAGGAGCAGGCATACATTGAAAGGGTTTAGGAAAATAGTTATGGCAAAAATGCGAGTCACTGTGGAATAGCACAGGTCATAGGAAGGAGCTCCAGCAGGCTTTGAGGACTAATTACAAGCCAGAATTATAGCCTCGGCTGTATTCTTTGAACGGTAACTTAAGACAGGCTGAAAATCTTGTTTTCAAAGACCTTCAGTGGTCTAAACTCTCCCCTTATTGCGGGGATGTACAGGAGTGCTCCAGTACCCTGTGATATCATTGTTGAGTGTGGTTACAGGTGCAGCAAAGCTCACTTGTAATTACTTGTTATATTCCACCACTGTCAACAAATGTGAAGGGCAATACAAGCATAGCATAGATATATACCTGTCCTGGAACAGCAGATGTTAATGAAAAATAAAATTAAAATGAAAGTAACCTGTTAAACCATTAAACATGGGTTTTTATGGATTTGATTTTATTGGGAAAACCCAAAAATGTTATTTTATTGGGAAAACCCCCACCTTAACCCTGCTAAAGGTCTAGTTTTCATGACCTTACTGTAGTGATGTACAGGTGTGCTGCAGTACCCTGTGATATCACAGTTGTGTGTGGTTGCAGGTGCTATTAAGCACACTTTTGACCACACTTAACCATCAGTGATGTTGTAGTGGACTTTAAGATTTGGATTATTTTTAAAGCATGTCTCAGTTTTCCACCTTTCCATTTATCACTTTATGGACCTGGACATAGCCTTAAGATTCTCAAGCAAGGCAGGTATTCAGTTCAATTTTGAAATTGTAAAAGTACAAAATAATTATCAGTAAACTTTACTTAAAAGTAAAAGTACCCATTATACAAGTGGTTTCTGTCAGAGTAACAGTATATTATAATAATAATGGAAAATGATTAATGATGTATTAGCATGTAAAAAGCATTGTAATGTAACAAGCCAAGGTGGAGCATCATTTTACTATCTCATTTAAAAGTAATATTAAAGTAATTATAGCTTTCAAATAAATAAGTAAGTAAAAAGTATTTCCTTCAATAATAATAATAATAATATAATAGGAAATTTATAGTAGCAAAAAAATTTAAACTGCTCAAGCAGCATACACGTACCTCAGTATTGTACTTAAGTAAATGTAGCTACTTTGTTTTATTCCACAACTGACTACAAATGTGAAGGGCAATACAAGCATGGTAAAGAAAGTAAACTGTTGAGTAAAAACGAGCGGGGTTTATGGGTTTTATTGGGAAACCCCCCACCTAGACCCCGCGAAAGGTCTAATTTCGGTGACGTCACAATTGGGTCAGCCCACGACGAGAAGATGCGCATTTTCAGCCCCGATGCTCTCACTTCCTGAAGCCGAGGTCACCTATAAGAAGGAGTTCTCTTTAATCATTGGTGTCTCCTGTAGGCGGTGTCCACACCAAAGACTGACGGGAATTAGAAACGGAGGAAGCTGGCTGTAAGGTATTTAAAGGTTATTATTGAAGTTTTGCAATGATAAAAAGTAACTTTTTGACCTAACGTTGCGTAGAATATGTAAGCTATCCTTGCTAGCTAACGGTTGTCGCTAGCGTGAGATGATAGCTTGAAATTCCTGCTTATTAACCTAACATTACAGTGTTGAGAGCACCGATCAAAGTCTAAAACAGTTGTTTTAGACCCTACTGAGCTAACACCGAACCCATGTTATTGCTAAAAGTACGCCACTGAGGTAATGCAGTGTGTGCCTGGTTAGCTAAATGCTAGCTGTCAGATGAAAGCAGCAGTCAGTTTGCTTTCGTCGACGCTTACCCACCAGAGACTATGGGCTGTTTTGTCGCTATTGTTAAACACAAAGCTGCGTGACTGCGTTTCTCGAGTTTTCGGGGCCAGTATATGCAGTCTAAACTTTAATAAGTTAACGCTAAGTCAAGATAGTTCGTGGGATTCTAAGTTATGACTTGTTATCACATGGTTAAATGCCTCTGACAGCAAAAAAATGAGTTGGCACTGAATCCAGATCTAGGAAGTGTGTTTACAAAAGCCTCAGCTGTTACCTTACACAAATTTATACCTAAACGTGGCTGTTTGTTTAGGTGACTAGTTTTAGAAAAATGGCGATGCGTAACATAGTACAAAGATCACAAGCTTCACTCCACTCAGTCCACTCAATAAAGTTAAGAAACCGGTAGATCAATAAATAGTGGCTTAATCAGTGCTGCTATACTGTGGGTATAATGTCCTGTGTATAAAGATGTCATATTGCCTAATGCTTAATGATTTTATTGCTCTGAGCGTTTGGTTTAGTTGATAGATAGCCTCCCATACACAGATTTTGGGAGAACAAATACACACTGTCATACTTAAGTTATCTTCTTCTTCGGTTGACAATGCAGCATATGCACTCTAAGATAAAGAGAAAACATTATGCTATTATGCTATGTGACACCAATGCAGTGATGAAAACATTTTCCCCTCTGGGGAAATATTTATAAGAGGGAGTGTGACATGCTTTCCCATGATGTGTTGCAACATAATTTCACTGAGACACCACACCATGAACCTCTGCTTATTAAACTATTGTGGCACACCTCAATTATGCTTATCTTTTTAGTTGTACGTCCTAAATATTGTATTCGTTTGTTATTGTATGTTTTTTATTGTATTTGGTTGCCAGTGAATGCAGAACTGTCTCACATCTTTATGGTATTCTTTGGCATAGGTTGTGTTGTTGGACTGCCAAGGGATACACCCTGTTTAATACTACCATATTACAGTTTACCTAGCTTGTAGAAAATCCTGCCTCTCTGGTGCCCATCCCTCACATGGAATATCCAATGCTTACATGTGATTACAGTATGGCTGCTTTTCTTAAAGGCACAGTGACCCTCTAAGACCCTATTCTACAAGTGCATTGTAGGCTGTTAGCTACTTTTTCTCTTGTCCCATGTTAAATGCTCATAAGAACAGCAAGGCAATTTTTCTCATTATTTGGCCCCTTTTTTATACATTTGCTTAACTTTCTATTTCTGTTTTGTCTGCAGAAATTCTGTCCTTCAAGTGATCTCACTCAGCAAGTTCCATCATGTGTGATCTCAGACAAGATGGCAATTTGGAGACAGATCACTTGGCTGATTTTTCTCTGATGAACAGTCGTCTGGACTCATTCCGTGGCTCCAGCCTGGCCCAGCAGGTCCCAGCAGAAAGATTGGCTCGGGCCGGCTTCTACTTCACCGGCCAAGCTGACCGTGTCCGCTGTTTCTGCTGTAAGAAGACTGTGGAAAACTGGTGCATGGGAGACACACCTGTGGAGAGGCATAAAGAGGTGATCATAATAGTGATGAAAAACAAATGTGACTAAATTTTTAGTTTTCATTCTGTTCCTAATAGCTAAATACAATCCCGCTGTTACAGGTTTCCCCATCGTGCACATTTCTAAGCTGCACCCACCGCACCAGTTTTAACCCAAGTTCTGATACCACACTCACTAATGGTTCCATCTACAATGAAGCAGCAGAAGACCTAGAATATCGTTTGAGAACAGGAGAGGTGGTTGATGAGTCCACCTACCCTATGGCTCCTCACATGAAGAGTGAGGAGGCCCGGCTTCAGACCTTCTCTTCTTGGCCATCTACTGCACCTGTGACCCCCCAGGATCTGGCCCAAGCCGGGCTCTACTACTTGGGGGAGAGCGACCGGGTGCAGTGTTTCTGCTGTGGTGGCATGCTGGGTGGTTGGGAAGCAGGGGACACCGCCTGGGGAGAACATACCAAACATTTTCCCAACTGCTTCTTCATCCTCGGGCACGATGTGGGCAACATACCATTCCTGGGGGGTACAGAGGAGGAGGAGGAGAGCAGCAGTAGACAACACAGAAACACTCAAGTCCTTATGGGCAGTTTTGAGGAGAGGCTCGGCAGTTTCGCAGGTGTCCAGCACCCTATTGACCACGAGAGACTTGCCAGAGCTGGTTTCTACAGCACAGGTGGGGCAACATTGAAAACTTTGAGTGATTTTTACATTTTGTTGGTATTTGATCATAGCTATGAATGCAAGCAGGTCTAAATTGTGTGTATGTTACAGGGACAGGAGACAGGGTGTTGTGTTTCCGCTGTGGTGGAGGTTTGAAAGGCTGGCAGCCTGAGGAAGATCCTTGGGAAGAACATGCCAAACACTACCCTGGGTAAGAGCAACCCTGATGTTACATTTAAATGTAAATGTTTTTCTTTTTGCTTTTGCATTTCTTTTTGTTTTAATTAAATTACATTTTTTAAATCAGATGCAGCTTCCTATTGGTGGAAAAAGGACAAGAATTTGTCAACAGCATCCAGCTGCAAGACCCACGACGAAATGGAGCTGTAAGCTTTCAGTAATTTCACACATAATTAAATAACCAGGTTGTTGTTGTTGACTTTGCCAAGTAAGCCGATTTTGTAAACCTGCATATAAACATGATGCTGGATTTCTTTAATCAGACTAAGGACGAAGATAAATCTGATGAACACCTGATTTCCTGCCCAATGATATGCTTTACTTGGTTTCTAATTATCTGTTTACATGTGGCATATGTGCATAATAATGGAAGCAAAAGTATTGCTGTGACAGCAGTGAGTTGAGATTAAAGGAAATAAAATGATTAATTGTTGCTACCTTGTATCCAAAGCATTTAAATCCAAAATTTGGGTGAAACTGAAATTAATAAAAAAGTCAGTCTTCATAACTCTTTCGGGACAGATTTGGACAGATATGCACAGTAAGGAAAAGAAAAAAAGGTTAAAACACACCAGTCTTTGTTAAAAATAGTCTGTAGGTAGTCTGATAATCAACCAGCTGAATGGCTTTTAGAGCACTCTTGTTATTTCAGTGCATGAAACACTTTCCACAATTTTCTACCTTAATCTGAGTTCTCTCAGTGGGCTGTTTACTTCTGTGCATGTAAGGAAAATCAGCCTGATTTATATCTTCCATCCATTTAACTGCGTCCTGTGACACATGGCAGTATTATAATTTTATTATTTTCCGTCAATCTAAAAAAATTGGAAAAGAATGCATGCTTACAGTGTTGAAATGAAATTATTTGGTATGCCTTCTGTTGTTTTCTGCACAAAAATGCATTGGTTTTGTTTGTAGTGATATCACTCATAGGCTTTTGTTTTACTTAAATTACACTGAAAATAACTATATGACCATGTTTGTTTCCAGACTTCAAGTCATCAGAATGGATTTTCAGGACATACGAATGGTAAATATTTTATTCTGACAATCCTTTATTTGAAAATATAAATCTAAAACATTTCAAGTTCTTGATGAAAATGACAAGAAGTACAATTGTATTGGAAACAAACTAAAATAAAATAACTGGATTGAAAAAAGTAGTTGCACACACTGATATTTCCTCTTTGTGTTCAGAAGTACTCCAGTCTGACATGGCTCAGAATGCCATAGGGATGGGTCTAGAGCCCTGTGTGGTGGAAAAGACCATCTTGATGAAGATCAGAAGGACAGGCTCAGGCTACTCCAGCCTGGAAGCGCTTTTGGAGGATTGCTTTAACAACACACCAGAGAGTGCTACTGCCATGACAGAGCAACAAGGTACTTTACTCCCTGTGTACTGTGCCACATTCATAGCATAAACAAATACAATTGTTGACTTTATCAAGCAAAGCGGGAGCAGCAGTGAATTTATATTTATTATATGTTTTTATATTTCCCTGTCTTTCTCTGTCTTTCAGATGAGGACCCACTGGAGAAACTAATGAAGCTGCAGAGGGAAAAACAATGTAAAATATGTATGGACAAAGATATTTCTATTGTCTTCATCCCGTGTGGTCATCTGGTCACTTGCGAAACGTGTTCAAAGAAACTCGTCAAGTGTCCAATCTGCTGTGGAGCCATATTACAGAAGCTCAAGACCTATATCTCTTAAGGACACACAGACTCTTGCTAAACTTGAATGCTGCTCTCTCACTTTGTAATATTGTAATTTAATATTAAAGGTAAATTGCCTGTAATATATTTAAGGACCATGTTGTTTGTATGAGTATGAGAATGTCATAAGAAGATAATATTTTGACAATCACAGAGATGGTAAATGGATGTTAATAATGAGATGAGATTGTAAATAGCTGATGTTGGTTTTCATTAATGACTACACCTGTTAATACACTAAAATTTCCCATTTTGCAACACTTTCTTACCAGAGGTGCCTTTCTATAGGTTTATGTACTTGTGTCATGTTTTGTTGTTTCATTTAGGACATTTAGCACAATGAACTGGACATGGGATGTAATATTTCATTAGTTTCATTATAATTTCATACATTTCTGTGCTAATTTATTTAGTCTGGTGTGCTTAATGTTTTAAACTCAATTTTCTCAATGTTTGCTGCTCTGTGTGGACATTTAAAATGGTAGATTAGTAAATCCATTAAGACTTTTACTTTGTAATCGACAAAATCAGCTCTAGTTGAGGGCCTGGAATAAATCAGTGTGGTGTGAAATTATTTTACCATTTCATCATGCAATCTGTTGTGTCATCAAGAGTGAATAAATTTGAATAATTGGACTTGGGACATGTTTATTTACTATTACATTTTGATATTTTTAACTACAACTGGATAAGTATCATGAATTTTCCTCATGACTTGTTCCAGTTTTACAGACTTTATAAAATGTTATCAGCTGGAAACATTTCTTTTTCTCAGGTGAAGTTTGATGTGACTTTTGCAAAGAGCCTGTGTAGATATTAATCCATATGCATTTAGATTTAGGGATTGATTGATTGATTGATTGATTGATTGATTGATTGATTGATTAATAGGGTGTAAGGTGGCCAAATAAAAATATCTAAGGATGAATTATATTACCTGTGTCACAAAAAGCATTCAAATTAATTTTGGTGTTAGGTTATACCTCACTCACTATCTAACATAAAACTTGAAGGAAGCGAAGGACCTATTTATGGTGTTAATGAGTTAGTATAGAAAATCTCCTGTCTCCTCCCCTTTTTAAAAATAATGGGAGTGGGATAAATTTAACTCAGTGTTCGACAGAAATAGACAGAAATAATTCAGATTTCTGGACTTAATTTTTGTTTCTCCTGTCGTTTTCCACAGAAGGTTGTAAGAGAGGACAGTGCACATAAAGCAGCAACCCTCATATGTAGTACCCATAAGTGACCACTAGATGTCAGATCATCAACGGTTTATCTAATACGGGTATTGTGGCCGCTAGGTGGTAGCTCTGCACCAGGATTTCCTCCTCCCAGGTCGTCGAAACAACAAACCGAACTACGGAGCAAGCGGGGTGAGAGAACGTCCGAAACCGCCTCTGACCGCGACTTTTAAACTCTTTTTACCGAATTGTAGTGGAATTCAGACGGAGGCTGTATAAGAATAATAAAAGTTACGATTCTAGCGGGACTACATTTCACAACAAGGTAAGTTAGCTGTAAAATGGCGGAGAGCTATCTGGAAGTTAGTTGATTTGTATTTTGCTAGCCGTCTCGCTAGCCAGGCTAGCTTTAGATGAGCCCAGAGCGCGGATGTCTGCCTGAACCAAGTCGCTTCGCTAGCTCGCGGTACATGGCTACTTCGGTTGTTAGCAAGCTAACGAACTGGATTTTTGGCACACTAGCTCAAAATATTTAGTTCGTAAGCAAAAGAATCGTTTTATTGTTTCAAGCGACTTACTTGCACTTTATATATTTGTAAACAAAGTGTTTGTTGCTTATGCAATACGGTACTGGAACTCCCGAGGCAAGATGGAGGACGCAAGGACGTGATGTTTTTTTAAGGTAACGTTAGCAGTAGCAGTTAGCATAGATAACTAGTGGGAGTTATTCTTAGCTCATTATTTGCAGTATATTAACTACAGTTAGTTGCTCCATCTTCGAGTGAGCACTGGATACGATCAATGTGAAAACAGGGGTGGGTTATTGTCCTTGGAAATATTAGTGACTAGCGTTATTGTGTATTGGCTAATATTAGCTTGCGCTAGTACAGTAGGGCTTGCGTTGTTTTGTTATTATGGTCTAACTACGATAGCGTTAGTAAACGCTGGCATGTTCCCGATATCTAACGTTAATGCGTTGTATGGGACTGTCGCCTTTCTTGTTCAGTGAATCACAGTTTGTTTGCGCTTGAGTACTGCACGCTTACTTTATCAAATTTCAACTAGCCGACGCTGGGGAAAGACGCCAAAATCCTCGGTTGCTTAGCTAGTGGCGCTAGCACCAGCAGCGCACCGGTGTCAATTTTGACAGGAACCGACCAAGAGCATAGCCGTGCCGGCGTTGTTGGAGGGAACTGAGGCGGCACTTAGTGGAGTCGTTGACTTGCAGCAATCCACACGGTTGAGTTTCTCAATTTCGTTTTTATCTAAAATCGTCTAGTCTAGCTTCGCAGTTACAAGTTTATGAGATACACTGCTCGATTTGGCGCCACTTTTTTCAGTCTACACCCATAGAATCCCGTCGTCTTGTCATGCAGTAACCCCACACTATCAAGGAAATAGGCACGTAAACAGTTTTTTAAACCAATAAATATCCCAGTTAACTTTTAACTCACAAAGTCATAACTAACCCATACATAGAGTTGATGTTGAATTGGTCTACGCTGACTGAGTGCATGATGGTGCGGGGAATTTCACGTAGATTTTTGTATACAAATAAAAAAAATTGGCTTGATAAGACCCCCATTTGACATATTTGGGCTATCATTTGCAAGATACTGTGAGGGAGAGGATCCTGTGACTGACATTAAATAGGAATTATGTCGGAGAGTTACCTTGAAAGTCTACACACTACTCATAAATGTTATTATAATGAAAGAATGACACACTTTTATGTCATCACTGCGTGTACTAGGAGTGAAAGACGCACCTATGGCATCTAGATTGGGTATATGATGGGTGGAGTTTATGTTTGCCTTTTCAAGGCACAACAGTTGTCCCTGGAGTGCTTTTATTGACTTTCCTGAATGCTACATTTGTCTTTGAATAATGGATAAAGTAAGAATCCGTATTTCAAAAGTTAGGTATACTCTTCCCTTTGATGTATATGCTATTAATTTACACATCACAACCATGCAATAGTTTCTCTGTGGCCTGCGGTATCTTGTTGATGTTGATACTGTCTTTTGATTGGCTGAGATATGAATGGGGCGGATAGGGTAGTGCCATATTTGGCCATTGAGGAAGACACTCCAATCTTCGTTGCATGACGTTGTCTGTAAACCAAGGGGAGCAGAGAAAGAGAGGGAGCCAATGGCTAGACAGCTGAGTGTGACAGGAGCATTTGTTTCCGCCCCCTGTTACCATGTGAAACCGTTTTTTTTTCCCTCTGAATGGCATCAAAGAAGCATTTGCTCACAACAGAGGATGAGATTTCTGTGAACATACACATATTTGATGTTTGCTTTTGTAACATTTATTGTTTCTGCTGTGCTGAAATGTGAAATAAATCTTCATGTGTAGCTCTGTAAATGACTCTTTCATTTTCTAGGTCACATGCAACCTCTCCTGTCTTGTATTTTCTGAAGATCTCAAGTCAGTCATAAGTTGAAGTTATCCAGAAGATGTTACAGAAATGATAGCAGCACCAGAAATACCAACAGAGTTCTCCTATACTCAGTAAGTGCATGACTCTACGCACGTGATATTTACTGTTATGGTTGAAGTTGATATGAATTTTCATTCTAATGTCTGCTTGTGTCTACCAGGGATACAGATACTCGATTCTCTTCAGATACAGACTTTTCTGAGGATCCTGATGGAAGGAGCGCAAACTCAGCTAAAGGAAAGGTATATAAAGCACAAATGGCTCTACACTTATGGCCTGCATCAGGACACATCCTGGTCATATCACAGTATTTTTTGCATTTATAGATCATTGTAACATTTATAAAATTAAGTTTGTCTTCTCGTAATCCCTGCAATGATACACATACATAGTGCTCATGCTCTTCTATGCTGTTCCAGGGTGGAAAGAAGGGGAAGAAGGCGGCAGGGGAGAAGGGCAAAGGAGGGAAGGGAGCAGGTCGGTTAAATGGCCACCACCAGGAGAATGGCATGGAAAACATGATGCTGTTTGAGGTGGTGAAGCTGGGCAGGAGTGCAATGCAGGTATGAATGGCAAGATGTGTAAGATTGCCACTTTGTAAAAAATCATAATAATAAAAAAAAAAAATGTCAGTAATTTTTTTAAAATGATGGTCTGCAATGATCTGCATTATTTATTGATTTCTTATTTTAAATGTGTCTATTACGATCTTCCCGCAGTCTGTTGTTGATGACTGGATTGAGTCTTACAAACATGATAGAGATGTTGCACTACTAGATCTCATCAATTTCTTCATCCAGTGCTCAGGATGTAAAGGTATGTATGTGTGTCCGTTTAGGTCACCCTACATTGTGACTGGCCCCTTTTATAATGTATCAAGGAAAATGTTTGATTCTGTGTGTCCTACAGAACCACACAGTCAAATGTGGTACCCTCTAGTTGGTCTTTTTGACCACTTAGAACTTAAATTGTCTTCTGTCTAACCCCTCTGTATTTATCAGGTGTGGTCAGTGGTGAAATGTTTCGCAACATGCAGAACTCTGAGATCATCCGACGAATGACAGAGGAATTTGATGAGGTAACTCAACTTTTTCCAGTATAATGATTGCCATACAAAGCTGTCATTTTAGATTAAATGTCAACTTTAGTACCTGCAAAGGACAATGGAACCAGCTAACTTTTTAGCAGGATAGAGATGGTAACTAACTGTAGTAGCATCTCATCATTACATTTACTGATTTTGTTCCCATTTGGCCTCTGTAGGACAGTGGAGACTACCCTTTAACCATAGCAGGGCCCCAGTGGAAGAAGTTCAAATCAAGCTTTTGTGAATTCATTTCGGTGCTAGTGCGCCAGTGTCAATACAGTATCATCTATGATGAGTACATGATGGACACAGTCATCTCTCTTCTCACCGGACTATCAGACTCCCAAGTCCGAGCCTTCAGACACACCTCAACACTGGCAGGTAAGATTAATTGTGTGCGTGTTGGTGTGTGAGGGGTACATTTGATTTTCAGTATTGTGCAATGTTATTATGTTTTCACAGTATAGTGTCATTGGTGAAACTAATTTTGCCTGGTCCAAAAAAAATATTTTTTTGTAGTGTTATATGTAAACGACTGAATTAATACAACCAATGATAAAGCTACTAAACTCCTATGGCACACCCACACGTGTGTCTTTTTTTTTTGCTGATTAGACTTTCTTTTAGTTTTGTTACATATGTAAGAGTAGAACTACTTCCACCTATATTGTTGGCTGTGTTATGTACACAAGGGTGCTCGGATTTCAGCAATGTAGGTAGATTTACCCACTAAAATAAAGTACCAAAGGCACCTGGTGGGGGCAGATCATGTGTTCTGTAATAGCCATAGGTATGCAGACTAGGCAGCAAATATTGTTTATGCTGCATCAACAGCACTGTACATTTTACAACAGTTTTTAATTGAGTAGATGGGTGGTGTAACTAAAAAATATTAATGTATACAGTGTTGCAAGAATGAGTCTTAAAACACGGAACTAAGTTAACATTTCTGCACATCCAGTTCCCTTGTCCCAAAGTCTATGGGTTTTTTAAAAATAGGTTTTAGGTTAGATGCCTGAAATAAGTTTTGTTCTGCAACATTAAATAAATAAATACGATTTTTTAAAAAGCTTTTACATCTTTAAAAAGGCGCTTGCGAACAAGTGGCTAAATGAGACTACAGAGGTTGGAAAGATTCCATTGGCTTTTTTTTTCAAGGTAAATTCTGGCCAGGTGATGCTAACTTCTGGGTTGGCCTACAAAAATACACCATCCCTGTAGCTCTCATTATTTGTTTTGGAAACCATTTTTGTCCTTACCTGTCAGTTTTCAACTGTAACATGTGGGCTTATGTTTTGGTGTCTGTGCTGGTCAAGACATCCAGATAACTCTTAATGTTGTAAGGTTTTTACTTGGTGTTACTTGTACTTTTAACAGCCATGAAGCTGATGACAGCCCTGGTGAATGTAGCTCTGAACCTGAGCATCAACATGGACAACACCCAGCGCCAGTATGAGGCAGAGAGGAATAAAGCGGTGCCTAAAAGGGCCAATGACAGGCTAGAGCTTCTCCTGCAGAAACGCAAAGAGGTAAGGGTGGCCACATGGCACTTTGCTGTCTTTGCTCTTACCTCTTACCTAAGCAAATGCCTTTTGCATTTAGACAATGTGCAAGTGCATTTAGACACTTGCACATTGGATGATTCAAATTGTAACTGGATTGTAGATTGTCAGTAAGTTCTGACTAGATGCAGGTGATTTTGGACAGTTCTTTTATCAGGTTCAGCAGCCAATGTAGCATGCTCCAAACTAGAGAAAAGCTTTGCCTCACTTTGGCAGAAAGTTACAACAACAGACACCATTTCTTCTTTTTTTTTTTTCTCTCAAGCAAACAGGGGTAGTAGAAAAAAAACAGTTCACTTAAGAATTGTGATTCTGTGATTCTGAATTGATTCTCAGATTTCTGAAAATTTTTTTTTTTTTTTTTAATTGATTTTTTTTGTACATCATTAAAGTTATGTTGACTCTGAAAAATGTGGAACTTGGATGTGATAGCACAGTGATGATGTACAGCATGCACACGCTAGAGTTGCTTTGTTGTTTACTTTCAAAGAAGGAAGGCCTTCGGTGAATTTTGGTTTTAATAACTTACTTAGCTGTGCAAGACGAGTGCAGTGCAGTATTTTGTAAAAACTACATATCCATCATCCGAAGACTAGAATTAGCGGAGTGGAGCTCCAAACTGCAGGTACAGCTCGCAAGCTGACCAACTAACACACACTGCAGCATTTCACAAAACCTTCAGCAAACTCTGGCTAGTGAAAAAAAAACAAAAACTCTCGCACCCAAGAGTTAGGGAAACAATTGATTTCACCGGTGCTAGTATTGCATTTGAGTGTACTTTGCTGCTGGAGACAGAGCGTAAGTAACAACGCAGTGGAGGGCTCTGCTTGTTTCTACTCCAGAACATAAAGACTAACTTCTGTTTTACAAAATATATTTAGCCAGTGATGTTGGTCGGTAAATTGCATTTTAATTTCGTTATCCTCATGCTGGCAGAAGACTGCAACATTCCTCTAAATTGATCCAAATAACATTTCAAAGAAAAAAAGCTGTTTGCTTTCAAACTTTCTCTGCTTTTTATGTTCAGCGGACAACGAGTTTAATCTAGATTGGTTTGCTTAACTACCAATTATATATTCATACTGCAATTTAGTTGACTAAGGACACAAATTAATGGTTTGGCACCGAGCGAACTAGAGTAAGCACCTGAAATGAGTGCCAGTCTCCCTGATTATTCAATCAAGGATCAATTCTTACTGAGATAATGCCAAGAATTAAAAATTAATCATAAGATTCCCAAAGATTACCACCACTAGTAAACAATGAATTAAGCAGCCTTAGCATCCACGACATCAGTTTACCTTATCATGCTGGAAAGAGTGTCTGACTATGGTTTTACAGTTATGAAGTGGAGATAGTGACTGTAAAAAAAAAAAAAAAAAAAAAGTTGGTTTAATTTATAATTCTACTGGACATCCCATGTGATGAGACATGTCACACTGGAGAATTTCCACACCTGTGTATGTTGTGGAGCATCAGCAAACTAGATCAGCTGTATCTAAAGTTTTGCTTTTCACGTCTGGTATTGAGCCTGATGACAGTATAATAGTCCTGACATTCCACATGAAGCATTCAGAACCCATCCACTCCTTTCCCTGCCAGATAAAGCGTGCACAGTGTGCATTGACTGCAGGTTTATAATTGCAGAGAGAATTAGATGTCAGCGGTCATAATCTGATTTGAAGAAAATTTTAACAATGTCCTACGCAATATCAATGTCTAATAAAAACATCACTCAGCCCTTTATGGCAGCTTTTCTTTTTGTATTCAATCATGACAAGAATCTGAGCTTGAATTTAATAAGAACTATAACTGAAATCAGAATTGATCAAATATAACCATTGTCTAACCTGCAGGCGACATCCTCCAACAGGCTGTTTTGTCCAGGCAAATCATGAAAACCACATGCACACAGCCACCTTGCCATTCAGACAAAACAAAGTTACACACATAAGTGTAAATACTTGTGAATTACTCTAGCTTGTGACCATAAATCTGTTCCATTTTTAGAACTGCAACATCTCTTTAGGTGGTGGACCCGCAGTGACTGTGTTAGGGCTGAGTGTTATTCAGCTAGCATTGTCAGTTTATTAGGTTATATAACAGCGGGTCCCACCGGGCATCCATCTGTTAGTTCACTGTGCAGCCACACCACAGCATGGTGGCATAGTTGGCTGTCACACATGTCTTGTTATGTTAACAATGCCTCTTGGTCACCTCTTACGGTAACATTCTAGTCAGTTAGGCTTTATGTTTGACCAAATAAATGTGCTCATGTGTTTTGTCTTGTCTTTCATTTCAGCTCCAAGAAAATCAGGATGAGATTGAAAACATGATGAATGCAATATTCAAAGGAGTGTTTGTTCACAGATATCGGTATGGCTTCACTTAAAGCACATCTATTGTCGAAAAATGTTGATTTCAGTACTGTCTTGGCGCTCATTCTTGTATACTGTTTAACAAAGAGTTATGTTTCAACAGTGATTCGATAGCAGAAATCAGGGCAATCTGTATAGAAGAGATTGGAGTGTGGATGAAACTCTATAGCGATGCCTTCCTCAACGACAGCTATCTGAAGTATGTGGGATGGACAATGCATGATAAGGTAAGTTAGAGAAAGGTTTCTTTAGTTCCGTTTTGTAGTGTCTTTAAAGCCCCTACACGCTCATGGTCCACAGGAGTTTTCACTTAATTTTCCTCATTAGACCTCTTCTCATGACTGTGTGGGCATACACAGACCGAGTCTGATTGACATCTCCCTCACTCTCCTGTTAGTTTTGTTGTGTCTGTTAGTGTAGGACGTCTTAAACCTTTCAGTTTTTATTATTATACAGATGTCTAATCAGCCAGTAAAAGTGAAAACACCTGTGTGGGTGTGCATGGCTGTTAAAGCCACAATCAATGACTCAATTGCAAACAATGTGAGGCCACAAAAATTCAGAACTCAGGACTGAAACCTACTGTTATTCCAGCAGTGATTGACATGTCTAATAGCCAATCAAAAATAAAAGCAGTTGAAATTTTGTTATTCATTTTTTTCCTCTGCTGTTTAAAATGAGTTTATTTCAGTTATTTTTGTGAGCACAAGAAAAACAGTTCTATATTTTGATCAGTTCACTCAAAGACCTCTTATATGTATAATGATTATATGTATAATTTACATGGATTAAAAAAATGACTGATTGCTGTTGGTCCCTGCAATAACCAATAACTGATAAATGACTGCTTTTTTAATTCCCTATTCCAGCAAGGCGAGGTACGTTTGAAGTGTCTGACAGCTCTGCAGGGTCTCTACTACAACAGAGAGCTCAATGCCAGATTGGAACTCTTCACCAGTCGCTTCAAGGTCAGCACCACCTGCTGGAAAAGTTAAACACAACAGCTCAGACTTTATTGTTTCGCACTCTTAAACAGCAACAAACACTGGGCTTCACTATGCATTCGGCATTGTACTGACATAATTTCACACACTAATCAAATTACTCCTTTTAGCCCAATAACTCATTCAGTCTGTTCTCTCTCTTTGCTCAGGACCGTATTGTCTCCATGACTCTTGATAAAGAGTATGATGTTGCTGTACAAGCAATTAAACTACTCACTCTAGTGTTGAAGTAAGTGGCTGTTTCTTTGATGTAATGATTAATTCTGTTGTTGTCCCAACTTTGAGGTTGCTTACCACATATCAGTGGGACGTAGTCTGCGTGTCAAGGGCAAGACCTTGTACATAGTTTACTTGGAACTTCATTTGTAACTTTAGTTGACTGACTCTTTGTGTTTGTCTCTGCAGTAGTACGGATGAGGTGTTGACCCCTGAGGACTGTGAGAGTGTCTATCACTTGGTCTACTCAGCACACAGGCCTGTTGCTATTGCAGCTGGAGAATTCCTCTTTAAGAAGTATGTCAGACATAAATGAAACTAAACACTGAATACTGACTAAAGCTGAAAACAGAGGTTCAGAAGCATTAATGTAGAGTCAGGCTAGGGACGGAGGAGAAAAAACAAAGGAATGGAAGTGAGAATTTGAGATTGTTAATGAGACTAAAATTGTAGCCTCAGCATCACAAAGTTTTTCTCAGGTTCATCCTGGCTATAATTCTGTAGGGAACCTACCTAACCTTCTGAAGTCTAGTTTGAAAAGTTGTTCAATGATCAGCCTCTGTTGGAAGTTGAATTATACAAGTCAGTCAGTTGTCAGCCTAGCTTATGAGTTTTAATTTTGAAAGCCCTCTGCTGTTTCTAAGAAATGTAGTCGAAAGGATTATGTGGGGGTTGCTTCTGCGTGATACCCAACTAATGATTAATATTTTCAAAGATTGTTCAGCCAACGGGAAACAGAGGAGGAAGGTGCCCCCAAGAGAAGAGGCAGACAAAGCCCCAATGCCAACCTCATTAAGACCACTGTCTTCTTCTTCCTGGAGAGTGAGGTATATTATCATATTTTCTTTGATCCTCAGACATAGGGTGTAATTTCTGTCTTTATTGGCAGTATGTAAGCAGACTGAATCATCCATCCTTTGTGTGAACATCTCTCTTTAGCTCCATGAGCATGCAGCCTACCTAGTGGACTCTCTCTGGGAATGTGGTGCAGAGCTACTGAAGGACTGGGAGTGTATGATCAGCTTACTGCTAGATGAACCATTACCAGGCGAGGAAGGTATGTCTCTGGATTCTTGCAAGTCCATATTCAACATACATTGGTATGCACAAATGTAATATAGAGTAGGGCTGAAAGTGTTGGTACCCTTACACTTCACTGAAATAATGCTCTGTTCTTCCTGTAAATGTTAACATTAAAAGTTCTTTTGTCACGCATAGCTGCATGCCATTAGTTTTCCATAGAATAAAACAAAGAAGCTGTGGAAAGAGCAACAAGAAGTGTCCAGTTGCACCATACATCGCTTTCTGAATGAAAGTGTGCTTCACTAAGATGACCCAGCAGAAACAATAAAAATCCTGACTCTAGTTTGCTAAAATGCAGTGTTGACAAGCCACAATGCATCTGCGAGAATGTCTTTTGAACAGATAAAACAAAATTAGAGCTTTTTAGTGGGTCACATCAGCTTCAGCTATAAGTTCACAGCATTTTGATTGTAACCGGTGTAGCTTTTGCAACCTTTACAGCACAGGTCACGTGATGCTACTCAGCCAATCATTGCGACTTGAGTTGGTAAATGAGCTGCGCACACACATTGCGAGACAAGACGAGAGTTGGAGAGATAAATTGGAGGGTGGTTTAGAAGAGAGAAAGAAAGGATGTGAAATGGAGTTAACAAAAAAGGGGGAAAGTAAAGCTACACTTTTTTCAAAAATTAAGCAATTTATTTTAAGATAAACAATTCTCAAAAGCTCCCTGTTATATAGTTATTACAGCCATTATTATTCTTAAAATGAGAAAAGAACATATAATTATTATAGACTTCCCCACCAAGCATTCTGCACAGTTTGTAATACTGATTGAAACTGATATACTGATATCAGTCATCAAGGATCAGCAGGAAGTAATTGAACATCAAAATTATATGCATTTTGAGTGAGTGAGTAAGGTTTATGTATTGGCACTACTGTGAATTGAAAAGGGTAAAATTAGAACAAAAATGGAAATAGTAGCTATTCATAGGTGTATCCACAAACTGAAAATATCATGAACATATCATGTAACATGAAAATTGCATGAAGTGCTCATATTGAGGGCAAGGTGCATTAAGTTAAGTTAATTCGTAGTGTTTGGCAAATCTGCCCCCTGTGAAAGATGGATTAGACTCATTTGTGTTATGGGGTTACTTTGCTGTGTCTGGCACAGGGTGTCTTGAATCTGTGCAGGGCAGGTCATGGCTCCCCCAATAGGATAATGACCCAAAACATACATCTAAAATCAGCCAAGAATGGATGAGATGAAAACATTGGACCGTTTTGAAGTGGCCTGCTATGAGTCAAAAATCTTAATCCAATTGAACATCTATGAAAAGAGCTGAAACTCGCGGTGGGGAGTAGGCACCCTCCAAACCTGAGAGAACTGGAGCAGTTTGTTCAAGAAGAGAGGGCCAAACTACCAGCTGAGAAGTGTCTTGAAGTCTCCCTGTTCAGACCTGGCATTAACATGCGTCTCGAGTGAACACTTGTGATTGGATCTCACTTCCCCACTCTATATGCAAATAAACACGTATGTGTTGTTGTTTTTAGCCACTCCGACTATGACAGATGGGTCTCTTGTCAATGTGTTTGTGAGAGAAAGCGGGGCAAAGAGGGGTTGAGGGAATCATTGTACTGCGTACAGCTCTATAATAAAATACAGTTTTAGCCATTTGAAATGGTAAAATTTTTTCAATTCTTTATGAAACTGGTAGGACTAATTAGACTGTGGCAGAGGACTTCAGTTGAGTAGGTGCTCCCAGGACACATTTGCATTCACACTGCTAAAAGAATGTGGCCACATGTGGCCCAGACCACTTCTAAATGTGGTCTGAGTGATCGGATCTCAGATCTCAAATGTGGTCTGAACAAGGCATAAGATCTACAAAAGTCACTTGATTGCAGCGATTGCCACAAAAATGCGTTTTATGAAATATCAGCTAAAGGGTTCCAATATTTTTGCCCATGACAATTTGTTAATTATTATTATAATTTAAGATAATTTGTTACATTAAAAATCAAAAGCTGTGTGTCTGTTCTATTAAATATTGAATAGATAAAAGTGGACGCCAAATAGTTTAGTCAGTTTCAAATTACTTCTGCAAAAGTTAGTTTTTCTTTTTTTTTTTTAAGTGGAAGGGTACTAACCCTTTCAGTCACATCTGTTGGTGTACCTTGATTGTTTTGTGTTTTTTTTTATAGCTCTTACAGACAGACAAGAAACGGCCTTGATAGAAATCATGCTGTGCACTGTACGTCAGGCTGCTGAATGCCACCCACCTGTTGGAAGAGGCACAGGGAAGAGGGTAAGAGTGGCTAACACACTTTGAATAGTGGTCCAAGATTGTTTAAATGATAATTCAGGTTGAACATTGATCATTGACTTAACTTTAGAGCTGGCTCAGAGCAAGCTGAACCCAAACTCAGTTGAAATATATTCTTCTAACAGCACTTACACTTAAGTTAAAAGAATTGATTGCTGTGTGTGGTTGATTGTATTTATGCATTGTATTAGAGAAATTTAGGTTATTGACTAAATTATATGGTGAATATGCTGCAGTGTTTATGAGGTATATAGAGCCTGCAAAACATTAAGGGTTGATATGTAGTGATTTTAGTGACAGTTTCATTTCTTGAAATCTGACATTACGAGGGCATTCACAATATACTAGACACTGCAAGACATTATTGTGCTGAGCTGTCACTGTTATTTCTCATTGGGTTTAACTGGACCTGGCTTTGGCCCTTAAGTGTGTACTTTAACAAAGCACTTAGGTTCAAAAGACCTGTTCTGGGATATAAATTTATCCTGAAAAACTGAGATAAATATGTCGATAATTTAAAACAAAAAAACATAGAGGTAGAAATTAATCAGAAATGGTGATGTCAAAGAATAAAGTTTACAAAAAGAAAGTAAAAGAGTAGACTTTTTGCATGCATGAATGCAAACTAGTTGTGAGAACAAAGCATGTAACTGGCTGCCTCTATGATCAGGTGATGACAGCTAAAGAGAAGAAGACTCAGCTGGATGACAGAACCAGAATGACAGAGCTCTTTGCTGTGGCTTTGCCCCCTCTACTGGCCAAGGTTTGTTACATCCACTCAATGTTTTCAACAAGCACTCCTTGATAGAGCGGTTGGCTTCAAGTGTGTATTCATCAATCAGAAAATATGATATGGTTGAATTTTGTTCTACAGTACGCTGTGGATGCAGAGAAGGTGACCAATTTGTTACAGCTGCCTCAGTTCTTTGACCTGGAAATTTATACCACAGGACGTCTGGAGAAGGTAAGACAGTTATGAGACAGCAGCAATCAAATCAGAAAGAATAAATCATTTTATTTAACATAATAAAGTTGTTTATCTTCCTCATTGATTATCACACATGATTTGTCATTCTCTCTCTCTAATCCAGCACCTGGAATCCCTTATGCGTCAGATCAGGGAAATTGTGGAGAAGCACACAGACACTGAAGTTTTGGAGGCTTGCTCCAAAACTTACCATGCCCTCTGCAATGAGGAGTTCACAATCTTTAATAGGGTGGACATTGCCCGCTCCCAGCTGCTGGATGAGTTGGTTGACAAGTTCAACAGACTACTGGAGGATTTTCTGCAAGAGGTAGGAGTAACAGAATGCAAATGTCAGCACTCCTGAGCATGCATGTTTATTCTCATTGCTCTTGTGGAAAAGTGGGCCTAATCCTCTTACACCCAACATCTGCAACGCTGAGTAGTATCACGAATTACCTTTTGTTGCCATGAGTTGTTGCATAAACCTCTGTTGTGGCTTTTTTTGTACTCCCATTGTTGCTATAAATTCAAACTTTGATTCATCTGCAAATAAGACATACTTTCAATCTTAAACTGTGATTTAGTTTCAGTAGTTGTTCATTAAGAAAGGCAGTGTACCTTCAAAGTTGTTTGGCCATATTTATTCTGAATAGTCAGACCATACCTTACAGGGATGTTTATGCCGAAAAACTAAACTAGCCTCATTCCATTTTCTTTGTTTTAGCCTCATTGCATTATAAAATTCAAAATGGCATTAGACTTTGGATTTTGGCTGTTTTCAGAGGAAGTCTTTTTCCTCTAGCAGTAGGGATGATGATGCACGGAGCATTAAATTAACTGGACCAGCATCTTGTGTCTATAAAGACCAATTATTTCTGTACATTAACAGCAAACATGCATAAATAACATACTATATATGAAACAGTTGAAAATTTTATCCAATTGTGTGTGAAGAAGCTCATATATATTTTAATTTTATCTGAAGACTGACAACTTGAATTTGTATCTGCTCTAGATCATTCAATATTTATCATATGAGAAATCATATTGATCCATAAAATTCAACTAGGGTTGGGATCATATGCTTATCTCCCAATTTGACGCTACTAAGAAGTTGTAGAACTACTACTGTTACGATTAAAAAAGTTAAATAAAGTACTGTTATAGTTAAGGTAAATACAGTTAAGTAAAATACTATTATAATGAAATGAATCAAAGCAGAACCACTGGTGCTTTTATTCTGACGCGCCAAACTCGTAAGCCCATAACTGTTAGATGACTTAGTTGTTGTGAATTTGAAGCTTCCGGTCAACAGACTGTTGGACAATAGCATTTAGCTGTTTGCATTTAGCAGAAATGAAACAGTTACTGGTCAGCGGTGCTGCTAAACATGACAAATTACTCACTGTGAGTAATAAACCCTTCAAACAAACAAACAGCTCTCTGGTTCATGCGCTGATGATAACAGGCTAACCAGCTAGCTCCCAGGCTACCTGTTGACTGCTAGCTGTTGTTGCTCTAGCTCAGTGTAAATAATAATAATGAAAAAGTTTATTCAGGAATTAGCATAGCAATTAAAAATATTTCAGTAAAATAAAAGAATAATGATACTATAGTGAATAGTTTTTTTTAATGCCTAAATTCAACACAGTGGCACAATTTCTCTTTCCAGGGTGAAGATGCTGATGAAGATGATGCATATCAGGTTTTGTCAACTCTAAAGAGGATCACAGCATTTCACAAGTATGAAATTTATACACTTCATATTCCTCTTTCACATCTCCTGTACCGTCTCCAGTTGGGACAATAATTTGCATGTGTACGTGTGTCTGAACCTGACTGAGACTGCATCAAATCTGTTGCAGTGCACATGACTTGTCGGGGTGGGACCTTTTTACCAGCAACTTCAAGCTGCTCAACACAGGCATAGAGAATGGAGACATGCCTGAGCAGGTTATTAAATTATGTTATTATATGATTGTGATGACAAATTGTCAGCTTTTGAGAATACTAATAAATATCGACCTATCTGGAACTGTTTTTTGTTTTTGTTTTTTTCTTTTCTTGTGAGCAGATAGTCATCCATTCGCTGCAGTGTACCCACTATGTGATCTTGTGGCATCTAGCCAAGTTATCTGAGGGCAGTTCCAGGAAGGTGAGGTCTCTTAAAACCAAGTTCACTGTCTCTACTGTTTCTACACTGTTTTGAGGGGAATTTGATGGGCAAAAGGAAGAGTATGTTAACTAAATATCTGACTCTGTTTTGAATCAGGATGACATGGTGACCCTGAGGAAGCAGATGAGGGCATTCTGTATGATGTGTCAGCGCTACCTCACCAATGTCAACACAGCCGTCAAAGAACAGGTGACACAGATATGAGAACAACAAATCTGCTTGTGTAGCAGTAATAATAAAATCTGCTTAAAAGCAAGGATGAAATAGATAAAATGGAGATCATTCACAATTAGGCAAGGTGGCAAAACCTTTTAACGCAGAAGAGGTGTCTTTGCTGCAATCCATTGCTGCAGCAGTATATTTCTAAGCGTCTAAGTGCTAGGAGGAATAGTGTTATCACATAATAAATTAACTTCACTGCATACTCTCTATTTGCTTTGTTCATATATGATGGAAAAGTCTTTGATACAACTTGGTGTCTCACAACTGATGTAAAAAGTCAGATTTTCACAAATTCATGAGGTGTTCTTTGTAATTATACTCATATACTTATACAATGTTTAAAACCTCATTTGGAAGCAGTGCTTTTGTATAATGCTCGTGCAAGCTGTGCTTTAACTTACTGTCCTTTTTTTTTTTTTTTTCTGTTCTCCCACAGGCATTCACCATCCTGTGTGATCTCCTGCTCATCTTCAGCCACCAGATGGTGTCCGGAGGCAGGGAACACCTGGAGCCCCTTGTCTATTCCCCGGAGGACTCGCTGCAGTCTGAACTACTCTCCTTCATCCTGAACCATGTCTTCATAGACCAGGACGATGATACAAATAGCACAGGTACAAATGCAAATGTGCAGTTCTAGAAGCTCATTTACTTTCTGCTCTGCTCCACTAGGCAAGGAGAGCAAGTAAGAGGACCATTTTTCAAATCAGCCAATGTGCATCTTATAGAACTACTTTTCTTTTTCTCTCTCTCCCTCTGTTTTCAGATGGGCAACAGGACGATGAGGCTGTTAAGATTGAAGCGCTGCACAAGAGGAGAAACCTCCTTGCTGCCTACTGTAAACTGATCATCTACTGTGTGGTAGAAATGAAAACTGGAGCTGACATCTTCAAACAGTACATGCGGGTAAGTTCAGCTTCTCTACATTTTAACCGTACAGTGTACAAAGACTTTTAACTAACAGAATATGCCATTGCACAGTTTAATGCATGATTTGTCAAAAAAACAAAACAGATATACAATTCTTTTTTTTCTTTCTTTCTTTCTTTACAGTATTACAATGATTACGGTGACATCATCAAGGAGACTATGAGTAAGACTCGGCAAATCGACAAGATTCAATGTGCCAAGACACTCATCCTTAGTCTGCAGCAGGTCAGTGTACAAACTCTCTCACTCATTAATTAATTCAGCAGTTCTGTTCATGTGTCCTGTTTTTAACAGGTTGTTGAGGTAATGTTTCCCATCTCTCTTCCTGCTAGCTGTTCAATGAAATGCTGTCTGAGCTGGGTCATGGGTTTGATCGCTCCTCCTCTGCATTCTGTGGAATCAAAGAGTTGGCCCGACGTTTTTCTCTAACCTTTGGTCTCGATCAAGTCAAAACCAGAGATGCCATCGCTATGCTGCACAAGTAAGGTTTCATTCTTCTCTTGTTACATTGCATTGCTCTTTTCACATTTTTGGCCTTGCATCTGGGAACTGCCATCTCAGACAAATTACTCTTTGAATAGTGTGTTTCCTCTGGCCATGTTTTTTTCTCCTCCGGATTTCAGAGAGGCTTAAGTGATAAAATATTGTAGTTTTTTCTATTCCCATGCACTGAAAGTATTATAGACGAAAATGTACAAAAAATGTCAGGCTCTCACACACAAAAAAGAGAAACAGTGCTATAAAAACAAAACTTCTCTGTTACATACACGATGTTAAAAAAAACAAAAAAACAATGCAAGCGCTCTTGTCTGGCAAAAATATTGGTCTGAAATTTGTAACACAAGACTACTGTCTGCCACTGCATGGTCCTGTTTTTCCCACCACTTTGTATGAACATTAACTGGTGCAGTGGAATAGTAAGAAAACATTGTTCATGCAGTCTTGACCTTTCTGGATGATACATGTTGTTTCTTTTTAGCTGTGATGGAGAGTTAGTGTATAAAATCACACAATCCTTCACATTTGTAATCACCCCATTCATCACAGTGGCTTTGTTTCTCTCATGTGAATTATTAAATTATATTATCAGTCAGTTTCCAAGAAAGCTAGTACATGCACATTTGCTATGTTTGCTTGGGTATCCCCTACACTTGTGCAACATATGGACATACTTTATAATAGAATATGCTGGGTGTGTGTTGGGAATTTGAGTAATGAAACGGAGGCTGAAAAATCTGCTTAGTTTCCATCTAGTATTTTTTTTTTTTTTTTTTTAACCTTTATTTAACCAGGTAAGTACCATTTAGGTTTAAAACCTCTTTTTCAAGGGAGACCTTGCCGATATAGCATTAGATTATAGCACAATTTAACATGAGTACTGGGTGTAGTAAAGCGGAAAAGACCAAATGTCTTACCACAGTGACATAGAGTATGTCCATAAGAGTGTCAGAGCTACAGAGGCCTCTGCAAAAAGGCTTAAATCCCAAGCGTTCATGTAGAAGCAAAAAAATAATTAAAATCCATTATCTTCCATCAGTTTTAGTGCTGGTGCACTTTAAGACTTGGGACTTGTTCAATTTAGAAGAATTCAGTGTAACTTGACATGTTCAAACATTTTCATCATCAACATCAAGTATTGAAGAAGGTTCTATTATTAGAATCGCAATATCCCTAGTTGTACTACAGGACAATATATCTTTCATAAAAAGCTTTGTGATGTCTTAGACTTTAAATTTTCATGACATAGTTTGGATCAACTATTTTTTGGGTTTAATGTCCATGAAACCATTTATTTTCCTCTGCTCACTGGTTATTGTTCCTCTGTGTCTGCAACTCTCAGGGATGGTATCGAGTTTGCGTTTAAGGATCCTAGTCCCCAGGGAGAAGGAGGCCCTCCCCTCAACCTGGCGTTCTTAGACATCCTCAGCGAGTTCTCCTCCAAGCTTATGAGACAAGACAAGAGGACTGTGTAAGTTTTTTTTTTTTTTTCTGCTTAGCTGACAGGTGGGAGGCCTCAGAGTGTCAGTGCAACAGGTGTTTGTGACAACTGGTGCAACTGGTGTTTCTGATGTATGTGGGTTTGCTCTGAGGCTTTTTTTTACCCTCCAGTTGGAATGTGCACCTGGTTTTGTGTGTAAAGTTTGTTCTCTCCATGCATGGATGCATGGTTTTGTTCATCTTGTCTATGTGACCTCCTGCTTCTCCCCAGCCACATGTACCTGGAGCGCTTCATGACGTTCCAGATGGCACTGCAGCGGGAAGACTGCTGGCTCCCCCTCATCTCCTACAGGAATTCCCTGCAGGCTGGTGGTGATGACGATACCATGTCAGTGATGAGTGGCTACTCCAGCAGAGGCTCCTCCATTCGCTCCAAGAAGACCAAGCCTCCCACTGCTGCAGCTGGAACTTCAGCAGCCAAGAGGAAGCTGCCAGAAGGTATAGCACGCTTGGGAATCAACAAAATCATTAATAATGTTTAATATCTGGGTTAATAGTGCTTTCTTTGCTTTTTTCATTTCCAAGGAAAAACGGACATTAACTTCATTTTAGATAGCGGTGACAACTCCCATTTTTTTTTAAAGCTTTAAAATTGGACATCAGCAGTTTCCTGTTGTTAACAATAAACATCCATCAGTTCAACTCCTCAGCGACCACCAATGCACAAACACACTGAGAACTGGTCTTCATGAGAATCACATACATTATAACCCAACCCAACCATGATATTACAAAAGCAGAGACAGAGCCGAGATTAACCCAAATGCGTTTCTACTGGCCTGGCTCAGCCAGTGGAGCTGATGGGTGAGGAGATTAAACAGCAGATGGTAGGAGAGAGAGAAAAGAGTCAGACTGCTCCTTACCAATCACAGTGTCACTTAAATCTGTGTCCATGTATTTGCTGAAGACTTTTTCATGACGAATGAATTCTCTAGAATATTAAACATTAGAGCTTTCATAGCATTCAAAGTGCTATGGATTTTTGAGTACAATTCAGTGTTTGGTGGAGGAAAAAGCAGTGAGCAGGGCTGACGGTATAGTACAGTCAAAATCAAATTGTTTGAAATATCACAGACACTTCAGCGTTTGTAGTTGCGATCCCCTTTGTTGTTATCTTTGGTTTGGATTTCACTGATTATTTCTGGCGTCTCCTCTTTAACCATGAATTGCAAATTCCCTCTGGTGTGAAAGGGCAAACCTCTGGATGCAATGAGTGGATGGCATTTTGCAACCAAAACTGTATTCTGCATCAGTTGAGAATACACTAAATTTGAGTCTGGAAATACTATACCAATGTTCTGACATCTCTTTAGAAGTCTTCATAAAAACCCCTGCCTCAGTCTCAAGATACATTTTCTTGTTTTGCTATAGTACCCAATAGCAGTCCTGCATTTGCTCACAGTTATGTTTTGAAACTCAACATTGTTAATAGTTGAGGGCCTTTGGAGGGAACTTGGCCCTTAAAACAAGTATAACAAAACAATAATGTGCACGGTTGTTGTGAGTTTGTTTAACACTTCTGCCCTTCCCCTCCAGAGGAGAGCAGCAGCAGCAGCGAGGTGTGGCAGCAGACCATGCAGACCCCAGTCATGATGCCGTCCCCTCACCTCACCTCAACTGCCATGCGGGACCCTAAGAGGGGCCGTGATGACAGCTACATGGGGGTCTACCCCCTTCCTCATGACCAGCAACAGCCCCACCAACACCCACAGCACCATCAACAGACGCCTCAGCACCACCAGACACCCATGGATTACAAGTAAGTATGCTTCACTGTTGCATTGCAGAGGTGCAACGATGCAGTCAGTTCACAGTTCGATACAATACATGTTGCAGGGGTAGCTGCTCAATGCATACAAGATATTTATTTATCAATGTGGAATATTTATTCATTCTTTCTTGGTCAGAACATTTAAAAAATGTTTTTAACTTCCATTTTTGGGGGCATGATTTATTTGGATATTTCAGTTAATCTTTCAGCTCCACTGTGAACACCGTCAAGCTTTTATATCATTGAATATTCTGCCAAGGCATATTCTCACTCACTAAATTTCACAGTCCAGCATTAACTTTTCTACTCCTCATTTGTTGTGTTGGCCCAGCATTTTCAAAACTCTTTGATGGCCATTTACTTTTAATTAATTATCTGTTATTTTTCAACGCGTCCTTCCACAAGATTTTATAAATACGACTTGGCTTGTATCCAGGCTCATTGCTCAGTTCCATACATCACCTATTCTCTGAGAATGGGATCAGAGGACTGGAACATGAGCCAGAATACATTAGGACAGGGTTCACTGTAATTTCCCATTTGTGTTTTATTAATTTGGAGGGCAAATGGTAGCAAAATGCTTGTACTTAACAGCCTGCCAAGTGTTGGCCCTTCTGGGACAGTGACTGACTAGTTTATTTATCCAACCTGACTTTTCATAGGCACCAGGCCAGTGGCCATCTATATAGTTCTAACTGACATCCTTGTGGTATCGCCAGTTAAATCACCAAACAACATGGCTAATTACTCCTGTGCGTTTAGTTCCCAGGTGACGTGGATGCTGGCTCAGAGACAGCAAGAAGAGGCACGCCAGCAGCAGGAAAGAGCCATGAACTACGCCAAGCTCAGAACCAACCTGCAGCATGCTATGTAAGACAAACTCACCTACGCACAGATGTGCTTGTGAAAATCTCATTAAAAGCATAATTCCATACTTACATAATGGCTTTTTTTTTTTTTTCTTCTTTTTTGCAGTCGTCGCGGCACTGGGCTTATGGAAGAAGACGAAGAGCCGATTGTGGAGGACGTGATGATGTCATCTGAGGGCCGTATGGATGACCTCAATGAAGGCATGGACTTTGACACCATGGACATTGATCTGGTGAGATACACATTTAATTCTTTGATGTTTATTTCTGACTAGCACATTTAAATCTCAGGGATTCCCACCAATCAAGTTAGTTGGTGTACCCCCTTTCACAGTTCCATCAGTGTGATTTTAATTACAACTTAACTAAATAAGCTATAGTTCTCATAACTATTACCATATCCTGATTTAATACAAAAAACATACATATATATATATAAATGTCCTGGTTTCACATGAATACTCTTTCTGTATTGGGGCAGATCAGTCAGTTATTTTAAGAAAAGACTGATTTGTTTAGCATGCAACAGTTAATAACGAGAATCTTAAATGTAACTTCAAAAGAGCAAAGAAGACAAAAGAAATCATCAAAAAGAATTGTGGCCGGGGGGGGAGGATATATCTGCTCTTTGGGTTTTAAAAATATGATGAAACATACTCTGTCGACAGGGCCCTGCAACTGTTGGTACAACACGAGGCAACATGACAAATTTATTTGACCATTTTACACCAACGCCACAGAACCATGTATGATGAGTGTAAAGCCAGAACTAAATTTTATCCAAGACAAATGTCTATTTTGGATGCTTCCTCTGGTGCTGGACTCTGTAAGACAGGCTCCAAATGTCATGTTGAATCAACCAGAAAATTGAACAACTGCCCTAGTTCCTCTAAATTCACTCAATTTGTTGCATGTGTGATACATTTTTTTCCAAATTGAGCTACAGGAGTTCAATGCTGCAAATATCTGCTGAAATTATGCATTTTCTTTTTTTAATTATTCTAATTCATATCGCAAAACTTGATGTCAACAGTTTGTTTATTTTCTCAGTACAGTTCAACTCTAATTTTTAGTATGAGCAAAGATTGTTTAAACATTCATTGGTTGTCTGCCAAAGCAGCTGTTAGAGCAAGAAACATTATTGGAGTATCTGTTCTGAGTGCCTCTTCTTTCTCTTCCAGCCACCCTCTAAGAACCGTCGTGAGAGGTCTGAGCTTAAGCCAGACTATTTTGACCCTGCTTCTATCATGGATGAATCGGTAAGGAGCATCTCCACTGAATCATTGAGATATGTTTAACCTTGTACATCACCTCCATTCCAAATTCAGTTTTCCTCTTAAACTACTGTTATCTGGAGCACTACAAACAAATACCAGCATACTTATGGAGACTCCAGGTGTGTTTGCTTCATGGCCTGCTGGAGAAGCTTGTGAGGCACAGTGAGAGTAGACGCAACCTGTGATTCCCTTCAAAGAAAGTAAACACTAAAATTAGTGTAACTCTATGGAAGTAATTTGAAAATAGATGGCTTACAACCAGTCGCATTACATGGACCTCTTGCAAGTGTGTTGTATTTGGGGCACTGAATGAGACATCAAAACATTTAGACAAGTTCAGCACACCAGGTTGAACGCACAGCAGCCAAATGCAACATTTCTTATTGGTTGCAAGGCTGCTATTTTTGCCTGTATAAACACGCCAAATTTTACTTATGCCAGAGTTTACTGCCAGCCTTAAAATCTTGTTTCAATGTGTCCCAACCTTAAGAAACCCTGAGGATATGCCTTGAAATGCAGGATTCTTCAGACACTGTCTCACTGTCTAGAGCACTGTGTGGCAGTTTTGTGTCAACTTTAAATCATTTAATTGTCATAAAAATATCAAAAGAGAAGACACTTAACTACTTGTTCCGTTAACCTTTTTCCAAGCTAAGATACAATGCAGCAGTTGCTCAGCTTATGACACTACCGACTGCACCCCAGCTCAGAACAAGTCTGGTTCAGGGCCATTTTTTCCACTCTGAATTACTTTTCCACAAAGTTAAAAATTGATGTGGCTGTAGATAAGATTATATTTTGTAACAGCAGACAGAAAGTCAAATCCACTCAATGCAGCACGATGTCAGAAATGTTGAAAACAGACAGCAATTGTCATAGTACATTTTTGCTGTGAGCTGGCTTTAGTCAAAGCCTTGTTACATTGTCACTTTCAGTTCCAGCATCTTATGTTGTCTGATTTTAGACAATCAGACAAAGTACTTTTTTGGCCTGTATTTTAATATTAAATTGTCGGGTAGATCACTTCCTCCATATGACACCCTGGCAGCAACTGCTGTAATGATGTAACCACTCATGTTAGGAGATCCAACCAGTTTTGCTTTAGCCAAATATGACCTTATAACTTCACCTCATTACCAAAACACTTTATACTTTGGTTTGTATCAGACTTGCATCACAATTCTTGTACATTTTCATACTGTACATGAGCAAGAGACAGGGTCATTTTAATTTTTTTTTTTGTTTTTCAATATCAGAATCTCATGTACTGATCAATTTCTTTCATATAAAATGTGTGTGTTTGTCTTAATAATTGTTATTAAAGCATGTTTTTTTGTTTCCTCTAGGTTCTTGGGGTGTCCATGTTTTAAGCTAATATCCAGATGATTTTGACGCTGGGATAACAGAAGAGGCGCTTTGTATTTAAAGAGAATTTTAGATGCGAAAACAGAAGCGTTTTCTCTAAGAAAAAGCAAAAACAAGACAAAAAAAAATTCTGGCTTGTACTCCACGTGGACCAATGACAACCCACACTCAGTGTTGCTTGCTCAGAGAGGACTTTGTTTCAAATATTTACTTTTATAATCTTGGGTAAGCTCTTCCTGTTCAGAAATAGTGTAACAGGCCACTTCCAAACCTATTAGAAATGAGACATGTCTGAAGAAAAATCCATAATAGCTTTTTTTTTTTTTTTTTTTTTTTTTCCTTTCTTTACTTTTTTCTTTTCTTTTTTTTCTTTTTTTAAACGGGGATGAATTGGTGTGTTTAACTTAAGAAACATTTTTTTGTTTATGTCTAACCCTTTTTACAATTGTAGTAAGTTACCAGGTGTGAAGTAGTAATTTATAAACAGACTGTAGTAGCTTGCTTGTACTGTGTTAGCCAAGTGGATGGAGGTCTTTATGTTTCTGTGCTCTTTCTTTTTTTTCCTCCCTCTATCTCTTAAGTTTCTTTTCCCTGTTGTTGGGCCTGAGTTGAGGTCCTGATAAACCACTGGTGGTTAAGATGGTGAGACGTCACATAGAATCAGTCAGGATCTCTTTATGCTGTGAAGATTCCCAGAGTCCACTGAATGCTCCACACTGTTAAGCAGTAAATCCTAGAGCTTACCCCAAGATCTGGACCACTCCTTAACCACCATCTACTAGGGAAACGTGTCCCCCCGACAATGAGCAGAGTTTAATCCCAGTAGTGCCACTGTGTGGGCTCTGGAATGAAGAAGCTCAGTCAAAGAAAATCACAGCAAACTCCAGCAGCATAATGTTGAAATGGGTATCTCTACATTTTAAATAAAAGTTATATATGAATCGGTGCTGATTTTATATATGTGCTTTTGGTTTTCTTATTTTCAACTTTTCAACCTTCAGTCACAAAGTTTGAGAAATGTGTAAGTAAAACTTAAAAAATGAAAGCATGTGAAGCCATGCATCAAGGAAGATTTTTAAATTTGTATTTTTATGTTTTTTTCTCTTTTTTTTTTTTTCTTTTTTTTTTCTTTTTGTCTTGATAATGTCTTCGGGTTTCTACCTTTTTTCCTACATGTAAATTAGTTTGGATAAAACTAATGAAAAGACTTGTGAAATTCAGCTTTAAGGTTTTCTCAACATGAAAAGTCCTGTCACAAAATACTTAAAGATTTCAAATGTTAAAAGTGAAAGGTAGTCATTCAGACAATACTGAAGATGAAAGTTATTCAGCAGCGCTGTGGCAGCTAGACAAAGCTTAGATTTTGACATATATTTGTCACACACAAGTTTTAATGAAATGTTTTGTCTACTGAGGTTTTTATTTTGTAGTCATTCCATGCTTAAGCCTTAAACATGCTTGTGAAGGTCACCTTCTCTCACAGTAATCTTCCATGTCAGAGGATCAGTCATGTTTAAAGGTGGATAATTGGCTTCTTAGAACATGAAACATGAGGTGGTCAGATGTAATGTGATAAAGTAGATGAACAGCCTATATGTGTTTTGCCTAATTATTTTATGTAAGTAAAAAAGAAAATTCTTTTAAGGAAAAAGTACTGTTTATTGTTTGTTACTTACCACTACATTGGTATAAATTCTTATTAGATCATGTGTATATATACAAAATTTAATTTCTTTCCTTCCTTCCTTTTGGCCATGTCTGTGTTTTGTTTTTTTTGTTTTTTTTTTTGTTTTTCATTTTTTTCATGCACTCTTGCCTACACTCTAAGTTGTTGTCTATTATCCCATCCTCCTTCAGTCACTCTGTTTTCTGATTTGTACTTGTCTGGAGACAGTAACTTTTGAATAAAAATCAACACATTTCACCTGTGGTACTTTTTACTGACCACACTGTGATTAATACTGGTGTTACACACGTCCAGGCTGCACAGTACACCTGTAGTCTTTCTCCTTTGCAGATTTATGCCATTTGTGGTAAAATATAGTCAGTTGTCATGATATTCACTTAAGATGTATTCACTTTAACAGCACAAGGGGGCAGTATAGTCCACAGCGGATACCTAATTTCCCCACAATGGCAGTGCTATTACTCTGTATGGTGTCATGCTGTGTAATATATGTATCTTTTTCACTGTGCTGAAAAGGCTATGAATATGTATTCTCGGGCCTCTGTATCTTCAATGCACATATCTCACTGTATGCGACAGCTTTTACATTTGTGTTGACTATCAAAAGAGCCCATTGTGGCGAGAGTAATGTCTTGTTCTGTGGAGACGAAGCATGCCATAGTTGCTGTAATGATAAAAGTGAGGAAGCGGAGGAAGGGATGAAAGCATCACAGACTTCTGTGTTAAGTGCATGATTAATAAAGAGGAGCTCAGATCAATGCGGTCCTATCAGAATAGGACCTAGCAGAGAGCTCCCCTTCATGTCCAGCCTGTGATACATGAAGAGACTCATCTATCACTATGTCAGTCTGCTTGTCACATGTCGGCTGTCAGAATAATGTGCAGAAAAGCACTTACCTCGGCAGCCCCGCTTGGTTCTCTTTTGAGCTGTCAGCCCTTTCTGTAACACACTGTTCGTGGTGTTCCTGCAGAAGGAGACCAAAGTGAAATTTTAGATTAGTGTATAGCTGTTGTCAAACCAGTTTTATGAAAGTTGAGGAGGGTGTTTTATGTCCACATCGCACACTTCTGTGCCAAAACCATAATTCTCCCTTTACTTTTCTCTCTGATTTGTTCTCTCTGTGCATCTATATGGGCTGACTTAGGTTAAGTTGTGTTGCTGAGGTCAGGGCTGCTGAGTTTAAATCAGAGCCACAGCCTCTGTGGGGCTTCCACCTTCTATTTACCTCTGATAACCCAAAGGCCTCCAGGGGCCCTATCAGTTTAGCTGGTGTTGAGACCTCAAAGAGGGTCAAGGAGGACTGGGAACTGTGATTCATACATACATGTGCAGAGTTCGCTGGGAGACTCGTCTAACAAGATCTGAAAAAATATTTCATGGCAATTTAAAATATACTCGTTTGCTGTACATCTTTAATTGATTACAACTCTCAGAAGAGCTGTTATATATGGAGGACGAGGCTTTGCCAGAGTTTTGGGAGAAGATAAACCCATAGAATTTTAATTCCGTGGATAAATCATTAATGAGAGCGTTGGATGTAATCTCCTTGGTTTGTAAGGGCAGAGGAAAGCAGCTGACCCTGGAAAATCATTTACCAGAACCTGCCTCAGATTAGGCACAGGGACACACGCACAGAGACGGACCAGCTTCCAGGCCACTGACGCTCAAATGTCCAGACTTCATCTTCCAGAGCCTTGTGGTGCACTACAGTACACCCCATCCTTGACATTTCCGAGCCACATCATTCCAACAATGCACCGCGCATTCAATAAAATATCTGGTAACCAAATAAAGGGAAGGAATCTCTCCTGGATTAAGAGGAGATGCTCTGTGGGCTGTAACAGAGATGTCAAGGTGAATGTGAAATGAGAAAAAGGATCAATGCCCTTCATTATGAGGAGCAGGTTTCATGAGACAGGCCAGAACAGGTCAGAGATTCCAGTGGAAAAAGCTATGAATAGAGTGCCGTGGGAACCTACTGTCTGCCTCCTGTCGGTTTTCTTCGTATTGACACACAGGCAGAGCAGCTAAAGGTATTCTGAATGAGTGAACGAGTGACAGGACTATTGTACTTGCAGGACAGAAGCAGGAGGATTAGTCTCCCTTTGGCACTGATGGTCCAGTGTGCGGAGGGAATCTGTCATCAGCAGGACTGCAGGTGGTCCAGAGGTCTGGGCAGGGCAAGCGAGAAAACAAGACGAGTTTTCAGCAGGGAGCAGAGTGATATTTACCCCGGGTTACCCTGGAATCTGATTCTCTACACCTTCTCTCTTCACCTCACATTCATTGTTGTGGAGCCACTTTCGCTCGTCTCAGTGGGCCTGAGCTGTGCAGCTAGGATAATAATGTTTTCCCTGCAGGAAGAGGAAACAAGATTATGGTTTTTCAATTAGGTGGGGGGGGGGGACTCTGGAAAACATGCAAGCTAGTGAGGTAGCACAATGTTGCCACACAAAGCCTACATTTCTACGCTTCCATTTTCAAATCCCTTGAAGCTCATTCAAAGGTGACCTGCCGATGACTGAACGAATTTCTGGGCCAAGCCAGCTCTGCTAAATCATGAGTCTCAGTAAAGTTTGGATGAGTGTCTTATAAGGGCGTGATGAGACAGGTCTCATAAAGATGACAGAGAGCTCTGCATGTCACCAGCCCCTGCCAGGAAACCCCAGTGATTAACGAGGGCCAGGACACCTCTGCTAATAAGACTCATCTCTTTAATTGGCTCTATGATATGACTGTGCAAATGGCCCAGGGTATGGGGGTGTATGTGTGTGTGCGCGTGTGTGTGTGTGTGTGTGTGTGTGAGAGAGAGAGCGTGCGTCCGTCCGTCCGTGCGTGCGTGCGTGCGCGTGTCAAATACATGTGCAATGTTCACGTCTGTGTTATGTCCATTGGTGCATGTATATTGTGCATGTGGGGGGCATGTGTATGCAGGGGGTGATGGGGAGGGGGGGGGCAGGTGGCTCATGCATGTACCTGTTATTAGCTTTCTCACTTCCCTTCAGCACGGATACGAGCCAGAGACGAGGCAGGGGAGCCTCATTAGAAAGAGAGCACTTCTATTGCTGGCCAAGATTTAACACCTCACCCAATAATAATTTATTCAATCTATTCTTAAGTATTGCATGCGCTGGTAGATAGGGGTTAGGTTATGTAAGAGTGCGACAGTGCCTAGTTTGAATGTGATATGATGGTAATTTTAAATCCAGGGGAGACGACAGATGGCGAGGTACTTTAAAGGTTCAGCAGGTATAAGTATTGCTACTCTGCTTCTGCCAGATCAGTTCCCAGGAGAGTGGAGGTGGAGGGGGGGGGAGAATTAGAGGTAGTCAAAGACAAGAAGAGAGAGTGCAGACACAGTAAGAGAGAGAGCTGGTCCCCGTTAACACACTATTCATCAGTCTTGTGAGGTCAGGGTTCAGGGAGCCCTGAGGGGTGGTGTGTGACCCGTCACCTCTCACCCCTGACCCCCCTCCCCCCCCCCCAGCAGGCACCTGGAGCTGAGGTATTTCCTCATAACATTAACTTGTAACATTTTGTCTCTATTACCGAAGTTGAACTGAGCAGCTTCGGATTGGTTGTAAATTTGGCTCCAGCGTATATCGCATACCAGCCAAGCTCTGTGGCTGTGTGTTGGGGAGAGCAGGGAGTGGCTGACCCAGGGGGCGAATGGGAGTGGACGACACGGGACAGGAAGGAGGAAAGACAGAGAGGACAGGGAGGTACAGGAGAGAGAAGTGGGTGGATGAGGTTTGAGGAGGGAGGTCAGGGTCACAGCTGCGATAAAGAGGTCGGAATGAAAGATGTTGCTTCAGTCCGGTCGCGAGGAAAATAAACATCCTCCTAAAAATACTTTTGAGACCCGTTCCTCTTGTCGTCGCTGTGGCTTCAGCCAGGTGTGAGCAACTTTGCTCTCCGTAACAGACCTGGAATCTGCCGACCTCTCTGCGCAAACTGGGTTAATCATGTAAAAAATGTGTCTGTGAAGCCTTGATCCTAACATCGCCGGAGTTCATAGGCCCTTTGAGAGTCAGAGTCAGTGATTATCTTAACCCCTCCAATAAATATGACAAGCCAGTCTTAACTTCATATCTGCCCCTGCCCACTAAATCTTCAACTCTGACCTTTTACCCCAACCAGAGCTGTTGACCTTCCTTCTCTTCATATGTCTTAATTTCCTGAGAAGATTTTATCCTGAGCCAAGAAAAGCTGCTTGGAAATCAGGTTTTTTTTTTTTGGTCTGGCTGGCTGATGGACAGATTGCAGTGTGAATGAGCTCAAATGCTCAAGGCAAATAAGACAAGCAGAAACACACACCCCTGCACCTCCCTCTACCTATCTTTCATTGTCTGTTTTTCTCTACGCCCCCCCACCCCGCTACCCTTCCTTGCTTCTTCCGGTGCCCCTCCTTCCTTTATTTATGCCTGCAGAGCCACTTTGTTGTGCTTTTAGTGGCTGGGTTTGTAGATGGAGCAGATGCTGGAGCTGATATTCCCTGATCCTGCAGCGAGCCGAGATAAGAGCAGATTTATGCCAGAGTGAGGGAGCATGGGAGTAATTGCTGAGGCTTTGATGATGCGGCTGAGAGCACTCGTGCACCCTCAGCTGCTTACCAACAAGGACACCCTCAGATTTAGGAGTTTGTCTCCCTGGGTTTAAAGTGTGTTTTTTTTGGTGTATACCGTTGGTTGCCAAAGGTGTGTTTGTGTGTTTCCCTCTGCAACAGTGCGTGCTAGGGTGCGGCCCTTCCCTTTTCGTATCACAGTGTGTATTTCAGGCATGTGCACATTAGCTGTGTGTACATTAGCTGTGATTATTCTTGCGTCTTTGTTTTACAGGCGTGTCACAATTACTGCATTGTGTATGTGTATGTGTGTGTGTGCGTGCGCGCGTGTGTGGGCATTACACATTACAGATCTCCTCCAGGATTTTTACGGCCTCTTTATTTATAGCTGCACAGAATAACGCTCAGCTGAAAACACATGACATAATCAGGATGACTGATAACATTCTATCTGCAGATAAGGTTATCTCAATGTGTTTTTCTATAGTTCAAATATAAGCGTATTTTCCCAGAGACAGATGACGGCAACTGCTGGATTTAACGATTTAAAGGCATAATCAGAGGATGTTCCTCATCATGGGGACTATGCCTGTATGCAGGACTACTGTTCTGTCTCTTAAAATATAAATATATGATCAAAGCTGCGGCAGCCTACGCCACCGCGCTGCACCTGCCAGGGTAGGCTACTTTATTCTGTACTCTGATTAGAGGTGGATTCTAATGGCTCTTCAGCTGTGCACTGAATAGAGATGAATCGTCTGTTCTGTGTCCCCAGGTGATGATGTCACTGAGGACATGTCAGTGACACCCGGCAGCAACAATGACACGTTGATCCCAGGGGCTTTGGAGCCTGACCTGACTCTTGACTGGTGCAAGTGGGCTCGGACAGGACAGATACCTTCACGAGGCGTGCAAACACACACACACACACACACACACACACACACACACACATGATCACGAAAATGCCAAAGCCGACACTACACTTACACAAATCTTATCTTTCTGCCTGACCTGGCCATCACCCCGTGGTCTTCCTGTTTTTCTCAGGGGCCCAGAAAGATTCTCTGCAGCAGTCATCAGAGTCGTGTTAGGCTATTAGCTGTGCTGGGAGAGACACTTGGAAGAGTATCTACTGTAGAGAGAGAGGGGTGATAAGTGGAGGATCATTAGAAGCCCTGAGCCGCAGCCAAATAGAATTAGATGACGCACACCACAAGATCATAACACAGGCCAAAATCAGTAAGGACACTGGGATCAAATTAGACGCTAAATCCCTCTGTATCATTTAGCAACAATAATTTCTTCAGCACGTCAGCACTGTGGGCTACTTGTTTCAATTCCAGCCCCGCCAAAGAGAGCCAGCGCTCAGTTCAGAGAGGGAGAGCAATGAGTCAGATCCCCAGCTCCAATTATATCTGCATCCTGCAGTCTGCTCTTTAAAGCAAACACACACATACTCGCATAAGAAAGGAGCACACACGGGCAGACCAACACACTTGAAATCCACACTGCACGCATAGCTGCCAAGAAATCCATGTAGCAGTCAGAAAATAACAGGCTCACACAGACCGTGCGCACGCACACACACACACACCCAGACACACACCACTTGAGCAGAAGCTTGTTGACCATCACACAGCCAAGGGACTGTGAAGAAGAGGTGGTGGTGGTGAGGGGGTGAGCTCACAGAGGTCGCTTTGAAGTTTCTATTCAGGTCTTTGTCCCATTCAGGCTGCTGGCAGTAGACATCTCTACTAGAGGCCTGGCCCCTCCCATCGTCACACCGTCCACAGAAGCACTCGCTCGCTCTCTCTCTCTCTCTCTCACACACACACACACACACACGCACCCACACTCAAATTGAAAAGAAGGCACGTCCGCAGGTCCTGTCCATCACACATCACACAGGCCTTGATTAGAGTGGATTCGAATGCACCCCTTTGTACCCCTCTCACTCTCTCCTCTTTCTTTAACCCCCCACCCTCACTCATTTCACCTTCTCTTTCACCCGCTCCCACCCTCTCTTTTTCACCCAGTCCTCCCTCTCTCCCCTAACCCTCTTTCACTTTTGTTGCCCTCCTTTTCTTGGCAGGGAGTGAGGCACCTCTCAAGACGTTTTCTTCTCTATGCCTTGAGCCCCCTTCAACCACACCACACCACCACCACCCCCACCCCCCCCACCGCCCCATCCGAGCGTGGAAGCTGAGTGTGACCTAATGTTTGACAGACAAGTAGCCTTGGAGAAAAGACTCATCTATCAGAGGATGGTAATTCCATTAGAATGGACAGATCACCCCCCGAGGGCCAGCATTTGGCATATTCTCTCCATCAATTTAGCTCCTCTCTAAACCCTCCGGGCCACGGGCCTACAAAATGCAGTTTACGCTAACAAATAATCAAAGGGAGTTAATAACATGTGTGTCTGTGTGCGTGCATGTCCTAACTTTCTGCCCATTTTTTTTTCAAGGGGAATTGTTGAGCGTCAAGTTCTTTGATATTAAGCATCAAAGAACAGTTTCTCTTTTCAAATTCTAATCTCATCTGAGAGGCTAAAAAGGTATAATGCAGGGAGCTGTGGTGAGTGAAGATGGAAGGATCACAACTAGCTACTAGTCAGGATTGTTATCAAGATTCCACAATGTTTATATGTAGACAAAGATGGTTACAGCAAACATCTATTGTCTCGGCTTGTTATCAGACCTAATTACTGATTTGAGAGACGTGGAAAGGAGAAGAGAAGAAGGAGGTTTTGCTTACATCACCTGCTGGGATGTTAAATCGAGGACATGTTTTTTAGCGCAGAGTGTTATTTGTCTGTAATCAGCGCTTTCCTGTCAGTCGTGATGGCTGAGATGAGTAAAGGAGAGGAGGAAGAGTGGAGAAGCAGAACGAGATGAGAGAGGAGGAAGACGTCTGGACAGCAATCAGCCACAAACAGGAAATGTACGTCTGCGGATGCCCCCAGCTGCGGTGTTTGGCCTCGCTGCTGTTACTGTTAAATCAAAGCAGCATGAATAGCTCATACAACAATTCCTCAAGTGTCTGCCTCTGAAAATAGTCGGTTTACATTAACAGAGTTTTCCCACTGTTTCAGTCGGCTCAGTGTTTGGAGTGAGTCCATGTTGTTTGCGTTTGTGCCCTTGTGTTTCCTTTAGTGAACACTTTGGAGTGCGTGAGACGGACGGGAAACATGTGCTGCTAAGTGCTTGTGTGTGTGTGTGTGTGTGTGTGTGTGTGTGTGTGTGTGTGTGTGTGTGTGTGTGTGTATGTGTGTGTTTGTGAGGACGTGTTGTCTCAGTGGTTAATGGCTGTTCGATATTGATTACAGCTGGAACGTCTGAGTCACATGTTCCTTGTCCTCTCCAGATAACGAGGGTTAACCACTTGACCCCGTGCATGCCAAAGGGGTTCCGCTCATACCTGGATCCATATAGCCCCGGCTGAAGCCACATCTCCCACAGCTCAACCGAGGCCGCAGCCCTCTGGTCTCCAGCCTGGCCCGTAGATCACGGCCGTGTCATGGAGCCACACCAGAGGGAAATGTGCCAGACTTCATTAAGGGCAGATTAAAAGCAAGAGGAGGCCACTTTAACTGTGATTTATTTTCACTGTGAGGTTGCTGGACTGACTGCGGGCCCACAGCGGCTTCATCCCGGAATGATGATGTCATGGTTTCAGTGTTTGCTGAGTGTAAATATCAGATTGGGAAGGAGCTATGTCCTCGGCACCAAGGTTCATCTTGGAGTTTCAGAGAGAAGAAAACAAAAGCTACAGCGAATGACTAACTATTCTCCATTTTAGAGCTGAAACAAACAATTAGACGATGAAGGAAATAATAGTCTGCAACAATTTTGATAATCGCTTAATCATTTCAGTCATTTATCAAGCAAGAATGCTAAACATTCTCTGGTTTCAGCCTCCTTAACGAAAGGATTTCCTGCTTCGCAGTATAAACAGAATATTTTTAGCCGTGCCAGTGGCGTGTTGGTCTGTTGATCCAACACTTTGGTCCGCACTGCTTCATCTCGATTACTGCATGAATTGCTATGAAATATTGTTCAGACATTCACTGTTCCCAGAGGATGAATCCTTAAATGGCCAATATGCTTCTTCACCACTGCATGTTGAATGGCTGAATAGTTTCAGCAACCCCCTCCCTTCACACCCTCCCTACAGCAGATTAGGGGGAACTATGTCCAACCATTTCTGGGAATTTCCAAAAAACCGACAATCTGACACTCACACCCTGTTCAAGCTGTGAGTGGTCAGCTTTGCAGAGGTAGACAGTAAGATGGCTTTGAACTTCTCTCTCCTGCCCTTTCTTTTTACTCTTAACATAGCTATTTCTGTCACTTTTCATGTACAAAGCCATTAATGCCTTTCAGGAGAGGCTGTCTGAAAATGTGCATCATTATCCCTGTGTTTAAAAAATATCACATCTCCCTGCTCTCTCTGACAGGCTTTTTATTCCACCTTTCAGCTTGACTTTTCAGCACAACTACAAACACTTTTGATTTCTGACGTGGTCTGACCGCACATTAAATGAACTAGTTCTTATCGAGTATTAACTGACCCTTATGACTAGGATGATCCCCTGACTTTTGCTCTAGCACCACCATGATGTGGTTTCACCTGAAACGTCTGCACAACTATTGTATGGATCGCCATAAAAGTTTGATGCAGACATTCATACCCTACTCAGGATGAGCTGCAATAACATTGGTGACCCCCTGACCTTTCCTCTAGTGCCTTCATCAGGTCAAAATTTCAATTTGTGATACTTGCTAAACTAACTCCATTCCAATCAACCTCAGCTGTGCTTTGTGGCTAATGCTAATTAGCAAACATTAGCATGCTAACAAGCTGATGGTGTACATGGCAAAAGTTATATCTGCTTAGCAGCAGCACTGTAGCATTGTCATTGTCAACATGTTAGCATGCTGACGTTAGCATTGAGCTCAAAGCACCACTGTGCCGACAACCTCACAGAGCTGCTGGCATAGAGGTGTCACATTAAAAATGGAGCATTTTCTGAAATATTTTAATGGATCAAAACAATTATCAGTGATGAAAATAATCTTTAGTCACAGCCCCACATTCTGATGCAAAGGAGGAATGTGTGTGTATGAGCTTCTGAGGTATCAAAGTACGTTCAGGCTATTTATAGAAGCACTAATCAGCCACCTATACAGATTAACATGATGACCTCATTACTTGAAAATGCCAGTATTTTATAGGTGGCTGTCTGAGGGGGGGGGGGGAATCAGATTGCCTTCCATGGAGAGTGTGAGCAAACATGAATGCTATGACCAATATAGTCCTTTGTCCTTACATGTAGCTACTGCACTGTGACACAATGCATAAGGTTTTTGTGTTTATAGAGTAATGTGGACAGTCCATCATCTGCTACGTATCCACTACACTCCCTCTGTGCTGTATACACCGTTTTTTTCTTGTACCACATGTACTGGTACATACTGTCAGAGAAGATTAGTTTTGATTGCTTCCCAAGGCAAATATCTGTATAGTGTAGTACTTGGCTAATAAAGTGTTTTTGATTCTGCTGATCCCAGACTGTGGTCTGATCACACTCTTACAACAACAGCTTGGTATGTCCGCCATCATTGTCCTGCAGCCATTGGTCAGTCAGGCTTGGCCACAGCTGTGGCAGCCGTCAAACTTGTACACAGAAGGCGTCTCATTGGCTCGCAGCAGATCAGGTATCTATCTGTGGCCACATGATTGGCTGTTAAGGTATCAGGTATCCCATAGGCTACGTCCTGGCCATCAGACGGGACATGCCAGCTCTGTGGCAACTGGCCCGTGTTTGCTGTTACTATGACAACACTGTGATAGTCTTGTAGCCAGGCTCCTGAGGACGCAGCTATGGCACTCCAACTTCTGTGGCCTCTATTATCACACACACACACACACACACACACACACACACACACACAGACACAGACACACACACACACACACACACACAGACACAAAGACACACACACAAAACCCATACAAACATAAATACACTCAGATAATTAGAATGTATAATCATTTGGGTGTGAAGCTGATAGTGAGCTTACTGTTCCATAAAGATTTATGGGCTGTCAACCCACAACAGGATGTAATACAAATAATTTAAGGAACCAAAGGACATGTCTGTAAATGTCTGTTATCTCTCCTTTCCAATTACGCTGAATCCCCCTCCTGTACTCTGTGAATCGGTTTCATCACAACCATTAGGGGGCGGCATTGATTGAATAAATGCAAGGAAATTAAGGGAAACTCTTCCCCTCTTTCTCTCTCTCTCACACACACACTCTCACACACACATACACACACATATACACACACAAAGGGGGCACAGACATGGACATGATCAATTATGTGTCAAGCGTTTCTTCCTCAATGAATGAATGGCCCGATGACTATAGGCTACCGACCGTCTATTGTCTATTGACACTGGAGACTAAGTTCTCATGCAGTTCATTATCCCAGAAGGGGACAACTAGGAAGAGATCCAAAGAGACCATTAATCATCATTCCCTTCAAAGAGGAAAAAAGAAAGGACCAGAATAACATACTGTAACCCTACACGGTTAAGTATAGAATATTTCTTTAAAGAATCAAAACATTAAAAATTCACTTATCCTACCTACCACAGACTTAATTATAATTCCCTATAGAGGAGGTTTTGATAGGCTTAAATTATAGAAATTTTATGGCATAAAGTGAAGTTAGGGATCTGCAGGGTCATTCAGGTTCTGGATTTAAAGGGGCCAAACTTTTGCCCCTGTAAGCACTTTCACGCACGCTCCAGCAGCCTATCACGCTCGTTTTCCTCACCAAAGCTTTCAGTATGACGAATAACTCCAAAGTCCATTTCAATTTGGGTCGATGGCTCGGGCCGAGGTGGTGGGGGTGGAGATGTGGGGTCAACCCAATAACAGCCCCCCCCCCCCACACACACACACCACCACCACCAACACTACCCCTCCCTCTCCCTACCCACCATCCACCCCTCCACGTCCCCATAAATGCCTTCGCTTCCTGCTTCCAAGTTCGGACAGAGCGCTGTGATTGGCCGCGGCTCGCACTGTGGGCTGCCCCCCCCTCCCCTCCTCTCTCTCCCCCCTCCCTCCCGCCTTCGCTTTGCTCGGCTCGGGTTACAGTTGAGCTCGAGCTGCTGCACACACCGGAGCACGGAGAGTTTTACAGACGATTAACAAGGGTACACCGGCATGGAAATGTTGGCGAGCGGATTTAGAGGCACCGAGCGGGCTGGTGAGCAGGTCTAACCGTCCATCGGCACTTTTTGTGTCCGCGCGGCAGAGCGAAAAAGGAGGAGACGGGCAGTTGTATTTACGCACCGGCCACGCAGCATGCCCGAGTTGGACTAGAGGCATACCCCTGCTGGAGCGCAACACGCACGCGGAACGGCGCTGAGAGCCGGGAGGAATATTTACAATAGAAACTCAATTCCTTTGCGGAGAAGAATAGCAAAGGGGAGGGAGGAGTGAAAGATAACACTGGAATGAAGTGGACCTCGGGATTCCCAGCGTGCTGCGGAGTTGTGACTGATGGATGAATGTGGTCATCTGTAGGGTAGCTATATACAGCGACAGGTACAGACACCATCAGGGGAGCTTTGACAAAAGGCACGGCGCAGCGCTTCATCGGGCAGCCGCATCGCCAGATTGTGTCTCCAAAAACTGAACGACTGGTTAGATCTGTGTCATCGCACATCAGATCGCACCGTCGAGTTGTCTCTTTAGAGTAAAAAAAAAAGAAAAGAAGGTCGCGAAGGGCTGTTTTTGTCTCAGCCACAGGTCAATCAGGACACTCGGGGGCTGCTTCCCTTCCAGATCCTACCAAGAAGCGAGGGGTGTCTTCTCATTCTCACGTCCTGCGGACAGTTCAGTCAAGGACACCGGGGTCCGGAGCATTTTTTAAAAGAAGTTGGATAGAGGGACATGTATCTGATATCGACCTCACATGCTCCCGACTGATCGTAGCTCACCTTCCCACCGGGCGAACCACAGATAAAGGCTGCCAGGCGCACAGTCCGACGCTCTGAGTAATCGGCTCACAGTCTGTACATTTATCAGAATGGCGGGACTCGGTTGTTGGAAGTATTACCTCTGGATCTTTATTTTAATGTGCAGGTCGGCGTTACCTTCGGCGAAATCGCTGGAGACTATAATTTGGAGCTCGCAGAATCCCAAGTAAGTCTCGTATTTCATTTGTACAAGCATGCCAAACTCGCTGGGTGTGTGCGTAATGGAGGACTAACATTACTGGAAAAGTTGCCATTGTGTGCAAGCTGGGTTAAATGTTCTGTTAAATGTGGCAATTATCTCAAAAAGAACAGAATTTATTTCGTTTTAATTGTCACTCCTGCGCCGCAGAGTTTGGTGCTGATTTATTCCTCAGTGGGGAATTTCCCAACACCAAAGAAACACAGAAGGCACAGGCTTATACATAATACAGTAGGCCTCACTTCAATCACAATAATAGTTAATTATAGCAATTCATAACTAACATTACATGCACTTATACGTCGCCAGAGGGAAGGTCTTCTTGGACACTTAAATCTGGGAGTTGTGAGAGTTTGTCCGCTCCTTTCTTACAATTTCCTTGTAGCTGATGTCATTTGTTGTGTAAAGATTGAAAGAGAAAAGACAGGTAAAGCATGCCAAGCGTGTCAAGTTGTAACCCAGGATGTCTCTCCTCTCAGTCCCTCTCTCAGGAGCGCTGAACATGGGGCTCTTGTCTGGCCTCTGAAAGGGCCAGGCCACACTGCTGTTCCAGCTCTTCCAAGTTTGAATTCAGCCCCCCCTCACAAAAAAGAAAAAAAAAAAGTGTGATAAGATGCTTTCAGATATCAGAGGAATAACTGCCTGAAATGAATTTAATTTTTTCTTAATTGCCCTGGCTTGCATCCAGCATCATTTCTTTCTCAACATCAAATCAAGTTTCTCAAAAGCAAGCAGCTGAAGCAAGGCAAATTTTTTTTTCTCCTGTAAATTTATATTATTCCCATCAAAACAAGCAGAGTGAGCCCAGACTGCTGATAATAAAACACACTCTGGTAACAATTATCACCCACTTAGACTTGACTCCCACATTTGCATGATGTTGGAAAGCATACATAAGGGGAAAATAAACTAAAAGAGGGAGGGGAGAAGAAAGAAAAAAAAAAACCCCAATCTTCTGAATTTCTGTGTGGTTGTAGCTGAGGAGTTGACCTTCATTTGAGTTCACAGCACCTAGGGGAAATGGAGAGTAGCTCGACCAGCTTATAACTAGAACTTATTCATTCAAGTGAATCCATGATTTATCCCCCAAATGTCAGATGTCATAGGAGCTCGTTGTGCAGTCAGCGAGTATGAATATTGCTGCCATGTTCATTGGAGTGTGGGTAGATACGTGTGTGTGTGTGTGTGTGTGTGTGTGTGTGTGTGTGTGTGTGTGTGTGTGTGGCCCGGTCCTAATGGTAAGACTTACGGCCCATCAGCTTTTATTTGACTATAGCTGCAGAGGTAGTGGAACAATGAGCATCATCAGACAGAGATATATATATATACACACACATATTACCCCTGCACAAAAACCCACACCTTGTGTCAGCCATAAGAAGACAAATGATAAAAAAAAAAAAAAAAATGGGGGAGACATTTATTGATTGATGATGTCACCTGGAGGGAATGTCTTAGAAGGTTACCACGCTGGGTTTAGGGATTGGAAGATCATTTCTCCATCTGTTCCTCCACTCTGCTCCTTGTAAAAAATCCCCATGCCGGCCGAATATTTCATAAAGTTCACAGTGGAACAATAATGCACTCTGCTCTGTGTTCTCGCAACCTAATTATCCTGCTGCTCTGCACTTAGAAAACAATAGACAATTATCTTGCTGCGTGCAGGCTTTGCAATAACAAAAGACAAACCTGTTTTTCGGTGTCTGATTGGCAATAAAAAAGGAATATTTGTCCGTCTTCACTGTTTGTTGTTTTTAAACTGCATCTCTCTGTCTTGGCCTATATTGCTCCACAGTAATAACAGAAAGAGAGGCCTATAGAAATGTACAGTACACTATCTGGTGACTTATCTAGATTTACGATGTCTTACTTCCTGTTCCTACTTTGGGGAGCACTGCTGCCTCAGCTAATAAATTAATCTGGCCCTCTGCTTGCACACTGTACCACATACACACAATATATAACAATACCAGTGCCTCCCTACAGGCCATGAGTTATGAGACAAAGTATAGGAAACCAGCAGGTTTGGGCCACTATGGTGTGTGTGTGTTTGTGTGTGTGGTTTTTTCTGTGTGTGTGTGTGCGTGTGCTTGTGCAGGTTTATGTGCGGGTCCCTCTGAGCGTTCTCTGTTATGGATTTCCATGTGAGGATGCTATCACTCCCGCTCCTGCATTATCAATAACTGGGGTTTGCTTAATTGATTTCCTCCCAGCATGCTTGAACAGGCAACATACATCATTGCTGTAGCGCCCGGAAATCTGGAAAGAAGAAGAAGAAGAAAACATCCCTTAAGTGCTTAGCTTTGCTGCAGGATGTATCAGACCTTTTTTGATATTTAATTTGAGGCTGGATGAGTGCGGGGTGGGGCTGGTGGGGGAGGAGGTGGTGGTGGGAGGGAGGGGTGGGGGGGTCAACTGTGCAGAAGAAGGCTTGATGTGTCAACGTCCCCAGCCCTGTAAAGAACTGCCTAACATTTGATCAGAGCAAATCGGATTAGTTCTCATTTAGCTGAGTGGGATTATGCCAGAAAATGTCACTTTGTTATGACTGATCACGTCCCGTCGGTTTGGCTGAAGCCAGCGCCGCAACGTACAGGCAGACTCCATACATACACTCACACATGCACCCTCAACACTGCGCTCAGGAATGCTGCAGTGATGCCATTTTAATGACAATCTGACAAGGTTGTTTTGAGTGGTTCCCGCACGTCCTCTAACCCTCCTTAGCTAATATTTACCTCATGACCTGTAGCTACCACAGCCTGTTTGCAGCGGCTCAGGAGACAAACAAGATGATGGGAGAGGGATGGAAAACATGCTGGCACGTCTGAAAGCGCAAAGCGAGGAAACAGCCACAGGCCGGCCAGGAGTCTGCTGGACTAGTGTTGAACTCATTGCATTTTGGTGAGGCTTGGAAACAGTTTGTAGACATTTTTCTGGCCTCAGTCAGTTTTGAGGCCCACAAAAGAACACAAAATAGCCTAAGAGAGAGAGAGAGGCGTTTGTGTTGATAAAAGTCCACTAAAGCCTCTGCTGCTGTGGGTCTTTTACTTACTCATCTTATTTTGCTCTCCGTTGACCTCAGCTGCCTGGCTCCCAGTTTAACAGTTGACTGATTTGGTTTATAACGTGCTTGCGTGGTTTAAAGGTTCAGTGAGTTTGATGATGATTACACTGGATTTGATTACCACTGTGATATTTAGCAAACAAGGTTATTTTTTCCAAAATAGAGAGGCAATTTAATGTTGTAATTCTTAAGGGGGGGGAAAAGGCCCTGTACTTTCACATGATGAGGTGGCAAGTTTATTGTTAAATACCTTCTGAAAACAACATAATGTTATTTGTCTGCTATTAGTGGAATAGCAGCACAGAACGCCTAATTAAAGTTCAAGTTTTATTTTCCTGATTTTCCTTTTCTGGTAAGATAATTGGAGTAAAAAAAAAAAAAAAAAACATGAGGTAATTAGGACAAAACAAACTTCTGCCTTATCTTTGCTTTTAGAAGCTGCTGTTATCAGAGGAAATGTATTAAAGGTTTTTTCTCGAACACAGAGAAATCTTTGGCTCCTGCAAAGTGACGTTCACAGTAGCTCTACAACGCTGACATTTAAATGTGACCAGGATTTCAGAAGGAGGTTTAAAAAAAACAAGCTGCAACTGCAAAACTCGAATCTGCCGCAACCTGTTGAACAAGAGGCCGGATGAAACTTCAGGACTTAGACCAGAAACAGGATTTGGTTCCTTGCAAAGAGTCGACTGAACGCTCCCCTCTGCTGCTCGCTGCACTGCGGGTCACTGCTGAGAGGGTCAGAGGCCTGTTTTTGTTTCTTGCCTGCCCCGCGCCCTGCTGCTTGCCCCCTTTACCCCTTTGCGATATACACCTTCTCTCTCCTTGCCTCCCCGAGTCCCCCCTCTCTCCCCCCTATAGACTCTGATCATGTTTCCCTCTGATACAGATCTCATTACACACAGAGAGGACTTAGAGCCTGAGCCCCACTCAGAGAGACAGAGAGAGGGCCAACCAATAAGAAATACTTGTGGAAAGCAACTGGCCCGTGGTGCTGTAAAGGCACCCTGTGTCTCGCTATAAGGACAGCTGCGTTTGCTTTTATGTGTGTGCACTTCTGTGTCGACATGGCTGTTGTTTCAGCGGTGTGTAACGACGAGATTCTTCATTTGGTTATCTACGTGAGGCACCTGGGCTCAGAAAGGGGCTGCAGTGCTTTAGGATATTTCATGGAAAAAATGCAGTTCTTTTCCATCATGGTTTCGCTCCAGATGGACTCACTTTATCCGCTGGTGGTTTGGCTGCCACATCACTGAAAACTGATCATTGTGCTTTTTGTGTGTTATTGATGCGTTCATGTCTTTATATGCAAGCAGTGGTGCACATGAAACCGAGCTTCATTACCCCGGCTTGCAACTAATTTTTTTAGGCGTTTTTTTTTTTTCCTTCATGTTCTGTTCCTCATGAGTCGGAGTTACAGTCAATTTTCTTTCAAGGCATATTATAGGGACTGAATCACAACTGGGACAACAGCTGAATGCAATGAATCACTTGGGAGAGCCGAGTTTTGAAAAGATTAATCTATTAATCAGTTGGTGGCCAAACACAATCACCAGCAACTTTAAAAATCCATCACGTATTGATAAGATCTTCTGTCACGGCACATTTAATGTTGTCACAGTATCAGTATTTATTTTAATATACTGGCTCTGTTTCTTAGAACTTCAGCTGAGAAACTAACCAGACAGGAATGTCTGAGGTTTTTTTTTTTTTTTTTGTTTACCCAGGGAATTAAAAAACCTGACAGATCAAGATACTTCATCACACTGGTGCAACCATCTTATACACCTGGGAATGTGAAGAGGATAGAAACCAATATAAAGAAAATAACATTTTCTGACGGTTGACAAATTGATATTGTCTCATGGTATATATATATCTTCATATTGCTGACACTTAAAACTGATGAATTGCTTGTAATTTATCAAACACAAACTCTGTGTTTCCTGCTTCTTAGGCGTGAGAATTTCCTACTTTTCTGATTTGTATCATTTGAAATTCAAATCTTAGTGTTTTGGAGTCAGCCCAAAAAAAGTAAAAGGCAAATCCATTGATAATGAAAATAATAGCCCCTTAATAGCTCTTGAATAGACGACTGATAAATATCTTGACAATCAGAGAATGAAACTACTTGATACTCACATAGGTGTGACAGACATGGGCAGGGTGTCTGTGTGAGTCATAAACACTATGACAAAAGCTGTTGAAACTTTACGTTACTCAACATAGTTTTTGTTTTCTTTATTTCTTTATTTCTTTCTTTCTTCTTTCTTTCTTTCTTTCTTTCTTTCTTTCTTATTCTTCTTCCTTTTTTTTAAATAGAAAACCGCATTAATTTAAGAGCTAAGTGAGCCAAAACAAACACATAATATTAGATATTCAGTCTTTATGGTCCAATAATTGCTAGTCCAATTATTTTGTAAAATAAATTGCAAATCAATATGAGTATTGTTTATTTTTACTCAGTTTCTGTGTTCACACTGCAATTAAAGGACACTAAGGCTCATATGAAAAGGACAAGTATAGGCTTATGGGAGTGAATGAGTGCTTGAGAGTGCATGTCGGTGTGCTATTGTTCTTTGTCCAGCCACAGTGGAGCATTAAGGAAGTGTTAGGAGCGTGCCAGTGTGCCCCTGTGAAAGTGTTGAGGGCCGAGCGGTGGACGAGTGTGGAGTGGCTGAACAGTGGCTTCCTTACAGGCAGTTAGCGACCGGGCTTCATTAGACGGAGGCCTGGCTGGCAGCAACCAGGAAGTTCCCATCAGCTCCAGCTCTGCCAAGCAGAGGCACAGGCGCTGGTGCTGGAAAGCTTCCCTCTAGATTTCTACACGCCGCCTCGACTGCGCTTTAGCTGAATCAAGAGAAAATGTAGCGATGCACAGTTACAGGAAGTGGGGAAAAAAGTTGAATGGGCAAAGTCTGCCTTTTGTTTGCCATCTTAGTTCTTTTACATAAGAGCAGTTGAAAATAAGGGGATTAAACAGGAGAGGAAAGGAAGCTAATGTAGAGCGTTGAAACGCAGTCCTGGGCTCAACCGCACATCCTTTCAGTCCAGCATAGAGCTCCCAGATTACTTCCATGTGTCAGTGCGAGAGGGAAAGAGAGGGAGAAAAGAAGAAAAGGGGACAGGGAGAGAGAAGTTGAGCGATTGAAAAGCAAGCGGACTCGGATTGGTGGAGATCAGCGGCGGTGTTGGACAGTGGAACGGATCTGTGTGACAGCCATCTCTAAAACCATTACCCCTGCGGCTCCGACTCGGGAACTCGTAACCTCCTCCTCCGGACTGACCTCATAGACTTAACTCTTTCTCAGAGAACCCCTCTGTGCAGTGGAGGCAGACCTCATCAGTCGCCAGGCCCAAACAGCGGGCAGGCAACCTTAACAGCCAGCTGCACTACAAGTTCTTTAAGACGTCATGAGTTGTCACCAGCATACAGGCAGCGAGGGATCTGTTTTCCCCCAGTCTGTGGCACTCCAAAGACTTTTGTGGGAAAGTTTGAATTTAATTCGCCCGGACTTTAGGGAAGGGGATGACGGATCCCAACAAATAATGACCAAAAAAAAAAATGAATAGGACAGAGCAGGAGTCCTGTTGTGGTTTTACTGAGAAACCGAGGAACAGAAATTCTGATGCAATTGTAGACAATTTTTCTTGCTTTGTTGGTGCTGAAAAACAAAGAAAGAAAAATCTTAACTCAAGGGGCAATTTCTTGTCTTATTAGTAAATTCACTAGCTTTTTCAGGAGCTTTCAGCTGCATCTAAAAATATTACAAACATATATTAAAATTATGAAAATGTTACACTAATCTACTTTCTAGCTTTACTAGCTATTTTAAGAACTTTTTCCAGAACTTTTAACCCTAACCGTAACCCTAACCCTGCATCTACAAAATTATAAGAAATTTAGTATCAACTCAATGTCCTCTTACTGGCTTTAGTAGTTATTTTATATATAACTTTTATAACTTTATAACTTTTTCTGGAAGTTTCAACCATATCTAAAAGACTACAAAAAATGTATATCTTAACCCACTACTAGTAATTTTTACCAGCTTTTTCTGGAGCTTTCAATCACATCTACAGCATTACAAAAGTATTAAAAGTAATTTAAAAGGTATTTTAAAAAACTCCTCAAACTCACATACTTGCTTCATGAGTAATTTTACTAGCTTTTTCTGGAACTTTTTAAGTACATATATAAAATTGAGAAAAATATATTAGACCAAAAGTCTTGACTCAAGGTCTGCTTACAAGCTTTAGCACCAATTTTACTGGCTTTTTGTGGAACTTAATCACATGCCCAAAACTACAAAAAATACAGTAGACTAAAGACAAAAAATCTCAAGATTCACTTACTAGCTTTATTAATAATTGTAATTCTACCTTTTTTTTGGTTTCTCTCATGAAACATACTCCATCTGCTGAGGAAGACCTTGACAAATGCTCTTAAAAAAAGCTAGTAAGTTGACCTTGAGTTATTTCTTACTGTCAAACATCTGTCAAAGTAAAAAAAATATGAATGGAATTTTCTGGTATTTTTTCCTGTTCCACAATAATTTGTTAACACACAGCATTTATAATATAATGTAATATAATATAATGTAATGTAATGTAATATAATGTAATATAATATAATATACAGTTCTTGTGGGGGCAGTTGAAGTTCTCCTCTTACCTGTGGCTCCCTCAGTGGAACCACAGTGAGTTTTACTTTTGTAACAGGTAATATTTTACTGGATGAAGCATGACCGTACCCAACCAGCCCCGAACATATCATTTATGATCATCATGGAGCTCTTTGTTCACTGTTATGAGTACACTAATGGAGTGACAGTGTAATTGAATGGAGTGGTAGGATAATAGAATGATAGAATGATAAAGTAATGGAATAGTGTGGTAGCAGCCCCCTTTTCCCAAGGGATACCCCCCGTAAGTGTGTCAGCATGGCAGATGGGCGGTCTGTAACAACCCCCCTCCCCCATGTTAATTATAAAGCATCATAATCCATCTATGGCATACAGAGGCAGGACATGGAGACTATTAGGGGGAGCATGGAAATGGCACAGTGTATAATCCTCAGGACTTTACCACTATTAGGCTCCCCAGGCATTGAGCAAAAACCACTAATTTCTATGGTAATCTAGCTTGAACAGACCCTTTCTTGCCCATTCTCGGTGTGTTTCTCTGTAAATGCGTGTCCCAAATTTTCAGATGTTAACTGGAGGTTTGATTTATCTTTGATTTTTTTTTTTTTTTTCCTCTACTTCGTCTTTTTTTTTTCCCACCATGCCCACAGGCAAGACAGACAGCCCAAAAAACATTGGAGTGTATGTGTGTGTGTATGTGTATGTGTGTGTGTGTGTGTGTGTGTGTGTGTGTGTGTGTGTGTGTGTGTGTGTGTGTGTGTGAGAGAGTGTGTGTGAGTGTGTATGCATGCCTCCGTTAACCCATTCTGCCAAGTTTTGGCTCAGCCTTTTCTAAGCAAACTCCCAGCATGATCCCAGTCCCCCTTGTGCTGGTGAGAGGAGTTGGAAGAAAAGGCCCGTGGGACTCCTGCTGCTCCCAGGCCTGGCCCCGGCCCCTCTGCCTGCGAGGGCCGGGCCTGGGATTTGCTGCGCGCCGGGGCTCTGTGTGGCAGCTGTGACTGACGCTTCAATCGCCTCTCCCTGGGACACCCCAGTGCAACCCTGCATTCCCTTTCACACCTCGGAAACGGGGGGAAAAAGACAATTACACACATATTCAGCAACCTCCCTCTCCCAGTCTCTCCACAATCCTGCATCTCTGATGTACGGCCATTTACTAGACCTATAAAAAACATTTCTAAAGTTTCTTGTGTTTTGCAAGTCTCCTTCTAAACAAATTGCAAATTAGTTTAGCTGTCTGGACAGCCTGTCTGCAATTTCATTATGTATTAGAAGTTGGTCTTGTTTATTTAATTTTTTCTGAGTTGTCCTCTTCCTAAGTAAACAATATAACTCAGCTATTTCCTTTGCATTCCCCTTGATATTTAGAAAATGTAAGTAATGGAAAAAGATTTGAGCCTTAAAGTGGAGTTAATGCTATCATGTATGGATTGTCAGTAAATTGAGTTTGTCTCTGGGCTATTGGAGCAGGAACTCGTAAGCCAGCGGGATTTAAGTCTCTTAATTGAATTATTTTGATTGCTGACTTGATTGATGGAGTCAGATGTGGTGCGTTTTCCATGCGTTTTTGTCTGACTAATTCTTCTTCCAATAGAGCCATACCAGACAGATACAAAAGGAACCTGCAATCAATCACAACTGCAACCCCGAGCATTTTGTTTGGAGAGAAATGTGCCTGCCATCAGGTCCGAGTTCCACAAGCCATCCAGACAACGTAAAACCAACAATGACATCAGATAGTAGAGCACTCTAAAGTCTAATCTTCCCATAATGCCATGCTAAACCCCACAGAGACCCACGGCAGGGAGAAAGGCTTTTTTATGCCCCAGCGCTGCTCCTCCTCCCATGGCCTCTGGCTCTGTGTGAGTGTGTGTGTGTGTGTGTGTGTGTGTGTGTGTGTGAGTGCATGTGTGTGTCCATGCATGTTGGGAAGAGAAAAAGAATTCAAGAGTGAATGGAGATGTCACTGTCAGACCCCGGCCTCCACATGAATCCGCTCCAGAATGGCCATATTGGCAGTTTGTGTGTGTTGAGTGAGAGAGCCTGTCGGGGGTCTGCCGTTTCCCCTCCACGCCGAGTTCTTACGGCCGTGATTGGAGCACGGCAGGACACAGGTCTATATTTCATCCTATTCATATGAGGGAGGCCGTTTCATCTCCCACACACATGTTTCCCATTAGATGTGTGTTTATTCTCCCCCATGATGTGCTTGGCCATGGAAGCCTCTCATCTCTCGAATATTGGAAATAGGAGTGAAGGTCTGCTAAAGCAAACACAATATCCTAAACCTCACTGGTCGCTTTATGAACTATGCAGAGAATAAGACCGAAGGCTTTGCGTTGACTCGATTTAATGAGTAACCGTGGTAGTTTCTCCTCTAAAAGCTCAGTAATATTATACTTCACACTGTGATTTTAACTCACTAATCTTAATGTGCCGCGCTGTTGTGTGCTGTGCTGTCTCATCTTCCATTTTCCCCCTGCACTGAAAACTTCGACTACTTTTAGCTATTCTCCTCATCTGTCTCTCAAGTCCCCCACCGTGAAACATGACAGCCCAAACCTCCACCACATCACTCCTCTCCTCTCCTCTCCTGTCTCTGAGATGAAAGCTTTTCTTTGCAGACAAACCTCTGTGAGTCCTTTCTGCGCACCAGGACCAGGCCTGTGTTGCTGCTTTTAGTAGCTCTGTTTGCTGCATTTTCTGATTTATTTATGCACTTCTGATTGTAGCACCTCGTGCATGTCAAGAATCTCAAAGTCAGAACCTTGCATGTGCATTATGCGGGCTGAGTCAAATTCGTATTTGAAATATACATGAATGCATGAATATATTTATTTTCGAGTTGCCCCTGTGCATCTGGGGGGAGAGTTTCATTTCCTGTGTTGGCCCTGCCCTGGAATGGAGTGGCGTGATCCTTGAAGGCGCCCCACATGCCGCCACCAAACAGAGCCGTTTGGTGCACCTTTCACACAATGGAATAGTAGAGGCAAGGGAAATGATTTGGCTCCCATTGGAGGGACTGGAGCAGTCCCTTCAAAGCAGTATGCCTGGCTGAGGCTTTAACCGGCCTTCTCCCTGCATTAGATGTGCGTCCTGTGATGAGCCTTTGAAGGGTGCGGGCAGCTCTGGCTGGGAGATTGTGATTGCATTGCACGGGTGTTGGGGTTCAGCTTTGCACAGAGACTTGCAAGTCAGTGGCTTCAGCAGGATTGTAGTGCTCCACTCAGCGTTGCTTAAGTAGGCCGGACTAAAACGTGTTGACCTGAAAGCCGCAATGTGACGAGGGAACAGCTGCTGTGTCACGTTTGAATATATACACACACATATGTATCTCACAGCGGAAGGTAGTGTGGATATGTGTGTGTTCACTAGCTCAGGAGTCAGCTGTGGTTGGCTTGTGCAGATTAAGGTTTGAGTGTGCCTTACAGATGGTGGTAATAATGATCAGATAGCCCTTGTAATGGAGACGGCCCAGTTTGTAATGGCTTCCTAAAACAACACATGGAGCGTCTTTTACGAGGCCACAATCCGCCCGGTTATCACAGAACAAACTGTGTGGATGAGAATAGCTTCATGTCAAACAAGCTATTTATTAGCACGCACATCACACACACATTTCATTTTAATACCGACAGCCTGCATCTTGCCCGCGCTCTGCTTGTTAAAGGCGAGTGTTATCAGAGGAGACACAGACTCCCGCTACACCAGTTAGGCCGTCCTCCCCTTTTACATTCACTGTTAATGAGCCTAATGATGTGTGTCTCCGCGATTGCATCAGTCAATATGCTGTTCAATATGGGTTTTAGAAACCCACTGACAACTTAAGCATGTCCGCCTGGATAAGATCTCCCATCCAAGGGAGGAAAGAAAGAGTAACTAATTTGTCTTGGATTGGATGGGACATGTGTAGCTGTCTTTTACAATCATGAGCTGAGATTGTAAGCGCAGAATAGACTTGTCACTCAAATTCTCTGATAAGAAGCTACTTTTAAGACAAAGACGGCAGCTGTGTATTAAAAACACCACGTCCCAGTTATAGCTGCGCCTGCTGCTCTCTCTTATATGAAGATCTGTTGATTGTTCGGTGGAGATAGTTTTCAGCTCTTTTTTTTTTTTCTTTTCTTTTTGTCTTTCTCTTGTGCTCCTTTTTGATTTCAGTGCGAGTTTTGTTTCAGTTTCTATGTTTCACAGGAGGTTTTAGCTGGAGTTTTATTTCAGTTTATGTCAAGAGGTATTTAGTATGTTAGAGATCAGGGACATTTAGCTTTATGCTTTGTCAGAGAGTTGCCGTAGGAGTTTAATGGTCTCCGTATACTGATTACAGATGTGCCTCTTTCATTTCTGCTGAGCCTCTTTTCCACTGGATTTGGCTTATTACCTTTAGTCACATTAGTTTGTGCAGTTTTGAACACAGTTACTGAAGATGCTTTTCTTTTTTTTTTCTTTTTTTTTATATTTAGCTCACTGTGCTAATATTGGTTTCCTTCCTCTGTGAAAAAAGAGCCGGCAGAAGAGACCCCCGTGACACTGCAAAGCTGTTTCTTTTATAAACCACACAGCGTTTGATTGATCTGTCCCGTGTTCTTGATCCCTGAGCTTGGCTGATTAAACCTATCCATCAGCTTCTCTTATCAGCGCCCTAACAGATCGACTGCAGGACACTAAACTAAAACCCCTGTATTGTTGTTACATTGAAAAAGTCAAAGGCTAAGGACAGGGAGGGGAGAGGGTTACCAGAACTCCTCTTTCCAAGGCCTTGTGAACAAAGACAAAAAAAATCCCCACTATGTTGTTTCAAAGAAATGACTTGTGTAAAAAAAGCTTTTGAGATAAGTGTCTGTCATGTTATTGTCATGAGTGTGCTGCACACATAACACACTTTTCTCTTGTGCGTATTGAAATAACCTCCAAATGAGGTCGAACAGTAGCATTGCAGATTGTGACAAGAGTGTTTCCCCTCTAGAGGGAAATCAGAAAGTAATGTTTCCTGTCCGCAGAGTGTCAACTCCCCGCTAGTGATGTGACCCTTCCCTCGGTCACAGCTCACACAGACATCAGCTAGATAATGACATTTCTTTCACTGACAGGCTGTCATTCTCATGCCTGTGCAAGTGTTGACACACACACTTGGACGTATGCATGCAGGCACGCTCACGTGCTCACATGGAAACGAGGGCAGACAAGCACGGTCGCCGTTATGAATCATCTGAATGATTTGCAAGTCAAATAGCCAGTTTCGTAAGATGTGCCTGCTATTTTCTGAAATAAATTTGAGCTTCTCATCTCCGGGTGACTGTTAAAGCAAATACATCAAGGCTACTAAAACGTGGATGATTGCATGTCACTTTGCTCTCATTTATCTGCAAGCATCTATTACCATCATGTTGTCAAGTAAATGAAAACAGCACCGGAAAACCCAGCAGATGGGCTTTTATAATTCACAGATGTATGATTTTGGGACAGTTTTTAAAGATAAAACCCCTCTTATCTCTTCAACTTCTTAAATTGCATTGATTTATCATTCTTAACATCCAGAAAGAGAAAAACTATTTCACATAGTTCAACATAAACACAGACTTTTATGGTGGATAACGATCACATCTCAGCCTGCATGCTGGTTTATAGTCACTTTACAGCATGTCAAAATCAGATAGTGCTGAAGTTTGCAACTTTCGTTCTTATCAAGAAACGATCGACCTGAGTTTACATAGCCAGATTTCACGTTGAAAGAAGATGGTTTATTGAAATCCTGTTGCAGCATGCCCAGCAGAAGCAGGTGTGGACCCGCTAGCCTGCCTATTTGCCACTAGTCATTTCTGTGGAAAAGGGGTGTGAACGCTCCCCAAATGCTAGACGGGGGAAGTTGCCTGCGTGGCACATTCATTAACCTGGTATCTAGCTAATCTCCTGGCTAATTCATTTAGTCCTCCGAGCACTCCTGTGTATTAATATCCTCTCTGTGCTGCCGCTCATGGGCTGCAGTATAGAGCGTAGCCATGGCGATGATTGTGTCATTATTTTGCAGTCAGATGAGTGATATCCCAGAGGGCTGTAGCTGGGTTGTCCGGGCCAGTTGAGAGGGACTGATTAGAATTGCAAATGGACGCCAAGTGTTGTGTTTATTGTGTGTCTCAATATTGGAGACAATCAGGCGAATCAAAGCCCTCAGCTGGAGAGATGGGACTGAGGCACGGTGGGCCTCTCTGGTTGGCACCATGTCCTCAGTGCTTGCACAGTGCCCCCCCCCTCGCCTCCTTCCTTCTCTTCTCCTCTCTGTTGCCCCCTCTCTCGGTCGACTCTGTCGTGTGTATAGGTCCTGAAGTACGTGGACACAGCTGGAGAAAGAGAAGGAGAGACGGAGAGAGCCACTAAATCTAGTGCACTCAATCATCTGTAGTGTGGCGCTCCTCTCACACAGCTGAGAAATATTAAACACGCTTTATGATAATGAAAGTGCTGGCGACAGACATAAATATCAGAGGCAAAGTGCTGAAGGATTAAAATGTCTTGTACGTTTGCTCATAACACAAATTTGTCATTGATTTCATGGCTTCCTGAATCGTTAGAGACAGAATTATCAGCTTTTCATCAGGAGAATTTCTTTTTCTCTCTCTCTCTCTCTCTCTGAGGCCTGTCTGTAATGAAGAATATCAAGTCACTGCACATATTAAGGGATCAGGAATATTCAGATATCTGCATGCAGTTCCGTTGTCAAGCCCTGCAAATGGAACCTATTGGCACCATGCCCTTGTTATGGCTGGGTGACAGACTGCGGTGCAAAGTGCCCCAAACACACATTTTCTCCGCAAATCACTTGCGAATTGTTCTTCTTTAACGATTGCCCATTACCCAGATATTGACTCACTGTTTGTACAAGATTCAGCGAAATCCATCTGAAAGCCCATCCAGTGCTGTTGTGTGAGACAGGAAGCTAGTGTTTTAGCTCAGCGTGTAATTCATTCTGTCAGTCGCACACAGAGAGGCCTACCTTCTCTTGTTTCGCTACTGTTGGCTTTTAGAGAATGTGTGTCTGTGTGCATATAATGTACATGCACACGCAAGAATGTGTGTGTGTGTGTGTGTGTGTCTGTGTGCGCTCATGCATGCATATGTCCCTGTTCGAACACAGGATAATTCCTCAGCTCGTACATGCACCCCCATATAGCACCGCATGACCAGTCACAACAGGCATGTGTGGGGCCCAGGTACGGGCATGCACAGTGAACAGATATCGCTACAGGGAAATGACTGTTAAAGCTAAGTTTTATTGCACCACACACGTTCTCTCAAGTTCTGGCCGCTGTAGGCTAAATGAAAAACAACAAAAAAAAAAAGTTAAGAGGAATGTGTTCACGCTCTACGGAAATCTCTTAGATTCTCTGTGAGCTTTTACCGTGACTTGCGAGGGAAGAGAAGGCCGGCAGCCATCATAAGACTTACATTTCTGACATGATATGATCAAGAGTCACCGGCCTTGAAAGGCAACAGCAGTCAGTGCATGTGAGGCTGAAGCTGCAGCTCACAGCCTGTTTAGACAGCGCTGTGTGCCATTGAGCTTGACGAGCAGTTGGTGAGAGATCCTTAGAATTGTGTGTGTGTGTGTGTGTGTGTGTGTGTGTGTGTGTGTGTGTGTGTGTGTAAGGAGAAAAAAGAATGGTTGAGAGGGAGAGTGTGTGTGTCAGATCGCCGACGTGGCTGTTTGTGAGTGTGTGAAACTGAGGAGAGAGTTCATGAGGTGACATCTCATCAGCTGTTTGACTTTCCCAGTTTCCCAGGGAAGCAGTTTCAAGAACAATGCAGAAGAAAAACCACCAACCACCGACAATTGAAATGCCACAAAAAAAACCCCAGTGCTGTTTGTTGGTGACTGAATTATTGCTGTTGCTTGAGACTGGAGACAGGGGAAATGTGTGAGTGACTGCACTGTGCTTGTACCAGACACATATCACCTACCGGACTCCTCTACCCATCCATCTCCCAGCGCTCCTCACAATAACAGGAATACATTAGAAAAGAGTGAGTCAGGAGGGAAGGGGACGCAAGATAAATATTGTGTTAGTATTTTCCCTCCCTCTCCCTTGCAATTGTCTTTCACACTGACAGATGAACAATGAAAGTATTTTGAACTTTGCTGCATGCTATCTTTTACTTCTGGGTTCAGAACCGTGCTGTCAGAGCCAGACGTGTTCTGGCAGAGATTGATTGATTTGCTTTCTGTGCACCATGTCTTCCCTTTGTTCCTCCAGGAAGGCTTTGGTTTCTCTCCAGTATTCCAGACATTCTGTAGCTGTGCCATATTAACACCTGTTTACAACATACAGACTCATAAAATATCGATTCAGCTCCTCTTTGATCGTAAAGTGCTGCCATAAAATTCAGACTGGAAGCAGTTCATTTCTATATTCTGACGGAGACAAACTCAACTCTTTGGGTAGCACACCCCGCTCTTTGGAAGGGGATGGGGCAGGCAAAAAAAAAGATATCCTATCAAGGAAATGCGGGCATTAGCTTTCTTGCCAAGAGTTAGATGAGAAGATTGATATAATTCTCATGTCTGTACGCTAAAGCCAACGCTAGCTTAAAGGAGCTATTTGAAAGTTTTGCTATTGCTACATAGCCAGCGTTAGCATTAACAGCTGTTGCTGCTGTCAAGCTTCATTCCTGTACCAAGAGCTTTGTCCAGAGGTGGAAAGGACCGCTAATGCTAACTGGTGTCTCTTTCACATTTTTTCTTCTACTGAAGTTAGCCTGCTAACCAGCTAGGCCGGGCCTGTCTTGTCACTTTCTGATAGTGACTGACTGTGGCCTCCAATCTGCTCTGAAGACGTAGCGCTGCCCAGAGGTTGTATTATAACCTCTTGTCTTGTAAATGCAACAATCACCACCACACACTCTCGGCAAAGGGGAAAAAAAGCCCCTTTACAGACTCGAAAAAACAGACATAACAGCGAGCTTGGCTCCGTCAAAAGGGGACAAAATGCACCCACCTACACCTCTAAATCTACTAATTAACATGTTTTATCTTAGTTGTTTAATCTCTATAAAAAAGTGTAAAAATGACTCATTGTGGTGTTAACTCGTAGGCGGATCCTGTTACCTATCGGTGGAGCCAGGCTAGCTGTTTACCCCTGGTTCCTGTCTTTATGCTAAGCTGGCCCCAGCTCCTTTTTTTGTGCTGCACAGATATGAGTGATGTCATTTCTCTCACCTAACTCTTGGGAAGAAAAAACAAATAAACATATTTCCCACAATGTCAAATTATTCCTTCAAGAAAGGCCTCATTAGTAATGGGTGTCAGGTTTGTTTGGGTGATGTCTTTGCTGATTTGATTCCCAGATGTTTCAGTGCCAACATACTGCTGTGCCGGGCAAATAATGCCCCCCACCCTCTCTCTCTCCCTGGCGTGTCTGAGAGCCGACTCATTCGGAGCACGGGTTAGGAAAATTACCTAACTTTAGCTACAAACCATAGCCTGTCTCTCATCCTGAATGAGCTTGACTTTGCTTCATTATTCAGTCTAAAACTGTGATCCTTCGACTAATTTTTAACCATGCTGAGATAGGAGGCCAATGTTTTTAAAAAAAATTGAATTTAACCATGACTGGCTCTATCTAAGCCAAACAGAATTTAAATAAGTAGTGTGTAATATGGAGCTGTGTGAGTGTGGGCTGTTGGCTGTGCTTGTGTGTGTTTATTAGTACATGTGATGTCCTGATTGAGCAGTGACTTTAAAGGGCAGGTTTTCTGAGAAATGCTTTCTGAGGGCTTATCAATGGGGTTGGAGATATGGAGCAGAAAATGGCCGCTGGTGAACAACCCGGGCAAGCTGCGTGGGTTTGATAATGGTTATGATTCTTTTTCTCTCTAGTTTCGTCTTCGCTCCCCCAAATGGGAGTGAAACACAATCGGGGGAGTGTGAGAGATGCTATTGTTCGTCTCTGAGGTTCTCCTGCTTTCTCTCCCCTCCTGCTCTGCTCGGCACTGATTACAACCTTGCATCCTGGTCCAGCTCTTGACTCTCTGCTCTGGAGCTCTCAGTCCTGTGGGATTCCTCTCTCCAGGACTGTCCAGCTTCTCGACCACCACACGGACGGACACAAACACACACACACACACACACACACCAACCCTGGCACGTTCAGGGTGTCTGGCTCACTAACACACACACCCACTCAGGCATGTATGGACACACGTATATCTGCACACACAGTCACACAAACACGCTCACACATACAGTGGGCTCGGGCCAGGCGGGTTTGGCAGCGACTGTAGACTGGGCCTGTGGAGAGATCTTTACGGAGCATGCAGAGCCCATCTGTGGCTGCTCCTCAGTGATGGGAGGCAGCTGGCTGTGTGTGTATGTGTTTGTGCATGTGTGTGTGAGTGTGTGTGTGTGTGTGTGTGTGTGTGTTGTGTCGTGGCCAGGGAAGGAACTAGGAGAGGAGGAAAGAGGCTTGTGTGTGTTTGGGTCACAGAGCAACCCCAGAATGAGGGCTAAACTCAAGCTGAAGCTGACCTAAGCTCTCTCGTCTAGCCAAGCCAAGCCAAATCTCCTCTCTTCTCCTCTGCTCTCCTCTCCTCTCCTCTCCTCTCCTCTCCTCTCCTCTCCTCTCCTCTCCTCTCCTCTCCACCCAGCCCTCCAGCTGGAAAAGCTCAGTCCCTGGGCTCCAGGATGAATAAGTGGAGACGCAGAGAGCAACAGTCTGGGCCTTCTCTTGCTGTCAGTGATACCGTGGATGACGTTCAATCACAACCGCATACACCCATGCTCGCTTAACTCCCCTGCTCTTAGAGAGGGATGGGCTCTGCATTGACAGAAACCACAGAGGCCATAAGAAGAAACAGATTATGCTCTTTCTCCTCCCTAATGACTTCTGACACTCCTCTCGCTCAACGGTGCTCTTCAGCATGTTCATCTAGTAACAACGTCCACTTCTGTCCTCCTTGTGGCAAGGCCATCTGGGTGTCATCTTGTTAGCTCATTACAGCCGCCAACGGTGGGATGCTAACCCCTCATGTGACAGTGATCGAGGGCAAGCATACTGAGCTTGTTTGGTGAACATGAGAGGTGTGTGTCAGCCGCTCTCACTCTGTGTGTGTGTGTGTGTGTGTGTGTTGTAACTCGTCTGTGCAACTGTTATGAGTCACGCTGAATCTGATTTGCTGTGCATGCCAGCCTGTTGACTGAGCTAACTGAAGCTAGTGTGTTTGTCTGTGTCTGTGTGAGAGAGAGAGAGAGAGAGAAAGAGAGAGGGAGAGAGAGAGAGAGGGTGTCTGTGTTCACACATACAAAAGCTGTTCTCTGCAGGGTGGAATTCAGGATATTCTGTCTGTCTTTTTTTTGCCTCTGACATCTTCATTTATGTCCCGTTAATGGGGACAGCCCGGAGGGAAAATACCAAGCTTTCTGCTTTTCAGCAAGTCACTGTTGCCAAGTTTGGCCTACTGGAGTTTAAATGAAACTTGGATTGAGTTTACAGTTTATCCAATACCACTACCCGTTGGCGAGTCTGTCCTGCTTTTCTATAGTCAGGGTCAAATCCTTCCTGCTTTGCTAAACAGTTCTGGAGCCAGATGGGCCTTGTTTCCCTTAATTTCAGGATCCTTGTGTTTGTTCGTGTGTCTCTCTCTATGTGTGTGTGTGTGTGGCCTGCACTAGCATTGAGGCGACTTGTTTACTGTGTTTGACATGTGAGGAAATCAGTGTGTGTACACTCCAGGGCGTGTGTTTATGTATGTGTGTTTATAGCCAGGCCTTCCTTAGAACATCTGCCCCTGCGACAGCCTGACAGAAGCCAGCTATGTATACAAGCGCTGGGGTTGAGCTGCCGGTGACGAGCGTAGACCTGCGACCAGCACACCTTCCCACGGCGAAGCTTCAAACGCAAGAGGGAGACGTTCCGCGCTGGTTTCAGATCTGTTAATCATATAGACGACAGTTCACATGACTTGACAGTATTGTAGATGTGGCGAATTTCTCTATAGCCGTACAAACATGCTGACAGTTTGATGATATGTGCCTTTCTCCTCAAGTATGAAATGATCACACTGTGTCAACAGCGCTCAGTGGATCTTAACCACATATCAAGAGCGAAGCCATTTCAGAAGCTGCTGTTTGAATGTTTCCATTGTGAGCCTGAGCGAGCATGTGGCTCTATCTTGATGGATCTGAAAGTGGTTTAAGGCTGAAACAGTCCCCACCAGCAGACAATTATTTAATATTGATTGACTTGAATGAGAACAGGATGGGTTTGTAGCCTGTGATTACACAAAACATAGACGGCCTCTGGCGAGTGAAGCTTTAAATCCCCAACGCTACATATATATATTACACAAGAGCTCAACTACAATACCCTTTGCATAACACAGCTTTGTGTTCATTACGGACTTAAGTGTAACCCTTTCATGTGGGTGAATTACTGTAATGTTTCACGAGAAGCCGTAAAATCTGTCCGAACTGTAAGCCTATGCAATATTGATTGAAACGGCTGTAAATATGGCTGCCGTATGGAAAGTGGCATCTGTAATAACAGGAGGGAAGCAGCCACACTGATTTTGTGGATAGTGCAAGAGAGAAATGATAATTGTTGAGGGAACGCTGTTCCTGGCGTGATAATTACCACGCTGATAGCAAGGGGAATAGAGTACCTATTGTGGTGATGATTGTGTGTGGAGTGTGTGTATGTGTTTGTTTTTACATGGCGCACTCGTGTGCTTTAAAGGCCAGAGAGAAAGAGAGAGAGAGAGAGAGAGAGAGAGAAAGATCGACTGTTCGGCTGCAGAAAAAAACAGACAGGAGGAAGAAGTAGTACCTGTGTCCGGGCCGTTGGCATGTTCCCCTGGTGGAGATGGATTGCCCTGTATACGTAGTTGAGGATAATTGATTTTAATTGATATGTATGGCATGTTCATGCTGCTGCTCAGGAGGAACAAATCAATTTGACACCATTCTGTTGATATGAGCCGTCTCTGCCTCTTTCTCTCACAGTTCCTGTGTCTCGGGTCCATTCATTCGGCGGTCGAGGCTGCCTGCCAGTGCAATGCTCGGGGCAGAGGCCTGAGTTGACTGGACGGGGGTGGAGAACACGGGGGGGAAGGGCTGGTTTGAGGCTCTGTAAGGGGCTTTGAGTGGGCCTTAGTGTAGGCGGCGTTTTATATGAAAGTCGGTGAGGGCAAGGCGCTTGAATAGAGGTGGCTGGGAAGTTGGGCTGGGAAGGTCCAGGATGCACCCCACAGTGCTTTTGTGCGCTCTCACATCCATGTGTGTGTGCGTGTATGGGGAGGTGGTGGGGATGGTGGAGGGGCGGGGGTGTAGCATATGTGAGATCATGTGCTCATATTCACCAGTGGAATGTAAAAAGAAAGAGGAGGGGGCTCTCTCCTCTCGCCTCTCTTTTCCACTGCTTCGTTGTTTTCTGTTCTCTCTCCGCTGCGCTGTAGCGTAGGTCTGTTTGTATAAGCTCTTTACAGGATTGAGCACGCTGTGGAGCCATCCAGATGAAACAAAACCAACCTCATTTGGTTGTTTTGAAAATGATTCTCTTTATTTTGTTTGGTTCAGGCAGATCCACCTCGTTTGACATGAGGGGGATAAAGGCTCTCTCACGTTCAGGGTCATTTCCCAGAAACATCGTTTGTATCTGCACGGCTCTTCCTCTGTGCTCTCAAACTTCTTTCATCAACAGGTCTTATAAAGTCTCCAGACAACATGAATGAAAGATGCAATGCAACCTCCCTTTTCCCCCCTTTTTCCCTTTCGACCTCCTCAAAAGTACAATAATCTTCAGTCACTCGTCTCCTCCTCTCCATTGCGTGGCTGTGTGTAGCACCGGAGTGGCGCTGATTAAGCCAACAGAGAGACAAACGGGAGACAAAGTCCCAGCCCACCAGTTTAGTTTCACATCCTGGACTGGAGCTGGGCTGCAGCTTGCCAAGTGGAGGGCTTTTAAACTGGGCTAAACACTAATTGCTGCCCTATTTCTTTTATGTTGCTTCTTTCCCATCTGCGATGGCGCTTCCAGACCTCCACAGCAGCCAGAGCCTCATTATAGCAGACAGTTAACAAAGGCTGGGAAACAGAAGCGGAGAATTCACTTAGGATAGCTATCTAACCGCCAAATAGGAGGCCTGCTCGGAAAATTGAATCAATGACAGGGGCCGGCTTGTGATTAAATCCTTCAGGGATATTAAGATATTATGATTTTGGAAATCTTAATTATTCATCTAAATTGTTGCGGCTCGCTTTGATAATCAAATAAATGGGTTGTAAAACCGGGAAGTGGGGTGTGAGGCACATTGTTTTATTTGAGAGGTGGGCTTTTAAGTACGTTTTTAACACATTTGAAACAGAACATTATGGAAAAAAAAGTTGCCAAGAATTTCCCTACTAAGAAACAGAAAATAGAAAACACCTACTTGTTGAGCGAAACAAATCAAGGTTTAATTGTGATGTTTGCATGGTCTTTCGTTTTTTTCCCTCTGGTTTCAAGCTTGTTTTTCTGTAGGTGTTTTTTGTGTGTGTAAAGAGAGAGATGAGGGGTGGTGGTGGTGAGGGGGGTGGTGAGGGGGAGGATGGAGAAGGGGAGATGAGAGAAAACCGAACGAGGGAAATGTTGAGGAGGTGAATGAGCGGGAAGGATAAAGCGAGAGGGAATGAGATTGGGGAGTAGAAATAGAGGGGGCTGAGATTGGGGGGGTAGAGGGAGGAATAGAGAGAAGGTGGGGAGGAGAGGGGGTGGTCAGCAACAAAGCCTAATGTTGCCATGGAAACTTGTTTATGCCTCACTGATGCATCTTGTAGATCCAATTAGAGCCTGATTGTGTCCATGTTTTCATAGACGCACGCACGTGTACCAAGGCATGGTGCGCACACACACACACACACACACACACACACACACACACACACACACACACACACAAAAACACATGAAGACATATGTCAATTATACACACACACACACACAAATATACACACACATATATGAGCACATGCAGAGTGTTGCCGCTGAAAACCAGTAAATTGCTGGGAGAGGTAGGACAAAGGATACCCCACATTCTCTCTCTCTTATCGGCCCTTGAATTAGCGCAACCCCTCCCCTCCCCTCACCCCCGCCTCACTCCCATGAGCATCAGACAATAGCGGGGAAATAACGTCTCACCCGCTTCCAATCTTTGTACGAGAGCCCCTGTCCGCACATGCTTTCATGACATCATATCCAGCAAAAAAAAAAAAAAAAAGGTGCGTGTGTGGGCTGACGGGCAGGATTTTGACCGTTTTGCAAATTTCATTTTGCATTTATCGCTTTAGTAAATTAAGTCATTTATTTGGTAATGCCCCTGTCAAAGAAGAATGCCCATGAATGTTGAAAAGGCCTTAATCCAATCATGTTCATTTTCATGGGGGGTATTTCTTCAGAAAATGGGACTTTTTAAATGATCGTTTCTTACAATGGCTGGCCGTTTGCCAGTGTTTAACATCAGAGGAGGAGGGATGGCGATCATAACCCCCCCCTCCTCTTACACTCACACACTACTCTATCAGTCTCTTTCAGGAGGCATCACGGTCCTCCCTTCCCCGGCAAGTCTGAAGAGTCAGTTATTTAGTGGTGAAATGATGTGTGTGATGATGAAATGAGGGGCTGGAGATAAGGTGAGATTACACACTGAGAGAAAAAGAAGGGAGAGGCAGAGAGAGACAGAGAGGGGCCCAGCCCCTGATGTCTTGTTAAAACGTGAGGGATCAGAAAGAACAACAAATGCATTGCGCGCTGCTAAATCCTGCTTAAATCCGCTGGCATGGGCAGATCTAGCAGATAGCCCCGCTGCTGTGCTCACTGTCTGCGACCACAACACATACACACGCACACACACACACACACACACACACACACACACACACACGTACACACACTTACATAAACACACCCGTGGTCAGTCCGGCTGTCTGGGTTAATGCTTGGCTAACTGGGACAGCAGAGCTGAACCATGTTGACATTTTAAGCCTCAAACAAGTCCAGAACAATGATTCAGCCCGTCTGCCCCCCCATCAGACCGCAACCTCAGCCCATTTTGCTGACCGACTAGCACACATACACACACATGCAGACCTGCATAAACATACACACCACTGCCCAAACACACTGCAAGTACTCAGTGTACCCCCGCCCCCTCTCTTCACACACACTTACACACGCACACTGGGTCTCCTCCTGTTCCCCACCTTTAGTGAATAATAGAGAACAAGAGCTGATCTGATTGAGTTGGCAGCAGAGAGCGAGGTGGAGAGGTACAGTAAGGCCAGATGGATTATCTTAATCCTCCAGTGGATGATCATGGCAGAGCGAAGATGAACCAGGAAGCCTTAACCTCCCGACCTGTGCTCCTGACTGACCCCTGCGCACTGTTTTCCTCCAGAACTCTGACCTCTGAAACGGAGGCAGTGTTGATATAATGTTGAAGCACCAAAAGTATGAAAAAAAAAAAAGAAGAAAAGAATCTGTGGCATTCATTGGATGTAATCCTATCTGTAGCCATTTCTGTGGCAGCCATTTTGTGTATGGCCATCTTGTTTCCCTCCTTGCAAACTTTTGGTATGCTTTGATTCGGATCCAAGTATGGAGTAAGAAACTTTAGAGGATTTGTGTGAAACGCTCTGTGGAGTAACACTGAACAATGTCAAGCTGCTACATGCCGTGTTTTTGTGGGGTTAAATTAACTGTGCTCTTCCTAAAAGCCCATGCCAGACAAATCTAAACCCATAACTCCCATAGCTCAAAGTATTAAGACTGTATAAACTACTATTGAATTATGTGGCTGCTTTTCCAGACTGCCTTAATTATGTGTGAGTAACACTTTGTCTTCTTTGTCTCGTCCCTCAGGTTTGTGGCTGGAAAAGGCCTGGTGATCTACCCAGACATCGGGGACAAGCTGGACATCATCTGTCCTAAAGCGGACCAAGGCAGAGAATATGAGTTCTACAAGTTGTACCTGGTGAAGAGGGAGCAGGCGGAGAGCTGCAGTACCGTCCTCGATCCTAATGTCCTGGTCAACTGCAACAAGCCTGAGAAGGACATCAAGTTCACCATCAAGTTCCAGGAGTTCAGCCCCAACTACATGGGCCTGGAGTTCAAGAAGAACGTCAACTACTACATCACCTGTAAGTTTGTCCTGAATTATTATTATTATTATTATTATTCTTGTTGACATTTCGCTTTTTAGCCTTCATTTAACAAGAGAAGCCGGAACAATCTGAACAATAATCTCTGCTTCACACTCGGTTACTCACAGTCACACCTGGGAGTTTCTTTGTCAAAACTGTATTTTAATGGTCCCTGCAGCAGCTCCATAGCAACAAGTGGCTTGTGACATACCATGCCTTGCTCATGGCACAGTGGCATTGGGTGTTTTTTTTCGTAACTTATAACCACTGTACTGTGGGTAACATTAGTTATACCTCAACCAGCTTTAACATTTAATGCAGCAGTAATAATAGTAATGGAGTTAGCCTATATCTTAAGATGAGGTGTTCTTTCATTTTACGGGTCTGTAATTTAAGAGCAGTTTCTTATCATATCTCAAGCTTACAGAGAAGAACTGTGTGTTTTGGTTCTAATTTAGGGAAAATAAAGACAGGGTCTAGTTGGCACACATTTAATTTCCCAACTTCCAATTAATTGCATGTGTTACCCTGAGAGTCTTTTAGTCAGTGCACAGCAAGTTCAGGTAGATTTGCAAAAATGTAAAATAAGCAACAGGGCAGGACAAGATTTAATATACATGGAGATTTAAGTTTTCCTTTCAGGGAAATTGCTATTTTCCTTGTAAGTAGCACCAAATTATATTGTTCTTTCCTGGAAAACAAATGATTACAAACTGTAAAATGAATGGTGACATAGAAGAACATTTATATAAAGGTTATTCTGTATATTGATCTTCAATTTAGTTTACTATACATTGTACATTATGTACATTTTGCTGATAGTTCTCCTGTTCTTTTACATTTACTTTTAATACAGCATCTTTACTTGTAAGTATTTTGGCTTTGTGATATTACCATATTTACTGAAAGTAAAGGCTCTAAATACGTCCTGTTACAAAACAATATGTAGGCATTCTACACACTTTTTACTTTTTAGATAGAGATTTCTGGGTAATTTATTATTGCTAACTTATTATAGGTAATATTTTGCGTAACCATTGAGTAATACTTTAGCAGTTAAAATTATATTCTGTACCAGTATTTTTGGATTTGCACAAAGTAGATTGTGTTTAACAAGAAAAACAAAAACAATAAAAACCTGAGGCTAGAGTGTTAAATGTTTTATTTACCCTGAGCATTAAATTGTGAATGAAAAAAATATTCCACATTCCAAATCAGTGTTCATACTTTAAACAGTAGAGTATTTAAACAATTTGACATGACCACAATAATTTTATGTTTTAATTAGAATTTATTTATTAAATACAACACATTTAATACATCACAACAGTTAATCAGTTTTTTTGTCTGTGAATAGAAAACAACACCACAGTGGTCGAAGGAAGTTGAGGAAGCTTGTCTCTCTGTTGTTCGTAGACGTGACCTCTGAGTCGCCTGTTGCGATCACCACATGTTCAAGAGGAACTGGTGCAACTCGAACAACAGCAATGTCTGGTTCAATAAAGGGGTTGGGGTCCTCCACCCAGCTGGGTTCTCCCCTGCTCTCCTCTCTGGCCTGAACCTTGAATGCAGGTTCAACAGGTTGTGCCAGTGGTTTTTTAACCACAGCAGTGTCCGGTTCAGTTGAGGGTTTGGGGTCTTTCACCTGGCTGTGTTCTTCAATGACATCCTCCCTGCTCTGAACCTTGGATGCAGGTTCAGCAGGGGCTGTGATCACAGCAGAGTCTGGTGTTTTAGAGAATTTGACGTCCTTTTCCAGGCTGGGTTCTCCACTGCTATCCTCTCTGGCGTGAACCTTGGTAGTAGGTTCAGCAGGGTGTGACAGTAGAGTTTTAACTGCAGCAGTGTCTAGTTCAATTGAGGATTTGGGGTCTTTGTCCAGGCTGGGTTCTCCACTACCATCCTCTCTGGCGTGAACCTTGGTTGCAGGTTCAGCAGGGTATGACAATAGAGTTTCAACCACAGCAAAGATTATATCTGGACTGGGTGTTTGCTGCTCCTCAGAAGTGGTGGCTGGAGATTCAGCCGCAGGTGTCAGATGAGCCGGCACTTTGGGGTTCTGGGGCCGAAACATCTCACAAATCTGTTCTGCGGCGACATCAGCGATTTTACTCAGGAGCACTGGTGCAAAGTTCTTGATCCTGTTCACCAGGATATTGTGTGGGTACATCTGCCTGATCTCTGTTAGGATAGACAGGACCATGTCATCCCTCATGGAGCGGGAGAAGTTGGCCTGATGTCCCATAGTGGTGAGAGCACTGGAGACACGGTCCAAAGTGGCCTTTGCAACCCCAACAGACAGTTTGCTGAGCAGCTGGGAAGGCATGTTTAAGAGGGCGTGAGGGGGAAGCACCCAGAAGCCCTGCAGGACTCTGGGAACCACCTCCATCACCACCTCCTGTGGAGAGAGCACTTTAGAGCTGGATGCCTCCTGCTGTCTCTGTCTCAGGATCTTGGCATAGTCTTTTGCCATACTGAGGACTTTAGGATGTCTGTGGGTTACAGTCAATGAAAATACATTTTCAAACCCTTCAGAATATCACAGACATATTAAAACCAATGTAGTTCAGCTGTTAATAGATAATGTGTTTCTAATGTGACTCACTGAAAATTAGGGGGTATGGCCTCTGGGGACTTGAGGAGCATTTTGGCCTCAAACTCAATATCCCTCATTTTGTTGCTGACGTTCATTGCCCACACCTGGACCAACAAATTAGGTATATAGTCCAGTTATTTCATATTTAGAGATTAAAATCAACGTAATAAAACAAATCATTCCAATCTAATTCAAGTGGTCTTGGGATTCTTGTCTTACCAGCATCAGAAGAGGCCTGGCTTCGTCCTCATCGAAATCCTCCAGCTCAAACGCCCAAAGACTTCAAACAGAAACAAAACAGAAGCATTATCTTTACTGTTACACTTCACTGTAGACAGATTGGTGTGACATGAGAAGAGTTCAAGATGTAGTGGTGGACTGTGTGTTTGTGTGTCAGTAACTCACCGTTCTCTCAGCGTATTTCTGCTCCTCTCCAGAATGAGATCAATCATGTCTTCAGCAGTCACCTGAGATGGGATCTGGTTTTTCTGCTGAAGCTTTAGGAGTTCCATCAACAAAGCAATCTGAAAAACACCAAGGAGATATGTCATCTTTAAGTATGACAAGACAAAGTTTATCAGGATTTACCTGGCATTTTGTGTTGGTGTGGGCTTTGAAGGATAGTAGTTCTTACCTGAGACTTGTAGCTCTTTATATGCCAGCAGAGCTGCAGAGCGCGATCATAGATGGTTGTATCAAACAACACCTTTAAACAAAAGAAGATAATGTTAGTTTTTTTAAAAGTAAACTTGAAGATGTTTAAATCTGCAGTAAAAACCAAACACTCTCAAGAAGGATGCAGCCCTCTTAATTGGGCCTCTGACATACCCTGATGGGTCTGTAGATTCCTCTGCTTCCTTCAAGAAACTCCATATTTAGTTTCTGTATATCACAATACAGAACAAACAGAACAAACAAAACTTTCAAAGCAGCAACTAAAATTTCACAAAGATAAGTTTGACGATAGGGCTGAGAATACAACTTGGTTGCTCTTCCTGGCACAAATGAACAGAGTGAGCTCAGGGTGAAGAGTTTGCAGGTTTTGATGTAGAATGCTGGTTGTTGTGTCACAGTCTAACTGTTCTAGAGCTCAACTGCTGATGTCACACAGTCTGCCAGGTCCCCATGGAAACGCTTTTAATTAAGTATAAACTGTAAAACCACTTTTAAAACACTACTGTGAAGTAATGCATATATAATACTGTATATAAAATGCTTCAACCCCATTAATTACATGCCCAGGTTGTATACCCAGCTAAATCCACTGCTCTATTGCAGTAAAGGATAAGGCTGATGATGGTATGTATTTTTATAATTGTCAACAAATCCCATGAAAACACCAAAACCATAAGCCCCGCATTTCCTGGAATGACATGAACAGTTTTCTAAAATCATAACATGTGTTGTGGTTGATCTGGTCTGAGGGTACTGACAGCTGGAGGCTCTGCAGCATCTGTAATTGATTCCTCTCTGAATCAATGAAATGATCAGAGATGATCTTGGCATTAGGGATGTAATGTCTAAACTATCATGCAACAAGCTTTTCTTTAAGAGCTGCTGGCACAGTGAGAAATCAATAGAGGCTCTGCGGGCCAGCAGAAAAAAAGAGCCACCACCAGTATTCCCTTATGAAGCTTAATATATAATACTGATACATCTATGACATAATTAACCTTTCAACATGTTAAAGTAGCCATAAAAGTCTTAAGTATTAATCTCCTCACATTGCATTCTTTCCCAAATATGGATATAATGCTTCCCTGGATGATTTAACTTCATGTCCGTTTGAACTGCTCAAGAAGATATGAAGTTACATCTCTCCAATCTTAAAATAAAAACAAGCTACAGTATGTTTTACTCTCATAAAATGGCGTCTTTATATCATCTCCCTGCGAAGGAAAAGTCCACGTTAAATTAAGTCTCACATATGTTTTCCTTTTGATCTGCAGCAGTTCAATCGATATTTGCGAACTCTCCCTCAAAGCCAGAATGCAGGGAAGCATGAAGCTTGTGATGTTATCAAGCAGCAATTTTTTGGGGGGCCGCTCCTGTGGCAACATATCATGTGGACTTTAAGAAATATTTCTTTGAGCTTTATTACACCCACATGTCTTTAGAAAACACCTTGGGCACTTTCGGCGTCTGCTCAAACTCTTCCTAGCCGGCTGTTAGCGGGGCTGCTCCACATATTGTCTCCTGATTACATCATAAATATTTTAACTAACTCTATTCGTGACATGTGCGTGGGCGTGCGTCTTCGCTACAGTGTGATCCGACATCAAAGCCAGAACATCAACTAACTTTACTTTAGGTTGAATTTGCTTTTATACGACGCTCTCTTGTGTCTCCGCTGCATAACGACATTCTTGCTGATGTGTGTATTATGCAAGTGCTAAGAATACTTAACACTCACTACATAGTGTTTCAGGCTGTGAACTCATATCTAGAGTCAGTTGTGAGATCACAAATCCTTCACAGGGGAGGCTGGTCGTGCTGGATCCAGCCTGCTGGTGGATCATTATTAGGCTCATATACTGTAGCGTTCTGGTGTCAGCAGTAATTTGGATGTAGTATTTGTCTCTGTATTATGTTAATGTTGTTGTCCTTTGCAACAGGAAGAGCTCGCTTTATTTATTCCACTCCAGCCTGCATGCACACACACACCACGACACACATCATCTATCATTTAGATAATAGCCATGCGTCTTTGCCGTGTGTGTTTGTAATATGTGTGTGTTTTCTTGTGGGAGCAGGCGACGGAGAGCGAGCACCTCCACTGAACTCACTTTTCCTGCTTTTCTTGTTTAGCAGGATCCACATTGTGTTTGTGTTTGTATTTGTGTGTGTGTGTGTGTTGAAGCCCCTTTAGGCCAGCTTATCCCCGCCTAGAAGATGTGAGTGCGTTATCCCACCGTCTCTGCTGTGGATGTGGTCCAGCCGGCCAGCAGAGCGGTGTAAATCTCCTCGGCCTATAAAGACCCGGCTTATCTGACCTGATTAACGGTCGAATGTGGCAGACGCTGTTTGAGACGAGAAGAAGATGCATAGGGAGTGGACATTCCACTGAATCTTCCAGCAGGGTTTTTCTTGTCCCCCGGCCTCCACTCTGACTACACGGCTCCGTTTGTCTTTCATCCCCCACCCCCACCCTTACTTGTGCTTGCTCCTTCCAAGGGGGTAAAGTAAGCAACAAATGGTGTGCGTGTGTGTGTGTGTGTGTGTGTTTGTGTGTATACTTGTTTATGTGTGTGTGTCCCGTGCGAGCCGTGTCACAGCAGGGGATCCCGTCCGCTCGGTCCCGTCCATCCCGGCCCTGACTCTTGACAGGAGTCACAGGGAGGGGTGAGGTCAAAGGTCAAAACTCATGCGCAAGAGGTCGCAGAAACACAGCATGGGTTCAGTAATGATAACCCTGCACTGATCTAAACCCCAGACCTAGCACCAGGTTGTGCTGTCCATCAGTACCCTGGACCCCCGATGTGCACACACACACACACACACACGCACATATATACATACATATATATACATACACCTTCCCAACCCCCCTGTGTATGAGCGGATAAACTGGTTGTATTTCATTGCGTTGTCTAAACACAGGATATGGAATGAGCTGTTTGTGAGGAAAATGGCTGCGCTGTGTTTGGAGGTTAAAGTCAGGAGAGAAGTGATTTTAGACAGGAGGCTTTTAAAGCGAAGGAAATATAATGGAGAAAATGAGCAACAGAGCGGGAAAGAGAGAGAAGGGACAAGCATACATATATATACAGACAGTCTTTATACGTCCCCAGTGGAGCCAGAAAAAGTCCCTCCATTTTCTCTCCCATTCGCCCCTCATTGAAATAATGTACCATGACTGCTCGGTGATATGCTTTCGGTGGTTAGCCGGGCCGGTGCGTCTCTGTTCTATATAAGGGTAAGGCCATGAGGCAGTAAACAGAGGCAGCCTGTCGTCATGCACCCCTCTTCTCTCTTGATTTCCTGTGTAGCGGGGCAGGGTAAGCCTGATCCTTCCTGACAGCTGTCACTCTCCATCTCAGTGTACCATCGTGGTCTCTGACACACACCGACTTCCCCACCAGAATACTGCTGCAGTGGAGCACATGCTATCTCACCTCCAGAAGATTGCCTTAGTAAAATACATGCAGCAAACAGCCAAGTTGTTTTCATTCTTCGCCACCTAGTTTCTTTGACTTTGCAGGTAAATCCAGCGGAACTCCTTCCACTTTTTTTAGTATGGAAAACACAGAGTGACTGATAAGCACTTCATTGTTCATGGATAAATTGGAAATGGAAAATCTCTATTTATTTCCTGACTCGTTTAAACATGGGTGCTTACCCAGTCTTTGAAAAACAATACCTCAGAATATATCTGACAAATCGCATTTGACACTGTGGGATGATCTTTCTGTGGTGCTCACACCTGACAGGATTAAGGTTAGGAGGTGTGCTGCATATCACTAACATTCATGCTCCTCAGCGTGGGCTCTTCCTCTGCATCGCTGTTATTTTTTCCTCTAGCATCCTACACATTATACACCCCTCCATCCATCAAACAACCCCCCCCAAAGGAGTCCTCTATTCGGCAATATGCATCCAACACTATCTTGCTTTTACTTTCCGACTCAGCTTTTCTACCTTTTATTTGCCCTTGGGAGAGGCTGAAGGTCAAGTTTGAAATCCCTGGCCCGGCTGCAGCGGATCACAAGATCCGCCCCTGCCCTACATTTGTAAGGATGTAAACACTCCAACATATGTGCACACGCGTGCTCCCACGCAGGTACTCGCGGTAATAATGCAAGTGAGCTCAAGACTAAACACACACACACACACACACACACACACACACAAACACACCTAAGTGGAAACTTGTGCGGAGTCAAATAAATATAAACACTGGTAGGCTCATAGCTCGATTTAAGTGCAATAACAGTAATCTGATTAGGAAAAGAAAAAAGTTAAATGTCATGTTTTAGAGTTAACATAAAATTACCATAATCAAATCTCAGCCACTTAGAAAAAAAAAGGCAATTGCGTTTGTCAGCGGCACATTTGAGAAGGACAAAAGGCATTTTGATCGTCAGATTATAGAGATGCAAATAACTCACGCATTTCTTACTCGCAATTACATGAATTTTTGTTGAGGAACAATAACTGTTCACATCTGGTAACCTCCCTCTGTAAAACCACACTGAAATATTTTAATTACAAGCAAGAGACACTGTGCAGGATTTTCCTTTTTCAACAATTATGGACTCTCCCACGTAGTTGCCATCAATAAAGAACAAAGGACACATTGTTTTATTGGGTCAAAAAATCACTTACTTTGTCCATTTTAAATGCTATGGTATATATCATGGGATCAAGAAATATTAAAGCTCAAAAACTGTTTCATCACTTTATTTCCCATGATTGTAGAGGATACTGTTGTATAAAGGTGTGTCACATCATCCTTACCTTTAAGTTTTGTCAGTGCTGTGTTGTTATAGTGTATGTCACGTTTTTCAAAGAGTAAATTATTCAAAAAAAGCTAAATTCTTGAAGAAGTGGATCCACATAGGAAGTCGGTGGTGGATTGACTCGGGAGTATCTGTCACTGATGTTACCTTTTAGAGTTTTAAGTAGCTAATCAGGAAGCCTTAACGGATTTCATTTTCAAAGTAAACCCTGCTAACAGGTCAGGTTAGCGCCGGTGAAGCAGCATGGCCTGGGATAAGGAGATTTACCCCCCACCCAACAACCTCCCAACCCTTCAGCCCCCCAATGAGTGAATATAGCCCAGTGTTTATTAGAGTGCCAGTGTAATATATGACTTTCTGCTTGCTTTGCAAATCTATCCAGGCTGCCTCTGCTACTTCTCCTCTGGATATTTCATTCAGAGAGGGTTAGCAGGCACAGCGTTATTGTCGCTGGTTATTGCCTTTCGTTTATTACAGAGGAGTTTGTTTAGAGTGGAGGGGCGGCGGCAGCGGTGGGGGGGCTGGGTCGGGAGGTGGGGGGGGAGGTGGACGGTGGGTAGGAGGGACATGAGGATTTTCCTTTAGAGGGAGGGCTGGTTCACGTGGCTGTACCAGTGAATGGTAACCATTGGTTACGGCTGAACCCGTCGCTGCTAGATGAAGCTGATATATTCATTTATTCATCTCAATTAGTCCGCTCCGTGCATCTCCAAACGCAGACACTCATCCCTCCTCGGCTGTGCTCCATGCTTATCTTATTAGAATATTTTATCCTGCGTGCAAGGCCTCCCTCTTTCTCTCTCTCCCTCTCTCCCTCTCTCTTCTTCTGTCACCCCTTACTCCTCCAACCATCCTTTTCTCATTCCATTATTCTGCTCTCACGTTTGGAAGTTGTTTGTGTGAGTGTGTGTGTGTGTGTGTGTGTGTGTGCGTGTGTGTAGTTTCTGTGGGAAGTCTGTGTTCAAGTCATTTTTGTTAACTGATAGCTTAGATCTCCTCTCAGCACACAGACCACGAGAGACCACAGAGCTAACTCTGCGAAACAACAACACTGTTGATTTTTGTTTTCGTTTTTCTTCTCTCAACTAACACAAACTCATTTGCTGAATGACTCTTGTCTCTATGAGCGATTTTCAATTATTGAAAGCAGCTTCCTGGTTTTCTTTAATTCCATCCGCCATGCAGAAACCAGCTCTGTGGTTTTGCAACCCTAAAATAGCTTCAGGCAAAAGGAGAGGAGACATCTTAAGACTGCTGGAAAGATGCGTGTTTGGAGTAGAGTCCATAGTGATTAGGAAAAGTAAATGTAGGACACGAGAAGATGAGCATCATTGTCCATAAGGCAAATTGTAACGGACAATGGTGTATCGCTGTATAAAAAAACATAAGCGTAGGATAAAACAATGACAGCCCATAATCTAAAACACTCTGGAAATGCATATTTCCCTTTCCATCTGAGATGTCTGAGGTTGTTTGCCCTCTGCTTTGCCAACAACACATATTCTCAGTGTCTTTCTTCTCTGGCCAATAGCTAAGCTCAAATCACAGCTCTCTGTCTGTCAGACTGAGCTCGCTCTCCCTCTCCACCATCCCTAGAACAGTGGTTTCTCTTTTCCAAGGCACACTCTGAAATGGCTTTGTTTTCCGACAGCCATTCAGTGGCACCCTCAACCTGGGCCTGCCAAGAAGTCCGCCTCCCCGAGCTGGAGCCCGGGCTTGTTTACACAAACTCATCGGAGAAATATGGATGTATAATTATAGAGGTTGTTAGTTTTAATGTCGCATCCTTGCTATGGAAACCACTGCATGCTTGGTCAGCTACACTGAGGGGTGGCTGATGAAACCCTGACCGGGGATGGCGTGAACATTTCTGCGGAAAACGTTTTGGGGGAGCAAGAGAGAAAAAGGAGCTTCTTGATGGAATCGAATCAGCGCCGAGCAAAGCAAACAAACATGAATCACAAGGCGGTGATAGAGATTGCTGTGGTTGTCCAACGCATAAATACAGAGTCTAAATACTGCTCTGCAGGCCAGGACCAAGCCCGTTTCTGTGAATTCAGCTCGGTGGCAAAATGTCCATGTTCCATTCCAGCACGACCGCAGGCACACAAACACAGTAACAGGAGCAGACAAACACACAAGAGGCGTGTGTGCGCACAAACACACAGGCATAAATAAGCACAAAGCCACATAAGCAAATTCAAATATATATATACTCATAAGCTCACACAGCATGCAAATAGATGCTCCCAAAAAAAAAAAAACACACACACACACACAATGCGCTCGCACACGTCCATCCTCCTCTCTGCACAGATTTGCTTGCGTAATAGAAGCTGCTGTATGCATTGTGCATTTGTTAATGCACATTCAAGAGAACTTAGCTGAGCACAAGATGCTCTCAGTCAGCGGTCCCATGGGTACGAATGTGTGTGCTGTAAGTTTGTGCATGCGTACCATGATGGATGCATAGATGGAAGCGTCATGTCTTCAAATAAATGCGTGTTGTGTTTGAGTTCAGGCTGTGCCGCCTCTCACACAGAGTTGATGATTTCGTAGATGGCGACGGAACGATTTTACCTCTCGTTCCAAACCCACAGGTCCAATTTCTTTCTCTCTTTCTGCTCCTCTCTCCCTCTTTTTTCCTTCTGCAACTTAATCTTTTTCTCCCTCTGCCTTTCCATTCCACCTATTTTCTCTCTTCCTTAGATCTTACCCTCCTCCCTCCCTCCCTCGCCTGCCTCCTCCGCCTCTTCTCTCCTGCACAGTGACAGATCCTTCAGGAAATTGTTTCGAGTCTGCCAGACATTTTTGTGTTGTGGCTGTTTATTTGTGCTGGGGGCACAGGGGTCCGGAGCCTCAGTCTCTCTCCGCTCTCGGACTAGAGGTTAAGCTCCCGAACTCTTTCACCGCCCTGCGCCAAAAAACACTGATCCTCGATCAGCGTGGCTTTACCGTGTAACCGATACCAGGGATGAGGATAGAGGAGCACCAGAGAGGATGTAATCAGTGTGTTTACGTGTGTGTGTGTGTGTGTGCGTGCGTGTGCGTGTTTGTATATGTGCGTCAGCTGCTGGCTTTGTGTGTATTAGGATGTAATCAGCAGCATTTTTTCTGTGGTCTGCTGTGCTCTCTGATTGGGGTTTTGGCGAATAACAGGGGAAGGGAGGAAGAGTGTGTTTCTTTTCCTGCTTCTTGTGTTGCAGCCTGGCCTCAGAGCTCGGAGGAGCCTTCGCTGTGGTTTGGAGCTGCACTCGGAGCTCTGGCACTTTACACATCAGCTACATCAGAGCCTCAATCTATTATATATCTGTCTGTCTCCATGTCACCATGTGTCTCTCAGTGTGTGTGTGTGTGTGTGTGTGTGTGTATCTGTGTGTGTGCGTGCATTAGAGCTGCACTGACTTGTGTCCCATGTTGGCTGCAGTCAGCTTTGTTCAGTCGACTCTATGTTAGCAGGTACAGAGGATTCCCTGAGGGTTTAGGCACACGGGCTCACACATACACACTCACACAAGCATGCACATGCACGGTCACAGGGACACACGCACACCCACACACCTGTGCACTATCCTCTCTCTCTCTCTCTCTCTCTCTCGCTCTGCGTCTCTGCCCTGGTCGTGTCTCTTGCAGATTTTGATTTTTTCAGACAACAGATGGGCTGACATCGACTCACTCCTCTTTAACAAGTGAAGTCTCTGTCTCTCTGACATCTCTCTCTCTCTCTCTCTCTCTCTCTCTATTTGTCCATCTCACTGTCTTTACTGCCTGTCTGCGCTGTAATCTCTCCAGTGCTAAAACGTTTATTCAACCACTCATGAGGCATTTATCAAGCAAAAATCTTAAACGTTCGCTCGTTCCAGCCTCCCAGATGTGAGGGTTTGCTGCTTCTCTGTGTTATACATCACTGTAAATTAAATAGATTTGGGTTTTGAACTGATGGTTTTACATTTGGAAACATCACCATGTGCTCTGGGAGATTATGATAGCCGTTTTTCATTGTTTTCCGTCTTCTTCATGACAAAAATAGTTAGCTGTAGCCCTAAATCTTTCACTTTTTGTTTTCCTCTGACCTGAACATCACACAGGCAGTTTCAATAGCCTGAAGGCAGCTTTCTCACTTGAGCCTTAACGCCTGCTCTGCCTCCCCTCGCACATCACATCACTGTACCGTTCCCTGTCCCTTACTTAGAATAGCCTACCTCCTTGGGTTTGTTTCCATTACCTATTTGAGATGGGAAGTGCTGAGCCTGCGGTAAGAGTTATTGTTTGTTTGTTTGTTTGTTTCCCATCCTTGATGTGTGTTATTGTGCCGAGGAACACAGGGCTGGCTCAGTTGTCATAACTCTCTTCTGGAGGCCAGATTGAAAAGGTCAGTGAAAATGAAGCTCCACAGAGGATGAATGGACACAGTGTAGGAGCTCCACACAGACACAGTCGAGCCTCACACACATGTACACACATCTAAACACATTTGCATAAACTCACACAGAGTGAGACACATGCATACACACACACACACACACACACACACACACACACACACACACACACACACACACACATACACACAGTCCCTGTGAGCACATTTTTTACATGCACCAGCATGAGCAGCGAGTTCTCTGAGGATATATCGGCCTCCGCTGTTCATGTTCGTTAACTTGTTCCAGGGCTTCGGCTCTGATTTCCCTTTGGGGGGAGTTTGCTCACAGATTAGCTCTTTAGTCAGTCTAGTTTTCTGGAGCCTCATGGCCTTTGACATGCCACGACTATCTCCCACCACATTCCGATCTATCCCAGCGCTTCTTTTATCAGGCAGCGCAGGCTGATTTGTGGCTCGTGGACCTTCAGATCGAGCAGGGCGACTCCTCTCTGGAGTCCAGAGTCCCATATCACCTTTGTAGATGACCACAAAGGCCAGAGAGAAGACGGAGAGGATCAGTTTTATCATCTGCTGGGATTTAGCGAGTGAACCATGGTTCACCTCATGTGATTATCAGTGCAAATGAAGCAAGACGAAAACATCAATGAGCCTCCTGCTGAGGAACAAACTCACCAAGAGACTCTCTGTGGGCATCTGTCAGCTGATTACACATGTAACCTGACAATACCAATACCACCCACTAATGTGGATGTTTTTGAGGAAAACTACTGAGATTTATAAAACGCTAAGCTTAACACAAAGGCATTTTTATGGAAACAATAATGGGATAATCAGAGCTCTATAGTCTGTTTTCTCTCTTGACAACCTGTAATTTTGCAAGTTTTATTACAAAGAGAAGGAGCTCAGAACATTGTAGTTTGTTTATTCATTGAGTGTTAGTGAGAGCGTTCTGAATGCATTTGCTTTGGAGGCAAAATAGTTTTCAACAATGAAAATGCAGAAAAATATCACATCATGAAACCAGCGATTCCCAACCAAAGAATGGAGACTCAACAAGTGGTCCTGAGAAAAATCAGAGGGGTCACAAGATTATTAAAGAGGATAAGGGTAAGAAAGAAAAGATAGATTTCCGTTACACAAAAGTGATATTTTGTTACTTTTCTCTTATGAATAATGAGTACTTTCGCCTCTTCAGGCCTCTTATAACGAGACAATCTGAGACGGAAAAATCTCCTATAATTTGTGGTGAGGGGTCACAAGTCAAAAAGGTTGGGAATCGCTGACACAAATCATTTAAGTTGGCTCGCTGCTAAGCTTCGTGTCTAAGGCTGCACTTCCTGTGCAGTAGCTGTGTCACAGTAAGAGTTTCGTTGCTTCGTTTTATATTAATATGAACATGTAACTGCATAATTACAAAATATTTTTTTTCAGTTTGTGAAAAGGGCCTGACACAATATGTAGATCCATTTGTAATAATTGAGAAGCAAGGGAACAGCAAAAACTAATTTCATAGATAGATAAATAAATAGATACATACATAACTAAAGCTTCGATTAACGATTAAATAGTAAATAACTCAAAATATTTCATCCACAACAAAAGTTCCCCATGTTTTATCCCCATCCGATACATCAAATTATTTGTCCCTATTTTGTCACAAATGGACATATTTTTGCAGCCATTTGGTAGCAGTAATTTCAGGGCAGTTACTCTTAATATTCTCAACAGATACTTATCTCTTCTCTCAGTTTCTCTTGGCATTCTCCCCAACTCTCTCCAGTATAAAATGATGGTTAATAGAGAATGAAAATTGAATAATATGCTCCATTTCTTTGTGTAGAATTTCCCAGAATGATCTCAACTCTGGGCATGACCAAAGGGTGCGTCTGAGGTAGAGCCTGTATGGCTCTTAATTTGAAGCAGCAGCAGAAAGTGATCAGTCAGTCTCACAGAATCTCCAGAAGAAATTAGGGTAGATGGGGGAACTGGTGAGGGAATACAGGAGCAGAAGAAGTCATGTCGACTGACTGTTGATGTGGATTAATGGGCCGCTGGTCGATGAGTGTGGGCATCTCGCCCACTATCTTCTGTGCTAAGAGAAACACAGGGTCAGTGATGGGATTAATGAAATACTAATGTCTAACTCCCCTTTGTCTTTAACAAGGATAAAACTCTTTGTACTCATTGTTCACTACGCACACAAGCTCACAAACAAGCCCTGCGCACACACACACACACACACACACACACACACACACACCCACACACACACACACACACACACACACACAGACACACACACACACACACCCCCACACACACATACACACACACACACTGGTTAAGAGCGAGATAAACAGTAACTCCGCAACTCCCACATGTACAATATTAACCTTTAGCTTTAGCGCGTATGTGTGCTTCAGCATGTGTTGCATCTCTTCTAACCTTTAGCTCTGACCAATAGGAAGGTGAAATGCCAGTTTTTTTCTCTCTGACCCAGTTTCCCGCCCGCTTATTTCTCTGAACACGCAACATTTCAGCTGCTATTAGTCAAATGATGCACTGTCTCAGACGAGAGTTCAGAGGCGTGTGTGTGTGTGTGTGTGTGTTTGTGTGTGTGTGTGTGTGTGTGTGTGTGTGTGTGTGTTTGTGTGTGTGTGTGCTGGGTGTGTGTGCTGGGTGTTTTGTGTTTGTGTAGCTCTCAGGGCATGTTTGTTCACCTGTTAGTTTTGTGTATTCAAGGGTGTTAATGTGTGTGGGCCTACTAGGGTTGTAGCAGTTGAAATAATTGTCTAATTGATGGTGAGCAACGTTTACAGCGAACAAAGAAAAATAACAGTCAGAACCATCTGAAGGGTTCCTTTTCCTTTTTGTGGTTGAGCATTTAGATGTACACAACGGCTGGTCAGCTGAAGCAAGAAAAGAGCGACTCCAGGCCAGGCTTCGTCTTCTTCAGGCTGTTTTTCCCCCTGCATATGGTTTGTGTAAAATTGCTGAGGTTTTCTGCGGCTGCAGCTCAGTGATATCGGTGAAAAGAGCCATTACAGCCAATTAGCTACTCTGTCATTAGGGAGGGTTGTGTGGGCTACTGGCAACTTCTCCACACAACAGAATACATTATAGCTGGTAAAGTTGAAAAAGCTAATATCTAAAAATGTTCCATATTGAGAACAACAGAGTCACGCTAGGCTTGAATTTCACAGTCACAGTGTGGTTATGAAATTAATATTGGATGCTTTGGCTGCTGTCGTCGCTTCTCATAACTTTAATACTATATGCAACAGCTTATAGTATTATAAACTATAAGTCCCCCCCCCTTCCTCAGGTTACTCTGTTTTATTGTGGCAATCGACTGCATTGAGAATTCTATGATCTGCACTCCCCCGGTGCACACCTGTCAGATTATGTGGGTTTCAGCTTAGAAGCGTGCATGCACATTTTTAACAGGCCTCCTTCATTTTGTGAGTGTTTGTGTGTGTGTGTGTGTGTGTGTGTGTGTGTGTGTGTGTGTGGCGGGCAGGAGGGGTGGAGGGGGTGGGGGGTTGGGGGGCAGTGAGTGCAGGAGAAAGGTTCAGGATGCGATGTGCTCGAAGATGAGTCTGTCTACATCTGTCATGTTGGAGTGCGCTCAGTCTGTTCATGTTTGAGACAGATGACTTGCTCTGCTCCCCAAGGTCCTCCTGTTATTCTGCATCCTTTATCTCCTACTGATCCGACAGACGGCCTGCACCGTGTGTGTACTTCTGTTTGTGTGTAGGCGTGGGTGTGTGTGTATGTGAAAAGTCCCCATGTGCGCATCCTGTCTTATGTGTTTCCTTGTGCTCTCGTGTACAGGACAATGTCATCCTCTGTTTTTGTGTGTGTGTTTGTGTGCGGATACACAGAGAAATTTTGTGCTGTGGACAGGAGCACAGGGTTTTGCAACATGCCGATTTGGGAAATAGGGAGTGGAAAGTGCAGCAGTGTAAAAGCTCTGCCCCACTGGATTCACCGGAGAGGTGACACACAGGCACCCGCAGCTAAATGATGCAGAAGCTCTCTGTGTCTGCAAGCTGGGAGTGTTGTACAGACACGCGCACACTCGCTGATACACACACGCAGACACTTTGGGAGCCGCTGACAGGTCCTCTGCAGAGGTTAAAAGCTGTCATAAGTAGTCTTGAAGCACTAGCCCAGTGGTGCAGGCCATGGAAGTCCATAATGCCCAACCTTTGGCTCAGTAATCTGGGACTGCTTTGAATGATGTCCAGGAACCACATACACGCACACACACTACGCGCACGAACACACAATAAAAAATCACCAAGGGAAATTCACATACTCCCAAACATTTGTACGCAGGCAGATATCTGTCCAACCAGATACACACACTCCAATAAACACAAATACATACACACAACTCTACACAGAGATGCTCAAATGCACACATTTGCACAGAGGCCAAAATGCACACAAGAGACTCGGGGGACAATGTAACAGAAATGGCGAGGTGAGTGTGAGTGAGAGGGAAGCAAGCTGGCAACCACACACACACAATTCAGCATACACATATGCTTCCTCTGCTTCACAAAGAGAGATCACCTCCCACTTCTTCTTTTTTCCAAACTGAGCTCTCCTCCTCCTCCTCCTCCTCCTCTTCATCTCAACTCCTCACTTCATCACCTCCTTCCATATTCCCCCACTGACATATGCACGCACAGACAGCCCCATCCACCGTCCTACACACACTCACACTCACACACACACACACACACACACACACACACACACGTGAGCACACTTCAGACAGATCAAGTCTCACTCCTCCCCGGCTTGCACACTCGCTCGTCTTCAAAAAAAGGAATCTCCCGCTTCCTCTGCCGCCCCTCCTCACCCCACACTCCTCTTTCCATCTACTCTCTAAACACCCCAACCCCCCCCCCCCCCCCAGCCTCCCAACTACACACACACACACCTCGCCACTTCACCTCCCTCCCTCACCCCTCTGCAGCACTACCCACCCCTCCTCACCCCGCCCCGCGCTATCCCATAGTGCTCTCTGCTGGGAGGATTTAGAGGTACCCTGTAATTTTGGTGCCGGAGGAGCTCTTAAGTCCTGCCTGATCTTCTGGCTACACAGGCAGCCAACGTGTGTGTGTGTGTGTGTGTACACGTGAATATGTATTTGTGTGTGTGTGCATGCACATATCAGTGTGTGCTTCAGTGTGTGTTTGCTACTGTGGGTCCAAGTGCTTACATGTCTGTATTTTTTTCCTGCAACCATTTCCAAGTGTGGCTGTATTTGTGTGTGTGCAGCCGTGCATGTTGTTGCTTTTTGCTTTTGTGTGTGTGTGTGTGTGTGTGCGTGTGTGTGTGTGCATGTGTATGTGTGTGTGTGAGAGAGAGAGAGCAGTCTAATCAGTACACAGGAGAGGAGCTCCCCCTCTGGCTGTATACTGAAGCAGTGAGCTCAGCAACAGTTGTGTGCATTGGGCCGCTAACCATCTTAAACCTTGACACTAATGCTGCTACCTTCTTACCGTACGCGCAGCAAAGCGGCTCCTGGGAACAGGCAGCACGCAGCGATGTTAGTGCAGCTACATGATGATGCTTTGCAAAAAAACAAAATGAGGGGAAAAAAAGCAGTTATTCAACACGAAGATTAGAAAATCATCTGTTTCCATGCACATTACTCAAAACCACATTTATTTTAACCTAAATTCAATATTGGATTTTCAAAAAAGCATGAAAAATGTACGACACTAGTGTCATAGATATGGCTTTTTTTCTATTGTCTGCCGAGTTCTATTATCGAAGAGAAACACGCGAAGAAAACACTGGCTGAGCCGAGTGCGCCTAATTCATCTGAGATGATATGAAAAGTCTGAATGAATTTTCTTTGCCCATGCCAAACCTGGAGGTGGAGGCGGAGGAGGCTACGTGGGAGAGACGGCAAGCGAGGGGTTGGAGGTTGATTACTGATTTCCATTTCTATTTCTAGGACAAAGAAATGGAGGGCTGATGGGCTGGGACATCTATTTAGATCCATTTCATTCTGCCATAATCAGGCTTTAGCCATGCCCTAATACTCAGGATTAGAAAAGGTTCAAAGTGCAAACATCTAGATCCCCTAGTATTATTCCAGTCTGCCAACCTCACTCTGTATGTGTTTGCGTGTGTGTGTGTGTGTGTGTGTGTGTGTGTGTGTGTGTGTGTGTGTGTGTGTGTGTGTGTGTGTGTGTGTGTGTTTGCATGCATGCCAGATCTGCTGGGGAGGGTTATCTCTGGAATCAGGCCCATAAACCTAATCTAACCCTCTCTGTGCTCATTCAGGAGTGAAATATTTTGTGCAAATAGGCTCTCTTTTCCTTCTCCCCACTTTGACTCTGGTTCCCTAATGTAAACAAAAACCGAGATAGGAAACGTCGCAGGTATGAGAAATAGCCATTTCTGTTGTGACGCTCTGTTTGGTGCAAGACACACATACCTGACAGGCTGTGTTCAGCTCCCTGCTTTGCCTCAAATGGATGAAACAGTTCTGTGTGCTGGTGTTTTTCCTTGATGCTAAGTGTGAGTGATCAGATCGCGGTTGTGCCTGTTTATGTATTTAGCTTTTTTTTTTTTTTTCTGGTTTGAAAATGTAGACATTATTATTGGCGGTTACTGTGACTACCCGCTGCCTGCTTGGCTCGTCTAAGTGGAAGTCTGAATGCTGTGGAGAATGGGGGGGCGGTGTGTGAAAGGTAGCCAATGAATGTCACCTCTCATCCACTTTCTCATTAAACAACCTGCTCTCTGTCTGTCACATGGGCTGTATCTATCCCCTCGTTCAGTGCTTTGGGCAGATGTTGCGCACGCTGGCACGCACGCGCACGCATAGACACTGGCGCGCATGCACGCCCACACACACACACACACACACACGTGCACACAAGCCCATTGCGCTGTATGAAAGCAAAACCCTCCTGGGCTGGACAGGAATAATAAGCAGCAGATGATTCATGATGGAGATGGGGAATGTATTCAGCAGGACCACCTGAGTGACCTCATTTAGCAGACCTGAGAATAAATATAGACCACCGCATCGCACTCTAGCCTTAGCTTGTGTCGTCTCGGCCAGTCAGCACTGCATCTCTCACACATCTCCCACTCTTCTCCTCGGAGCACCTCGGGGAGTAGACCTTCCTCTCTACCCTGAATGTCCTTGTGAAATCTGTGTGCATTTGTGTATATGGAAGTGTGTGCATTCATATATGCATGTTAATGTGTCAGCAGTAGTGGTACGTGTGCAGTGTTGGAGCTGGAGCTTTTGTTGCAGGCCAGCTATTTCCCTTGTATGGCTTTCACTTGGCTGATACATTTGTACTGTAGATATTTCCCAACATCAACATTTGGCACCTGGTTTCTCTTATGACTTCAGCAGCTGTAGATCTTTTGTTCTCTCACTAGTCACTCTGTGGCCAATGATCCACACCCACAAAGAGGGCCTTAAATCACACACAAAAACCCCTCTTTGGAGCCGACCGCTTTATTAAATGAAAAAAAAGCAACATTCCTTCATGCAATGACCAGTTCTTTCGGTATTCTGGACCGCTAACGTTGAACTGGTTTGCTCCACTAAATCATTAGCAGCAGACTGGGAGCTTCTTTGTTCTTGGTCCTGTTGTTGCTTTATCCCCTTGTGTTTTTATCTCCGCTGAGACACACAGGAAGACCCAATTCCCCAGTTTCCTCTTTCCAAAACATGACATGACCGTCGGCCTTTTAATATCTGGAAATCCAGATTTGGATTAACGTCAGTATGCCGGGATGAAACGAGAGAGAGAGGGAGAGAGAGGGTTAGAGAGGGAGAAAAAATTGAGTGAGAGAAAGAGGAGATAAAGTGAGTGAGAGGCTTTCAGATTAAAAAAAAAAAAAGCTGGCAGTATGTCCTTGTTGTGGAGTAGGGTTTTGGGAGTTTGAGAATCGTGGCTGGCAATCATCTTTTTTTTTTTTTTTTGAGTGAACTCTGACATGATAGATGTAAGTACACTGATACCAGACAGAGGTTAGAATGACAAACACAGGAGAGCATGGTACTTAACAGACTGCAAGACATTTTTTTTTTACGCACTCAACAGTTGTTCCTGTAGTCGATTTCCATCTTGAATATTGCTTAAAAGATGGATTCACATAAGGAAATGTGGTTAAAATTGGACACGGTTAATCGGATTATGAATTTCCAGCGGTACAGTAAAGGCTTTGAATTATTTGACGTTTTAAATGGCCTGAATACAAACAACGTATAAAGTGGTCATCTCTTTATAAATCCAGCTCTCTTTCAGTTTTTAGCCTAAACAGAGGCCTCCAAGGGCCAACTTATCATCATGCCACATCAGTAATGCAGGAGCCTGTGCAGCCAGCCTGAAGGAATAGTTAATTTAGATGACAGAAGCAAGTTAACACTGAGAAGATTTGCTCTCCGTGAGTGGATAAAATTCATAGCATGACGCTCACTCTTAGTCAGATTATTCAGCGCCTTTGAGCTCGATCTTCAAAGAGCTAATTTTTGTATAACCTTGCCCTGGAAATTTAAAAATTGAAAGAAGAGGAGAAATTGGGTGGAAAATGGCAGGATGAGGTTAGCACGTGTGGCAGCGTCTGGGCCGCTCTTGGCTGAGAGTCAGTGTGCCTTTAAGACTGGAAACAGGCTGTTCACCTCACTGTCTTTGAATGTTCCCTTTAGCAGAGACATGCTCCCTGCATAGACTTTACATAAATCATAAGACTCACTTAGCCTTGAGTGTTCATTCACATTAATGTCCCACGTAAATTTTCAAATCTTTTTGTTCCTGCTCTGCACTCGGGCCCCGCCGGCCCCTCGTATATATATACCCCCGTATATATTTCAGTGTCCGGTTCACTCAGTCATGTTGAGTCTAGGGTGGGGGGAATTTGCCAAAAGAGCTCCTGACACGATGTTATCACAATCATTCTCGCAAATTATCACGTACTCCAGCCGCACTAACAAAATGTTGTGGTTCTCTTTGTAATTTAGAGCTTGAGTATGATCTGATAATGTAACATAATATTAGTGCTATTCATTATTTAGTTTTCTTCAATTTCGCCAGAGAACAAAGCTGAAATCCCACAGGGAAACAAAATGTCAGCATTAATAATGCTTAGGAATGACAAGGCATGAATCAACTAGATGAGCCTTTCCGTAGCTGCAGAGCCAGATTTCCACGCTGCTTGGTACAACATCAGTTTATATCAGGGAAATACATGTAGAAACATCGATACATCGTGCCAGCAAGGCAAGTAACTCAATGTTTGGAGTGCATTGTTTGGACCCCCCCCCCCCCCCCCCCACACACACACACACACACACACACACACACACACACACATCTGTAGCCGAGTCTGCCTCTCATTGTGTCATCATTAGATAAGCACCCTCTCCAAGACTATCTCATCATAATGAGGGTGCCATCTGAAGCAATCACCCAGGGAGATGGTCATTGAGTTAAGAGGGAGGGAAAGGGAGGGGTAGAGCCAGATAGCACAGATAAAAAACTAAATGATGTGAGCGGAAAAACAGGGAGAGAGAGGAAGAGAGGAAAGAGAGAGAGAGAGACCAAGATGGATAATGTGAGGAAGAGAAACAAAAGCATTTCAGAGGAAGGGAGAAGTTAAACCAGCAGAAGCGGAGATGGAGAGCATTTGGGGAATTCCAAAATTAGAGCTGCCATCGCATGCGCCCACACAGACGCACGCCCACACACACACACACACACACACACACACACACACACACACACACACACACACACACACATATATATACACATACACATACACATACACAACTGCCTTGTGCTTAGCCGCTCAGTGTAAAGGTCAGAGTCACACTCTGTCTCCCTAGGTCATTATCATGGGCCCTAAAATAGACAGCCAATTGTGTCACAGTGTCTGAAGTGAATGTGACATTGAATAAACAACCCTCGACCCTGAGCTCCTCACTCAAGTCAGAGCTGAACACACACTTTAAAAACAAATGGGGAGAAGCTGACACACACACACACGCACACACACACACACACACACACACACACACACACACGCGCTCTAATTTATAAATGTACACACATATATGCACGCACGAACATTAAGGGAGGCATTTAGCTCTCAGCACTACCAGCAAGTAATGACACATGTGGCTCAGAGGGAGTAAGCTGCTGGAGGACTTGGCAAGCAGCTGGAACTCTCGCTGGCATGTCTCACTGCTAAACTATGCACAGACAGAAAACACACACACACACACACTCTCTCTCTTTCTCACACTCACACTCACACTCACACACACACACATACAGGTCTGTCCATGTTCCTCCTCTCCACCTCAGCGCCCACCCTCCCTCAGTAGCTTCTAATGTTGTTCCATTCATTTGACTTCACTTTATTGTGTTAATGAGAGATACCGTTGAGAGGAGCTGCCGGTTGATTGAGGGTGAGAACGGCTAATCACTGGAACAGCTAATCAGTGCTTGTCGTAAATATTGATTAGTTCTGTGCGTTATGGACGTGCTCATTAACCAGTGTGTCATCTTCTCTCCTCCTCTTTCTCTCGCCTTCCTTCTCTTTACCCTCCATCACCCCTCGTCCTCCACCTTGTCCGCTCTCTCTCCCTTTGTCTCCCACCTCCCCCTCCTCCAGCAACCTCCAACGGCACAGTCGAGGGCCTGGAGAACCGAGAGGGAGGCGTGTGCAAGAGCCGAGCCATGAAAGTCATCATGAAAGTCGGGCAAGGTAAATGTGCGCTCACCTCACATGTAGAACACAATACAGCACTGCTGCCTCAAAGCCATGTTTCACTTTGGTGTGACATTTTCATTTATCGCCATGTGTGCCTAGCGTGACTTTGTCCGCCACCGGCCTCTGACGGGAGCCGCTCTCTAGAACTGTTAAGTTGTGTTATGAAATGAACAAGCCACTATCATTGAAGGTTTTGAAGTATTTTTTTCTACTACTTCTTTAGTGGTGTAACCTAGAGCTGGCTTTTTGTAGCTTTCATTGATGTCACATCATAATGACATGTTCAAATCTTCCATCATTTTACAAAGTTATGTCATCAAAATTAAGGAATCCAAGTGTATTCTCAATTTAATTATTTGTATATGTAATTTTGCATTGGATTGACGTGACTTTGAATCTCTGAGGTCCTAAAGTGTTCCTTTATTTTGAAAAAAAACGAACAAAAATTTGTCAACAATTATAACTTCCTATAGCTTCGTCATGAAGCACTTATAACCAGTTTAGGAATGAGTAATTGAAAACACAGTGCAACATTGCTTTAATCATATTAGTATTTGTTGTTGTTTATATACTGACTATGAATGTTAAGTAGGGAGTTTCAAATTGAGTGTTTCCAAAATAGAAAGCAACCCAAAAATAGTTCAAAGTGGGTGCTAAAAAAATTATATGTAGTTTTAAATTTAACTTTCAAATGAGTAAATCTTTAGTTAGTCTTTAAAGCTGGTGATATGGTGATTTCCTCTGTATGATGACAGAGATTCATCTTTCCATACCAGTGACTCTGAGGTAACTGTCCCTTTAATATCTCTAGTTGTACTAGGTCATTGCAGGCAATGCTGCAAATCAATAAGCAGGACTGCTTTATGGACTGCACTATTGGATTTACAGGATTTTTGCTTCAATGTGATGAAGTGCTGTGATTTGTTAGGTGTACGTTTGCCATGAAAGAACATTCCCATCTGGCTAGTTTCTCAATTAAACCATGATATATCTCAATATAATGCTGTAAAATTGCAGATATTGTGATAAAAGATTGTTACCACATTGCCCACCTCTATTAACCATATACAGTAGTTTTGGATACATCTTGTCATATTCAATCTCTGTTTGTGCAAATAATGTAGAAAATTGGATCATTTCTAAGAAATAACATCACATTGAAGAATGGCTCCACTTCATCTTCTGATGTTCCTCAGCTGTTTCTCCACTCGTTTCTTATACAGTCCTCACAGAGTGAAAATGTGTTTGAAATCACAATGTAAGAGCATGGTCGGGGTAAGTCATCTAAAAATGCTGGAAGTAAACAAGAGAGCTTTGTTTAGATATCCTTGGACACAACATTTGGTTTGCATCATCATTTCGCTTTTAGACGCGCTTTTACTCAATATGTGGATGTCTATATCCTGATTTTGACAGGGTACAGTACACAGATGTGTTACTCTGTAAACATTCACCCCTTTCTTAGTGTGGTTGTTTTGACCGAAACAGACACTAACCACCCCTCTCAGAGGAACATCTGCCCGCCACGATGATCTGATTCAGCTTAGAAGCTGGATCTCAACATGTCAGAAATAAACTGACTTGTTGAGGAATCTGCAGAGACAGAGACAGAGACAGAGACAGAGACAGAGACAGAGACAGAGAGAGAGAGAGAGAGAGAGAGAGAGAGAGAGAGAGAGTTTCCTGGTGGGTTGACAGCAGTGTATCCTGGCAGTCGGTGGGAGAATAGAAGCTAACAAGCTGCTGATGCTAGCTAGATCTGAGTCTGAAAAAATTCAGCAGCTACAGAGAAAAATACCCACAACCATCTCAAAAACAGGCAGGCATCGCATTATCTCTCCATGTAGGTCAATTAGAGCATCCGACAGCCTGGGATTGCAACACCATTGCCAAATGACAACACGTCTGCATGAGTGCAGGCAACATAGACTTTTACACTAAACTATTACCTGGGAGGAAAAAAAAAACAACTCCCTGGGCACGTTAATGAAATTTGAAAGGAAACATCTCATTCGAGGAAAGTTCTAGGAAAGTTCCTCTCAGCTTGCGTCTGTTTCTGTGGCTGCCGGCTGTTCCTCAACCTCGCCAGAGCCATGCACTCATTTCCCAAAACGGTCTGAAGTGAGCTGTCACTCACAATCGATGTGCCCTAAAAACCTTGTTAGAAGAGATGCTGCTGGCCCAGCTGCTACTACTTTTAAATCTATTTCTGTGGGTGGAATTTTTGATGCATAATGTGCCCATCCAACCCAGTAACTATTTGAAGAAGGGCCGTGAGAAATGAGAGCATTGACAGAAAGTTTGCTTTGACTGCTGTGCACCGTTTCTAACTGTTTGTTTTTCCCTGAAAACATAAAGAAGGCACCATTAAGAATGCAACTAATGACTGTTTTCATTATCGATCGCCAATTATTTTAATTAACATGTGAGAAAATACAGAAAAATGAATTATGTAAATTCCCAGTGCCTAAGATGACACATTTAAATTACTTATTTTATTGTTGTTGTTTACTGTAATTTACCATTTGAATGCATTTACTCAAGTACTGCACTTAAGTACAATTTTGAGGTACTTTTACTTTGCTTGAGTATTTCTGTCCACATTTATTAGACATCTGGTCACTTAAAAATATATAAAAAAATAAATAATAAATTGAGAATATTTTGCATGTCATGTAAATAATGGTGTATGGCTATAGATAAAACAGGTCAACCATGCATAGAATTGTTAAGAATAGCTCCACCTTGACAAACTGCAATGGTACAAAAAATGCTGCTTATACTTGCAGGGCTTTTTTTTTTTTTTTTTTACAATGCAGTGTTGCTACTTCTACTCATGTAAAGGATCAGAATATTTTCTCCACCACTGTGATCCAACAATTTTATGCAAACAGTCCAAAAAAAAAAAAAGATATATAGTTAACAATCATGTATGACATAGAAAAACACCAGTTATTCATTAATCAGCTGATCATTTCTGTGCATGGAAGCAATGTAATTTTCTGTCTCTAAAAAGAGTGATGGTTTTGATTGACTCTGATAGCGCTGAAAGGATTTGCTGATTAATTGGCTGAAGGGTTGACGGAAAATTAATTTGATTGCCATTTATACGAGTCATTTATCAAGCAAAAAATTGGGAACATTTTCTGGTTGTAGCTTCTGAAAATGTGCTGTTTTCTTCTGTTTTTGTTGAATCAAAAATGGAACATATTTTGGCTCGTGGGCTGTTTGTACATCAGCCTTGGGCTCTGGAAAGCTGTGATAGACTATTTTCTGACATTTAAATCAATTTATTAAAGGAAAACCCCTCAAAAGACTGATCAGTGATGAAAACAATCCTTGTTTGCACCATCACACTCGACCTTCTGCAGCCACACTAGGTGTTGTTTCAACAAACACAAGAAAACCTGGGCTCCTCTTGGATCCGCCCCAAGATGCTATTGTGTTTAGGCCACATTTCCTCCGTCTCTGCATCTGAATGCCAACACTTTTCTCTCGCCAAGTCTCCCATATGTCCACTCTTACTCCTTTGCACTTTGCACTATGGACTAGATTTTGGTGACTCATCCCACTGTGCAATATGTGCACATTCTTTTAATGTTACATTTGCATTTTCCTGTTGAGACACTCCCGGGTTTAATCTCGTTGAGTCATCCATTTGTGGGAAGTTATACGCCCTGACATGTTGATATCTAATTATGCTTTAAATACCTCATGTTCCGTCTTTTGTCTTTATATTAAATGTGAAGTAAAAAGGAAGAGAAATTGAATGAACAGGAAATATGGTGAGCCCATATTTTATACATCTATCGCTGTTCAACGCATTCTTTCTCCTCCACCACATCATGTCACTGCGCTCATTAGAAATATGTTGACTCACTGCCTCGCACGCATCTCTACCTTCCCCCCCTCTCGTTTTCTCTCCCTTCTACCTCTCCCTACATATCTGTCTCTCCAGTGTCGCTCGATCACTGTCTCCCTCACTTTTGCTCCTCCACCACCCCCACCCCCCCACCCCCGCCTTCTCCCTCCTTCTGGTGGGTTGGCAGTTCTGAGGTAGTTGCTGTCTGCATAGCTAAGGGAAATGTCAGCAGTACACACAGAAAAATGGGTCAGAACATTAGAACGCTCCCTGCACATGCTCAGTGGTTGACACACAGTGCCGGGGCTATATGCATGGAGTGAATCAGATCACTGTGTCCTCTCATATCCTCTGCCATGCGTGAATGTTCCCACTTCTCACTCCTGTCTTTTCTCATCAATTATTGACGCCGCACAACAGCTCACGGCTATGTTCACCACTGCTGCAATCAGTATGGTGCAATGTGGTGGTGGTCTGGACATGGAAGAGATAAAGGACAGGAGAGATCGATCTGTTCAAAGTGTTTTTATGTTCACCAAATACCAAAAAAGGAAGAAAAAAAAGAAAAAAAAAGAGACACTGCCACGAATTCTTTGTCTTTCCTCATTTTCCTCTCTCTTTTCTGTCGTTCAGTCTGCCAGACATCCCACACCCGCATCATTTCCCCCCGCGAGTCTCGGCCAAACTGGGGTGGAAATAGAAAATAGACTTCTAGGCTGCCAGGGCCTTTTCACTCACACACACACACACACACACACACACACACACACACACACACACACACACACACACACACACACACACACACACACACTCACACACACATACATATGCACGACCACACACATGCCACACAAACTTGCCACCAGGGATCCAAATGTAAATTGCTTCCTCACACGCCTCACTCTCTGTTTCTCACACACACGCCTTGAGCAGGCCTTTGGGCAGATGCAGATAAGGCATGATAGAGGAGCGGCATCTGATAGCGTACTGTGGAATCCATCTGATCGGCTTCGGTAATAGTTTATAACAGTGCTCTGTCTGCCGGCCCTGCCCTCGTAAAAAGCCACGCCGCGGACCCACCAGTGTTTACCCCACAAAGACTTCAAAGTGCGTGTGCTGAAATCACAACAGACAGACAGATAAACTGTCTGTTTCCTTTGCCTTCCCCTCAGAGCTTATGCAACCCCCTCCCCTCTTCTCCTCTCCTCGCCTCCCCTCTCCTCTTCCTGTCCTCCTATTCTCTCCTCTTCAGAAGTGTGCCTCATTCAGGCAGAGTTAAAGCCAGAGCAATAAATAAGGCATATTATGGCCTTTTAACGTGATGAATAATGTAAAAACAATAAAAAGTTAATATATAACTACTTTACCCTCATTCTGCCATGCCTAAGTATATTGTAAGTATACTCTGGGTGTGTGCATGTGTGTGCACACGTGCGTCTGTGTGTGTGTGTGTGTGTGTGTGTGTGTGTGTGTGTGTGTGTGTGTGTGTGTGTGTGTGAGAGAGTGTCATGCGCTCTCATGAAAGTGTCAGTGTTGGAAATGCCTGTCTGAGTGTTTGCTGAAGGAGTTGCTGATGTAGATGTGAGCTCAGTTTTTACGACAGGACAGGGATACTGGCGTGTTTCACAGACGGTTGCTAACTTGTCCTTCCTCTTTTTGTGCTTTCATCTTCACTTCTGAGATGCTTTCAACACATGCAAAGATAACCTTCTCTGTGTATAAAAGATGTATCAAAAGATAATAAAATATAATCCTTGCCGATGCAGAGGAAGGAGTCATTGTAATTCAGCGGGTGATGCTCGCCAAGGCTGAGTTTCTGTGTGTTTCTTGTTTCCCACAGTTCCGAATGCAGTGAACCCTGTGGCGCCAGACGCTCCGGAAGACAATGCCATACCGGAGTCCAGTCCCAGTCCGCCTGACCAGGGTCGGATTGGACCCGAGATACCAGGAAACCCTGGTGAGCAGATTGACAGAGCAACAGCACACACACACACACACACACACTGCTTCTGGACACTCTTTCCAGAATGCTTTCTAGTTTCACGAGTGCAAATATTTTAGTAAGATAAAGGTTTTTGAAATGTTAAAAAAAAAAAAAAAAAAAAAAACGAATATTCACAGCCTCAAGGGTTCTGCTAATAATTAATCACATTTAGCCTCAAAAGAGAAAATAAAAATTATAGTTGACTCTCCCAAAGTACGTGTTCTCTCACATGGCTCTCTCATGCCGTAGGCGTTCCTCTGATTGCTGGGGGTCAACACGCTGAAATAGGTGTAGAACCAGTGTTGTACAGAATAAAATAATCCTCACCAAAACGCAGCTTGCAATTAAACAATACGGAGCCCCAACCAAAACAAATACAGCTTGCCCTGAGTCACTTCACTTATTCATACTTTACACAAAAGGTGTGCTGCATCCAAGGAGACTCAAAGACATACTTCTTTATTATATATCTTTTTACGCTTCATTAGAATTGCAGATCAATGAAGATTAAAAGCAGAGATAATTGAAGAAGTCACTTGAGCCTCCTCGGATGCTCTGGGCCCTCCTTGTTTCCTGTTTTCACCAGCACCTTTCATAGCTACTTCCCACAGGAGGGACCACTTTCTTCTTCTTCTTCTTCTTTTTTTTAGATCACTCCCTACACCAACTTTTTGACTTACTCCACAACTTTGTATCCCACAAACTTCCTCCTCCAAGTACAGACTGTTCTGCCTGTCCCAATGTGATAAGCCGTCCTCATTTAATAATTGCTTATTTGACATTAGTTGCTCTATAAAAAGATTTCCTAATGTCACTTTTCCCTATTCCGGGGCTTTTACCTGTCTACCATTGTTAGATCAGTGATTATGTCAAGTGAAGAAGTGGAGGGTGGAATGAAGGACGTGTCATTGTGGTTTGAGGGGCTGATATTTCAGGAATGAAATTTCTGACAGCCTCTCTTCGGCTCTCTCCTGCGCCCAGAATGTACAAAATTCCTCACGCCTCTGATTTCACCGATAAGACTGGAATCAGTAGCTTTCAGTGTTGTCATTTAGTCGTGATAAGGCAGAAGGCGCAGCTATTCCCTCCTCAATAAATGGTTAAGTGCAGAGTGGTCAGCCGAGTGCGGAGACACAGTCATTAGTGGGGATGGCAGTCTCCGGAGGTATGAAGCTTTTGTGTGTGCGTGCGTGTGTGTGTGTGTGTGTGTGTGTTGGAGGGGGGGCATGGACAGTAAAGAGGTGGTGTTGGTGGGGGTGGGGGGTGGGGGGTGGTGAGTCCAGCTCTTTGGCAGCAGCTGCATGCATACATGGAAAACAGATTTGGTTCTTCTCAGATTTCAGTCACTGGAGGAGCCAGTCATTCTCTCTCCCATCCAGCAACAGCCCCCCCCCCCCCCCCATCCTGAACCCTTCAGACAAAAGGATAAATAAAATCAGATGTTCAGATATGCCCTCCTCTATTTTCTCATATCTCACTTGGCCTTTGCCATACAAATGTGGCCTTGACATGTCATACGACTTGCCCACGTTCAATCTTATCAGAGCTAGAATCTTTGTTTTGTTGAGTGATGACTACAGATTTCATTAGGGGGCTATTTTGACTGAGCTAATTCAATTAGATTACATCAATGGGACTGTTAGTCGTGTAGAGCAAACAACAAACGGGGCTGTGATCATAGTTGATTTAGTACCAGAACAGTGAGATCTACATATGACACAGCTGGCTTACTGTAAATGTTATTACTCCTCTGATTGTCCAGCAGTCTGTAGGGTACCGTGTGCAATATTTAAAAAATAATATTATTATTTATAATAATAATTATTCAAACTAATGTTGAGAGTACTGCCGCTTTCTGTTTGGAAACTAGAGCTGCTAAATAGTTTGTTTTGAAGAACAGGCGACTGTGCTGAAAGGCTATTGCAGCCCATATTGTCTGCATATGGAAAAATAAAACTCCACATGAGAACTGTCTTTTTGATGTTTTTTTCATATAATAAATCTCAAAAATATAAAATAGAAATATGGGGTAAAAAAAAAAAAAAGGGCCCTCCCCTGGTGGACTACCCTCACTTCAGCAAAAATAAATGACAATACCTTCCTTCTCTGACCCTCCCTCCCCCCATAATAACTTTTCCTAACCCCTCTCTCTTTTTATTTCTCTCTCTAGACCACATGAATCAGGACCAGGGTTCCTCGGCAAACTCGGACGGCTTCCTCGGATCCAGAGTGGCCATGTTCTCCGTCATTGGGGCCGGCTGCATCATCTTCCTCCTGCTCATCCTCCTCCTCGTCATCCTGCTCATAAAGATGCGCAAGCGCGCCAGGAAGAACGCCCACTCGCAGCCCCGCCCCTCGGCACTGTCGCTCAGCACGCTGTCCAATCCCAAACTGCCCGGGGGCACGGCTGGCACGGAGCCCAGTGACATCATCATTCCACTGCGGACAGAGAACAACTACTGCCCTCACTATGAGAAGGTGAGCGGCGACTATGGCCACCCCGTCTACATTGTCCAGGAGATGCCCCCGCAGAGCCCTGCCAACATCTACTACAAAGTCTGACACGCTCCACACAGCCAGCGACACAGCCAAGAGAGAGAAAGAGAGGAGCGCTTGATTTATGTTCTTGGGAAGAACACCTTCCTTTGCATTCTGGGGACTTGATGCTTCTTCAAGCCCCTGTTATTACTACCACCTGCTGCACAAATCTGGAGAGATATGCACTGACCAGTAACCAGCGGGGTTGCGAGCTGACTGATGAGAGGTTTATTCTGTTTGTTTGGGTCGTCTGACAATCCCCCCACCCCCAATCCCCCCACCCTCCCACCCTCATCCTTCCCTCACCTCCCACCTTCTACGTCTCCCTGCTGTGCTCCGACAGGGGGGCGGAGCTGGAGCAAACCAACAGATGGAACTACAGCTTCCTGGTTTGCTGTCCCCTTTTAATGGGCAGGATATAACTTATCTCAGTTCCCTGAAGTACAGTCTGTGCTACACCCAATTAAACACACCATCCTAGCACACGGGCAGGAACGGGCAGACACAGGCCCTGAACGCCACTCAGCCTGCAGTTTGTGTGCAAGCATAAAACATGTGTGTGTGTGTGTGTGTGTGTGTGTGTGTGTGTGTGTGTGTGTGTGTGTGTGTGTGTGTGTGTGTGTGTGTGTGTGTGTGTGTGTGTGTGTGTGTGTGTGTGTGCGTGTGTGTGTTAGTCAGGGCTCGGTGCTGGGCCAGGAAACTCTCCAGATAGCTCAGGTATCAGACACAGTGTGTGAAATAATGTGTTCCTCTCCCTTCGCACCTCTGATGTTTGCCTTACTTACTATTTTTGATGGAGGATTTCCTCGAACCCTGAGTCAGTTCACAAAGCAGTTGTATTTTGTTAGACTTTTCCTACAAGTGCACAATGTATAGAGTTGAATAGATCATCATTATCACTCCATCTTCTCACTACCCGCGTCATCCATTGCGCTCATTCGTTATTTTTCCAAGAGAGTACCTTGACCTGGACGGTTGATGTCGAGGTGTGTATGTGTGTTTCCGGGAATACTCCCTTCTCCACTGGTCTGATATGGGCTTTACCGTTACTCTGGTATTTATGACCTATTTGTGTGTATCTGAGGTCGTTAGTTTGTGTGTGTGTGTGTGTGTGTGTATGTGTGTGTGTTTGGGCATGTCCAGACCTGTCTTGTATCTGGGCAGACTTATTGGCTTAGGGCTGGAACAGTAAGTTACTGTATCTTGAGCTTCAAAAACAAGACAGACAGACAGACTGACGCGCCGACAGGCAGACATCTTACAAAACCCTTCTAGTGCTCCAGCTGGCAGCGATTGAAGGTTTTTTATTGTGTCTGATGAGCTTTCGGGGAGATAGTTTTCAAGACAGCAGGCAGGTTGATAGTTGTTTGTTCTAGCCTTTGGTGCTACACTGCAAGCATCAAACAGTTAGTTTGGTGCCTGCTGCCTAGGCGAGATGGGTGTAGGTTGGACGGTGGGCACTGATTGGCTGGCCTACATAGGTAGGATGCCCTATATATAAGTTGGATGGCGAGCTACGGATGAACATTGGGATACAGTATTGTCAGATGCCAATTGCCAATTGGCTGCCATCTGTAGATGAGTCAGTGGTGTGCGCAGTCAGTGGCATCGCCAGCGTGTGACTAATCTATGTGCCATCTCCGTGCCCACACTCACCAGCCGGGGAGGAGAGAGAGCGAGAGAGAGAGCGAGAGCAGCGGATAAAGGAGAAAATGTTCCTGTGACTTGGCTTTAACCTGAGAGGAAGATGGCGGGTGGGGGGTGGGGGGATGGGGGGTAGTTTAGCATTCATTTTTCCATCCTCTCACCAGTTGTGCTGTGAATAAAAATGCTGTGCAGAATATTCTTCCACAGTCAAGGTGTTCAGCCAGCGAGGACACTGCAGCTCAGCTATCACACAGCCCAGGGCAGCGGCACCCAGACAGGATTTACTGCAGCTGGATGTGTGCACGTGTGCACACCGAAGCTCGCCTTTAGGTGGGGTGGTGGTGGTGGTGGTGGCGGGGGGTGCGGGGTGGTGTTTGAGTCTGTCTGTGTGCACATGTAGGTGCTTCTATGTGTTGCTTATTTGTGCTTATATTTGCAGTTTTTTCCCTCTCTCTCGCTCTCTCTCTGTGTGTATGTGTGTGTGTGTGTGTGTGTGTGTGTGTGAATGCCTCTGTGGTGTAGCAGCTGAACAGTCTTGTTTTGGGACTGGAGCTAGGTGCTCCCAAACAGTGTGGCTGCCAAAGTACGGAGCGCCGCAGTCCCGGTTAATGATGTGTGAGAGGAAAGGAGAGAAGATAAGAACAGCTATTCCTCAGCACACGCAGACACAAGCTGACGTTTGATGCGCACGTGCACACACACGCACAGACACACAGAGACTGACGGGTCCAGGTTTATCTCCAGTCAAACGGTCAGACTGCCGGTGAATGTTTATTCACCAGCAGAGAGACCTATCATCCGCTGCCACAAACTATTGCCATCCACGGATATACACTGCTGAGATAAAAGGCAGCCCAGCTTGAAGACTCGGGGAAGACTCCAATGGCTTTTGCGTGTCGTTGACCTTAGAGTTAACAACCTAAACAGCTGCTCGTGCTTTTGTGGTCCTGTGTTTTAACTCAGCATGCAGCCCTCTGTGGCCCTCTGTGAAACACATCTAGATCAAATATTTTTGTTTCGGATCGGTGCGCATCCATTCACCTACACCAGCCAAGGGAGTCATTACCAAATTACCACAAACCATATCTCATTTTCATTCATTCTCGTGACCACTTAATGTTATTCAAATTTTCGGGGAGAAAAAAAAAATTAAGAGGAGATAACAGAAATGTAAATATATGGATAGAGCCCAATTTAAGATGTAATTTCACCTGAACACTGCTCATAATAAAAATTTAAAATTAGATTTTTGTAATGGAGGATGTTTGTAAATAGCTGTCTTTTTAAAGTGTGTTTTGTATGAATCCTTGCATTTTTGTCTCTGTTTGCAATATGTTTTTATTTTCTTTTCTTTTAGAGTTAAACTGAATATTGCAGCGGACACACAAACTGTCTTTTTTTTTGCAGTGTCCAGTATTGTCAAAAAGTCTTTGTTACCACATGTGTTAAGAGGAAAAAAAAAAAAACAAAAAAAAAAAACTGGGGTTCAGAGTTTTTACATCGCCATTCAACAGGATTCTAGTTGCTCAGAAACTGTTCAGGACTGAAGCTTTGTCACCGAGCGGCTTTGAAATGGATAGGTCATTGAAACTATGAATGATAAGGCCCCTTCCCTGTTGGAGACAGCACTTAACTCTGCATATGAAGACTGTGTTATTCCACTGCCTTTGAGTTACCTACACCTTCCACTCCATTATGAAATGTAACAAAAACATTTTGCTCCACAAAGATTAATCTTTTCTGAGTTTTAATAAGTCTATTGGGCCAGACGGAGAGACGCAGACAGAGAGAGAGGGAGAGGGAAAGTACAGGAGGGGGGAAAAAAAAAAGAAAAGAAAAGGGGCCACGTATGAGAGTGTGACTGTACTGCGCTCGCCAATAAATCATCCGGTTTACACCACTCATTATCTCCCAGGCGGTCCTTTGTTTTAAAGTTGCTCTCTCTCCTTCTCTTTCTCTCCCTCCGCCCCTCTCCTTTGTCATCCCTCCTTTCCTAATTTAGCACAAGGATGTTGGTCGCTCATGGTTTGAGTCTCACTGTAGGTTGATTTCTGCTATTGTTCAAAGCCACAGTATTATTTTTCAATGTGCATGTGTAAGCAAAACCTGTTGAATTTGTTTCCCTTCGTTTGAATCATAACTGTCATTCTGTTATTTTATTTCTTTTTTTCTTTTTTTTTTTGCCATTCACTTTTCTTGCCGCTTCTCAGCGTAACCTATTGGCACCAGCTACAATGGAAATAACGTTCCACCAGTTTGGAAACAACCGCATATTGATAAATAAAATTTTTCCCATGGAACTCGTGCTGGAGTGATGGTTCTTTCTTTCTTCCTTTGTTACGACGAATGTTGGTAAAAGATTTTATCTCTCATCTCACTGACCACCTTGGTTCATGGTGGGAGCATAAACCAGCCGCCCACGCTCACAGCACTTCCCCTCTCAGCCCCCCCCAAACCCTCACCTCAGGGGTCAGTGCTGCACAGATGGGTTTGTTCTGATACATTAGTCAGATTGAAATCGCAAGCAGGCTTCATAAATTCATATTCGGGGAGTATGGACACGCCTTTTTGCATAGTAACTAATACCCGTATCAACCCGCTCTGCCCTGGTGTCCTCCAGAATTACATTTCTTCATACATGATTAAATCTGATTGGCTGCACTCGGCATTTCCATTGCGTTTGTCTGAAATTACAGTCCGCATTTATCCGACTGAGGAACAAACTCCAAGTCCTTGGTGAAAGCAGAGATGCCATGAAATGTTATTAAAGTGATTGGGCATTTTCTCTGACAAACGCAGCAGTGTTTGTGGGCATGGCTTCCGTACGGCTGATGATGTGAACAGAGACGGAGTGGGCGAGTGAAGAGACTGATGGCAGGAGAGAGAAAAAGTCAGGGCAATGAGAGACATAATGTGCCTGTGGCTTCACTGGCTAGCCCCCCCCCCCCCACTCCCACTCCCACTCCCCACCCCTCACTCCCACCCCCACCCTCGCTGTTTTTCTCCATGCCCCAGGGCAGGTACGTTCATCTGGTTTCCTGGCTCGGTCCCGAGACGCCCCCATAGATCCACGTTACTGTGGGTTTATTAAAACCTTCCCCCCACTGAGCTACTGTGTGTGACTGAGTCTTTTTCTGTGTATGTCTCTGTCTTACCGTGTGTGTGCGTGTGTGTGTTTGTGTGTGCGTGTGTGCGCGCGTTCCTTTGCCACAGGGTTCTTCTGTTGTTCTACAAGAGAGTCATCATTACAAATACAAAATATTATTGTGCTGCAACATTTACTGCATCATTTTTACTCTTAATTCTTTTGAAAATGCATCCACTAGATCTTTATCAAATTAAATATTATCTTTATATTCAATTGTTCCGTTTATCCAGTAGTTTAGGAGTTTACATTTTTAATACTAGACATATTAGAAGATTTTTCAGCAGCTTAGATGATGATAAAGGGTTGTCTAGTCTCATTGCATTAATTTTCGTCCATTTACATGTCAGCGTTTAAGCATTTGCAAGCTGAGACTTCACTTCATTTGCATATTTAGATTCCAGTACTTTTTTTTTTTTTTAAACTGCAGTGAAAACACCCTGGTGAGTTCTCGCTTGTTGTGAGCATGTGTAATTGCCCACATTTTTTTTTTAATTTTCTTTTGTATAACATGTTGGCTCACATGTCTTTATAGATGAAACAAGTCACCTGGGAAAGCAACAGCTGCCAGCAGTTTGAGGTGGCTTGGGAACAATTTAACTTACACTCATTTTCATCCATGATCATGAATACTAATTGTGAAAAGAAACTCCCAGGAAGCCCCACCCCACCCTCTCAGTTCAGTTTGTAATGTGGAGAAGAAGTACATCGCCACGAGATTATCATAGGGTCACTTTTGAGGCACTGAACAACCTTTATTAGCATTCTTAATCGGTAAATGATGTTGAACTTTCTTCTTAAGCTGAAAGAAGCTGCATATATTGCATATAAATTCATAGCATGTCGCTGCCGTAGTAATTACTATCAGACTGATGTAAAGTAAATGAGCACAGTGTCTTTTAAGGTGAGGAAGCAAAGACGAATGCTTGTGTTTTTTTTTTTAGCTTTAGTGTAATTCATTTTACATTGCACTGGTGGCTGTTTACCCCAGCTGATCTCCAACTGGTTGTGCATTAGCATAGTTTACTTATCATCCCTGCCTGGAAGGCAAGTGGTTTTCAGGTCTGACGAGGCCGGGGGAACTTGTGAAGAAGCCATGAATGGGAGATAAATTTTTGTCAACAGGAGATGTAAAGAGATACGGGAAAGAATTCAAAAACACTGGTACGATTCCTTCAGCAGTGTAAGTTGGCTCCGGATCTTAGTTTCCCCTCACGTTATTTCACTCCTACACAAAATCTGCTGCATGTGCAGACGTCACCCTTGTTCTGTTGAAGCAAGTGAGTGCAAACTCTGCAAATCCTCAACTGTGACCATGTACCGAGAAGGAGAGGCCGTCAATATGGCTCTTAAGCGACTTTGGTGTGTGCCATCACCTAATGTTTTTTCATATGGATCGGGCAGGAGACTCGTAACTCACACCACAATCAATATGACATGCTATGGGACATGTTCTTTCTCATGTAATGTACATATACATATTTAATGAGTTAATGCATCACTCGCCATTCATAAATAATGCAGGCCCACTAATGCCTTTCATCAAATGCTGCTCATCAAATATCAAGCAGATTTTTGGTCAGACTTCGAGCTACAGAGGAAACCTGAGATGGCACAAAGCAACGGAAACTGAGAGAAGAAAAACCATGAAAGGAGAGTTCATTAGTCAAAGAGTAACATATGGATCGTTCATGAAAGGGCTAATTAATGTGATTCAAATTCCAATCAATGGCTGGAACTATATCTAAACAATGTTCCTCTTTAATCCCTCAGAGGGGCAGGAAATGGAAATTCCACCTAAGCATCTTGGTTCTTTTGGGTTATGGTATGCTTCATTTTTATGTTTCATTACACATACTCTCTCTCACACACACACACACACATACACACACACACACACATATGCAGCCGTCAGCCACATATTGATAGCATTGTTATGACCAGAACATGCCTGATCAGGCCTGGGCTATGGCAGGGATCCAGGTCTGACCGAGACTCATCAATCATGCAGCGAGTGAGAGAACCTAAGAGACTTACACACACACACACACACACACAAACCGCCCATGCGGCTGGCTGCTGGGTCACAGGTGTGGAGACCAAGGAAGAAAGTGGGAATTATTCCCTCTCTTTCTTTCTTTCCCTCCTCCCCTTTAAAGAGAAACAGCTCTCCCTCTCTTTCTTTGCCTCCCTCCCTCCCTCCCTCCCTCCCTCCCACATCTTTGAAAACATCCCATTTCCATCCACATTTCCTTCACCCAATTTAAAACCCACACTTCATTCGCCCCCCCAGCATCACCACCCCTCTCCTCCTCCATCTCCTACTCTCAATTAGGCCAAGCCTCGAATCTCAGGCACTATCTCTGCTGGCCATTTATATAACATGACTCCAAAACGCATTTGCACAATTTTCCAATTACAGTATTATGCCTTGAAGCTTTGGTTCCCTCTGTCTCTCTCATTTCCCCCCTTTCACTCAAACTGCTCTTGATGTTTAACACTACAAAAGAGTCACCCCTGAAAATACAGACACACATTTCTACTTTAGAGTAATGGCCTTTTTTTCTTTATACATTGTTGATGTTTAAGAAACTTTTATTTTCAACCTGCTTTTAAGCTACATCAAGGCTTTGTGCGCCGGCCTTGGCTGACTGACAGGTGAAGGACAAGTAAGTCAGTGGAAACGCTTGGCAAAGCCAAAGAAGTAAATTAAAGTCATAAAATTTAAAAACAATATAATCAAATGTACCGTCTGACTCACTGGTCTACCATTCAGGAAATATTACATGGCATTACTGACTAAAGCAACCTGAATATTTTAAATGAAACCTGACAATATTACAATGACATTCAAAAAATTGAATGAAAATGTAAGAATGTTGAATGAGAAATAAAACCATGAGACTATTGATGAAAACTTGAGACTTGAAACTTGTTGATCAAAATCCCGAGGATATTAAATTACAGTTTGACAATACTGAATGAGAACCTGAGAATATTGGATGAAATGATAGGGTTAGTTAATGAAATGTTGAGAAAAAAAACCTGAGAATACTGACTGAACAAAAACCTGAGAACACAGAATAAAAAAAGAAACGAGTGAATGTGAATGTGACAGTGTCGAATGGAAACGTTAAAATATTTAAAGAAAACTTGAGAATAAGAGACGAAAACCTGAGAAAATGGAATCAGAACAATTGGACTGTTGAATGAAAAGGTGAGAGTACTGAATGAAAATCTTTAAATATTTAACGAAAAGCTTTATTAGATTTATTGTTTTTCAAAATAAAAACTCCAGACTATTTAATTAAATATATACACATAGTTATATGCATGATGTTCACATTATGTTGTTGTCATCTTTATATACTGTGACAGAGTAACAGTGTAACAGAGCCTATACTGTGTGTGTGAGAGTGAGTGCTTAAATATTGCTGAAATAACTGATGCATGGCCAGTGGATTTAAAGTCCAGGGATATACTCAAATGAAACCAGCTGCAACTTGCACAGACTTTTAACTTGAAAGTATTACTACTGCTACTGCTAGTATTAGCAGTAGTTATACTGAACTTTACGTAGTAGCAGCAGTGTTCCTGGTGGCAATACAATAGTACAACAGTAATAACATAAGAAGCGTATAATCACATGAGCAATCTTATTTCCACAGCTACAGCAGCATTATTCATGTGCACACTGGATTTTCACAGCGGTCCATATCTTGTATCCACAGTTATTAGCTGGACCTTAATGCTGTTTGGTATCCGTAAGCGAACACTGTCCGTTATGATTACAAAGAGCTGTACTTCCGGCCTCTCCGGGGTGGCCACTGAGAGCTGACTGGTCTATTGTATCAGTTCCTGGAAACCCAAGCTAATACAAGCGTTGCGGGCCACCCATCTGCAAACTAACTGACCTAAATACTGAGCAACATCTGTGGGGGCAGAGCTGGTGGATGCTGACAGATAGAGTGAGTGTGTGTGTGTGTGTGTGTGTGTGTGTGTGTGTTTGTGTATGTGAGTCTGTGTGCATGCCTATGTGTGCGTGAGTCTGTTTGACAATGACAGTGTCAGAATAATAACATCTCTTAGTGCAGCAGTGAAGGATCTCTCAATGTCACTCGCCTTGCAGAGATCAAAACAGACCTTTTATATTGGAGCTTCTCAGCTTAACAGACAAATTCACAGCAAATACCCTGCTGAGAAATTAAAACTGAGGAGAGCAGTCAGGAAGCATCATGAGCGGGCGCAGACATGCCTTTGTGTTCCCCGCGATGCCGTGGCTGCACAGCGGTTGACAGGATGCATTAGAGAATCCCTCAGTGAATGGTGACTGACCTAAACATGTGACCTAAGTGCTGCCCTACTTTTGAGGGTGCCACATGAGATCAAGAACATTTCACTTGGCTTTGTTTTATTGCTGGCTCCGGATCAGCATGCCATGCATTTTGGGCGATGAACTACAGTACACATTCCTCTTTCTTTTTTTTCTTTTTTTTTTTTTGCAGCAGTTAGAACAGCTTTGGGGCAACATTGTTACTGGGGCAACTTGTTTTCCCACACGCAAGCTGACATCAGTGAGACATCAGTGGAACGCAGGGGGCAACTGAATATTCATGAAGGGCAGGGACCCATTTCAGACCAATGAACACTCCCTCCCTCTCCCTCTCTCTCTCTCTCTCTCACACACACACGCACACACACACACACACACACACACACACACACACACACACACACACACACACACACACACACACACACACACACTCACACACACACACACTCACACACACACTGCAGTCCAGTCACAAAATCATACACACACAAAAAGTGCAAGGACTTGTTCCATACCAGCAGGCACATACTCATCTCACGCCTCACTGCACTCATTCATATCAAAAGCGCATGCTCATTACATACAACAGCAGAACACACACACACACACACAGAAACACACACACACATTAGGCCTCATACAATCATCTAACTTGACTTCTCTCATAGAGACATAATAAACATTTGAACAATATCTCTTAGCAGCGGCTGCTTATGAATCCATTAGCTCAATAAGTGCATTTCTTGTTTCATTATAAAATAACTGTTTAAAAATGGCTTAAGGCGAAATCTGCCATATGCAAAAAAAAAAAAAAAACCAATGAGAGGAGACAGTTCTGCTTTAAGCAGATGGTTCCTAGCTGCAACTAACAGCTGGATTCATGTTTCTTGTTCATGCAGACATTGTTTGACATCGTGATTATTAAACAGGCCCATTTCAGTGCCGTTCCTCCTCTGTGTTATTCTGATATTGGTATGCAGAGGCAACCGCAAGATGAGGAGGAGTGGACGGTGCGATGAGAGGATAGACTTGGATGTGATGAGAGGCTGAGGGCAGTCAGTCAGTCTGGACGTTTGGCACGGAGACAGTAGATTCCATTTCCATGCCAATCTGCCTTGTCTCTTTCTGAATCAGACTTGACCTTCACAGGCTGATGACTCCAGAGGCCTGGGACCAGGAGACGCTTTCTGCCTAAAACCAGATACACACACACACACACACACACACACACACACACACTAAGATATGTTACAGCGGGAAGCATGCACAATGGGAAAAACATTCCCCCTCCGTGCACTCGGCATCTATATTTGCACACACGCACATGCAGCCATAAGTATACACGTGCACGAAAGCTTAAACCATCGGGAAAAAAGAGTTTCTCCATTGATTTACTGTAAGGGAGTGATACAAAGGATTGAAATGAGACCAGATCGTCTTTAGAGAGCCAACCCTCGGCGCAGATGGCTCTGTTTTTCATCTTCTCTCTCATGAGATCTCATTTTCTGTGCTCTGTTCAGCAATTTCACTGTTTTCCACCATTTGAGTTTGTTTCCATAAAGCAACAACAGAATCCAGTTCAACAAAACAAATAATAAACAACAACAAATGGCTCTCCAGAGGTTGTTTTTCTACCTCTCACAGGTTTTACACATCCCCCATCTCCTGTGTCTACAACTACAACTACCCAAGGTCCAGGTATCTGGCACCCATCCTGGCTGCCCCCACCCCAACCCCCTCCACCGTTGTGTTTAAAGCCAGATGAAAATAGACCTTTACAAGTCGTCTAACGAAAGTGACTCCGGGCCCTCTGGTTAATTGACCACCTTTAATGAGTGTCAAACTGAGGTGGTCATTAGACCGGGGGTTGCTACGGGTCACCGCCGGGGTGAGACAGAAAGGAAAAAAAGAGGGAGAAAAAGTAGCAGAATGGAAGGCAGTAAAACAGCTCAAATTCTCTTCCTTGTCGTGAGCTCTGGCGTCGCTTTGCTGTGTTTGTGTTTGTGTGAGAACAGCGTGATGAACAGTGTGTATGGATTTGTTAATGTGCACAGCCTAAGGGCAGCACCTGTCCTGCTAAGAATCCCCGACACGGCGAAGAAAGCAGCGGCCATATGGGTGGAAATTCTTGTATATGTAATATTCTACATCTAGATCAGCTGTCCTTCATCCCACTACCAGCCTCATTCAGTTTTCTGCCTTAGCAGCAGCTGGCCTCTTTTCCACAAACAAATCTAATAAACAAGCCAAGGAAAATAGAAAGATGTTGCTGTGTTTTTTTTTTTCTGTACGAGCCTGCTGGGCTGTCTGTCATTTTCCATCTTTCCTTATGATTTAGGAACCTGGGGCAGTAAACGACCACTATCATCTAGTCTGTCATCACTGGTAGGGGAGGGGATCTCTGCTTTCGTGTGTTTCAGATGATCATAAATACCTCTTTAAAGGCGAGCGTTTACTGTTGATGACCTCATTTCAAAAGCATATTGCAAACAAACAAAATGCCCTTGTCCTTTATTTTGTGCACTGTGCAAAAGCTCCTCAAGGGTACGCGCAGACACACTCCTACATGTGCGGGCACGTGCGCACACGCACCCTTGTGTTATTGGATTGAAATGGAGCCCCACCACACATTTCCTTGGAGTATTGATTTAATCAACTGCGTATCATGTTGAGACCCGTATCATCTCATGCAACACACACCACCAGCAGCAAAAAGAAGCGATCCATCACCATTTAGCCGGACAGGCCCTTGTAGTCTAAACACGGAACCATTACGCATGGTTTAACACGGACACTTTGACCTCTGGGAGGTGACAAGGTCAATGACATCATTAGACAGAAGTCAGTCTGTGTGCCGGAGCGAGACTAATTGCTATCAGACCTCAATCACAACTAATAAATGCTTAGATTTGTTTCGATACTCATATTATCCACTTCTAATATCCTGTCAGATTTGTTGCCGTTTCCACACCGGCACGAGGAGAAGCTAGTTTTGCACCTCATTTCGGTTTGTTGCTACGGTAGCTCAGTAGATCCCTTTATCTGAAGACTCAGTTAGTCTATTCAAAGGTAGCTAAGCTTACAAAATAGCTAGAGGGTGATTTCCCACACACACACACACAGATTCCGAGACTTGAAAATCACTTTCAAAGCAGGCTCTCCTCTTAAGATGCTTTGAAGCCCCGGAGAGGAGCTTGAAAAAGTGACGCATTGGGAACCCGAATTCTGAGTTCAACAGAAATATTGAGACTTTGTTATCCCTCGTGCACCCTGTAGTCTGGCCTGACGCTGCAGCTCACATCCTGTCGCTCCAACCTGGTGTTCGTCCTGGAGGCGCCACACACGGCCTCGCCCATCACGGCTTTGTCAGCGACCTCACTGGACCATGAACGCAGACAGACCACTCCGGAATGTCGGCAAAGGGCCGGTATCGACCTCAGCGCTCAAATGGACGAGGGCACAGATGAGTGCATGCAAACACACACTGAACACACACACACACACACACACACATATGTGAGTAGAAGTAACTTGATCCAATGACACAGGAGCTGCCTCAGTGTGCGGCTAAATGCCTTATCTCCCTCTGGCCGCGCTCCTCTTTCCTCTCAACATTCTTTCAGGTATTTGGCTGAGACCTTTTCTCTTTGTCTGCCCTTTTCAAAGACCTGCTTTATGCTGGGAGCCCTCCAGCCGTCGTGCTGCAATCTCCCCACTGCCTCTCTCTCTCCCTTGCTTTCTTTCCCTCTATCGCTTTCTTTCTGCCTTGCTTTCTCTTTCTAACCCACCACCCCTCCCTCTCCCTCCCCATCCTCCTCACCTGCTCACCGTGTCTCTCACATCCCTCTGTCCTCCACTCTAATCCCCCCCCCCCCCCAACTATCCCAGCTCGCAATTGAAGATACCGTGCCACCTGTGCTGTGTCCAAGAGGAGTGTGGGGGTGTGAGGGGGTGGGGGATTTGTAGTTCCTGGCCTATGACGCTCAGACTGAAGTGGACTGAGGATAGACTAATGGGACCTGTGATCTGGTCTTTGTAATGCAGCGAGAACGGCCTCCCTTGAGGAGACGGGTGAAGTGGTTCTGGATATATAAGGGGTAGAAATGCAATCAGTGTGCATCTGTGAAGGGCCATCCAGCATCTTCAAAAACCACCAGACTAATCTGTCATGGGATAACTGACTAGTGATCACACTTCAGAAAGCAATTGCACCCTGCTACCTACACAGATGCTCTTTCCCGAGGTGATCTATGCATTTTTTCCCCTCCTCTTCCCTATATGAATACAATCAACACAATACCTGTGCAGCTTTTGGAGAGCTTTAGGACTAATCAGCTCTGACAAGTGGAACAAAACAATTTAATACAGGGCTGATTTCACATCTGAGCGGCTCGTCATTTACATAAGCTTTTCACAGTCTGCTCACTGAGCTGCGACAGGCATGTGGTGTGCGCCCAGAGAGACCGGAAGGCTGCTCCAAATATTCCCTCTCTATCTGACCTCACCAAGGAGAAGGCTACACACATGTGCCTGTACATGCAAACACTCATTAGGATACACATGTGTGCAGATCTTAGCCCACGCTAACCGTGTTTTTTCCATCACACAGACACATACGCATGCATGCACACACACACACACAAACTTTCAGTGTCCTGTGGTTAGCAGAGAGTGGAAGCAGTGGCGCATCTCAGTGCTGACTTAATGTCTTTTAACAGTTTGGCTCCAGGACCAGGGTCGGTCAGAGCTGAGCTAAAGCCAAAACTGGGCCTGATCATCTGTGACGGCAAAAAAAAAACCTGAGGCAAAGTGTGTGTGTGTGTGTGTGTTCGCGTGTGTGTGTGTGTGTGTGTGAGATATGTGTCCCCTCCCTCTCTCTCGCTCCCCTCTCCTCTCATTTTCTCTGTTTCACTCTCCCTGTATCTGCATGTGTGTGCATGAAGTGTGTGCAGATGTGCGCGAGACACTTCGCCGGTGGAGGCTACAGGGGACAGAAACACCAGTGGACTGAATTGCCCTGGACAAAGCCACTGACAGAGGCATTAAAGTGACAATAGAATATTTACAGCCCACAGAGCTGATTCACTCTACTGCCTAATATGCAGCACATCAATATCCTGGAGAACGCTCGTAGCACACTGCAGTGCATCGCGGTGGAAATTAGCCTGGCGTACAATCTCGAACACACATACACACACACACAGGCGCGCGCACACAGAAGAAACTACTAACTGGTGCTGACTTGAAGGCAAACGGGGAGGGATTGGGAGCAGAGCAGAGTGGGGAAATAACTGCTGCTCTGCTTGAGTAAGTTCCTCTCAGCACTGAGGAGAATAGATTGCTCTGTTCCCTCGCAGAGCTCTACCTCTCAGGTGGCCTACAGGACACCAAGTCACCTTGTCATTTAATATCAGACACAGAAGAACAGCTGTACCTTACGCATGTTTATACTGCTGGGGATTGGTGGCATAATTACCTGTGGCTCTGTATGTGTGTGTGTGCTCATGTATGTTTGGGAATGATTTGAAGTTCATAGCCCAAAGGCCCCCGGGTTACCCCGTTCCACCAGAGCTCCACAGAAAAATCTGCATCAGATCACACAAACATGTCATTCAGTTTGCTAACTTTCCTCCCCCCCCCCCCCCCGACCGCTAACCGCCGATCCATTCCCCGTATTCACAGCCAGTTAGATCATGCTCACATGCACGACAGACCTCTCTCGTCCTGTCTCAGTTTCACAGTCCAGAGCTGTCGAAATAGCCAACATATGTTTGGAAAATGAATGTGCTGCGTGGAGGTCAAACAGTTACGCAGTGCACAGCTCTGGGCTCATTTAGTTAAGTACGGACCACCGCGTACTTAGCTTGATTATGAAACTCTCTCTGCTGTTGCTCTATGCTGCTTTTTAAATCTTTTATATCATTCATAATTCACCAGCTCAGGAAAATTAAGAGCACTTACAATGGTTGTAATTTGAGAGAATAAACAAGTCGGTGGAGTGCTGCATGTTGACAGTGATGTATTTACATAGCACTGATTAGAAATGTACAAATTGCTATGTAACATGCATTAGAGAGAAATAGAGACTGATATATTGCAGGCTGGCATGAACGCTGAAGTGTTGAAATACATTGAGCTCTAATCCTGGAATGTGGCCTCTATGAAATAAGCCAATTTCCTCAGTGTTTGGCATTGAACAGTGTATGAGAAGATCTCAGGAAAGGATCTGCAGACTTTCTGCTGTCGTATATTATGTGTTAAACATTGACTTACTATACAGTGATGTTACAGTTAAAAAGGTTAATGCTGTTTTATCACATGCACTGTAAAAAAAATCACTTCCTATAAAAAAAGCAAAATACTGCAAAGTCTGCACTAAAATTTGCAAAAAGTACTTGCAAAATTAGAGAGAGAAGTCACCCACAATGCAATGTTGCCACAAAAAATAAGTACTACAACAACAGATCCGGACTTTTTGTTTACCAAATATTTGTTGTGCCCAAACCTAGCCAGATCTCAACCATACAGATAACAAATACATATATGGGTCATTTGTAATGTTTCTGAAAAACACAAGTGAACAATGTTGATGGGAGGATTACATCAGGAAAAAACTGAAGAGGGGTTGTTTTGGAAGGAAATGACAAAGACCTCTTTGGTGGTCTAGGTTGCTGAAAAAAAAAAATTATAAAACACAATAATGTATGTATACAGTTGTTATGAGTTTACGCTTTACCTGTTCAGGTATATGAAATGTTCCAGTTATTACTGAATATTTCAGTCGTTCATTTTATTATAAAAGAGTAATTTGATCACTGACTTTTAATTGTTAGAATAAAATGTCACATATTCCTTCATGAAACTAAACTAAACATCATTTATATGGACACATATCTGTGGAGAAACTGGGATTAAATGGGTTAAATTAGGCAAAGGTGTCTAGTTTTCTGTTGCAGTGACAGATGTTTGGGATATGTGTGTGACAAACCGTGCAATAAAGTTTTCAGTCTTGCTCCTTGTCAGCCGAAGCTGAAAAATAGATAGAACATCTTAGTAAGACAAATTAAGACCAGTTGTGTCGTGTTAATAATTCACGACAAATGGTGCTTGACAAGATTATTCATCTTGGATACGAAATAAAATTGAAGATTTAATCAGCCTAAAATATCATAACTTTCTTGAACTGCATCTGAGTTTATCATTCAGATTCATGTCATATTGAGGTAAGTTTGTTCCCACGAACAGAGAGGCGAGTGAAGTAAGTACTGCTGGGTTTTACAGCATGCAACTGAAACAAACCGGTGAGTCATACCAGTCCCGCTGTGAGATGCTAAACTTTCTCCTCTGAGCCAAGTGGGAGCAGGAGCAGAGCAGCAGCGCACAGACGTGGATATTGACCAACAACAGACGACACATGAAAGAGTCCAGCCTGTCTGCTGTCCTTCATTAGGACTTGTCCGGGATGCAGCTGGATGTACTTACCTTTAATAGTGCTGATAATTAGCCCTGCCATTTGACATTCTCCCGACATAAACACACTGCCACTCACACACATATACACAACCCCACACGCGCGCACACACACACACACACACACACACACACACACACACACACACACACACACACACACACCGCAGAGTTTATTACTTGGAAGGGAATCATTATTAGGGATAATTTGAAAGCAATTTTGAGGCTCACCTATTACCTCTGTTTTGGTTCCTCCTGGTCATTAGCAGAGCTGTCAGGAAGATTGAATATTACACATTTAGAGGGGGGTCCCTGACTCCAGGTGTCAGGAGAGGTTAGGTAGAGCAAACGCAATGACAGACCATCACGCATAAAGCCGCGGCCTGTCCCCTGACCTGCACCTACATTTGTGTTTCTTGTTGAAAAATGAGTTTAGTTAGTCATTTTGCTCGTTTGTGTATTTGTGGGGGTGGGGGGGTGATTCCATCTGAGATAATTCTGGGCTCTGATTGGTTAAGCCAGTTGTGCCAGAGGTGCAGGAGGAAGTTAAGCACGTCTCGCCGCAGTTTTTTTTTTTTTTTTTTTAACTGTGAAAGATTAATCACTGTTTCAGGAAATGCGCTGGAGAGGCTGTGGAATATCAATAAAGGGCCCAATTATGAATTTGAGGTGCGGCCATTGTCTGTGGAAGCCTTCCTCTTGCTGGATTAATTATGAGGCTGCCTTTTACCTGCTGATTTTATTAAACCTTTTCATGTCTCAGGTTCCATCTATTCTTTGGGCATTAATATGCAGATCAAAAAAGACAGATTTTCCCTGGCAAACAGCGAGGTCATGCTTCAAATTAGCATATTACTAATCTACATAAAATTGCTCCAAAGACATAGTCTTGTTAGAGACGCAGCTCTGGGTGCAGTTTTACGTCGACTCGACCGTGACAAGGTTGAGTGGGCTTGTTATTCTAAATCTAACACTATTAACTTTACACTGGTACATTCCATGGTATATGCTTGCATATATTTCGTCTAAATGGCGCTGCGCTCATGGTCGGAAATTTACAGCCCTTGTATTGAATATCAGGCCATTTTAAACTTCACTCACTCAACTCTTTCAGCTCAGAGTGAAGAGGGAAACTGAAAGACAGAGAGAGCTGTCTGTGCCAGCATCTGAGGGCTTATTGAGAGACAGTAGTAGAATAGGCAAGCCCAGACCTATGAATAATCTGCCTGAGTGTTGTTGATATTTACAAGCGGAATGCAAATGTCATCGTCTCAATAGATCATCTCTTTTCCCTTGCGCCTGGTTCTTGGGTCTGTTTTGTATTCTCTCAGCACTTTAAGGTAAAGCCAGAGAAAATTAAATCATGAAATCATTACTGAGAAAGGTCAGAACATAAATATTTCATAATCTGATATTTTCTATGTAAGATTGAGTTTATGCATGGTGACGTTAAGGCCGTGAGAATCCAGAAATACCAGGCTACTGTGTCTTTATCTTAGCTAAGCAAGTTCACACCGTGATGGCAGGAAAGTCACTGGCAAAATTTATGCTGAATGTCCAAACTCTGGCCAGAGTTTGGACTATGACGAATGAAAACAAGAGCCGCGGCACTTCTTTGTAGTCCCTGCTCCAGCTGTCTTGCATAAGTTAATCCTTTTTACCACTTCAGGCAGATCAATAAGGTTCTATACCTGCTGGTCCGACTAATAAAACGGTCGGGTAACCCAAGTCTCCACAGCGTGTCCTGGGCTGCTGAGGCCCACAAGTCTGTGCGTTCTGGCTCCCCACACCCTTCCCTTTCTTAATGATCAGGATTAGAGAGGCTGGGGCCTCTACTGTAGGAGGAAGCAGCTGCTTCCATGCTCATTATAACCTCACAACTCCATAGAGTGGCAACAGCTGGAACACACGTTTCAGAGGGAGAGAGCTGGGATACTACGAAGATCTCATGTGGCAATAGGCATTCCACAATGAGCAGTGAGCTGCAGCGCTGCGGCATTGCATGACAAGCAGATGACAGGGAAAACAGAAGTGAACTGACTGATGCATTAACCGAATCATTTGTTTGGGCGTTTTGTAATTTGATGTTATCGGCGGATGTCTGCTGATCGGAAATGCTGCTCAACTTTCCATTACTTTCATGTCATCTCATAATTACCCAAATTTCTGTGTAGATGAAGAGATGGATTGGTGGCAAAATAAAAACAGAGTGTCTCTTAATAGAGGATTTTAATCAAGGGAGGTGGCGTAGTTAAATGGCAACCGTTATCTCCGCCAGACTATATCTGCTACTGATGATAATAACAAGATGAGGTGGGCTAATGAAAGGGATGGTGGAGTACACTGATAAGGCTGCCAAGCCACAGTCCGGACTCAAATATTACTTGAATGACTTGATCATCCTTTGCATTTATAATGGGACGGTGGCTTGTCTGCACTGGGTTGATAAAACGGTTACAGAGTGCAAAAGTGACAGGCCATTTGCTAAACATAAAATCTCACGGCTATACCTGCAGTGAAACACAGTCGTACTGCGAATATGACCGCAGTGGCAGAGACAGAATGAGTATCGGTGTGACACGTAGACACTTAACAATAACGTTTAGAAAGTGAATGGCTGGAGCTGCCTCACTTGACATCCACTAAACACCTGTAGAAATTGAGTTTGCTCCCATTTAAGCTCTCTAAGAGCATCCATTTTCTTTAACCCCCCCCTACCCCGCTGTGAGAATGTAAAATATCCCTGCTGGCTGGCGAGGCCAAGGCTAGGGCTGAGGCGAGACGGACTGTGTAAATTACCGAATGCCTAGCCTTCTGTAATTTTCCACTAATTGTCTGAAGGCTCTGCATTCAGGTGTGGAATAATACTGACCGGGTGGTGTATTGAAATTCCACTGCTCTGCTCCCTCGGGTCACATTCACAATCTCCAGCTTCACAGCGCTGTGAATCTAGAGTTTAGCCTTCTGCATGAGGTAATGAAGAGCCATGTGCATTCAGAAGACTTCCTCCTCCACCACAATGAGGCAGTGGCACCTTTGGGCTTATTATCGCAGCACTGCTGTGACAGGTACAGACGCTTCACACCCAGACACCCTGAACTTTCATTACAGAGCACCTCGGCGGAGGTGCCGGAATCGTAACAAGGACTTTTATGTTCCTACATCCATCCAATCATGCCTGGGATAGAGCTCCAATAATAGGATGACACAGCAAGAGAAGAGAAGAGAAGAGAAGAGAAGAGAAGAGAAGAGAAGGAGTAAATAAATGAAACAGGCACAATAAGAGAAGATAATGGCAAATAAGCAAGACAATAGAAAAAGGCAGAAAAGGGATTTTGCATGATAAAGTAGTGCATGACAAAAGCTCCACAGCAGGCCTAAAGCTACTCCCTGGCAAGCCTCCTTTCCATTATAACCCTGCTATTGAATGTATGGACAGCATGTGGGTATGCATACATCCTATACCACTAACTCCCCCATGATGACTAATGAAGTTGACACAGGGCTTTAGACTATTCATGACTTGAGGCCTGAATTATTTGTTGGGTTGATGTAAGCAGACAAACTGTGTTTCCAGCGATCAAGCCTTAAGAAGAAGAAGAAAAAAAAAAACTGTCCCCCTCTGAGGGAATCTTCTGACTAGGCGTGCCTTTGATTTCAGAAGCACTGTCTCTGTTTCCTACATCAGCCTCTCACAGTTTACAGCAGCTCCTTGGGGTGGATGCTTTGTGCAGCTGTGGGCATGTGAGAGAGAGTCATGGAGAGACAGAGGAAAAGAGAAGGAAGAGGCTAAGCTAAACCTCATTATGCGTCTTGCTTACAGGCGTTGTGTGGATATTCTATTAGCCATATCTAAAGTGTAATTGTACCGTTGGGGGGGACAGTCTTGTCGGGGTGCCAAGCTTTCTCTCAGCGACTAGCGAAGTGTGGTAATCTCACACACCATCTCATTACAGTTTAAACCCCCAGCAGCTGCTCGCATTAGACTTTTATTACACGCTGCCGCTCACAGCTGTGCTGGCATAGCCCTGGACAGGATGGTGAGAGACGGGAACAAAGACAGACAGACACAGGGATTCCAGCACAACATTTGGCTCCCATCAAAAAAGTGGAAATATCGAAGCAGAGGGTTGTAATGACCCTAACAGCCTCTCAGTGTGATAACTTCGCGGCCCCCTCTACCCCAGACCCTAAACCGAGGCCAAGGACAGTCGCACAGATGGACCAAGTCAAACTCAGTCAGATTGGGATTCAATCAAAACTGCCAGAGCAGTGGTCATGCAAAAGCTTCACGCAGGGCCAGCTTTCATAAGCATTTGTCTCATTCTGAAAGCAGCATGGGGCGGTGGTCCTCTGTTATCGCAACAGTCACATCTGTTTTATGCAGCTGTAAATGTGTGTGTGTGTGTGTGTGTGTTTGTCTCCATGCTTCTATACAGGAAACAATGAGCAGAAGAACATAAACAGCTGTACTACATACACAAAATATTATCATATGTCTGGATGTTAGATTATGAGTACGTAGTCCAAACCGCACCCCCCAAAGAAAAAAAAGAATCTTTAAAATGTTTCGTTTTGCATATTGTTGGCTATTTTATTGAGGTACCTGTTGCACTATACTCCCAACATGAAGGTAGATGGGATTTAAAGCCACTAAACTGGTGGTGGGGAAATTCATATTGATATTATATATACTGAGTAATATACTGTCTAAAATACTGGAACCAGCTCTATAAAAATCAACCAAGTGTTAGTTTTTAATTGTAATCTTTTTTTAATTAAGCATAAACTCGCACCAGTACGCTACAAGCCTCAGATTCACACAAAACAATACTAACAACATTGACTCGGTGTCCTGCAGCCCTGCTCGTAGGGATCACATTATGAGTTTTAAATTGATTTTAAGTAAAATGCAACTCAAGTAAGAAAAAAAAAATGAGAGAACAAATTATTTTAAAGCAAGACTGAATTAACACATAATCCTGAATGGAACAGAAGACAGGCCCAAAAAGATGATTACTGAGATGGATATGTAAATTAGACTCAGTATATCAAACTTTAATGAAGAAAAACTTTTCACATATTTTATGGAAAGAGGTAATATGTTTAAATCTGAGGAAGCTTTTGTAAAAAAAAAAAAAAAAAAAATCATTTATTGTAGTTATGGGAAGAGATCATTCTTTGGTATTCTGAGAGAGATGCTAGGGTTTCTGGCTGGTGTATAGAGACCAAGCCAAAAAGAATGCAGGTTTACCTAAGAAAATGATTTTCTTGATTAAAAAAAGCAGGATAGTAAGAAAACATTAAGTCTAGACAGTTGGCCGAGGGAACACAGAATGCTAAATATCCAGGAGAGTGTTCTTATTATTTTGTACCCCCTGAATATACAGCATACAGGAGGAGCAAAATAACATAAACAGCAAAATATAATGCAATCCTGTGCAATAGCAGCAAAATGAAAAAAAAACAAACTTATCTGAATCGACAGCACTTTGACAGGCACAACAAAAGCTGAACATAACAAGCTTCACAATATTTCTGCAGAGTGATTAAATGAAACTGCTATGTTGTCCAGGTGATCATGTTATTGTGTGTATTCATCTATGCATGCATATACTGTGCTCTGTGTGGCTGCATGTCTGTCTGTGCGGGCTGTGTGTGTGTGTGCTTGTGTGTGTGTGTGTGTGTGTGTGTGTCTCACCTTGACTTCAGTGTGAATGCGGTGTACTTGCAGAGGACACTGGGACACAGAGCCCAGCTGGGGAGGGAGATGAGGCACAGCTGGTGATAATTAAACCCAGCACTGTCTCCATGAAGGGGACGGGGCGGCCATGCTGGCCTCGTGTCCCCTAGACAGAGCAGCTTGGATTGGGACTGACTACACCACAGTCTCCCTTCACTGTGTTCCCGGATCAGAGGGAAAAGGCACAAATCTGACAGCGACTCAGCGGTAGAAATATGTCTGGATAAAAACCCAAAGACACAGCTTGACTTTGTTGGTATTTCCCCAAATGAGCAACACTTTGTGATGCCACTCCTCGGCAGTGCTAGACAATGCAACGAGTGAAGGCATCTGAAAAGATAATTGGCCAGACCACTGATAACACGGAGGTTAACTGTAACAGACCTGGCCAACTTTACCAGCTCTAAATTTGCCTTGGCTCCGGTATGAAGCGTGGAAGCTGGCCATATCACAGCCAGGGCTTGCCCGCATCAAGCTGGGGCTGGGGTTTGTCTAATGTGAGGAATGCTTTTTCCTGTTTCTCCTCCACAAGGCTGATTAATTTACAATGGCACCTCACTCTGTCTCTGCCGCGCTGGTTCTGTATCATTGGAAATGAAAAGGTTTACTTTGGATGTTGTGTTAGAAAAGTGAAACCCTCGCCAGATCACCCAAATACCTTTTTGAAAAGCTACACAGCATGCCAATCCAAACAGTTTTACAATGAATGAATTGACCTGTCCTACATTTAAAAAGCCTGTACTTGGTGCGATGATAAAATGGCACTTTCCAAGAAACGTCAACCTCCTCGCTGTTGCCAAAACTGCAGAGGTGAATGACCTAGCGCGCAAAAAAATTGCTGTGTGATTAATCAGGAACGGCTTGGGAGGAACGCACTGTTGGCTGTTCCTGCGCCGTCGCCACTGTTTTCACTTCCCACTGTTTGTTTGAATAAGTTCGACTGCTGAACGGAACCATTTGATTACGAAAGGCATTGAGCTGGCTCATTAATGATGCTCTTAATGGTGTCCTCCATCATTGTGAAATCACTATGTTGTTGCACAAGCAGTCAATACAGCAGGCATTTCACTGCCTTTATTAAGTTACACTTTACTGGTCTGTAAAATTTGACTGCAGACGTTTTATTCGCCACTTCTTGATAGCTGTGCCGTGAAATATGGGCAGAGTGGAACATGGAGGGGCATCTATCTTGCTCGTCAACTTGAGCTTATCTTACACTTGCTAAGTTGTAAATAATGCCCGTTCCTCATCGCCCTTTGCCCACTATTTGCCTGCTTCATTGCAGCCTTCACCTGTGTGTAACTGTGTCTGCTTCGCCGTGAAAAGAAGCGAACAAGGCCAGTGGGAGATCATTAGCGGCAGTTAGCTCAGTTATTTTTCTGATCAGAGCCTCGATGCTTAGTCTCGGAATGTGTAATATGTCTTCATTATGGAAATCATTATTATGTATCCTGAGTAATGGAGAACCCAATTGCACCAGTTGTGAGTAAAACCGCTACAGGATTTTTTGATCAAATCCCAAGGTACAGACTTTAGATAAAATGAGCTTCATTGGCAGCGATATTTGCATTTATTGCCTGAGCTTTTTGCAAAGAAATGGTATTTCAACAAAGCCGAGCTCCTATCTCCAACGCAAAGCATTTCCATGACAAGCATGGTTCTCACAGGAAGATGCGTCAGTGGCGCTGCTGTAAACAACAAGGGTACAGGCAGACACACAGTCACGTGCGTGCACCGTGATCAGTCAGGCGTGCGTTGCAAAATAGACTCTGGATGCATTATCAAGCGGATTAGGAGCAAAACTGATAAACCCTGTAAGCAGAGCAGCTCACAAACAAGTCATCTGTTTGTTCATTTGGCCTTCAAATTTACTCCAGTCTCTGTAACCAACAGAGAATGAGAATGACACTCATTTCATATCAGGTAACTATAGAGATTAGCAAACATACTCTCCCGCTTCAGTTGCCATCGCAGCTCACAGATAACGGCGCTTCCCTTCCTCACTTGTACACACGCACAGTGCAAAGCAAACAATTTAATTTCAGTGCATCTTCATGTCTATGAAAGGATCATTAAACTGAGGCCTAATAAATGCAGCTAAGGATGATGGATGGCTGAACAACTTCATGGTCCTCTTCCTGCCTCGATGGAGACAAGTTGTTTTTGCGATGCCTCATGCATTGTGACGTCTCCTCAGGGTTCTTGCGGGGAGGGAACTCACCCCACCCTTCGAATCCATCAAGCTTTTAGAGTTGGGGGGGGGGTTGCTCTCTACAGCTTGTTAGAGTAACACGTATGACCATGTAGGAGCCCTAATGAGCGGGGAGCTAGCCGGGAGAACCGTGTCTGGACGACAGAGAACATAAATCTCCTGTCCTGCTCTGCACCCTGGGGACTGCACGAGCACCAAAATTGTGTGAGTCTGTGTGAATCTACAGAACCAGTGTGTGCGTGTGTATGTGTACAGTATATGTGCGTGCGTAGGGTGTGCATGCATGCAAACACACACATAATGCAGATGACTATAGCAGTATCCTCCTGGGAGCCTCATCTACCATAGTTGAAAGAAGCAGGTTGTTTGAATTATGATCTAACAATAGTGTTCCACTCCCACTCTATAAATGAATGCAATACTGGCATATCTATCATTACCACAGGACTTGCAGTCAGCTTGCTTCTTTTTTACTTGGAACAGGTTTTGGAAATCAATCCAGCCATACTCTGCTTTGCACAAACCACCCTGCAGGTTATGATAATTTCCCTCTGTTTTCAGATTCCCCGTACATAAACTGCAGTCTGTGGCATTGATCGGATTTAATGTGTCTCACTCGCTTCCTCCCTGTTTCCTGAGAGAACTCTGTCTGTCTGCTATGCTTGTCTTCGGCTGTACCTCGGTGATATTGAGTAACATGTGCACTGGTAGTCTTCTTCCTGAGACATGCCTTCCTTCACCTTGCAGGGCGAATGACTGCAGTGTGAGTCGTGTAATGAAGGTATGAAACTCCATTAAAGTATTGATTTGTGGGTGAAGTTTACCTCTTGCACTGTGGGATACGAGCTGGTGTGTGCCTTTAAATAAAACTGTGTTTTCCTGTCTGGGTGGTGTCTGCATTAGAGAGAGAGAGAGAGAAAGAGAGAGAGGAGTATGGACAATGTGCTTGCATATGTGCCACAGCAGGAATGTGTACCAGAGTGTGTGTGCGTGAGAGAGAGAGACAGGGGATGTGTGAGTTATATAGCCCCTGGGAGCTGCTATGGTCATATTTTAATAACTCTCAGTATGTTGGATTATGTACTGTGGACTTGTAATATCACACCGTCAGGGCAAAGCCCTAACAGACTCTCTGTTAGCTGGCCCTTAACAGAAAAAAAAAAAACACATATCAGGGGACTCGCCAAAACATTGTTTTCAGTTTTGCAGCACTTGTGAAAATGTGAGCTCCCACATGATTCCAGTTCAAAGGTACGCCTTCGTCTTTTTGTCTGCCTCAGCACGCTGCACTCTCTCCTGGCTACAATGAACAGAGCTCCAGGTTTAATAGGCCTTAAGTAGAGCACCCCCATTGCTGCCTTTGAAGAGCAAACACTCTTCTCGCGTGCACATGTACACACACACACATATATATATATTTACACACACATTGCTGTGTGAGCAATAAAAAACAGTGGAACAGTGGCTACTTCTCTCTCTGACACATCAAAAGGGGTGCTGAGGGGAGTAATGTGTGGAATGATGTGTGTGTAGACCAAGGCCGGGATGCCATTCATGGTTGTAGCGTTGTGGTTTTAACTGCCGGAGGAGCCTTTAAGGCTGGCAAGTTCCACACAGTAGTTTGAACACATGGCCTGCTGCAATCTCAAGTGCTGTTTGTGTATTGAAAAAAAAGATTTGCCTCAGTGTCTTTTTTTTTGTGTGTACCTGAACAAAGTGCAGAGCACATAATTATGACAGTCAGGTGCTGGGAGAGCAGCAGCAATATCACTCCTCGTCATTAAAGTCACGTCTCTCACTCCATAAAGCAATAAAGACCATAAGCTGCACTGAGACAAATCCAAGTCCTGTTTCTGAGAGAAAGAAAGTGAAGCTGAAGTGCACAGCATGGGTGCATCTGTGTGGGTGTGTGCTTGCATGTAAGCACATATGCATGTTCACATGTCTGACTGTGAGCTCTCATATAACTCAGGCACTGAAGGAGAAAGGGGAAAGTTACAATTAGCCTGCTGCCGAAAGCATAGCCTCATGCTATAAGGCATGTTTACGCTTTAGTCACGCAGTAATTACATATGTCGTCTTTTGTTTTCTATTTCCCATAAAATGGGGAACATAATGAGGGAAAAAGCAAATTAGAAGGAAGAAAAAAAAAAGATACTACACGGTGCTCTTTTCGTCTTCAAGCTCATTTAGGCCTCAGAGAACATCTATGAGGTTTGAAATGGGAGGAGAGGAGAGGAAGAGAGGACTGTAAACAGGGACTTTGCCTCTCCAGATGGGAAACTTCTGCTAAGCTGTAATGAGAATTCATAATGACGCAAACGAGCTTGATGGAGCTAGACATGGCAGCGCCTTCATTCAGGAATATGAACCCCACCCCCAAAAAAAAGAACCTATTATAACTTTTTTTTTCTGTTCTTGTTTTATTCTCTATGATATCCATCTCGAGCTGTAAGTGGAAGAGAAATGTCTTCATTAAATCTTTAAGGGAACATGTTTCATTTCTTTTTCATTTTTCATATCTTTCTTTTTTTTTTTTTTTTACAGCCGTGCCCAATAGGGAGAGTCGATGAAAAGGCAAGTACGAATGAAAAAAAAACAAAGAATAGGAGTGGCTGCTCCTAATGGGCCTGTTTTCAGCAGCTGCATTAACAAGCCTGTTTGATTTCCTTCTCCTAAGTGAAGCTGTCAGCCCATGTGTCCAGTGTGCTATGTTTAGGGTGTCTAAAAGAGTTGTGTTTTCTGGCACTGACTGATAATAAATGCTAAAGCGGTGACCTTACATCTCTTTCCCCCCGCGTTGCTCTACGGTCATTCTGAAAACAGACCGAGAAATCCTCCTGAGCCGAGGGTCAAGAATCCATCACCAGGGTTTTTTTTTCTTTTCTTTTTTTCTTTTTTTCTTTTTTTCTTTTTTTTTTTTTTTTTTACAATAACACACATTTCCATACCAGCACTGTGAGAACCAGGCCTGGGGGAATCAAAGAGAACTGCCTCTGGTTGGTGGTGAACTTCTCTCAAAACATCATAGTGCAACATATTACTTTCAATTGGATCGCTCCTGTGTTAAATAAGGTTAAAATACTTGTACCTCTGCGACTGGTTCTTTACATATGCAAATGTGAGAATACTGATTTTTCTGCTTTCATTTCCATAATGTGAGTCATGAATGTGCCTTAGATTTGCTTGGTTGATTTGCGGCTATGCTCAGAAAAAAAAATCCATATTTTACACTGTAAAGAGGAACAAAGATTCGAGTTCTGCAAAGAATGCCAGATAACACACACACACACACGCACGCACACACACATATGCCATAGTAGTTACACATATATGCACAAAAACACACACTTTTCATAGACCAGTGTATTGTGAAAGAGTCCTATCATCGTGAATTACTTTCCCATGACTGTTTTGATGAAAATGTATTGCCTTGTCCTTGGAAATGTGGCACAGCAGTCGATATGGCTCTACAGACTCGGTAATACTCTCCACTGTGAAGGCAACAGACTAAAGACGCTCTTCGACTGATGAAACAATGGGGGGGGGGGGGGGGGGGGGGCATTCTTTTGCAGAGTCTGCATTATTGGATTTGGATTGTAACATGGTAGTATCAAGTTAGGCTGAGAGGGGTCTGTGAATATCACGTTGGAATCACAATAGACAAGGGCCGATTGTTATTGCACCGCACTTCCATTAATAATTCAATCATTTGACCCGTGACATGATTTCCCGTAAAACAATCTGATCCTCGGAGGGCTGATAGAGATATTTGAAATCTATGAGTGTGTGTGTGTGTGTGTGTGTGTGAGCGTGCATGTGTCTGTCTTGACCTTCCCCAGTATGACACAGAACCGGTGCCTCAGGGTAGAAGTACAATATTTAGAGGGGAGGAGAAGAAAAAGAAAGAGAGGAGCGAGAGACAGACAAGATATCAGAAAGTGTGAATACCGCAGCTGAACTGTGCTGCAGCGATTCCCAAACCAAAGATGTGCCTGCCCCAAGGGTGCTCCAATAAGCACGCCATAGATATGGAAGGCCTTACACAAAACTATGCACTTAAAACTGAGCAGCACTCTGAGAGCACAAGCAGAAAATCAGAGCAATGTATGCAGAGTGCATTAAATATAAAAACATAGTGTGTGAGTGAGTGGAAACAAAGGCCAGTAATATTATAATACATAGTTTTAGGGATCACTACTGACAGGAAACATTGCTGTTTCAGCTTCGGCCTGCTCTAACGCAAAGACTCGCACACGTGTAGGGACGTAGACAAATGGAGGGCGCCAGAAATGCGCACGCGCACACACTAAATAACTCCACACTGACGTGCACGCACAGGGAAAAAAAAAGCAGGGGTGCCATCTATCAGGCTGCAGACTGGAGCCTTGGAAGAGGAAATCTGTCCTGTGATGGCTGTAAATGAGGGTTGTGGCGGCGCTGTCACATTGTGTTTGGCTGGGACACAGGAGCAATGAGGGGCTTTCGAGTGGCGGAGGGCATGGACACTGTGTACAGATATAATGAACTTGGGAGATAGCTGGGGCATGGGCAGACACACTGTGATTCTGTCACAGCTAGTGGTGCACCTTCTGCTGCTGCTGCAAGAAAGGAAAGGAAGGAGGGAGAGAAGTGGGGAGAGGAGAGGAAGTAAATTGAGTGCAGAGAAGAAAAGAGTGAGGAAGAGGCAAAGGCAATGATCAAGACAGAAAAAACATAAGGAGAATGAGAGACAGAGAGGCAGTGGGAATGCATAAGCAGCCCTGCAGAAAAACAGCAAGCTAATCGCTGTTGGATTGGTGAGGCAATACTGGTGTTATACCAGAAGAATATTTACTCTAATTAGAGCCAGCTAATGTGTCTCCAGGTATAAAGGCTGTCGGCACTTTCCTGAGAATAATTAGAAGCACAGAGCATGCATTGTCCAGGAGAGCAGTGCAGCGCTCCCTTTGTACACCATTAACAGTTCACTGACAACAAAAGCGGAGTTAATAGAATGTAATGTGGTCTCCTCACCCATCCGTTTGTTGAAATGGTCATTAGGGTAATGCAGAATAATTCCTTCCTTCTGCGCTTCAACCCAAAAAACTCAATGACTCCTCCCATCTCCCAAGTGCCCCTCTGCAATCTTTTTCTGAAGTCCTGCCCTTATTTTCCTCTCATTCCCCCTTACAGAGAATTTTCTCCAGTCTCTGTCCTCCACGTCAAGATGATAAACATGATTTCATGGTGCGTTACAAACACCAGTCTTCGTAAAACACACGAAATCCTCTATAAAAGAATTAATTCTGCTTCGGAGAGACAGAGCCAAATGTATAGATTTACAATTCCACACTCGAGTTCCCCACCATGTTTTAATGCATCATAAACACTTGGTGTTTTTTGGTCTCTGTTCCAATAAAAACAGAGCACGGGGGTGTAATATCTGGAGCTGGGGGAAATTAAAGCTGAAGTTCCTCTCCTCCTCAGTGCACTCCCTGCACACACACACACACACACTTAGACATACAGATACACACACATGGTTAATCAGCAGCCCAGAGAGAAATCTAAGACCACATCTACACCCAGTGGACGGAACCTGATACAACTACATCTTAACCCCCCACACCCCCCACCCTTCCCACATTCCCCTCTTTCTCTTAATCATCAACAAACACACACACACACACATACACACAGAGTTCCTGTTGATAAATTAGACGCAAGGTTCAGTATGGTTAACTAAAGTTAATGAAGACTGAAACAAGGTAACCATAGAGGGGAAGTCTTTGAGAAAACATGAAGACTGCATTAGAAAACCAGTGACCATTCTTTTTTTTTTTTTCCATTTCTGCTTCTGCTGCTATTTCCAAAAGTCCTTTCAGTGTGCGGTGACAAACATAACCCGTCTGACTGGTGGAAAAATAAATCATACTTTCAAGTGAAGACAAATGCCTTATCCGTTGGGAGTAGCCTCAGGCTATAGTCATAATGCCCCCCCCCTTCTCTCTTCCTCTTGCCTCTCTTTCTCTTTCTCTCCAGGCAGGGAGTTTCCCTGAACTAGCTTTTAAATGTCCAACCCAAACCAGCCTTAGACAGCACAAAGTACAGCTTGTGAGCAAAGTGGATATTCCTGTTTTAGGGGTTTATTTTATGATAAACTCACTGATGGTGAGAAGCACTTTAAACCCTGGAGGCAAAACTGCTGTTCGGCTGCAATTTTGAGCGAACAAGACAAAACGAATTCGTCACATCTTTGACTGTCAAAACACAGTTACGATCAACACATGGCACAAGATCACGGTTCATGTCTGATCTCGCGTCGGGGCCATAAAATCATGGATTTCCTCACGCTGCAATCCCTGTGTTGTGTGCTGTGCCCGGCTCAGGCCTTGGCTCGGAGCGGGCCAGGCCAGCTGCAGAAGTCTGTCTCCTCTCTCCTCTCTCCCCTCCTCTGCTCTCAGTGCTATCAGGTTGCCACTCCTCCTCCTCCAGCCCATTACACAGGCCTCTTTATGCTGCGCTAAAAGCTGCTCATGTTCAAACACTCCTGGGAAAAGCTCCTTAAAACACGTCAGGATGAGAGGCCCTGTCTGGTAAAATATTAATAGGAAGTTAATTGGTTGTTAATGGACTGGTGCTTGAGTAGGAATCGCCCTCCATTAGATAGGCCACCGAAACAACCCATTCACAGGTGTCATCTTACCACCTCCACAATCTAATTGTTTTCCGGTCACTGTAGCCGTGAGTTGTGGTAACCTGGTGTTAAAGACATTATTGCTCGAGTTTTATGTAAGGTCCTGCAAGAAGAACCATAACCCTGTGCCAGCCACATTTCCTCGTGAGCCTGGTATCGTGGGTGTTCGGTTACTTTAGTGTCAAGTTTGAAGTATCTCCACTTCTCTTTTTACTTGTGCGTTGTTTTCCTTTGTGTCATATTTAAAGTGAACTGTCAAGCTGAAACTCTTTCCTCCTGTTAATCTTTCCTTCATTTACACATAAGGAAATAGTTTTTACTTTTGTTGTTCGAGGCCAGTGTGTTTGTGCTTTCTGCGGTCGCCATTACCCAATAGGAAAAATCCCTCTTCTGCTAGAGTAGGCATGTAATATTGATGCAGAGCAGACTCGGAGAAACACAGAAATCAAATGGAATCTAAACTAAGTTCAAATGTCGACATCAACACATACATTTTTGATCATTGCAAACCTACAAGACGCCATTCCTTTTAAGGAAAGCCACAGGGGCATGTGTAGCAGGAAATATATTTAGAAATAAGTGATATTTCAGCGTGTCTTTCAATCCCAACTTCGTTCAGCTCCAATTCATTTATGAGAGGGACAAATACTTGTTGAAAGAGGTTTGTTCAGGAAATGGGACTTAAAACAGCGGTGGAGGTTCCCGAGACTGACTGCTTTTTACAGTTTGGCTCTTTAAATGCACCATGTAACTAAAATACAGCAGCTCTTAAAGATATGTCATTTTCTCTCCAGGCCTACAGACAATTGTAAGTATTGTAAGACCCTTTTTGTTCTAATTAAAAAAGATTAAAAAAACCAAAAAAAAACTATTCATTTTCTAATAGGATGAAGCTTTTACTTCCTACTTTTTTCCCACAACTTATTCCTGAACTGTGCTTTTTATTCAAATGCATTCTTATCTTCCGTTACCCTTTAATGCTATGAGCTCCCCTCTCGTGACTCTGACTATTTAACGGTAACCTCGCTCAAACACTGAGTGAGTCCGTGTCCAATTACATTACGAAGCAAATGTCAATGGATCCAACAGATGTACTTCTGCTGAGCTTCATTTAAACGTCGCCACTAGATGGCACTAAAACACCAGGCAGCGGTTTCAGATCAGCAGGCATTTGCTGTTTCTTACACGATAAAAACATGAAATAAATCAGGCCAGGCCTCCTCATTTGACTCAGTGATATGTTCTGACTTCCTGCTGGGATCTATTACCTGGCTGGGTGGAGACTGAGATAATGCAGCGGTAGGAAAAGGCTTGTGATGTTTTCTAAAGCCTGTCTGTCCACATGGCTGCATGGCAGACTGAAATGAATCCATCAGACAGAGAAAAACAGGAAGATTACTGTATTACCATCGGCATGCACTCAACCAGATTTGTGCTTCTAATGCCGCCAGCGGCTCATTATCAACCCACAGATACACACTCATGCTTCAGTTTTATTACATGTTAAGCTGTAAATGTTGCAACAAATGAGCAAATTCTTGGTTGGACGTTTAACGCTTTGCAAAACTGTCAAAAAGCTACAATGAATACATGATGATACACAACAGAGCATCTGCTTTACACAAGAACACTTTAAGAAACTGTAGAAAAGTTACAACAGTATGAAATGCTCACTCTGGAAAAGAAAATTAAAAAAACAACTCACCCATAGTGTTATTAGTCGACTTATTTTATGTGTTTTGTCTAATTACTTTCTTCATTGTCTTTGGTGTGACATTTTGACATTAAAATATTCATAAATATACATTTGAAATTTGCATTGACACAGCTTAAAAGTGTACTTAATTTGTTGACACCTAAAACTATTAGAAGACTATTATTTCTATAGATGAGAACAGCTTTCAGAAATGTTTCTATCTGCCTTCAGGCGAGACAGCTTTGCTTCTTAGCATGCATGCCACAACCACTTATTAACTGTCAATCAACGACTTTGTTCATCCCAGGTGCACACAACAACATTCATTGTGGGAGGAAAAAAAAAAAATCTAGTCCAAATGTCAAGCGACTGCGCACACAGACAAGCTACGGTGATGTGAACTCTGCAAAAATGTTTTTCTCGCTACTGTCGTACCTCTCAAAATGAAATATTACCTGTTGTCACAATCTGAATGACGGGTTGAGGAAGTCTGCATGCTGGGCTTGTTGGCAACTCATGGGCTTGTGTGGAGGAATGCATGCTAAAAAAGTGTTTTAATCGGCTCCAGAAACATTTGGTGTGCGTGATACAGAGAACAGGCAGTAGGAAGAACAGAGTAGATGTAAGTAGATTACATTAGGCTGGAAGAATGTGCTGTATTCCCTTCTGTTAATATCCACTCAATGTGCTCCACTCTCACCCTGCAGGTAAAAAGGGGCTTATACATCTTTCACCTCATAAAATCATAAACCCTCTCCGGCCACTTCATCTTTACCAGAAAAATGGATGAAGGACCGAGTGCCAGAGCTCAAGTGACCAATAGGACGATCACAAGAGACTCCTCTCTCTAGGCCGTATTGTGGAAAAGGATGGGCTTGACCATGCCGGAGAGGATCTTGGGCACGTGAACGCTCACTATCTCTGAGATCATCTCTGGGAAGTTGACACGTGTCTGCAGGGACTGAGCTTGGATGAACAGATCATAGGTGAACTGGTGTAACTTCCTCACAACCTGCGATGAAGAAACACAGAGGGGTAGAGAGAGAGAGAGAGAGAGAGAAAAAATATGATACGCCGAGGTTATTAGTAACAAAGGCGATGCACTTAAACGTGTACAAAGAACAAAGCCTGCAGGAAATAACAAATGACACTCAAGCCTGTCTTTTGACACCGCCGTTAAGAAGTGGTTTAAAAAGATGACACTCATTGTGACGCCCTAAGCTCCGCAGGCAGTGTCTGAACTGCAAAGTCTTGATCAACTCTGGTCCTCTGCCTAAACGGCCCTGCCAGACAATCCCTGGCTGCCCTCCAGCTCATAAGGCATTAGACGATCTGAGATGTGAGTGGGATAGATACAAAGCTGAGCCTTTAAGAGTAAATCCACAGTGAAAGACATGAGTCTGAAACTGCTGCAGTTCAGCTCTCTGTGGCCCCAACCAGTGATGTCAGGAGTTTTTCCTTTCACAACTACATGTTCTCAGCAATTAGTATTAAAAGTTCTAAAGGTAATAAGGAAGAGAGCAACTGCGCCCTCTAGTGGTAGCACATTTATCATCTTTACATCTTCACACCCCTATTAACCAAACAAAAAGAATAGATTTTAAATCCATATAGTGTCGTTTTCACAAAGTCGCACATGTTTAGATGTTTATAATAAGCTTCCGCAGCCTAAGAAACCCACCATAGATATCAAAAACCTCTAAGACAGCCAGACATTTTATATGTTGTTTCAATAAAAAAAAGTCTCAAAGCATGCTTTATTTCAGATTTTACTGACTTAACTGATTTTATTTCTTTGTATTCTTTAATTTGATCTATTTATTGGTTACATTATGTGGCTGAAGCAGGAGTTTGAGCAAAATGAGTAGATGAATTGATGGCTATAAAACAGCAAATGTTAGGTGCTGTGACTCAGGCTTCTTATTAAGCTTTTGCAGGGACTTGACGATCAGACAGGTGAGGCTGTTAAGGGTTAAGTGTTTTTTAGGAAGTAGTAAACTATCCAGAGCTGAAACTGTCTGTAATGTGTAAATTATTTCAGCGACACACAATTTTATAGTTCAAATATTAAATGACAGAGCATAATTATAGTTTTGTATTGCTTCAATTTAAAATCTGGTCAGGACTCCATCCTCCACTCTCTCTAAGAAGACAGCTGGGGAGGGCAGAGCTCACATAATGACTCTAAGCAGTTTGAGTATGGTTCGCAAAAGTCATAGATTTTCTGGGTTTAAATGTTGAATATAAAACCTAAAACACAGACATACACACAAACAGTAGCTACGAGCAGTTAAACTGTAGCAGGTGTAACACTCATCGCCTGCAGCTGGAACAAGTACCAAAACTGCAGAGGCTATTATTTTTCTTTGTCTGTAGGTGTTTACATCTGTAGATATGAACTACTGCTTCTCTTATTTATTCATTTATTTATTTATCATTTTTTGCAGATACTGTCACTGGCACAGGTTAGACTGTAGGCGTGGTCTGCAGCTACTGGATGATATCAGCTGCAGCTGGTTTTCTGCTGCTTTGCACATGTGCGCAATGTGTCTTTTTTATTACAGTTCCTTATGGAGTATTCCAGTTATTTTTTGATGTAGCAATACTACCACTAGGGGGTGACTCTTGTCATGTTCCCTCCCAATAAGCAGCCAGGCACAGACAAGTTAAAACAGGAGTCATATGACCCTTTGGTATGCGTTTAACATTAGCCGATGGCTGGAGATTTATGCACAAACTGCATGTGAAAGAATGAGAAGGAATTTCTTTTGTCTGGATGATGTTACAGTTTGTATACAAGTGTATACAAATAGACTGTTACTTAAATTTGAAATATAATAACTAGTAGCCTCAGCTGATGTGATCCTGTACTGTAGTTCTGCCTAATAAGTTAACAATAATTACTGTTGTAAGCCAAATACAGTGTTTGTGTACTCTGATCTACTGCTCAAGTGGTTCTAACTAAAATGGCATTTTTAGCCCAGTTCAGAGTTAGATGTGAAATGGAGTTGAGTGTATTACCGACTGGAGGTAGTCCAGCAGCTGTGTGAGCTGAAACAGTCTCTGTGTACGGGTGGTCTCTCCGCTGTGGCTGGCCAAACGGTCCAGCTCCTTGATGTAGGAGGTCCGCAGTTCATCAAAAGAACGTTGGCTCTTGAGGCCCTCCACTGGCACTGTGACCACAAAGTCAGAACACAACAATAATTTTCACAGACGTTATCCATCCCATCAGTTCGCTGAAGTATGGCTGCACTCTATTACAGTCATATTTCACTCGCCGGGTTCGACATTTGAGCTACTATTCGAGACATGGTTTTAAGCTGACTCACTGATGCTGAAGAGTACCAGGGCTTTCATGCAGAGGAACTCTTCTTGGGTGACCTTCAGCATGTAGAACCTTTGGGAGAGCAGCTTCATCCTCACACAGTGTTCATACATACTGGACACTTGCATCCGCTGGCTGTGAGGAATGGATAAAGAGAAAAAAAAAGAAGAAGAAAAAAACAGCATGAGAGGAGAAGAAGGAGCACAAGGTGTGACAAAAGGTGAGGGGAGAAGCCAAGAGAGGGCCAGACAACGAGAAATATCAAAAGGAGAAAAAGACAATTAATGGTGGAAGAAACAAGAGTGGATGAAAGAGAGGAAAAAGCAGCAGAGGTGAGAAAAAATGAGTGAGATGGATAATGGAAAAAGAGAACGACAGGGAGGCAGAGAAAAATGAGGGTCAGCTACAAGGGCAGGCGTATCCATTACCATGCAGGTCAGAAGTGGCACAATAGAGTGACAGAGGGCTAATGCAGATAGAATGGGTGTTTTGCTAATGTTGCACAAAATATGAGCCAAGTGAAAGCTGCGACGAAGGCCTGAGGCTGGCGTTAGCATTCTGAGCAACGCCCTCCCTCAACACCCGAGGACAATTTACTGATAAGAGGCTGCGGGATTGCTACTTACACATACGCTATGATGCACAGCGATTTTGTTTTTGTGAACTTTGTGTTAACTTATTAAAAGTACAAAGAAAAGACAAAAGACAAGAGCTGAAATGTCTGAAACATTAGAGGCTGGAGGAAAGTTGCAGCACAAATTCAAACTTGTCAAAGTTAAAAAAAAAAAAAAAGAAACAACTCAATGCTGTAGCGGGACTGATGACTGGTTAGGAGAAGATGAAACGGAATAAATCATCTGAGGTGATCCCTCTGCGGCCACATGCATCAGATAGAAAGGAAATGTAAGAACAGAACAGACTTGTTTACTGTCTCGCCTTAAAAAAAGCGACATTCATTGTGTGATTTTTCAGTCTTCTTTTCTCTGAAGCTCGTATCCCACTGTGCCTGTCTTTCCAGTCGAGATGACAGGTGAAATCTCATGATATTCCAACAAACCCAATGTCACAATGATTATTACAGCTGTTTAGGTCCAAACAAACTTTCTTTGTTTGATAAAGAAACCTCGGCAGGTCTGACAAAACTTTTATTAACTTTGTTTAATTCAGAGTTCGATTTTTTCAGAAGTGTACTGGGTGAGACGAATGTTTTGCACGACTTACTCGTTGAAGACGAGGTCTGGAGCAAAGTAGAGCATGGAGCTGTTAGTGAGTGTGTAAGATCTCCATCCCAAGGCGAACACCATCACCCCCATCCATGACAACTGAATCACTGACATCTGATCATCCACATGCAGGTCACGGAAACCTGTTGACAGCATTCATTTTAATCAAACGCCTGCTCACATTAAAGTGATAAAACATGATAGAATGATGCTGCACAGTTCAATTAAATACATAAGAAGACTTCACACCGTTAACTACAGAGATTACACAGTGTGGATACATTGCTGGCCGTTTCCAGCCTGCAACTCCTGGCTTGAATATGAACATACCCCCCTCTAGTGGTTAACATTTGAACAGGCTGCTTTGCTTTTGCATAGGCTTGGCTGCTTCAACGTAGCAGTTGTATTGGCACAAAATTCTGGCAAGGCCTCTTATCTGGTGGACAAGATCTTGATGATATTAGATACTTTTCCTGATAGCTTTATAGCTTGTCTGAATGATATATACTGAACCTGAAACAACTGTGACAGCACTTCAATGCTCACATCCTTGGCAGAAACAGCCACACGTAGCATTGACTAGGTTCGCAGTATGTTACCTTGGCCCCCCATACTGCTTTACCTGGTATTGCCTTGGCCCAATGCACCACGGTTACCAGCTGTCTTTCCCCAAGCTCATTGAGACTGGTGAGCAAGGACGCAGGGCTGTCTGGCTGGGCGGGGTCATGTCCGGCATTGACCACGGCTGGCTCGATGGCCTGCAAGACGCTGAGGAGGGATAGGCAGGAGCGCAGGGTCGGGGGTATTCCTGGAGCCAGGGCCTGGGACGTGGCTAAAGATAAGACAGACACAAACCAGAAGAGTAACGCAAGAAGAAAATAACAATTGCAAATGTTTCATGACACTTGAGCTTGAGTAACACTAATCCTCACTACCTTGAGCCCTGGCAGCTGCACTTCTGGGGTCCAACATTACGTCCTTCTTTCCCGCCCTCTCTCCTCTTTCTCCAGGCCCCCAGGAAGCTGGAGGTTGCTCCTCCTCTCCGTTCCTCGTCTGTCCGGCTCCCTTCAGCCTGCGACCTAGAATCCCCCACAGACAATGCAGACAAGTAGAAGACAAAAAGGGCAAAAAGGGAGATAAGAAGCTTCAGTTCCATGTTGTCTAGTCTGATTATTACACAACAGATAGCTGGTGGAAAAGTCAAGTACATGCTGTATTTACTACAGGGGTATAATTGTTGGCCCATGGAGCTGTTACTTATTGTAACCATGTGGAAATATTTTTGATGACTGGCTGCTTGGCAAAAAAGAAAAAGCTCTTTTGGCCTTTTCCTGAAATTCATTTGTCACACTGTATTTAAGATAGAACATCTGATTGGTGCGTTCTGATCCAGTTCATGTAAGGTATCTGACTATCCTGACCCCTCTTTCCAAGAACACCCCACTTATACTTTCCTTTCTCTGCCTCTCAATCTGTTCTCACCTTTAATTCCTCACCTTTAAGGCTCATTCCGGACATGAAGCACCTCTTTAAACGACATGAGGCACAGTTTTTCCGCCTCAGTTTGTCGATGGTGCAGTCGTTCCGGCTGGCACACAGGTGGTTCTGCTTACCTGGAGGCACACAAAAGTCCTGGGGGATGAGGAGAGTGGATTCAACAATGCCTAGGCTTCCACTCATAGCAACGATATGTGGGTGTTTACTGGTAACAAATAACTCGCCCTCATAATGTCAGGTCACTGTGCCCTGCTTGCAAGAGCAGAGCGAGTGGGTGTAAGAAATTAAATCAACGGTCGCATAATTGTGAATGTGCACTCGTGTGTGTGTTTGTGTGTGTGTCACACCCACCGGCAGCAGCCCTCTTGAAGAATACTTTGCAGCTGCCACAGGTGACTGCTCCATAGTGACAACCTGAGGCGTCGTCGCCGCACACTTGACACACTCTCCTTTCTGAGAGGTACACACCTGGAAATAAACCCTCATGCCTGGGCGCACACGCACGCACACGCATGCACACACACAAACACGACACACACACACAGGCAGAAACACATTAAAACAAAAAAAAAAAAGGATTCAAAAGTGGGCACATCGCCAGTGAAGCATTTTAAAAACAGTTTTATCCATTGCAGCTACAATATACCAATAAAAATTAGGACATAGAGCCAAACAAACGTATTAACACCAGATTTAGGTCACTAGGTCTGTCCTCAGAGAGTGTAAGACTGCCCGGCCGTTATAACAGGGCAGTAATTCCCCAAATCCAATTACACCAGGAGATTTCTCTGTCTCATGAATGCGTACATGAAAAATGAAGTCAGTTTAAATACAAGTAAACCTATGATTAAAGAATTCCAGTGTTAGTCTTTTATTAGGAACCGATATGTGGAAGTAGAACACTTTCTTCCGCTCCAAGTACAGTATCAGCAACAGGTGCTGTATCTCTTGTTTATAAGGACACTGATATATTAACTTGTGTTTTGCGTAGGTAGTCACAGCACAAATAAGGACAGTTCTGGAAAGTTAGGGGTAGTATGACCTTTGATTCAGTCTCGCATGCTGAAACACTTGGCCAAGGCCAAGAAGAGCACATGGGGCTGTTAGAACACAAATGATTTATGTTGATACATGGCTGCATCTGCATCTGCCCAGAGCATGACTCCACAATGTGTCTACACAAGCCATGGCAAATAACAATACATGGCTTGTGTGACATAATAATCATATTTCCTGCATCACAGATTTAATAGTGCTGTGGTGATGCTCTGCATATAAATTAATTTAATAAACATAAATAAAGTTCATAAATTGGGTTTAAAAAAAAAAAAAAAGCAAACCAACAATGTAACACTCACTGAAACTAACTTTAAATCATTTATTATTAAATCGTGGTCAGGAATGCTGTTCACGCTTCTTTTGTCCTTTTGTTTCTGATTGAAGGAAGATGAGACTGAACGGGTCGGTGAGCCCAGTCAGAACACGCACGCTCTCACACAGAGGGCCTTAAAGGTTAGGATTAGGGTTAAAAGGGAAAGGGGTGTTTTATTTTTACGGCACAACACCGGTGAATAGACAGACAGGACGGGGAAAAAACTTCATGGATTTTTTTTTTTTGACGGTGCACCGGCCAACAGATCCGGCGACCCACCGGGATTTGTACACCAGTACACCGTCACCTGGTGCCAATGAAAAACAGAACAAATCATTGTTTAAAAAATCAGTTATTTACCTGAAACTGCGATCTGCGCAATCCACCCAAACTGAAGGTTCGGTCTTGATAGTGGAAAAAGTGGCCTGTCCTTGAGCAACTGCATTTTGGTATCTTTCCACTTGGCCATACTCTTGTGCCATCGCTGCTCGTGTGCCACCTTTACCACCTTGCTCACCCTTGCTGTACCAGACACAGTGGCATTCGTGCCTGGATGCCAGATGGGTTTGCCCACAATTACAATATTTACACAACAAATTATGCCCTCCGGATCCGCATCTCTCTGGCTCGGATCGACCGCTGTATGCGCGCTCATTTGCGCACCACACACCCTGGGTATCTCTGTATAGGTTTGGATTGGCAGAGTAAGCAGAGTATTGTTTCAAAGGTGAGAGTTCATCCACCTGAGAGGGCGCGGGCAGCTCTACCAACGGGTTGATAAACAAGTTTGATTCCTTGCAGACATATCTGGATATCACCGGGCCACGCGTCATGGTTTGCGCGCTGTCCATTTCGCTCGATCTGAGCAGATCCATGCAGCTCACCTGCTGTATGCCATGGCACACTTCTCCAAAGTCGGCCTCTCTTAGACTACTGTCACTCAGTAGAAACCTGCTGCCCTCTGAGTTCATATTTCCAGCCGCTCCTAACATCGACACTCCTCGGGAACTGTTCCCTCTGGTGGGGTCGCAGTCTGCAAAGGCGCCGCTGAAGCAAGGGTTCGTGTTGTTGAGCGGAGAAGACACCGAATCCAAACCCAAGGACACTGACACTGCCTTACTGAGCTCGGCAGTAGTGGGGCAGGCATGGGTGTCCGCGGTATCCAAACAATCCCGCTCATTCATTATTAAAGAGTTTTTGTGTTTCTTCTATATCGGACAAGCCGGAGTGAAATGTTGCCTTCAGCTCGCGTCGCGAGAGTTACAGCGGTGAGCTGGTTGCACGGGAAACAAATAAAACAACACTTTCCAGGGTGAGAAAACGCCTACCCAATGAGACTCCGGTCATATGTCTAAGCGGGGAGGAAATTCAGATCAGTCAGCGACGTAGTACTGCTGCTGCTCCTGCTGGGTAGGGGCGTCCCGTCGATCTGTTCTGCGACTGGCGAACTTTTCCACTTCTAGTATTTACATGCGACTAAAACTCGCTCCGTGAGCAATGATTAGAATCCGCGTAAGGAGACTTTGTACTCTGGCAGGAGGAGCGGTTCACATACTAACCAGCAACCCTAAATGTAACTTATTATATCAATAGGAATTTCAGCACCGCGCCAACGGTTATTTGAATGCAAAAAAAAAGTAATCCTAGGTCTCGCGAGAAGGGGCTCGTCGGATTAAACTGTACATCCACAATATATCACTGTAAAACTGTGTGACAGGCAGCTGAATGCTCCCCAGTCCCTCAATGACAACTGCCACGTCTGTTTGCCATATAGCCTACTCATTTTTTATTATTACTTAATAAATTATTCCTCTGTACATTTTGAAAGACAAACACAAGCACACACACACACACACACACACACACACACACACACACACACACACACACACACACACACACACACATATATATATATATATATATATATAAGCAAATATCTTATATCTATTACAAGGATGGTTAATGGAGCGTCTGGTAGTCACTGCAATTTCACGTGTTTATTTTGATTTGGTGGATGAGCAGTCAGCAACACGACGAGGATGTAGAGAAGTCTACAGAGTACAAATGCTGTATACAACTGGCGTAACATAATCAAGTCGAGATCAATCAAAAACCTTTTAACTTAGGTATATCATTTCTTTGTGTGATATATTGTCATATAATCACATAGAATAAGGAAATGGATAGTCTGGGTTGCTGCATTGTTTCTGCAGCTGAGTCAGTGAGGTTGCAGAGGTGCAGTGGCTGAAATGGAGCAACTGGGGAATATATCTAAAACATCAGTGCCAATGCATTTATTTTCAGTTTATTTATATTTTATAGGTAAAACTTCTATTTGTAGGTGATAATTATTTTTTATTACAGCTCACCTGCTTTTATGCTGCCCAGTTTGCCTCATTCGGCAAGCAGGAGGTGATGCTTACACATGATTATAGGAACTGATGATGCACACACAACACATTGATAGTGTTTCTGTGTATTTTATTTCTGCAATAAAGTATAGAGAATTTAACATTTATTTGGAGTAACAAGTGCCTTAAGTGTCATTGTTTTCATTAATCAGTATTAATAAGGTTTTCATTAGTTGTCAAATTGAAATAACAAATGTGCGTAATAAGATTGACAAGGACAATAGCAAACCTTCTCATAAATGAGAGCACTGATATGTTAGCCTCATATATTTGCAACACTGAACTAAACTAGTAATGTGTTTTTGTTCCTTTGAAATTAAAAATGTATGTTCAAGGAGAGTTGTCATTTTCTTGTTGACGTACTTACCAATGAAACAATGAAATAGTATTAAAATCATGGACATTAAAGGCATCAAAGCACAGTATCAATACAATTTTATGTCATATTCACCTTCAGGTTAATTTACTACCTATGCAACTGTCTGCACCTACACTTCTAAAATTTGTCAATGTGTCCAATTCATCATCTATCCTGGTCCTGCTTTCAGTCTGAGTAGACTCTCTCACATAGACTCAAATTCATCAATGCGTTGTTTGGTGTTGCCCTGACGAATCTGACGTAGGGTCTTGTATTTGTCCCGGCCCGCCTTCACATTCTCAGCATGGATCAGGTCATTTGGGGTCTTTTTGCTCTCATCTACGGCTCCAGCCAGCTCGGAGCTCAGGAACTAAAAGAGAACGCAAACACACAGTGAATAAAATCCTCATACCTGAGACTCTTTAGGAGACTATTCAGAAGCCTTATCCCTCACTCCTGTACTCATCCGCATCTGAAAACACTCTATTGTCCATAGTTATTAAGGCCATTTTTGTGTTGAATCCTCTATGCAACATCATTTCTTGTTTTGGCTGTGAGATAGAGACCAATTTTATTTTCGGTTGTGATAGGCCCTGGTCTGTATGAGATTCGCAACGTGAATGAAACCAGAAGAATGATAATGTACCTGCACCAATGTTTAATTATTCAGTGCACTGAGTTATTAGTGAGATGCAATTTTTGGTGGCAATTAAGCTGCCAACTTCACAGCTAAGTCAAAGCCTCTAAATGACTGTGTCAGCAGATGACACAGTCAATGTACCAAAACAATTTAACACAACAGCAACAAAGATGTGGTTTTCAAACCACAAATTGTATGAGGACTGACAAGTGAGTGGCAGCCATCACAGCTGAGTGTCACTCAAGATACTCTCCATACCTCATATTAAGCCTGGTATCTTCTAAATAAAACAGTTATTTTAAACACAATTTGTTGTCAGAGCCTGAAATTCTATGGAAACAAGACTAAGAGTCAATGGCCACACCAGTGACTCTGTGATGTTGAGTTTAGGGACAGCAGTGATTTGAAGTAAATTCTAATGTCAGCATGTTAACTTGTTCACAGTGATATTGCTAACATGTTGACAGTTCATATGGGCCCTGCGTTAAGCATGTATATGTTCATAAAGCATATATTGGGCAAATGGAAATTTCGATCTGATGATGGCACAAGATGAAAGTGGATCACCAGAGCTTCAGGACCTATCCCCTGAGTACCAAGAATATCAATATAATAATAAATAATAATAATAAAAATATATAATAATAATTTCTATAATAATAGAAAATGTCATGGCAAACCATTCTTTAGTTTTTAAGATATTTCAGTCTGGATCTACCAACCGCCATGGCTAAAAATATATTCACTCTTTATTTCAGGAGAGATGGTGTGTCTTCATTTTAATTCAGTTTTGTCTCATTGGAGCTAGAGTAAGTGTCAATAGACACTCAGCATTCAGCTGTGGTGGTTCCTAATTTAAAGAACACATTATTCACTGAACCTTTACATTTAAATATTGAAGGCTTTTGGTGATTTGTTTGTCTGCACTCTTAAAAGCTCCAGGGCACCTCCTCCAGGAATGATCAACTCCAGCTGAACATGACCTCTAACCAAAAGGGATTAAGAGAGCAGCAAATCAATACAATAAGACAATTCCCTCTATCCACTTAACCTTACCTTGAGGTTTTTCTGCAGTCTCTGGTTCTTCTGGGCCTCTGTTACTCTTTCCTCCTCGCTGCGATCTCGGACCATCCCTGGAGAAGTCAGCTCAGCACTCGCCTCTGCACTGCTCTCATCCGTCTCGTCATGCTCATGCATGTGGGGGTGGACTGAATCCTGAATGTGGACACCCATGAGTTTAGTCTTCAGCTCGTCTTTGGTTCTCTCCAAATCAGCCTCCACCATCATCGCCTGTCAACACACATGACTTGTGAAGCACTATGGTTGGATACTTCAGTGCAATTAGCCTACTAGAATTCATTCAGAATATGATGTGCACAATTTGAAATTTGGGGAACCTGTTCTATCAAAATGATTTGTATGCCTGCACTGAGATAAATTTATCTAGTTTTTGAAAACTAAAATCTAACTTGATGAACGTCTGTGAGGTCCTTTTACCCACTACAATTTTAGCTCTACATTTAAGTGCTATCTAAAAAAGAATCTGTCCCCTATGTAATTAGCAAAATTGTTGTCCTCTGTGAATAAAGTGACTTGTCAGCATTGAGTGCAACAGTCTCCAATGTTCAATAGAAAATAGAAATAAGGATAACGCTGCAGTATTACCTAACATGAATGGCACTCAGTAGAGCCTGTAGTTGAGCCAGGGACAAAAAATTCCTACACACGTGTGTCTAGCTCTAATAATAGAAGCATATAGTAAGACGGAAGTAGTCTGATGTATTTGTCATAAAACATAGTATTACAGTATTATAGTATTACATATTACAATTCCATCAAATTGTAGAAACTCAGATTTCAACACCATTAATATATCTGATTTTTAACATCAAGATCTATACACTATTTATTGACAAACTGATGAAAATGTAAAAAAATCCCTAATTTCCACATCAACATTTTTTGGGTTCTTCCCTGGGCCATGCCCCATCCCTCCATCAAGTTTGATGCAAATCAGTTCAGTACTTTCTGTGTAATCCTGGTGACAAACAAACAAACGACTAAACCAACCGACACGGGTGAAAACACAACCACCTTGCCGGAGGTAACAATGTGAAGACTACATGCAAGTCAAGCATAGTACTGCTTATTTGTATGAAAAGTTTTGTATACACTTTCGGGTACATTTTTTGCATACAATTTGCACATTAATTGTTGTGTTCTTGGCTTCATAGTAGGTGAGGTTTGTGAAATGTGACAACGTATTGACACCCCCAAAAATCATACAATCACAATTTGAAAGTCTGGTGATTGTACTTGCCTGTGATTGATGCCTTGCTGCTATTTTACCTGGGCTTAACACTTAGTCGTGTCAGACATCCCTTTTGCCTCATGTTTGATTCATCCTTTACCTCTCTCATGGTTCTTTGATTAATTCTCACCCTTTTCTGCCACCTCTTTGCCTCTTCGTCCTTTTTCTTCTTGGCATCTTCTAGCTGGGAGATCTTAGAGGTAAGCTCTGCCAGCTCAGTGGCCTGTACACACACGCACACAAATGGGAAGAGAGTTAAGAGTGTTCCTGATATAAGGTCATTGTGCTCTGCCCGTGTGTGTGCCTGAGAGAATATATGTGTGTCTGTGTGTGCATGTACTGTATGTGTTCGTATGCAGCATCACGGCTCCAATTAATTTCTCATCAGTTCAAGCTGAAAATGTAAATCAATTTTTCTGGTAAAGGGTAAATACACAATCACGCAGAATTATTTATAGTATCATTTAATCACATCAATAAGTAGCTTTGGGGTCTTGCTCAATATATGTAAATGTACCATAATATCCTTGATAATCTGGACCCTACAGCAATGTTAATATATTCAAATGAAAATGTGTTGCGTATGAGTACCAAGCTTTCCTGGTTCTTGATCTGGGTTTCAGATTGATGGAGCAGGGCTGCCTTCGCTTCCACTGCAGCTCTGCGATCCTTGTCCAGGCGCTCCGCCTCCTCCTGAGCAATTGTCCTCTCTTTTTCCAGCTCAAGAGCCCTCCGAGTCTGCTCCTCCAGCTCTGGAATACACACGCACACGTGCGCACAAACATCCAACACACATATGCAGACATGCCCACATAGTATAAGCTTTAAAGATCCTGCATTCAAAAATATTTCAATATACTATGCCATTCATGTAATATTAAACAGCAATAATAAAACTCCAGTTGAGAAACATTTGTATTCAGAAAGTTGTCAGACCATCTTGAGCTCTCTTTGTCTGCTCTTCAATCTGTCTCAATCTCTCCATCAGCTCCATGGTCTCACGGGCAATCTTCTCTGTTTCCTTCTCAGCATTTTCTCGCTTTTTTTTCTCACTCTCAAGCAGAGCCCTGACAGGAGAATTGTGCATAAATACAATTCTGAAAAAACTATATCTCCTGACTGTTATTTCTCAAGGCAGAGAGAACACACTGTAAAGTGTTTTTTTTTTTTTTTTTTTTTTAAAAGAGCCTTCATTACTTCCTTTTTTTCCTTACCTTTCCATCTGCCTCTTGTTCTTCTCCTCTCTGGCCTGAGCCTTCATCTGCTGCACCTCAATGGTGTCAGGTTTACGTCGGCGCATGTACAGGTCATGATTTCCCATACACAATGCCAGGATACGTTTGTTGATGCGAAGGCGAGGTACATAGAAAACAAAGTCCTGTAACACAAAAATCACCAAGGGGTTTATTTATGACTCATGATCAACATCCCATCTGTTTTACATTTAGGCTTGAGTTTAATTAACCTGAAGGGATAGTTCAGGTTTGGAGAAATTTAATTATTTTTTTCCCGAAACCTTTGGATGCTTTCCTTAAATCTGTGTGTACATTCAGAGGGCAAGTTGAACTGAAGGGCTAAACTCATGTTTGTGAATGGAATCAAATACCAGCTGCTCTCATTACACTGCTCACTGTAATTCATGCACTTGCTAAATTTTTCCTGTAACAAGGATGTAGGGCTTTCTGAGACCTCCTGTTTACAGCTACAGTAAATAACTATGAATAGGCATATCTCTGAAAAAGTATTTGCAGGATCTTGCATGCAGTTGTAAAAATGTTCAGCTAATAATTGTTATTGCTAGGATAATTAGTACTAAGCATTTATCCCTAAGCATTGGGGAAGGAGTAGCGATTATTCAATCCCATCCACAAACACCCATACACGAGCTGAACCAAGGTAGTCTCATAGTTCAACATACCAACAAACTGCACAGAGGGGCATCCAGTTTTGTCTGACTGTTGGTATGTAGGAAAAATAGCCACAGTATGAACTACTTTTTAATATGTCCTGGCAGCAGAAGAGCCATGTACTGTATTTCATGTAATGATATGCTTTATAGAAATGGTAGCAGCTGCAGATCACTATTGAGGATCACTAAAAACTATGTAATGGAATACCGGAGCCTTCTTGTCGATTGGCTTGATGACGAACTTCTTGTCATTGAAGGAAATATTTCTGATCTCGCTCCAGGGGAAGCCAATCTTTGGGGTCATCCTGTAAAATATTGGTATGGTTTACCGTTAGAGTATGGTCCACAGTAGAGCTAGTATAGCTTCTTTACACACAGTTGAAATACGGTTATGGCATGAAGGTGGTATAGTTGAGTGGTATCAAACTCACAATAACAACACACAACAAGTGTACCATTTTCATTGTCTTTATCTTGTACGTTAACATGCTAAAAGTTTCTACTTAGCGATAAATACAAAATAAAGCTTGACTTGTAAATTGGGACTTACTTGTCCTTTTTGTCGTAGATATTGAGACCCAGGGCGTCCACTCCCAACCACAGCTCTGATCCTTTCTTGTTCTTGATGCTGAAGTAGTTGACCCCATACATCTCTAAATCCTGGGCTATCTTCAGGTACTCTACCATGGCGTCTTCTCTGTGGTGTGGAATAATTTAATGAGCTACAGAACACCTGCTTGCAAAAAAAAATGTATTAATGACTTTTTGTTAAGTATATTGCTGCAGTACCTCAGCAGTCCCTTGTGCTCTTGATGCCACACTTGGATTCTTTCCTCCCACTGATTCTTATTCAGCTTGTGCTGCTCCAAAACCCTGGTTTTATCAGTGAAGAGGATGTACCATTTAGAATTCAGACAATGAAAACTAGAATTAAGGCGACCTTTGGTTAACACTAATATGCACAGGACTCTACCTCTGTGGCAGCAGCTTCTCTCTTGTCAGGTATCCCGGTACGTGATAGTCTTTCCTGTAGTCTCCATGTTTGACCTGAACTGCATATGAGGCCAAGAGCACTGCAGTCTCAGGTGGACAGTATATGTCATCATTTAGGATGCCCTCTTTTACCTTTTTTTACCACAGAAAAAAGACAAAAAGACATGATACATGAATCTCGTACATTTTATAATGTTGTCTTATGTAAGTGTATCATAGTCATAGTGTTAATGTGATTCACAGAGAGAGAAACCCTATATGTTCTGGCAGTGATGGAAAGTAATTAAGTACATGTCGTACGACTACAATTTTGAAGTAGTTGTACTTTACTTGCATATTTCCATTTTATGCTAATTTGTACTATACTCCACTACATTTCAGAGGGATAATTGTATTTTCCACTCCACATTTATTTGAAAGCTGTTGTTACTTTTAAGACGAAGATTTTACACAATGGATAATATAACAGGTTTTTTAAAAAACAACATTGTTAAACATTAAACTAGTGGTTTCACAACCTTTTTTGGATTCTGATGTCTTACAAAAAGCAGTGTGTGGTTGGGGGTGTCACATTTCAGATGTCTAACAGTTGTTAACAGCTCGATCAAATAGTGATTTTTCCCTCTGAACTTCTCACATGGTTTCACTTCAATAAATGTTCAAATGATCCAATGTCTCAAAGATGAGAGAAAAAGTCTAAAGGCTGAAAATACATTTGTTTTTTCTTCTTTGCGCTCTCATTAATCATCTCACGACCCCTCAGATTTATCTGATGACCCTGTATATAAAACTGCATATAAAGAATTACAAACTAGCTCCACCTACAGCAGCTACAACAGTAACATGCTGCTGACACATCGATGCTTCAGTATTAATCATTCAATTATGTCATAATTTTTATATTGTTGTATTGATACTTTTACTTAATTAAAAGATCTGATTACTTCATCCACCACTGTGTTCTGGTGTTTATTTCATGCACCTAGATTCATTGGGAGCATGTACTTGCTCCCTTATGGAAAACCCACAAGGGTTAACATTATCTGTGTGACTCATTGGGGAACTCTCACTGGTCGTTAAGATAGGTTTAAATATTTTGTTTTGATTGAGATTACTTACTTGTCATTGCATCCTAAGGGTACCACACTTGCATAACACAGCATTATTTACACTGTGATATCCACGTTTGTCAAAACTACATTTTGCATTTGTGTCTAAATAATTGCTGTTGTTGCATCAACTTTAAGTCCCTTTCTGCGTACATGGTTAAATTTAAGAATGTGGATTGTGTGCATGGCATAAAAACAAAACAATGCTAAGATCTCATTCAGACAGTTAATGAAATGAATGATTAGCAAAGTCCGTCATTATAACCCCATGTTTCACAGGTGCAAATTTACAGCACGATTCCCTTTAAAAACATCAGTATTCATGTGCACTCATGTCCAACCTGCAGAAAGAAGAGGCGCTGCGTTGCTTCTTGGATCAGTTCATCAGCGACATCCTCAGGGTAAAACTTGGCCCTGAACTTAATCAACAAAGGGTTGTCCCTTTTCACATCCTGGGCTGTCACCTGGGATTGGCCCCCCCCCACACAGCAGCGGGATGCCAGAATGAAGACAAGGGTACTAATTAGTCTCAATGGGGTAATGTAGTAACATCACCAGAAAAATAATAACAATTACATCGTCCTTTATATCAGGTATGTGAGGTTCTGTGTGTAAAGTTGAGACACAAACTTTCTGCTCACCCTCTTGTTGAGCTTGAGCCAGGTGGAGAAGCCTTTGCTGTCCTGATACTGGAGGCCAAAGAACCAGGTTTCCCTCAGTCCGATTGTCTTCACTATCTAAACATAGCAAGTAGAACATGAGCATATTTTTTCCTGCTAAAGTTCCTGTTTGATTGGATGGCACAGTGTTTACCTGATCAAAAAGCTGTTTGCCAGTCGTGCTGGGCAGGATGGCAAACTCCAGCTCAGCGTCCATCGTCGTAACACGAACATTTATCTGCCAGAGAAAACACGCACACAGGAAGATATACAGGAGATACGGGAGGAAGAGATCCCCGCTCCCCCGATCATCTGTGCCACTGGAGAAGCATCAAGGAGCATGCAGAGCAACAACTGAGTGAGAAAGAGCACTACTAATTCTGTAATAGCTTTGGTTGTTCTTTGAAACAATTTGCTGTTGTTTTTCCCATTTTCTTTTGATAGCAAAATGACCAAAAAGATGAGGTTCCTTACATTCTTCTGTTCAACCAGGAGCATCCAATCACAAGAGGTTGGTGGGGACTACAATCAAAAAATGAAGCCCACAGTATATTTTAGACTTAACTGAGAACACGGAGTTCATTCCATGATGCATAAGTATTAACGAAAGGGTGTAATCAATGGACCCATTTAACGTTAATCTTGCATAATAGTATCAAACCATATACAGTAGATATTTGCAACTTTTGGCACAGACTGGCTTGTAAAAAAACAAAAAAAAGCAGCATAGATGACAAATTTTTCACTCCACTCCTCATAACCTTTTCCGAGATTTAATGAGCAAGGCAGCGTTCCATCAGTGCCCATAATAATAACAACAATAATAATAATAACACTAATCATAATAATGTGCTGGCAGTTGTAAGCCTTGCTCAACAGACAGTTTCAGTGAATATTTATGAGAACAAGCACAGAAAGCTTAACTTTATGTTTTGTTTATGTAGATAATGTGACAACACTACAATAAATCCAGGAACACAAACACAACAAATCAGAAATATCTGGCAACTGCATATGATCATCATATGTTTTTCTCTAAAAAAAAACAAACACATTTTTGGACTAATGCCTTCTTGCAGCCCTTACAGTACAGAGTAAGTTCATAGCCAAACCACTACAGCTGCAATTTAAACATTTCAACCAAACATGAAACACAGTGAAAATGAAACTATAAACAACGAAAGATAGCTACTTACAGTTGACATTTGTATTTTTTTAATCTCTAGTCGAAATACTTCTTCGGAGAGGTACTTGTAGAAGCCTTTTCTCTGCGGAGTCATATGAAACTGCTTGCAATACCTACAAGGATTAAACTGAATGAGAATGGACCATTGTATTGTTCCCAAGTACTTCTCTCTTAGTTAATCCAATGGCAACCTGAGGCCCACGTACTTTAGACAGACCTTGCCTTATTTTTCAGTAACCACTTTTCCTCTTACATTGATTAGGTTTTGATAGTAACTCATTCAGTGAGGACCTAGACGTGGTCTTTGTCTCCCCAAACCTATTTATAGAAGGGCAGAAATCAACAGTTACTCAGCAGCAACCGATGTTCCAGTATCAGTGAAGGTGCCAGCACATTCTGCTAATCTTATAATCCTTCCAGTTAATGTTTTAACAATATGTTGTTATGGCAGACATTAATTTTGCGGTTGGTGTGGAGGTGTGTTTAGTTGTAGGCTTGTCAATAACTGCTCATATTGTACACAAGAGAGTGTTTATGGTCTCTAACAAAGGCTTTCACCAGCATTTTGCTCAAGAAACCCTCCCCCACCCCTGCAGATAATTATGTTTTGCAATAAAAGTTCTGTATTGCTTAGAAGGCAAATTCAAAGACAGAGTCTATAACAAATTATAATCTTCAGGTCTCCAAATTCCCAGGAAAACATACTAAGGATATGACCTCCATGCAGTGGTGGAGCATTACTATGTACATTTTCTCAATAACAGTACTTATCTATAATTATGAGGTACTTGCACTTTACTTGAGCATTGCTATCATACTTCGTCTACTTCGATATTTCAGATATAAGTATCAGACTTTTTAATCCACTATACTTTTTATAGAAAAGTAGTCATTGGTTACATTTACGTAGAAAAATAGATTAATGTTTTGCATAAAAACTGGGGCATTAGCTTACGAAATACAATCCACTCTTATAGAATAAACAACTCAAAACTATGTAAAATAATTAAATTAGCTCCACCTCAAGCTACATTAAAATTAATGAATGTAGTTCTTTTACCTAGAGTATTTCTTCCTTCAGGTAGGCATATTGCTGCTTTCAATTAAGTAATATTTATTCCATCACACGCTACAGCCCTGATAGCTAACATAATAATTAGAGAGGAATTTACTCCATACTTTCCCTTGAGATGACCATGATATATTTTCCCCTCATTCCCCCTTCACTATTGAGTATTTTCAATCAAGTATTATTCATTAATTTACTAAATGTAACAGTTAATGTAATTGTTGGAGTGAAGTTGTTTCAATCACGGTGTAAAAGATAGTTTACGGGACAGTGGATACCAGTTGACTCACAGGTTGAGTGTGGCAGAGTGCGTGGTACTACTCACTACACGTAGCCACGGTTTCACATTGCGGGCGCGTGCTCTTGTGCGCGTTCACCCGGGCTATTGTGTTTTTATCAACAAGGAGACCACCGTGGCCTTACGGGTAACAGAGCCAGCCAGCTGAAAGACAAGGGACCGCTAAACCATGGCGGACGAACAAGAAATAATGTGCAAATTAGAAAATATCTTGGAAATACGGTAAGACTTGGTCGTGGAATGAAATCAGTGGTTGCCAGATGTTTGACACCGACTGTGTACATTATGTTAGCTAACGTTAGCCGGCCAAGAATAAGCCCCAGGCTTCGCTTTTGTTGCTGAGCTAGCTAACATTAGCCGGTCTGCTGTGAACCCTTTCACTAGGTTTTTGCTCCTCTTGTATAACGTTAGCTTGTCTCCTACAGGCTTACCAGACAATTGCTACAGGTTAAATAACAGATGAATACACACGAGCTGTAGATAGGGTGCATGTTCGGATCATACACGTATCAACAATCCAGATGTGTATCAACAAAATGCCAGATGTGCGCTGCCAATAATTGCTGTGGGTAAGCTAACTACTTAGCTACAGGCTTAGCGGTCTGTCAATAATTCACTTCACGGTGGCAGAATGGTGTTTATTTACCATTGTGTTTTCTTTGCAAGAATTGATAACAAAGTAAGAGAACAGATTAGTTCACGGCTGGAGTAATTGGGCAATCCACTTGACATTAATGCAGAACATCTATTAGGTTTATACTAAATTTGCACAAATTGTAAGCAATGCATATATGATGGAAAACAATGTGTGTTGGTTTAAATTTTGTTGTTTTTGTGAAAAAATCTCTTATTTGCATTTGTTAGAAAGATTATTTGACAGCTGCTGTCTTTTGTCTGTGCCACTCGCTTCAGGAACAAGACTATCCAGATGCAAAAAATCAAGTCTCGTCTGAAGATTGAGTTTGAGGCTCTGGAGTCCGAGGAGAAACATCTCAAAGAGTACAAACAGGAGATGGATCTCCTTCTACAAGAGAAAATGGCACATGTGGAGGAGCTGCGGCTCATCCATGCAGATATCAATGTGGTGAGTGAGTGCTACACAGACAAAAGAAGCCTCTATAGAGATAGGGTGACTGAAATCTCAGTACAGCTTTAAGATGAGTACAATTCAGCAATGATATTGACAATAAAAATATTTGACCAACAACAAATAAAGATATTGTGGATTCAATTTCAGTGCCAGTAATATTATCAGTGTTAAATACACAATGTCTAGGCAAACACAAATAGTTTATCCTGAGCATATTTCATGTACATTTCTCAAATATCTGTCCTTTCAGATGGAGAGCACCATCAAGCAGTCGGAGAATGACCTGAATAAGCTGCTAGAAACAACTCGCCGCCTGCATGATGAGTACAAACCTCTGAAGGAGCATGTTGATGCCCTCAGGATGACTTTAGGTCTACACAGACTCCCTAACCTCAATGAAGAAGAGGAGAAGCTCTCCTTAGAGTAAGTATACATACACATAAACAAACTCACACACAAAAAGCATGCAAGGCACACTGAAGTTCTTTTGAACAGATGTTGCTTGATGCAGTTGACAGACATGTTTTATGTCATCTTTAGGTTTCATAAAAGTTTCTTATTAACATAGGTTACAGGTTTTCACAGCCATTTTTGACGCATGTTGTACATCGGAATACCTACAAAAGTATTTTTGACTACATATTAAAGGTAACTTTCAACATGTGTATGATACGCTTAAGCATGCAATGAACAGTTTTCATTTTAACTTCATAACTTCATTGCTTCACGTCATTCACAAACACAAAATACAGTAAATGTAAAATCCTGTCTTTATGGCACATCTTCAGTGTAACCACACAGATTCTCCTATATAAAGTACGACACAAAGACAACAGAAGCTCACTTCCAGTGCAAAGGGAAAGGGGAAAATATAGCAGCTAGCTGACTATATAAATATTAATTGGTCACAGTCAAGGTACATTTGATTTGCATGCCTCACAGAGTGATTGCCGCAACAGATGACATTTCAGTGCACATCGTCATAGTGTTGCTGAACAGAATGTGATGCATGAAGTACTATGAAAAAGCTTTAGAAACAAGTATCTTCATATTGAAATTGTGTACTGTGCAAAGTCCAAAGTCAATCAGCTCACAGGGACATAATAAGTAATTTTGTTGATATTGTGTAATTATACATGACAGTGCAGATAAATGTAGCATAAAGTATACAAAGAAAAATTATCCAAGAATTGAGCTTTGTGGCACACCACAGAATTACGAGGCGGCTGCCCTCTGTCAAATTTTGTGCCGTCTCCAGCTCTCAACAAAACTCCTGAAAGGGTGTCTTCATGAAAACCTAAAACAAGTATTTCAATCAGTTGAATTCTGTAATTTGGAACTGCAGTTGTGGCATGACACCAATGTGGTGGCACTGTAACTGCCAAGAGGAAGAATAGAGATGCAACTTTCCTCAAGTTAAGTAAGAACTAAACTACAACGTGTCCCTACAGCAGGAATGTGTCAGGTGGTGCTACCCTGATATTTAGTGGTTCAAACTGGTTATTATTTTGTATCCAAGCATGTCCCGTTTCTTAAAAAGGTTTCCTAAGTAAATGTTACATTCCCATCAGTAATCATGAGGGCAAGTGAAACAGTGCAGACATCACCTGATTATTACAGGCATTTAACAAGTAATAATTCATGTTACTGACGAGATAAGTAAATTTAAATTTAACCACAAGAAGTGGAAGGGAGCAGTAATGAAGAGGATCAGACAGGACGAGGTATCAAGGCAAGGGTGTGAAGTCATTAGGACTGTTAAACACAAAGCTGACATTTACATGATTTTAATGTCACGTTCTATTCACTTTCATTCATCTTCCCCAAAGACATTTTAAGCTACCTGAATTGTAGTGTTTTGTAAATACTTCAAAAGTAGATTAAGTTTAAAAACTGAATCTGTACTGCAAACAGAAAGTAGCATAGCCATTTGACACACCGTCATTGTGGATATTTAAGAGATAAGATATTAAGTTGGGGGCATGAGTTAAACCTTATCTTGTTGTTATACATTTCCAGGAATAAATTGAGCAGATTTCTGAGTTAACCTGAAAATGAAAATGCAATTTGACCAATGTAGTGTAACATTGTGCAATAGTAAATCTGTAATCAAAGCATGCATATAAATAGCTACAGTTAATAATTTTCCTGACAGTCATGTTGGGTGGTGAGGGATAGTACATGTTACAGCAGTCACATATGCTAGTGGCTGGTTTAGCAGCGTAACCAAAATTTGGAATGTCGCCGTGGCGATGACGGGATGGTTGTAGGTCATGAGAATCTGGGACTACTGCCTAGTAGAGATGTCTATGCTAGGATCAGATGGCTCAGATGTCAAAGGCAAATTGTAGTTCCCTGCCCTCTTGTCAGTGTGTCGTAGTCTTTTTGTGAGGATGGGAAGTGCAGATAACAGGGTGGGGCTTATTCTTTAGGTGCTGCTAGATGGAGCGAAGCTGAAGTGTGATGGAGAACTTAAACTTGATGCAGTTTGGTTATGAGACAGATACTTCCCTACATTAAGGGAATATCATTTGAGTGGGAGATAATCTTACTGTGTGGCCGTCAGTGGTCTGAAAAACCTGAATGGTTTGTCTGATTCTATTATTTAGTCTCTGATCTTTATGGGTTGTTGGCCAAATGTCCATGGCCCTTATAAAATCTTTGGAATATCTCAAGCAAGTGGGACATTGTTTCTTGAAAGTTATGTTTGGTGCACCATACACATTTCAATCACTTCCATTGTACTGGTGGTGGCAACAGAAGCAGCAAATATCTTAAAACATTGACCTATTAAATCAACACTACAAAGTCTGTGAGACTAGGTACCATGAGGAGTAAATGGAAAAATAGCAGTAGTAGTACTTATCAAAAACTCTGCATGTTTAAAAAAATATTTTTTCTTCATGTAATGTTAGAGTCTCAGTAGCTAATTTTACATTCTTTAACATGTCTAGGTGGTAACATTGAGGACCTTTTGAATATTTTAAAGCTTAAAGACAAGTTTTCTGATAGGGGTTCTCTTGATGAGACATGCGTGTCTGCCTATTCAGAAATTCAGATCAAACTAACTTTCCCCTTTGTCCAAATTCTCTGGCTCCAGAATCAGAGACAAAGATGCTGTTATCCACCACATTGCTGGCACACAGAGAGGGGCTGGCAGGTAGAATCTGAACTCACAAACGGCTCTCTGACGAGCGTCAATAGTAGATGATTGCACAGTTCACTATAGAGCAAATCTTAGCCGTTTGTGCTACAATATGAAAGTGAGGTTGATCCCAGTGGTGGATTAGGAGACTCAGGTAACCCAAGGGTTAGCTTTTGTTAATTTCATCATGCACATTTTGATTTGTAAGAGTTAAATAGAGAAAGAGAAACACCCAGTGAATGACTCTATCAAGCTCTAAATACAGAACAGTGTGCAACTGGCCAGGAGCCTTTATGACGAGTGACTGGGTTATTTATGGGGGAGGGGTGTAATAGGGCCATGGGTCATGTTCATGTTTTCAAGTGTATGTTAGGACAGTTATAGAGAAATCCTTTTTAACTGAGATTATTTTCTTCTATTGTACATTGTGCTAAAATACAGAAATGATTCTAACCCCTGCTCACTTTTGGATTTTCTTTCCAACTCAGAAGTGCTTAGGGGATTTTAAAAAATGAATTGTAACTTCTCATTTTTGTTGGGTGGGATGTTGCATGTACTGCAAATTTCCTTAATGAATAAATAGTGGCATAACAATTCTCCAAACTAATTTAAATTTTTTTTAATCTTACCACAATTAGTTTTTGTTACATTAGTGAAGTTACGAGAGGTCAACAGCTGCAGCAGTGGCAGTGGGTCAGGGCTGGGGTATCTTGGTTCCCTTATCCGTATCACTATATAAGATTGTGGTTTCGTTCACGGTTTTAGAATCGTTTCACCCATAAAAATTAAGAGCTTTAGTTTTGAGGCAGAGTGCTGAAACACTGCTGCTCTGCAAGCTGACAGCATTGTTGGCAGGCTGACTTCTCAGGCTTTGTGCTGTGTGGAAGCTTGGATGAGTTCATTTCTGACCAGGTGGTAGTTATCTCCGTTTGACTTCATGGTGGCATGCTCCTCGAATGTTCCCTGAGTTTACGAGATAGTCAGAAAGTTGTGGCTTGTCCACTGTTGTTCTTCAGTGGTTTTTCTTTGAGGACAGAACTCATCACAGAGAGAGATTTATGATGGTGTGTGGGGAGATGTTAAAACTATCACTCACATTTTGCTGCCAGCAAAGTCATTCTAGAGTCATTTTACGTAATAGTAATAGTGCCTACTGCAATTGTATTACAAGGTGTGATGGAACAACTTTGGAGAAAATTAAGTCACACCTCACAGGCCTGTGGAGTGTTAGGTACATTTTAAGCTACTCAGCGAGAGTGATACATCAGCACAAAACAGAGCACTCTACACCTCAGTAATGGCAAAAAGAAAAAAAAATCCTGGCTGAAATACTAACTTATATGAAAACAAGAATGATATATCATCCGTATCAAATAAACTTCTATTAACCATGAATTATTGTAATGAGTGTGGTAATGTAGTGCTTGTAAATAGGCTTTGATACAGGAAATACAACCTATTAAATTTGTCCTGGGAATGCTCAAAGTTCTTCTCTATCATAAACCTATTTTGAGAGAAACCAGAGAGCGTAATGAAATGGGATATCACTTTTTTTTTTTTTTGAAAATGGGCCAGTCAGGCATAAAGTCCAAGGCCAAATTTCTTTCCCAGCCCTCTCTTGCCCACACACACAGAGACACACTCGCATGCATGCAGACAAACACTCTCACAATGACTGTACTTTTGCTCACAGTTGAACGTAAAAAGAAGATATCAGCTCAACTATTATTTTCTCCAATTCCATCCATCCCCCCATACACAGCATAGATGATCATAAGCTCTAAATAAGAATTGCATCTAGCTGGGTTCTTCTCTTTCTTTTCTTTCAACAGTTACTTTGAGAAGCAGAAAGCCGAGTGGCAGAAAGAGCCACATGAGCCCGCCATCCCAGAATCCCTTGCTGCTGCTGCCGCGGCAGCACAGCAGCTTCAGGTGTCCAGGAAGCAAGATGCCCGCCAGACAGCAACCTTCAGACAGCAACCCCCACCTATGAAGGTATTACTCCTGTTAACTTTAACTACCTTCAATAGGGATGTAAAAGTAAATTATTTTTTTTAATAGTCAGTGGATGGTCTGAGCTAATAAAAGCAGCCATTTTATTTATTTTATTTCACAGCTGATTAAGCTGCACTTTGGATAATTTCTTTCCTAATAATAAAAGGCAGTGTGAATTTCCAAGATGTAATTGGCTCTGAACTATGCCATACATGGAGAAAATGGTAAGAAAACAAACAACCCTAGATGTAAATGAATAAAAGGCGTTGTCAGGTACCACCAGACTAAGTTCCTTGCTTATCTCTACAAGACAACAAAAACATCATGTGAAGTAACTGTTCTGAAATTTTCTCCCCTCTCTCCAGGCTTGCCTGTCCTGCCATCAGCAAATTCATCGTAATGCTCCCATCTGCCCATTGTGCAAAGCCAAGAGTCGCTCCCGCAACCCAAAGAAGCCCAAGAGGAAGCCAGATGAGTAGATCCTACTCCACCTTCAGCTTCAGTAGGGTTTAAAGGGAACTGGTCCAATACACTGATTGAAGATAAACCATGTACATAACAGTATATGGTTGAAATAACAGATCTGTGCTTCATTCAGTCCCCACTTTAATAGTAACTTGTTAAATAATCTGTCAACAATTGATCAAGGATCCAATAATGTCATTCTGTTGTTTGTTTTTATTAGTGCTTTGGATGTGTTTATATGTAACTGTATGACTTCCATAGTAGGTTTACTAGCCCCTAAACATTGTAACTGCAATAATGCAAAAAGGGAACTTGATAAAATGTCCAAATAACTTTGCCCACCTTGCTATTGTTTATTGCCTTAGATATTGTACTGTGTTTCCTAATTTTTTAGTGCATGCGCGCTTCCATGACTGTCTGTTGTGTATTATTTGTGCTGATATAAAATTGAATAGTTTTAATTGCGAAGTTAAATAAAACACAATGTTGTTTTAATGTTTACAGTGTTCAAGTGACCACAAACTGGACAAAAACTTGCTTTGGATAGTGTTGTGTTTAACTTTAATACAGTGATAACAAAATAAATGGCTGTTTTGTACTGACCTTGTTACCATGTTCTTCTTTTGTGCTCAGAACAAAGGCTACACCCTTGTTCTAGTGGTGTGAAGGTAAACATCAACCGCTGTATCTTAAAAAGGTAACACAGTCAACATATGGATCAATGTTTATTGGGCAAATGTGTGGGTTTGGCCTGTGTGTGAAAATAAGAGGTAGGAATATGTTTGACTCCACCACAACATTGTCTCTTTTATTGTATTAATACTTTGCCCATCATGTCTGCAGCTATCTGTCTGGAAAAGGACAGCGAGGTCTTGCTAAATGAGTTCCTGTAGCGTTTTTGTCAGGGTGACCCCTCATTTCATCTGTTGCCAGGGCAACTCCACGTTCCTTAGTGGTTGCTAAGGCAACCCCAGGTTGCTGTGACCCGCATATCTTCACCAAGTAGTTCCTCCCAAAACCAGTGAGGGGCATCGGAGGACTTAGGGAAACTTTGCACAAACTCGCCCCACTCCTATAATCCTACAAACAAGGAAGAATTGTTTATGTCAGTAAATATCAGACCAGTCCAACTGGCATAAATATTAGTGACAGGTATGACATGGAGTTGGTCTGTACTTAAAGTTACTTACCTCGTGGCTCATGTGTGTGCTTAGTCTGGCCGTCAGTGTTTGGAACTGCAGTTGTGTCTTCTTCCTCCAGATAAAACTTTTCAAGGCCAGAAAAGCTTGTTCCTGCTCACACACACTGCAGACAGCGGGATCATGGAGCTCCACCTCTGCAGCCTGCCACAAAAGATAAACACACCGAGTGAAGAAATCAGGCATTTTTCTACAGTTATATCGACCACATCGTAAAACTGAGTCACATAAAATCGTCTCCTGACCCGTCTCATCTGCTCCTTGATGGTTTTGAGCCTCAGCATTGAGATGAGTTGAATTGGAACGGGCTGGACTTCGGGGCCTTGACACATGAGGCCGGGGGAGGATTGGTGTCTGTCCCGTTTGGTACAGTCAGGGAGAGGGAGGTTACTCTCTCTGTAATCTCTTAACTCGCCCCCTGCTATAACTTGTCTTCCAGTTTCATACCTCTCCCTCCCTCTGCCTCCTTTATGTTTATTATTTCTCTCCTCCTCCTCCTCTGCTGAGGAGTATGGGTGCTGCTGTTTAATTTGAACACGAGAAATCATTGTTCTGCAGTAACTTCTTAGGGCGTCCTCCTCCATATTGTAGAAACTACAACACCTGGAAGCGGTTTAAATTGTGTCTCATGAGTTAGACGGCGACATTAGGGTAATAATCCCTGATAATAACTGATTCTAACGTTTACGTAGTGACGTTAGGTTAACAAGGTGAAGCTAATAAACCGAGTACCTTAACCACGTATCTTCTTCCGGTCCTGCCAGACTATTCTGTGGCGTTTTGAAAGGTCTGAAACTACAAACAAAAGTCATTAAGAAAATGATTTTCCTCTCCAACAAACTGTGTTTACCCCTCTTCTTTTACTGTTTACTACAGCCGCACTTCCCGCTATCGGTGCATCACTACCGCCCTCTGGTGGTCGACACGAGCACGTGAAGGAGAATTATTTAGATGCCATTCAAGGAATTTATTGTCATCAAGTTTATTTACTATTAATAATATCACCTGATTCGTTCACACTGTCATATATATGTGTGTGTCGATAGATAGATAGATAGAAAGATAGATAGATAGATACTTTATTTATTCCCTAGGGGAAATGAATGTGTCCATTAGCTCATTGTTGATAATAATAATATTAATGATAAAAACAGTTGATAATAAATAAACAATAATAATTAGATTAGTCCACTTCCTTTGGCTGAGGTGTTGTGTATATATATATAATACGGTATTATTTTTTGTTACTACAATCAACTGTAATGTGGGAAGTAAAAAATGATCGTTTGGCAAACCTTTGATACAATATCACATATGTACGAACAGAATCATTCTAAGCTGGTGATGTGTTGGCTTTACATAACTTGGCAGTGACATATAATGCTATTTTGTCTGGGGTAAGAATAAAAAAAGAGTAGTGATCAAAATTGGATGAAATTGTGGTTATGGCAAATATCGGCGATGCAGTTTAAAATCATGACTTTTATTATCATCATAATAATAATGAATAATATAAAATTTATAATTACTTTTTCTGGCCTTTTTCAAAGAAGTCAGTGATGGATGGCTGAATTTCCAATGGTTGCTTTGGTTTCAAGGTCCTGATATTGTTGATATTTGCTCATATTCGCTCTGCCATGGCTGACTGGGACACTGGGTTAAAGAATGGAGCCACACCTAATGCTATTAGTAACACCTGTGCTTTTCCTACTGTGACAAGTCAAAATGTGCGCCGTGAAAAAAAGCCTATTTTATTGTACTGCAATTCCTGATTGCTCTTGTTTTATCACGGTTCTTGGGTTGGGATGTTTGCATTAAAACTGAACCTTGCTTGTCCACATTTAATTGTTCCATGTCTGTGTGCTGAAGTAAATAAACATATACATGAATAACTAAGTAAAGGTCCTTCATGTATTCGTACCATGGCAGGAATCCGGACTCTTGTGCCATCTGCTGAAAGAATGTGGTGTGTCGCAGCTTTCCTACCAGACATGGGGGAGTATGAAGACGGGTGGGTTTGGCAGAGGAACAGCTGCCTGACTGCTCCTCCAGAACTTCTGACAGTCACGCAGCTGACACGTACTAAAATGGCTGCCTCGGTGTGAATCAGGGAGACAGGGTGATAACAGGTCACTAGACCAGAAAAATCTGTTTTTCTCATAGATTATTTGGTGTTATCATCCCATTGAGAAGTTGGGGTGGGAATGCAGTTGTGGGCTGTTGCTTCGCTAATACCCGCTGAAAATGCTGGTGAAGAATTCTTCCATGGTTAACACTGACACAGAGACACAGATGTCTCCATTTCATTTTTGTTTTTATCCGGGACACAGGGAAAGACGAAGTCACACTCACCAATCACAGACTGAGTGTCACAAGTCTATCACCTTTCTAATTATAAACCTGAGCCCTGACTCTCCAAGAATGGAAGTTTAGCCAGGCCCATCTGTGGCCTAAAATTAGCCCCCACCCCCCAGAAAGGAGCTCTGCCCCCTCTGTTGGCTAATACACACACACACACACACACACACACACACACACACACACACACACACACACACACACACTGCACTTTTTCACAACTTACAGCTTCTGTACAAGCATCACACACTACTTGGAGGAGCTTTCTTTCTTGCTTTCTTTCTTTCTTTCTTTCTTTCTCCCACGTGACTTGGAATGGAAATTTGAAAGGTTTTAACTTTGAATATTTCTGGAAATCATATCATCTAGCAACAAGGTGAGGTAAGTGTCTTGTTTCAGTAAGTACCCGTTTGCAGCTGTTGACACAAACATTGTAACTTTGTTTCTACTGAGCAAAGTCTGTGGACACAGTGGGAAAGTATTCATTTTGTGTGTCTATGAGTAAAAGGCACTCAGAAGCCTCGCGTATTATGTCTGCTCTGTCTATTTTGATGATGATTTGCCATATATAAAATAACTGTATCATGTAAACAAACTACTTTGGCTTTGTACTGTATGGTCATGGTAGGAAACTGTCATGGGCTTCCATGGTTAAACTTGATAAAGACCATGTGTAACAAAATTAACTCAAAATGACAAGAGAATTTCAGCTGTGTATGTGTCTGAGTGCATCATCTTCTTTTTCTGTCACTGCAGATGGAGGGGCTTTGACTTTCACTAGCCTGGAGTTACATTATGGTTCTGGGCCAAGCTGTCAACATGAGTTTGATGGACATTTCTAAGATTTTCTCCCTGCTGCAGCCTAGGGAAGAGGATGAGGACAATGAGCAGTGTCAGGCCTTGAACAATGCCGTGAGCAGGGACGATGTGACTCTGCTCTCTGAGCTCCTGTCTCAGGAGAATTACAGGAGGTCTATCAATGCTCGGAGCGGGTGGGGGGTGCCGGTAACACCCTTGCGCACTGCTGCCGCTCTGGGACACCTGAGGTGCCTGGAGTTGCTGTTGGAGCACGGTGCAGAGGTGAGATTCAGAGAGAGCAGTTTGTTGTACGACTTTCAAATGAGGATGATGAGATGGATTTTTGAGAGTGGGTGTGGAGGGGGCGAGTGGGACTCTACAGCTGCGCCTGCTGGTGGGTGTAATGGATACAAGTATCCTATTTAATAACCAAAATGATATACTGCACTCTGGCTCACACATTTCATTTAAAAGCCAAGAAAGGTTCTCACATTGTTCATGCAGGTCTTTTTCCTTTATTAAAAATGAGGGGTAAGAAATGAGAGGTGAGATTTTCATCACATTTTACACCTTGTGCATTAAAGGAACAGTGTGTAGGATTTAGGAGGATTCTATTAAAACTCATAATTATGTTTTCATTAGTGTATAATAAGCTGAAACTAAGAATTGTTGTGTTTTTGTTAGCTTAGAATAAGCCTTTCATAGCTACATAAGGAGTCGGTCTGGCTCTAGAGAAGGCCTTTTGTGTTTTTACGTTACCTGAAGGCCACCGTAGTTTCTCCTACACGCTTTGCTGGATGTCACTAAATCCTACACATTGGTCCTTTAAAGCTGCTAGAATTAATATTTTTATATGAACTATAGATCAAATGACTATGTGCAATATAAAAGAGATCACTAGTAGTGACAAGTCCAAACAAAACAGTTACCCAACTCTGCAGCTGACCTCAGTCGTCTGTAACCTTTTAGCATGTTTTAGTTTTGGTTTTGGTCAGTGTAACTCTGCTGTTATCAACATTGTTTACAGATGTTAGACAGCTGTTTTCAGTGAAAAAGTTCTGTTAAACTCACTGTAAACTAGCTGCCCAACACCAAGTGGCAGCTGGACAAAGTTAGTGAGGTGGTCATCTATCTAGTGCCACTTTAAGTTCTTGGATCTTCAAACCACTATTTGCCCGGAGTGTGTTTCCTAGCGCTAAACCATGCTGATGTTCTCCTGTGTTTGAATCCAGATTGACAGCCTGGATGTGAAGGCCCAGACGCCTCTGTTCACAGCTGTCAGTGGGAAACATCTGGACTGTGTGGTTGCTCTGCTAAAGGCCGGGGCTGATCCTAATGGCAGCCAGTACAACAACTGCTCTCCGGTGCTGACCGCGGCCCGGGAGGGTGATGTAGACGTGCTCCGAGAGCTGCTACGGTTTGGCGCCGAGGTGGATGTCAGACCCAAAGTACCAGAGTGGGCATCCAATGCCACAGCCTGCAGAGGGCCCCTTTATATCTCAGCTGTTTATGGACACCTGGACTGCTTTAAACTGCTCCTTTTGCATGGGGCCAACCCCAACTACAACTGCACAGATGAGAAGATGCTGGCCAGGATAAAGCAGCCAAAGACAGTTCTGGAGGTGTGTCTCCGTTATGGCTGCGGGGTGGAGTACATCCAGCTTCTTATAGACTTTGGGGCAGATGTGTATCTTCCTACACTGATCATTGACAAGACTACAAAGCAGAATGAAGCTCTGCTTTTACTGCTCAAGGAAAGAGGTGAGACACTGATCATAGTAGATTCAGTCAGAGCTGCTCTGTGAAATGTCTGAAAAAGCAAATGTTGATCTACCTTTGTTTTTTCTGTTTCTGCTCCAGTTTGTCCCAAAACACTGATGTCTCAGACTCGGATGGCAATTCGAAGACACATCTCCTGTGCTAATAAAGAACCCGCCATTGACAGTTTGGACGTTCCTATAATCCTGAGAAACTACCTGAAGCATGACACCTCTGAACTCGTATGATGCCCATGCTAACGTCAAGAGATATGTCCAGTGAATTTTATTTTTACCTCGTTGCTTTACACCCATGACTGGATAATTAATTTCTGGCTTTGCCATTTCTGGTTTTCCCCGCAAGTAGGACGAGATAACGGATACTTACACAACCAATCTCAAAGTGCACACTGTGTAATATTTTTATGTGGTTCCTTTAGAGGTCACTTTACTGTCACAGTGCAATAAAGTCTTTTTCTTTTTATTAATTATTTATGAAGTTTTCACTTTGTGACTTCCTGTAGATCTATGTATTAAATAGCTAAAGTTTATATGATTTTCTATCTCTGCAAAGCTGATAGAACCACAAACAGCAGATCATAGTTAAGGGCTCCGTCTTGGAAAATCTGCCATGTCCTTGGGAAGTGTAACACCATGGCTGACCACTAGAGACCACAGTAACACTGCATATTGCTCTTGTCCACATTTGAGGCTTCTTATGGACAATTTTGATCTATATATACCTCTTTGTGTAACCTTAGGCTCTGTCCCTTTTACAGGTGTCTTTACACAATCACATATAGTCTCACTTCAGTTGCTTAGACATCCAGACACAACTGGAGGAACACTCACACACACACACACACACACACACACACACACACACACACGCACATACTGTCTGCATCACACCGGGATGTCTTAGATCTTGCTTGAAAAACAGTCTTGCATCTGTGGACTTCAAAACATTAGGAAGCGGAGCGATCAGCCAGCACTTCAGCACGGCCAACTGGGAGAATATATTTGCATAAGTCTCATTACTTATTGATTACAGTGTAGTTATTTGCAGGGTACAATTTTTGGTTGGAAGTTTGTTGAATTTTTCTTTTTTCTTTAGTGGCTTGTGAACACCAGTCTGACAATGTTCTTATCTAATCTCATGTTTTTAATTCTAAGTACGGCCTTTCATTTGTGTCATGTCCAGGAGTTAATGTGTCAGCTGTTGGGAATGGGGGGGGGGGGGGGGGGGGGGGGAGGAGCTAACAAACAGGAAATGATGTCACACGACAGGAAACCCAGCACAATGCTCTTACTCACACTTTGACGCCTTGACAAGCAGTTCTGTAGAGGTTTTATTTTCAACAAAAGTACAGCTATATCAGATATGGATTGATTTTTACAGCGAAGTACAACATATTCCCAGTGCTTCTGATTACATCAAAACATATAATGTACATACAGTTGACATCTCCACTCTCCCATTCACAGTTTCTGGATTGAATAGGCATTATTTTTAAGGTTTTTCATTTCTACAACAAATAATCAAACTCAAAGGGCTGCAAGAAAGAAAATGACAAATGTTTGCATATGGTGACAAAGGATGTGGATAATGTGAGTAAATTCTTCTGTGATAGGCAAAAATCCAGACCTCAAACTAGATGGTAATATACAATGGATATATTTCAAAAGTGGGATGTCAGTCTTCTGTTTACCTTGTTGTAACTGCACACCACATCGATATATGGCTCATTGAAGACTCTGTTGTACCCTGACTATTCTGAAACAACTCAGGACTGCATAACCAACCACAAGGAGTTCCTACTGAAGATGTCGCTATGCTAAATGTAAGTGAACGTGGTTACTGGCTGATGTACACCCTGGACTAAAAGAAATTACAGAAATCTGAGCTCTGGACAGTCTGCTAACTTGGCTGTCTTGGTTTTATGACCGGAAAGAGATATTAAAAAAAAAAAAAAACTGCTCAGAAGGCTGTCCTCTCAGCTCGCAGTACAAGGTCAGACTGATAATTATATAAGAAAAATAAAACCAATATATACATCCTTTTAACAATGTGGCCAAAATGGTGCTATTTAATACTGCATTCAATAAATACAAGTGAGGAATTAATTTGTACTGTCAAGTCATTGTACTTCAAAGAATCATCTGCCATCTGAAACAAGAGCATGATATGAATTGCAATGCAGTACTGTGTGTGTGTGTGTTTGTGTGTGTGTGTGTGTTTGTGTGTGTGTGTGTGTGGGTGCGTGCGTGCGTGCATGTGTGTGTGTCTTCAGGATTATGTTTATTTTTAGCTCATCCCAAGAGGTTTCGCATTTATTCAGCTCTTCTGCTTGACTACAAATCTATACACAAACACCCATGATCGGTGCTAACTCCTATTTGGTTCTCTGTTGTCATAAAAAATTATACCCGTTTAGCCTCAGCTGTTAATGCCATTCCAAAAAAAACAAACCAAAAAAAAAAAAAAAAACAAACCAAAAAAAAAACCCCCTGCAGTTTGGACCATGACAGTGTAGGTTGGAGTCAAAGAAAAGAAAAAGAAAATAAGAATAAAGGTCTAAAAATAATGTTACAGTTTATAGTACCCATTATATCTGGGCAAAGAGAGCATCAGTGCCTTTCATTTCACCTATCAACAGTTCAGTCTTTGATTCAGCATGAGGAAAAGGTGTTTCCCCTCTACTTGACAATAAATAAAAACAGAAGCTACAACCTGTAATGTGAAGTGAGCAGGAGACAGGTGGACAGAGAAAAGAACTCCCTTTAGTGAGATGGTATGGGTTCACACATGAATGGTTCCACGTTGTGGGAAAGAAGATAAAAAAAGAAAATCCCATTGGAAGTTAAATGAAACTAAACAATCTGTTAAGAATTGTCTTAAGTCTCATGCAAAATATTGGATGCCACAAGCATGCATTTACCTGGTACTGAGGTCTACCGCACGCTAGAACTGGAACAACATTCGTCTCCAACGCAAAATACCAATATCCAAATATATGATCTGTTCTTTTTACAGTATTTACAGTGTGTAGCTGATAAAGGTAAAATAGATGATTCTTTTTTTGATTCATAACTCACTGTTAATAATATACTTTGAAATGTGAAACCTAACTTGACTAATGAAAATCTGTTTCCTACTATATATTCAAATTAAACCATCTCTCAGCATGTTAAATAGATAAAGGAACTCTATGTAGTTTCTAAACGTCTGAAATAAGAATTAACTTCTTTTTGTGCAACAAAATTACTGCTATGTACGTGTGATATAATATAACAAGGTGTTTTAAAGTGTTTCAGTCAGACAGCACAGTATCTACTCATGGAAAAGGCCTGACCTCTAAGTTTCTGTCCGAGTTGATCTCATGCACCGGGGAATGAGGAATCCCCATCGTGTATGAGAGAGAAAAAGAGAGAGAGAAAGGAAGAGAAAGAGAAAGAGAAAGAGAGAGAGAGAGAGTGAGAGAGAGAGAGAGATGCAAGTCCCACACTGAAGGGAAAATACATGACTAATTCAAATCTGCCTGTGAAACTGAATAGATAATCACTAGTGGAATGCTGGAAGGCACTGTTAGATAGCATCTCTCCTCTCCGCAGCAGAACGGGCCAGCAAGTGCGCATGATTATGTGTGTGCGTGTGCGTGTGTGTGTCTATGTGTGTGTGTGTGTGTGTGTGTATGTCTTTGTGTCTATGTGTGTGTTAGCCTGAATGTTGGTACTGGTGGTGGCGTGGAGTTGGGAGGTGGTGGTGGGGGAGCTGGGGATGTGGGTGGGGGTTGGGCGTAGCACGGGACCTGAGGTTATCATGGCCTGGGAACCATATCTTTTTGCTGTGCCAGACGAGGGAATTATCTTCCAAAACAATCTCACTGGGAGCCATCTCTACAGACACCAGCAGCCAACTCACCCATTTCTCAACTTTCTTTACTGAAACAAAACATAAATTACACAACATACAAAGCAATTCTAAGGTCTTTTTTCCAATAGGTTATAAGGCCTGTAAGAAGGCAAACAAATGACATAGAACGATATATAACTCTTTCATATCACGTTGCAGTGAATAGTGAAGATATATAATGATATATCACATTGCACAAGTTGTCATACTGTATATGTACTGTCCATCAGGTGATATAATTCAACACAAAATGTACTTCTGTATCTGAGGTCAAAATATGATAACAAACTATGGACAGATGTTTCACTTACATTCCAACTGTAGAAAAGAATACACCTTCATGATGTGTGTAAATCGGTAGTTTCTCCTCCGTTGATCTTCTCTTTCCTAACGCCTCAGTTGAAGGACTCTATGGCGAGGATCTCTCTCACAGCAGCTTCGGGGACTTTGTTGAAGAATCAAATCAATCTGAACAGGCCACAGTCCTTTGCAAATCACCTTAACAGTGCCAGCGCCAAGTGCCAGAACATGGATCAGATCTGGAGAACAATGTGACGGGGAGGGGGTGCCAAGATTTGGAAGCTGCAGCCTTTAGAAACGTATGAATCTGTCAGAGGACACCTGCATGCTACAGATTAAATTCACCTTTCTGCCGTGTACTTTAAGACTGATATGGTCGACCTGTTCATTTATAATGTCTGCCATTTTTCTGACCATTTCCCCTTGTGCTGGTTAGTGTACTCTCTAATTTCTCACACTGCTGCATTGCTCCTACTTAAATGAGAGAAAAAGTACTCCTCAGACTGAATATGTGCTGTGCTTTTTACAGTGTGAGCAATACAAAATAATTAAGTCAACTGATGGAAGTCTTTTTTTTTGTTTTGTTTTTACAGCTGATATGAAAAAGATATTATTTTAGACCTTGGCCAATGCATCAACTTCACTTTTAGCTCTCAGTGGATTTCCAGAGGTAGGCTGTGCTCTTTCCAAACACCCAGTGAGCTGCCAGCACAGTGCTACAGGGGTGGTCTCTGGGGAGAGTGGGGGAGGGGCTCTGACACAAGGCAGGTGAACCGTATAGCCTGCCTATCTCCTGCTCCCAGCTGTTTCATCTGAGCGGCAAGCTCTCCGTCAAACGCAACCCACAGCCCCTCGGCGTGATCGGATATGAATACCCTGTCAAAAGTGGTTGGTGAAAGGACGTAAATATTCTATTGATGTTCCGACTATTGATTTGTTCCCTGACCCGTCATATCATAGCCAATGGCAGGTTTCCAAAAGAATGAAGCTCTTCCTCTGAGAGCCACTGACTCACAGAGGCTTGAGCAGGTGGGTAGAGAGATAGAGAGGACAAGAGAGGGATGCAGAGAGGGAGGGAAACGCTGTGAATGTCAGACTCGGTGAAGAGAGGGCTACTATATTGCAGACAGCTAGAGAAAGGAGGATGGAGCGTTGAGAGTGAGGGGGAGATCCAGATGCAGACATCAGTAGAGCAGAGATGGCCTGACCAGTCTGTGATCAGCGGCGGGATGGATCTAACTCAGAGGTGGCGCTGACGGTCGAGCCTCACAGGTCCTTCCCGCGCCACAGGTGGTAGCTGAGGCTCGTCATTATTCAATCTCACATTCAGAAGAATGCAACAAGCAATCTCACATAGCAGCACAGCAAGATCTCAGCTTTTGGACACAATCATACTCTTAGGAGCGACCTGGCTTGGCCTTGTGTTTCTTTCCAGATGATGGAATAAAAATGAAATCATATAACAATCTCAATAACTCCAGGACATTCAGATGGCGTGAATATGCAGAATCCGAGGGAAGGAGTTCATGACAGTTGACTCATCTGGAGAAGCATGATAACTAAGAACGTTACTAACATATATGAATTGTAAAGTTTTTTTTTTTTTCTCAATTTTTTAAATCCAAGTCTTCAGTCCTCTTGCTGCTTCAAATCACACTCTATATTAACATTGGTCCTTAACTTCGGAGTCTCTTGGGTATGTGTGTTTTTTTGTATTTTTCTTCATCATGGGACATGATCATCCAGTGTTTAGTGCTTCTAAGAAAAATAGCTGGTCCTTCAGAAGAGTCTGTGTATCTCTATTTCTTAAATGGAGCTAATCTACTAAAATTCTGCCAGAAAGGAGCCTGGCCTCTTTTGGATTGACTGAATTCAAAAACCTCTCCTTGTGCCATGTCCTCCGTTACCTCATACTGCCCCGCACTGAGGGGGTCCTGGGGGGGTGGGTATGAGGGGGGCGTGCACCTGTTTACACCTAGGGAGGCAGGTGCAAAAAGAGCAAGAAGGGTGTGAGGGGAGGGGGGGGGGGCAAGGAGGCAGTGCAGGGCACAAAGCAAAAGAGACAAAGAAGGGAGGTGGATAGCAAAGAGGAAACATTGTCAGTATTGTATCTAGAGCAGACACAACAACACAACATCAAGTCATGCTTCCACAGAAAACAGGCACAAAGACATACAAAATGAGCCTTCAGTGTTAACATTCCTGCATATTAAACCTGAGATATGACACATCATGATCATATGATGACAGCTGAATTGGAAGAAAAGTGAAATTCAGCTCTAGCAATGACACAAGGGAGACTAAAGATGCTATTCAATCAAACTCTGTGGCAGGCAAACAAGAGAACTAACAGATTACATCTGATACAATGATGACACCAGGCATTTGGACAAGGGACACTGTTCTTCCATGTTTGTTGACAGCACTTTTGTTTGAATAGCACCCTCGACACTTGAGAACACAAGAGTGGCGAAAATAGAGCCAACAGAAAGCTGTTAATATGCGTTTAACTACGGTCTACAATGTCATTTAGCTACAGTCTACAAGCATCACAACTAGTGTAGCTAGTGTAATTAAAAATTAGATACAATCAATATTTGGAGATGAAATATTCAAAAGTTGCCATGGCATCTTAGAGAAACATGAAAAGATGAGAAACAGTGTCTTTTTTTAGGGTTTTTTTTTTTTTTTTTTGGCCAAACACTGTTTTAGCAGTTAGAAGGGTTCATGTTATTTGTGTTAGTGGGACCTGTTGATTTTGGATAGTCAAGATAATGCTTGTAAACAGATTGGACAGTGACTGCATGCTCCAATGCCAACGTTAATCACAACACCTCCCAATGCTGCTTAGCAGTTGCCATGGCATCTTATTGTGCTAGCTCTAAGGAGAACTCTAATGTATATACCTTTATCATTTTCAAACCATGTCCATACAACATGGCCCTCTTTCTCAAGATGAAATCTATAAATGAATCTGAAATTCAAGAGAGTACTTCACCTTGTGCCAGCCATGTACACATACAGCACTTAGAAACACACAACATTTACTTCTGACAGACATCTACAGGGATCCTAACGTCAGAGAGAACATTCCAGCAGTGGTCATTGGTTAATCAATACCTTAATGGATGGTCATGCTTATTGTGAAACTGGCAATAGCAAGAACATCAGTAATGGTAAATGTACAAACATCTAGCCTAGCACTAAAATGGCTAAATCTTAAAGGATGATACCAGCAGTTTGAGCATGTGGGTCCTCTGTCTTTGAGACATTGTCAGAAACTAGCATCCATGAAAAGCTTGTTTGACATGTTTTTCTGTTACTGAGATAGCTGGTAACTGTTGGGGTTTATGTTGTTGCCATAATGTTGTGTTACAGTAAAACAGAACATGTTTAATAAAAAAAAGTAATTAAAAATAACATGAATACCCTGATTGTTCTCCTGACTTCAAGGTGTCAGGACATTCCATTGCGCTGGATAACACAATACAAGGTAAAGGCACCGTGTTGTACAGTTTAGACGCTGTAATAAAACATAGTATATCAACTATACAACACCTGTACACCTCAGAAGTAAGTATAAACTTACAAGGCTGAGGGTATTCTTTGACAATCTGGATGTTACTGGAAGTGAAAAGCACCAACAACCACCCTAACTCAAAAAAAGAAAAAAATGCAAACAGTTGTCTGGGATATTAAATCATTTCAAGACAAGCGTGACACAAGACCCGCATGTCATGAACACTGGTATCGCCCTTTAAACTCAATAGTTCATGCAAACAGCCCTCTGTCTTTTCATTGATGCTTAACAGCTGTTTTACAACTCATATCAAGTCATCCTCATATATGGGCTGACAGACATTTATCTCAAAGGAAAAATATTGAAAGTAATATAGTGTAGTGAGACTGCATGAATTCACTTGACTTTTCTAGCTTACTCAGTACACGGCTAGTCTAGATCCATTCATAAACAAAGAATGCGTGTTTAAAAAAAGTGTAGAAAGTAAAAAGAAAAAAAGAGCAGGTTAAGGGAAGAGTAAACAGCGATGAGAAGACAGAGCACAGCAGCGAGGAAAAAAAAAAAGGAAATCACCTGATATCTTCTTGTTGCCTCACCTTTCTGTTTGGTCACCTTTCTCACTGTCATGGCCGCCTGCCGCTTCTGGTACTCAGAGATCTCAAAACCTAAACAACAATAAGATTGTATGTTGGACAAATGTTCCACAAAGAGCATGGAGATCATTTCAAAAAAGACGTAATAAGTTGCAAGAAGTCGCCTTTTACTTTGGCTTAAGAACAGCTGAAGCATTGTTTAGCTTTAGCTTTTCAAAACAGTAAAGCACAAAACCACATTTTGACCACAACATACTACATTTTGACTGTGATCCAGCCAATCAGAGCTACGGGCTGATCTACATCCTCACTTTGTGTACATTACACTGGGAAGCTCGTGTTTTGTGCTAAAAATGTCCCGTTGTACTGCGCTTCAGGAAATACAACATGAAGCTCCAGTGCCCATTGTGAATGAAAAGCACCTCCCCGCTTTTCCAAACAGGGAGGGGCAGAGAGGTGCGTGACTAACCGATTTTCTCATCCTCTTGCACCATCTTCCTCTCCTCGTGGAAGGCCCTGAGCCAGCGGATCTTCTCCTCAGGCTTCTTGGCCAGGAAGATGTGGATCTCCTCGCTGTCTTTGTTGCACAATTTGAAGGCGTTCTTCACACTGACGTTGAAGTCATCGTCACGCCCGTCTATGGCGTCCCGCACCTCGTAGCGATCCATGTCAATGCGGCCCTTGTAGTACAGGATGTCCCGGCGTATCAGATCCTGGGTAAGAGGAGAGAAAGATGTCCGTTAATGTGTGTCTATGTCTCTGTGTGTTTGTGTGTGCTGAACCTTAGAGGTGTCAACAAGCAGCCTTCCCTTGGTGTCCTGAGAGCCTGTCTTATGCAACCTTTTCCATCTGCTGCCCAAACATACAAACACCTTCCACACACATTGGGGGATGCCAAATTTCTCAGTAAATCTGTTCCTCACTTGGTATCACAAAAAATGAAAATAGAAGAAATACTATCATAACAGAAGCTCTTACATAGACTTACACACGTACAATATAATACACAACAACACAACATTTCTGTAATATGTCATATTTTTATGTTTGTTTTGCAGATGCTATGTGACTTTATAATGCTCCGTCTTTGTTGACAGACTTTCTTAATATCGTTTTTGATCGTAGAACCACTGTAGCCTCATAAAATATACAAAACAACTATGAAAATTTTATGAAATTAATAAATTTAATTTTAAATGTTTTTCAGCTACACCAGCACAGGGGCTGATACTAATGATTATTTTCATTAACAATTTATCTGCCAGTTATTAATGGATTAAACGTTTGATTGAAAACTGCACATCACAATCTCCTACAGTTCGGTGTGATGTCTTGAAATTGCTTGTTTTGTCCAAAAAATATTCAGCTGACTGTCACATACGACAAAGAAAAGCAGCTAACTGTCACACTGGAGCAGCTGTACACACACAATGTTTGGCTCTTTTGCGTGAAAAATGACTTGCATTGATTAATCAATCCTCAAAATAGTTGCAAAGTAAATTTCTGCCAATCGACTAATCAATTAATTGACTAACTGTTTCTGCTTTACACCAGTACATCAAGTACAAAAAAAAGCATAACTTGATGTAACTTGTAAGAATAAGACTGCCACATAAAAATAAACCTTCGTCGTGACCATTGCCTCAGGACCAAATAACATCCAGTCCCACTCTGAGGTCAAGGAAGGGAAAACAAAAAAAGGAACCGGAATTTTTTAACAAGCATGCAGAGACAAATCTGTATTCATGTGCTGATAAGGAAGAGATGATAGTAAAAGATGGAAGACTACATGCAACGTGCTACTAACACACCCCGAGGGCTGCCATTATACATGTTATACTGAGGATGCTGAAGTAGGAAGTGTAGAACAAAGACTAGAATTCATAACGTAGCGTGTCTTGGAGCTTTGGACTTTATTTATTGGACCAGAACAGCTAACGCACATGTGTGCAGACATACTGGAGTTTATATTTGGTGCCAGAGATGTTCAAATGTGATAGAAGGGGGGAGGATGAGGACAGACGGAAAGATAGAGACACGGAAAGACAGTATATTAATATGTATCTTTTTTCTGTGTGTGTTTGTGTGTGTAATGGGGAAATGATTTTTCTTCTGTGTGTACACATGTGCGTGCCTGTGAGGATGCAGTTATGCAGCCTCTGTGTGTTTTTGTGTCTAAGTGTCTGTCTGCATCTGTGTCTTTGTCTCTGTGTGCATGTATTGCTGAGTCTAGCCGAGCGTGAACATCCGTCTGACAGGAGAGCACAACCCTGGTGCATTAGAGCCCAAACTACCACAGCTCCATTTTGTGAAAGGTGCTGAGGAGTTGAACGCATCTCCACCGAGTGCTGGTGTGTCTCATGCAGGATTATGTAATCTATTTGCAGCTCTCGAGTACGGCTGAGGAAGTCACATTGTCTTCAAGCATCTCCGTCACCCGGCATGTGATATACACAACTTTCAAGAAAACAGGCTGAGGGTGAGTTTTAGCTTATCAGCTCATTTTCAGCCAACAAAGTCTTCAAATAAAAGGAAAGAAAGTGAACAAAGAGAGAGAGAGAGAGAGAGCACCTACCTTCTTACAGAGGACCAGCTGGTGATCAAAGAGGAAGAAGACTCGCTGCTGGCTGCGTCCATACGGCTGATAGATCCATGACAACTCCCCAGTGTAGATGAGCTCCGAGCTCCTGTCCAAAATATCATCCCCCTAGACACACATGCGCGCGAGTGCGCACACACAAACACACACACACACACACACACACACACACACACACACACACACACACACACACACACACACACACATACAGATACAGATACACAGTTAATAAATACAATCAATCAGTTTACTCATCTCATCCTGTGAAAACAGTTGATATGGTCTTCTGTGGCTGAAGCAGCTTTGTCAACTCTGAGAAATTAACCTCGATGATGTCATAATGATGTCATCAGGGAGATGTCAGCTTGGGCTTGGAAATTACTTTTTTTTTTTTACAGAGAGCCTACTTTATAAACTGGGACATAGAGTTAAGACATGGCTGTGTAACAGGCAGGGGAAGTCTAACAAAAAATGCTATCAAGATGCATTATGGGAAATACATGCTGCTGCCTTTGGAAGCTTGAACCATACTAGAGGCTAAGGCTGTGTCTCAATTTGGAAAGTGCAAAGTATGGAACGCTGGGATCCCCGATGTATTTTCAACTTGTGAAAATGGCAGCTGAGGAAAGAGGACACATTGTTGGCGCTGATGGCCTCATTCCCATGTTGCATGGAACAGGTTGCACACACAGGAAGATAAAATGTTCATTTTTAACTAAAGTGAGCAAACAGCTGGCAGATGTTTTGGCAGGCAACAATCAAGGTCAAATGTTGTGATCGTCATTTCATGTAAGTGCCGTGACTACTCTGTCAAAACTCATGCACTACACCAGCATGTACAGAGTTCACGCGGTGTACTACATGTAAGGGTACTAACATAATCCAGATTGAGCCTTTTACAAGAATCCTAACTTTGTTAAATATAATATTAACTTTCTGGAATATCCCTTTAAATAATGTTGAAAATGAATTTTTTATTGTATTATACAAGTTATCAACACAGGGTTATGTATTGGTCTGAAAGATGTCATTTTCAGTTTGTTAAAAAGAAAAACATTTAAAAAATTTAAAAGCATTTCAAGCATGAGCAAACATTAAATGAGATATTTTCCCAAAGCAGACTTGAGGACGTGTAAAGCTTTCTACATTTAGTGATAGCGACATTAAGTAAAATCTCTCTCTCTGAAAGCTTGATGGTCATGAAAATGTTTGTTTAAAAGACAAAATATTATAACATATAATTATAAAATATCATTATAGTATCAATATGACTCAAGCATTTTAAACACAGAGATAACTGGGTAAAACTGTCCGGGTTTGATGATGTATGTAGTAAAATGTAAGTTCTTCCATCCTTAGGAAAAATCTGTAACTAAACACATGGACTAACTAGACTAGACGAGATTGAGCCAGTAAAACAACATTGGTGGACACCAGATGCTTTGTAATTACGCCACAGTCAGAACGAGCACATACCTCCCAGTCCAGAACAGAGGCTTGCCACTGGGCGATCTTGTCGATGTTCTCCAGCCTCCTCTTCCTTTCGTTGATCTGCTGAGTGACGTTCCGCATTACTGCCAGGGCCGCCGCCACGTATCGATAGTCACTACGGATACAATGTGCACATAATTTATTACTGCTGTAATCTTGCAGTAGTAGTAGAAAGTAGCCTATTAGAGACAGGGGTTATAAACTCAAGTAACAGCTGTAAGTCTGCTTGAGCACAGTCAAAATAACACACCACTACTTAATTCCAATCAGCCATTTTCTCTGACTACAGTTAACTCTGACTGCGTCTTTGCTAACTGAGCTGGATTTATCCCTCTGGCTTAGATGTGCTACGGATCCAATCCTCACTTTGGAAGATAATGCGTGTGTGTGTGAGTGTGTGTGTGTGTGTGTGACAGTGCTGTGTGTGTGACAGAGAGCAGGCCTATATCTGGCAGATTCTCCACAGCTCCTAACAGTCAAACACTGTGATCTGGCAGGCCTCGCTGGCAGAGCTGGCACCTATCCCTCTCTGGCTGAGAATGCGTGGTTTGTGAATGACCTGGAGCTGGCTGAGACACGCTGAATCACTTACACCATGTTTCTGTGGGTTTGCACGCATGAGTTTGCACATCTGGATGCTCGCATATGCGTCTGTTCACGAGAGATCATCTGCAAATGTTTAGATTGTGTATTGTGTTTCTGAGCTGTGCATGCAGCTTGTGGAACGTTGATGCTTGTATGTGTGCCAGCAAAAGCCCAAATTCATATTTAATCTGCAATCTATTTATATACAGAGCTCTACACAATGATCCCATGGACATGCATCGATATGAAAATTATCTGACTTGCTTATGAACAGCAGCACTGTCGCATGGATTCCTTCCATTAAATGTTGTCCTCTAAAATATTCACAGACAACAGGGCAAAACAACATTTATTTCAGTGCATGCATAGACGAGCACCGCTTCAGCAGAATAAACCCAACACCTGCAACAGCTGCATCACAACACGATGCATCTGCAGCACAATGACGCACCAGTAATAGATTCTTTTTAGAAACAAATGAACTGGCCATCAACCAGCAACACATTAAGCAGATTAAATGTGATCTTGGCCAGGGCGTACAGTACCTGTGCTCCTGTGCAGTGTATTTGAGAAGCTCGGCCAACTGGAGTGGATATTTGCAGATTTTCTGGACAGGGGTGAGCAAGAAGCCGTCTATGGCGATGTCAATCATTTGCTGGAGGAGGCGACAGGCCTCGAAGAAGTGCTGGTACCTGCCATCCCTCATCAGCTTGCTCAGCTCCATACAGGCATCCAAGTGGTTGTTACAGTATTCTGAATAGATCCAAAACCCATCTTGCTGTAGAGTAAAGGACAGGGGAGGAGCATGATCAATGAATCCTCCTTGCAATAAAACATGCTGGGGAGAAGCCGATATGTACAGAGGAACGGCTATGGTTGCTAAAATTTTTATTAAAGCTGTTTTCTCAAGATCATGACTTAATTATCTCGTCATCTTGAGATAAACTGTTTGCTGGTGACTTAATTATCTCCACAACTTAACTGTTATCTCAAGATGACGAGATAATTAAGTTCTGATTTTGAGATAACAGGCCTAACACAATTATTAGCAATTATGGCTGCTCTTGGCTGGACAGTGTGTAAAAGTCTATTCATTTTTCATCCAAATTTTTTATCAGAGCAAAAAAAAAAAAGGGAAGATACTTATGATAATACTATTTGGACTTACGTGTTCTAAAAAGCATGGTCCAATTTCAGAGAGGTGCGGTTCCTCTGTGTTGTACTGTTTCTCCAAGTCTCTAACAAAGCCCATCTGGAAGCGGTAGATGTCCTCGATGTTGCCAAAGATGACCTTGAGCTGGTCATCATTGAACATGTCCACACGCTTCCTGCACTGGCGCAGGTAACCCTGCAACAATACGATTTACAACAACTGTGAGGTTTTCAAAGGAGATACAGTTTAAGTACCAGTTCCTATATTGTGATATGGCTGCAAGGCCATGAGTCAGAAAAGGCTACAGAAATGTGCAATCTTCTCCTCCGCTTGTTTCATCTCATCACTCTCATCCCTAGTTTTGTTAATTCTTTGTAATAAACATGTCAAGTCATTCTTTAAGTAGAATTCATTTGAATTAAAATGAACTATGACTCTTTTAAAGAGTCAAAAACAACTTTGTGTAGGTTGAACTGTGGTCCCAATTCGTCAGTCCAATTCTTGTGGTTAATTAAATGCCCTGAAGCTTTGGCCCTGAAGCTTTGGCACACCCTGAGGCTTTGGAAAAGATCTGCTGTAAGTGGTAGGTTTTTGCTATTTCACACTCCACCACCCACAATTCTCTCTGTTGTCTTTGTGAAATACACACGCTAAGCCTTTTTGTTTTGTTTCTGGAAGTCAAGCTAAATCCAAATAATCTAAATTAAAGCAGTGATGAGAAATGTATGAATGTTGAAGACATGTTTTCAAAATACTAATAAGAAGAAATGATGGGTACATGTTGTACATTATGATATGAAGCACTTCTGGCATTTTAACTTTATGTGCAAAACCTAAAACCTTCAACCCTTTACTTTTACCTATTTGAAAGACACAGTTTGAAAATAGGTAAATCTCCCCTTTGACTGACTTGTTCATATCTATTTCCAAGCTATCAGGTATCAGTCAACTCTACTATTATACACCTCTTGTCTGTGCATGTTTATGGCAAGTTGGAAAATGCAGAATGCTCTTACAGACAAGAAATGTAGAGGTGAGAAAGTTATTAAAAATATTTTGAACCATTACACTTCACCTGGAATACAGGTATGCAGAGGATTAAGATGATTAGATAAGCAAAAATTTGCGGAGAGTCCATGTGATGCAAAGCTTTTTTTGCTCTGTATTCTGATACAACTGCTATGCAACTAGCAACCATGCAATGGCTGTGCTGGTGACAAATAGCATTTTAGAAACATCTGCTTCACCTGAAAAGCAGAGTTATTGCATCTTACTTTAACTTACTTGTATGTATTAATGAATATTTTCACATTATCAGCAGGAAGACCAACTGGTGGCAATGGACTGATGTACTTCACAGTATGTTAAATTGTTAATGCTACTAGTTAGGTCTATAACTATATGTAGAATACTGTTTGATTATGACTATGGCCTGCTAGCGATCAAAAAATAAAATAAACATATAGCTTGTTGGTCATGACATGTCATAATTAATTAATCAGTCCATCATACAACAATCATTATCTTCTATTCCCATAGTTATTTGTTTCTGCTAAACCAATTATCATCTGGCACTGCTACCTCTTGACTTCTTGACTTTAATGCCATATATGTAAATTATACAGACAGTACATTAAAACCTTTTATAGAATGAATACTTTATCTGTACTGTACTGTACTGTACATGCAGACAAGTATCAGACTACACAGTGGACTGACAGCCATGTTGGTGAAAAACTTATGAAAAGTATGTATGACTTCCAAGAATTTAGGAATTAAATTGTTAAAATGTTTGAATGCTTGATTCTAAATAATATGTTGAGTTTTCAGATCCTGATGTAGGTTTGGGTGTGTCCTGTTTTGAATCCTTATAGAAGGCTTTCCATGCTGAAATGTAAGAAATGAAAAAGGCTTTTGTTTAATTTTATTAGGTGTGAATTCCAGCTCGTCACATCAGCATGATTCATAATATAATGACAAATTTAATCTGGACCAAATCACTCCAAGTGTGGCTGTTGTCACTACTGTGTACAAATGACATATTGTGTTTTCACATTTAAGAAAAAGATTATTTTTGGAGTGTTTTACAATCAAAAGAAAAAAAGAAGTAGGTCTGGAAAAAAAAGTGTGAATGTGGGAGTGTTAAGAATTCATCCTAGACCCTTGTGTAGCATCAAACTGCCTCTTCTCTCTCGTGCTTCAGTTCCTTACTGTTTACTTTTCCTACTGTTCACTGGTTTTAAAGCATGGCTTTATAGCTGGATGTAAGCACGTGTGCAATGGAGGATGTATGTGTTTTTCGTACCTCACAGATGTCCTTGAGGTGTTTTATGTAATGTCTCTCTGTGCTCATGATCTCATTGATGACATTAGCTCTCATCTGGTCTCGGTTCTGGAGAGGCGACCCCAGACACAGGCAGTCATTGGTCGGGTCCAGATGTCCATTCTGCACCTCGCTGGTTCCCTCAGCTGGCTCTGCTCCCCCATCCTCCTGGTTCACCCACAGCTGGGGACAAATACATTCACACACACACACACGCACACACGCACACACACGCACGCACACGCGCACACACACACACACACACACACACACACACACACACACACACACACACAGAGCCACACACACATGCACTTGAATATGAAATGTGCACAATTAAGTAATAGGTGTATGAATCTGATGAAAAAAGTATTATTAAACAGATGTGTTTCGGTATTAATATCACAAAATCTTTCCCATAAAACTGGTACCACTCACTCTTCCTGGGCATGAATGCACATATCACACAAACACACACACACAAACACACACACACACACGCACACACATATCCCCATCACATACATAAACACCCATTTCACACACACAGAGCTTCATTTAGAGGGTGTCTGGTAGTTTGGACAGTGAGTCAGACTCTTGGTCTAGCATGTCAGAAAGGTGCGGGACAAACTGCCAAACACTCCAGAGTTTAAAATAAGCCTCTTTCTGAAACTGGTGCCCAGAGGATATTTAATGCCCAACTCTGGCCCTGTGTGTGACTCCCCTCTGCACATACACATGCATATACACACACACACACACACACACACACACAAACACACATCACACAACCTCAGGATTTCTTCACGCAAGCATGCACTCACCAACACTCACACTCACACACACAGACACACACACACACACACACACACACACACACAGACAGATCCACACATATAGTGTATTCCACTCTCGCTCATAGAAAGGGCCGAGTGAGCGTGGTTTCAGATGCCCAGCAGCCAACACCTGATGACACACAGTTTGCCAAGAGAACATCAAAGAACCGACGGGTAGAATGCCAAACACAAGATGAGAAATGCAGCGCCACAGACAAGCAGAGTGACGGGTGGTAGAGCACTGACTGCAGACGAGAACTAGTTGCGCAGCATTTAGACTGAGAAATAGTCAGAGTCAATAGTAAATAAGAGTACTGAAGAAAATGATCCATAATTGAAATGGAAATAACCATGGATGTTAACAGGAACATTGAGTCCAAAATACATCTAATTCTATGTGATTGCACTTGTATAATTTGAGTATAGGCCATCAAGAAGACATTTAACGTTATCTTTACTTTTGACTCATCAGTTCTGCCTCTCTATCGACCCCGTTGAGGATGATGTGATAACGTCATGGGAACGTTAATGTTTGGTAATGTTGAGGGTACGTTGCGTGGACAGACTGGAGCGGGCGGGCAGGCTGGATGGGTAGATGAAGCTGGGAAAACGCACCTTTGACGTGGTGTTTTGGAACCGTGGAGTTGCTATGGGGTTGATATAGAAAACCTGTTTTGTTTGGGGCTGAGGAGGGTGGGGTTCCACCTTGGAAAGAGAGAATGACAGAACAAAAAGATACTTTTTGGTTGACAGTCAGTCAGCCTGTCTGCCCTGCCCTCTCAGGAGTGAATATGGAAGGGTGGACAGGTGGGAATGGCCATGAGGAGTGTCCCGGGAGGGGGGAGTGGGGTAGGGGGGGTGGGGGTGGGGGGTGAGGGGGCTTATCTGCTGTGGAAGCCTCCACCTACAACAAGGATGCTAATTCTCCAATCATTCAATAAGTTAAGTGAAAGAAGTATGGAATAACATATAGTAGCTGGATCAGTCCTGTGTTAATGCAGTGTTGGGTTTAGTTGAGCTCAGATATGGGTGATATCATATAATCACAAGGTAAGTGAACACGTTGTAAATTTAAGTTGATTTCAAGGATAGGAGTTGAAGGTGATGCCAAACTTAAAAAAGGGGGCTCATCAGCATCTTTGTTTCGTTGTCCCTGAACACCAGATAAAGGCTCTTAGCTAGCTGTTCTCTGATCTCTTGAGTGTTATGTATTATTAAAACAAAGCAGTATTCAACTGTGTGTAAACTGTGTGTGGCACAAGCATATCAGTGTGTGTTTTTGTGCATGTGACAAGATACTTGTGCATGTGCACCTCCCAGTATGTTTATTTATCAGCTTTTGTGCATATGTTCATGTGCCTCCATTTCTGTGTGTGTGTGGGTGTGTGTTGTGTCTATGGTCGCTGGCCAGCCATGGCTGCAGCTAACTCACCCGTACAAAGCTGGCAGGGAACCATCCTTCCTCCTCGTCAATCTGGCCCCACCACCAGTCCTTGTTGGAGGCGTCCAGCACCTTGATGACGTCACCGGCCTTAAACGCCAACTCCCGGTCCGCCATGGTTACATGGTCCCATACCGCCTCAGCATTGACGATTGAACCTCCACTTATCAACTGGAGAAAGAGGAGGAAGAGACAGGGCAATGGCTTATGTTTTATTCTGATTAATTGAAGCCACTGTTGTGGAAACACCACTAAAAGAGCATAAACATCACTGTAGACACTGACCAATAAATATGGACCCACGTGATCTAAAACAGCACATAAAACAAATTTGAAAGTGATTGTAATACAGTACTCAGCCTCATTTTGGCCTCAATTTGTGTAAATTCTTGTTGTTAAACCCACTCAGATTACTAATGGATGCAAATACACACCCTCAAAGCCAGGGCCCACTGGCAGCTTAGGGATTGCAAACAGAACAACACAATAGCTAACACAGACCACAGTGTACAACACAACAAAATACAACAACACAAAAAAGGCAGAGCCATTAGTGGAGAAACAACACAGCATTCAGAAGCACAGCACCAATCTCCACACAGGGATCGTAATTGGCCCATTATGACATTACAATAATTACATGTGTTAATGTAATATAAATGCTGAGGAGCAAACAAATGTGAAGGGATAATCTCCCTTCCTTCATGCTGTCACCAGGGCTTGCTATTTTATCTGCAGCACAGTCTTTGACAAAACATGAAAGGATGACTCATCATATCTTTTCTATTGATTTTAACATCATGAATGAATAATGTGGACATTATGCGACACTGAAAATAAATGTTTAAATTGTGCAACTGTGTGCATGTACGTTAGTAGACTATTGTTTGAGGTGCATGCACTGGATATAGTCTGTAAATGTACGAAAGCCTGTCAGGTGATCAGTATTCTTTACAGGGATTTTAGAGGCTAAAGGTTGTTCTCATTAAAGGACAGGAGACAGCGGACAATGTTCCTGAGAAGGACCTGAGTCTGACATCATCCATCTACCACACAACACCACTATCCATCACACTGAGGACTTAGCTCTGTCGCCCTGAGGCATGCATACGCACACATGCGCACACTCACACGTGCAGCCACGCTTTTTTATGCATTAAACCTGGGTATGCATCTGTGGCACAGCTCCAACTGTTTGTTCCAATTGTTCTCTCCAAAGTAGTGTTCATCAGCATTCTCCAGTCCTGAGCTAACCATGCATCCAGTCCCTGGGGCTGTGGGCAGAGCAGCCAGCGCTAACCAAGCCTGACAGGAGCTGCTTAGGCTCTAGGTAAAGAGTTATCAAAAGCCTGGAGACAGGTTTGTCACATGGATGGACATGAAATTAGTTCTTTACTTGTATTAAGGCTTCTGCATATTAATATTGAGCTAGTATTATTTTTTAAATGGAGCAGGAGATGTTTTCCCTCAGTCATTTAAGATTGCTTTGCCTGTTTTAAAATGAAATCCCTAGATGAGAAAACCTTTTAATATGCACCTCATCACTCCAGCACAAAAATGCTATTCTACCTTCCTGCTGATGCGGTGTATTTGGAAGAACGTTCACGAGAAACAGCAGATTTTGAGTGTGTATGTGTGTTTGTTTGTATCATCTGAACCCCCCCCCCCATGAGGCTCTAAGCTCTCAGACTCAGCAGCTACGTTGCCCCTTCAACCTGTAGACAAGCATACCTCCCTGATGGTTTATTGAGACAGCTACAGGGGATATAAGCCAATCAGGGCAGAGGAGTGAACATAGAGGAGGGACGTCCATGCCTGGAAGGGAAAGAACAGCCGTAGTCATGGCGACAGATGAGGATGCTTCACTGGTATTGACAAGATGATGGGATGAAGCAAGGACACTTCAGGATGCACCAGAATATTTCCAAATTTAGGTGTGTGAGTGTCTCTGTGCTTGAGTAGACACGGACAAAGAGTGACCACTGAATAAATGCAATATCACTCTGTTATCTGCTATTAACATGACAAACCAATCACATTGCAGCATTCACTAACATGATCATCTCCATGTTGCTGTAAAATATAATAGTGTGGGCCTCTGCATGCAAATTTTAGATCAAAGACGTCTCTGAGTGGGATGATTCAATCAGGTATCACATAGGGCTGGGAGCTGGGGCAACAATAGCGCCAGTCTATATCTCAAAGCTCTCCACTACAGGAAGAGAGGAGGATTACCGCAAAAACATGTGTCACGCTGCCATGGAAACAGGACCAATGAATAGTGCTCAAAAAGATTAAAAAATCATTGTTGATTGAGGATATGGAATTTGATTTAAATCATTTATTAAACAGAAAACATGCTGGCATAACTAGTTGAAGCCAAATCAGTTCTGCTTGACCGTCACCATCTGACATCAGGACCTCTGTCTGAAACAGCACCCTTAGAACAGATGAGCCTTGCCCCCCCCCCCCCCCCCCAGCACCACTCCATTTTCAGCCCCATTCACTCCAAGCACAATCTCTCCAGTCCCCATCAATCTGCTGTAATATGGGCAACAGACAGAAAGAGCGAGGGAGAGAGAAAGAGAGAGAGAGGGAGAGAGATCCATTCACAGCCAATGTTCCTTCTTGCTCAGTTCTCTCCTTCCCCTCATCCTTCCATCTCCCTAATGAGATCAGCACTGCCCTCTCCAATACATTGCATCCTTTTTCCCTCTACATGTCTGAATAAATTAAAAGCATTACATAATCAATCTTCCCAATTCCTGCCTTAGCACCGGCTCCTACCTAGCTTGATCAAAAGGCATACAGTAAACACATAGACACACAAACACAGAGAAGTCCTGCAACAATACTCATTATTACCTGTGTGTCTACCAGCGGTAATGACCTGTGTCATCATTATGGTTACAATGCAGTTACAACATCAAAGATCAGAGAGAGAAGCAGTCGTCTTTCAATCGCAAAAACCTGTATTTGGGTCAATGCAAATGAATGCAGAGGAATCTATCCCTATATACGGACATATATGACAATGCTTTCTCTATCATATTCAAGCACTGAGAAGACTGACAAGGAAATATGTAAGAGTAAAAAGCCGATTCATTGGCTTATATCATCTTTGCAGCACAACACATCAGCATTCACTGCACTGGCAGCTCCACTGCATTCCAACATCCTCCTCTATCTCTAGCCATAGCACAGCTGCACCAAAGCACCTACAGCAACCCTGAGCAAACACACACACACGCCTTTAGCCAGCCTTACCATGTTTGTGGCATGTAACTGTTCAGAGAGTGTATGCATGGAGAAGTCCGGTTCATACAATCATGATAATTAAATCCCTTTTGGAAGCGGTCGAGGTGATGGTTCTCCGTGAGAGCTGAGTCTGAGATGTCGAGTAACAAGGTGCTGTATTCCAGAAAGAGGCTTCTCAATCCGACGCACTGAGTGAGTCTCACGGTCCGTCCTCCCTGTGTCTGCCAACCCTGTTATGTAATACACTTATACCCTGAGTCTGGGAGCCAATCAAAGATGCTCTGCCTAAAACCGGTGAGAAATACACACACATCCTCACACACACTGTTGTCTCGCTCACACACACCATCCGCACATTGACACTTCTGACTGCACAGCATTTAACAGAACTCTATTAGAAGGCACCTGCCCTGGAGGGAATACAAATGTGTGAACACCTGGGACGTGTGCAGGACTCAGACTCAAAGAGGAACCACAAATCACACCCACCCAAAACTATCTCACACACACAAATACACACACACTCACAACATGTTCACATGTTTACATGTGAACACACATCTGTAAGTAGCACTGTGTTGTCACTGCCAGCCAATTGAGCCATAATCACTATAGTATATAAGATTATGATGTGATGTTTACAGTCCTGTGGGGGTCCCCGTAAGGAAATCTGTTTATGCTTTCTACCACAGTGATGAAAACACCGGCCCACATGCCACAGCATGTGATGAAGGTATCTATGTTCATAATACATGGCCACCAAACATTTTTTTCTACACTTACAGTACAACATTTACCACTTAAGTAGACACACACAAAAAACACATAGCACTTAGTCTGAGTGTGAGAGAGCACATACAGTATCTTCAAAAAACCTAGCCAGCCTGCCTTCACTATTAATAGGACTGTCATGGACAGCTCTGGGATAGGCTTTTAGAATATCTATTTCTGACATCCATTCAACATTCATGACACCTGCCTCCAATCCTTTATTAGATTATGACACTGCATGTGGAAGGAAAGGAAATTGGCATTTTTTATCTCCATCTGACAAGCCTTTTCACTTGGAGGACATTTCATCTGTAGGAAATATGCACAAACACTGATACATCTTTTAATCAGTCACTTTTTAGTGACCAGGTGTAACAATGTGTGGGTTTCAGAGACAGGTGCCACATTGAAATGATGCAAACGGGGGGTGGGGGGTGTGAATGTTGTGGGCTATGAAATGGGAGCTGAGTTTAGCTGCATCTAAAATGGGGGAAACCTGGAGTGACGGAGGCCCTCCTTTATTAGGCCTAGCCCTGCCTGCTATTGGTTACTGTTCAGATGAGATTACAATGATCCTCCATAGTCTATGATCAGCAGCACAGACTTCTCACTTGCACCACTATTTGCTACAAATACCACATTTACTTCAGTGGAGAGACCACTGCTCAGCTATCAGCTGCCATATTGTAGATGTGGCTACAGTGGAGCACAATGGAAAAACAAGTCCTGACGCAGCAGCAGGCTGTGGTTAAAAACAGACCATCAGATTCATTTTGTCATCTAAAATTCAAATAAATTATTATAGAATAATGGTAATCCATGCGCATAATCCACAAAATACAACATGGAAGAGAGAGGGAGATCGACGTGGGGTGGTGGTGGGGGGGACATATTTATATGCGGGGATATGAATTTCCAGTCACCACAGAAAAGGTAAGAGCATCACAGATCTGTATCCGCACAACTACGACCACCACCAGACAACACTAGCTATCACAAACGGTGAGAGGACACAAGACATAACGAAGGATTGGGGAGGGGGGTAACAGAAATACATTATGTTGTACCAACGTCATTCATTTCAACGCGTAGCCGTGATGGAGCGCCGGGTGTCCCCGCTCTCGACCAACGCGCACTGCCTTTCTCTCCTCTCCTGAGTGAAAGTGTGGTGCGCTGCGAACCGGGCCCCAAGCGCAGATCCATTAACGAGTACCGAGGATGAACATCAACAGCACGTTCACAAGCACCAGAACCGCGATCACCGTAAACACCGCGCAAGTCTGGACATCCAAGGCCATGGCGCAGTGCTGCAGGCCGATGCTGAGATGCGCTCTCAGTGACGGGCGGTATTCAGCTCCCCCGTCTAGACATGTAGCATCAAAGCCACCAAGAAATCCACCATTACAGTTAGGCAAGAAATGAAAAAAAAAACGATGCCCCTACGCCTCTTCACACTACGCGATGTAATTCATAAAGGCACGGGAAGAGATGCATCATCCTCACCATCATCATCGTCATCAGTCTGCACCGCGATTTCTCCCCGCTAGTCAACACCTGCCGGTGTTTCGCCTCTTCCCCTAAACCGACCGACTCTCGGGCCAATAGATTCTCACAGCAAACAAGAGAGAGGCTGTGCGCAGGCTGTTCGCAGCTGCCGAGCTGCCTTCCGGTGAGTGGGGACCAGGGAGATCGGCTGTGAGGCTGAGAGGCGGTCCTGTATTAATACTGATCAGCGCTCCACTGCAAGACTACCGGCATCAGCCATCACCTACAGTCGGGGGAGGGGCACAGCCAGCCCCTCGCTGACTACATCGACCACAGAGGCCAGAATCATAACCTCATTCATCTCCCACCCCGTCTAAAAATATCACAGTGCCGTGGTGATTTATTATTTATCATTAACAGCCCGTGATGAAGGAGAATAAATGTCAGAGTAATGGATGAAATTTTCTCAAAGTGATCACCACCTTATAATTTTATTGGCATAATGTCAGTCTTTTCTGCTGCTGGTTTGTCTGTGGCCAGGCATCAGTCAGATACAGTAAGCCTAGTTGATCTGATAATCAAGCAGATTTACACTCTGTATTGCCACTGGTCAACCTGACGAACATCACTGATGCAAGCAGCAATCACTTCAAGGTGCCTTCCCTAGCAATGCAAAAGTATCTCTACATGAAAATCCAAAATGTTTCATGAAAACATAGTTTGGATCTCTGTTTGAGGCTAAATTATTACATTTTCTCACATACATTTTAATATAGGCAGTTCTAGACCAAATTAGGTTAGTGTATCACAACTGCATTGTTGCTATTGTTATGTTTAGTAGTCCTACAAATGTTAAATTCAATTTTAGGTCTGTAGCTCAGTGTCTAGAGTCACAGGTCGACCTTTCATTTTGTGATCTGGCAAAATCCACAGGGTTAAGTTGTATTAATCAATTAATAGTTTAATATGCTTAATTCACAATATACCGGGCTTACAAAAGGTAGATTTTATAAAAAGAATCAATACAGCTGAGGTCAAGATGCTGTATCCTCACTCAATCCCTAGTACAGGTAGAGTTACAAAAATGCTGGATTTCCCATAATCTAATCCCTCTCTAACTGGTGAGCAACCATGTCTTTCAAACTCCACACCTCCAGTTTGTAACACAGGCTGTCTGTTATTTATCACAAAGAAAAAATCTCCTCCAGAGTCAGAAAACTCTTCCATCTGTTTTTACAGATGTAAAAACTGTTGTTGTACTCCCTGGGACTTGTAAACAGATCTTGATGTGTAAAATCATCAAAGCTCCTCTTTAATTTGATAACTATGTATGTTGTAACGAGACTAGGATCAAGTGCATTTCAATGTTTGTGGATACATCTTAAAAGTCTTTTTAATTGTGTATGCTGAAGCATGACACAAGTACATACACAAACACACACACACAATCCTGGATTTATACTACAATATTTACTTAAAACTGAGGTAGGGAAATGCCTAAACCACCAGTGTTGCACATGTGATTTCAACTGGTTTGTGAGACTGTGCCAACCTCATTACCACTGTTGAGATGCCCTTGAGCAAGCTGGTTAACCTCAAACTGCCCTAGTGGAGTTGCTTGGTGTCCCAGACCAGACTGTGGTTGCAGAAACCACCTCCGGACATGGAGGTGTGTAACTGTGTGAGTGTGAATCAGGACATTATCTGAAATGAAGCATAGGACTCAGTTAACTTACTCTAAATAAATAAATGCACAAAAAAGGCTTAGTTGAAAGCTGAAACATGCAAAGCTCCAAACCCGCAACAAGAGAGGGTTTATATGCAACTCTCTAAAATAAACCAAAGCCACCAAATTTGTGGACCATGAAAAGATTGTCCATACTAGTCCATACTAGGAAAAATGATGCATGTAACCTCCTAAGTCCACGACATTATGACAGACACTTTACAAAAGAAACTACTGTAAAATAGAATAACAATTACATTGTTACACACATTAAAAAAACCCATATCACTTTGGCCCAATATCATTATAAAATTTACAAATCAGCTCTATGAAGGTATTACTCCCTTGAATGAATCATGTGTGCCCATACATTCTTGTAGCAGTGGAAAGTGAAGTTGCAGGTTGTTGTGAATAGTCTGCTCAATCAGACAGGACAGAAGCTGTAGTTAGTTTGAAATCATGATGATTAGAATAGATTTTAACGGCAACCCAGCTTCAATAAAAATATCAAAACGTCAGAAACTTCTCAAATCACTCCTGTAGCTGTACATCTGTATGCTCAGTATGAGTCAAGTCTTCACATTTGCACCAGAATATGGATAATGGTTCATTCTTTATGCTCATTGCTAACATGTTCTGAGAGGGATCTGTGGATGTTTGGACATTTTTTTCCACTATGAAACTGCCGTTGGAATCCACAGTGACCTTTGTCAATCCAGCTGATGTACCTTCCAAAAATACAGGATGAGTTCAGAGCGTTGTTTTCGGTGCAGTACTCCTTTAAGGCTCAGTGTTGTGAGTGAGTTGTGAGTGACAGGACAAGATGGCCCCAGTTCCCATCTGATGCACGTGTTTGCCATTGGCGTGCACATCATTATTTTGGCCTTCGTGTTCACAATGATACTTAAGGTGAACATTGTTTTACACACGAGCGCATCCATCAGGGCCTGCAGCGCTTGTCCTGGTGTCCGCGCCTCCTGTTGTTGGCAGATTATGAAAGGAGTACAACACGATCATGAATGAATACATACAGGAGAATTAGCTCGGTTCATTCCCCACACTCCCAAACCAGCCACCACCTAGTCAACCATCAAACAGCACACACAGACACACACCCTCTCTAATCTACACAGTCTTCACATTGAGCTGAGAGCTTTGGGATGGATCAAAAGACCTCAGAATAAGTTTAAAAGAATAACACTAAAGGAATGTACTATATCAGTATTTTTAAAGCCATAAATAATTTCCAGGGCACTTCTGCACATACATGCTGATAAAAGCAATGGCTCCTGAAAGCCAGGCTTTCAGTGAGTTGCAGAGAGCAGTATGAGGCATCACAGCTGAGATATGACAACCGTCCTCAAACAAGCTTTTTTTTTCTGCTCTGTGCTTGTGTGTGTGCATGTGTGTATGTGAAACGCAGAGTGAGCAGATTACATAAGCCTGCCCTACCTCTGTGGGCTCTCTCTCCAATCTCCCTGACATTTAGACAACAAAGGTCACATCTGAAAGTCTAAATCTGCACAGACACCAATGCTAATATACTCATACATATACAGAAGAGAGGCAGAGTTTTTAAAAATGGAAGAATATCTCCAACCAGCGGAGAATCACATGTTAAATAGCACTGAACTTAAACTCACTGTGCTTGAGTTACATGAACAACAAGCACTGATGCAACTAGTTAATACAATTTGCATCATGTTCAGGACTGTCATTATTGTCACGGAGTCGTACTATTATAACTGGGATGTGACTGATAATCACCCTTGAATCTTTAAATTCAAAATAAATAAATAAATAATTTCTATGCCAACAAATTCCAAAAACTTCAGAAAACAAAAAAAAATAGGACCACCTTAGAAGTCCAATCTAGAAAATCACAATTCACAAATTATGACATCAGAAATTGCTGTGGTCTCAAAGAATTAATCATCAGTGCAACCTCCATTTACTGGAAATTTCCCGAAACTCTCAGTCACATCCCATGGTCTTCATCAGCTACTGTATATAAAATAGTGTTTGGTCAACACTTTTTTAAGACAGGTGTAACAAAATATAATAAGCATTAAGTATTGTATTGTATCATGCTAATGTTCATGTATGTGCATTAACTATATTGCACTATACAACTAGTTTGATCATTTAAATCATTTTTCAAGCGAAAATGCTGAACCTTGCCTATTTCCAGCTTCTCAATATTGAGGACTTGCTGCTTTGTCTTATGTATTAATAAATTAAATATCTTTGGGTTATTGGACCATGGTTTGGACGAAACAATCAATCAGAGGAAGTCCAAAATTGTGCTGGGAATTTTTCACAATTTTCGGACATTTTATAGATCACATGAAAGATTAGTCAATTAATCAAGAAAATACTCAGCAGAATATCACTAATGAAAATAATTGTTAGTTGTGGCTCTAATTCCATCCAATTGTTCATCCACTTTTCTACTTTATTGTCATCTATCAAGCTAAGTGTCTAAAGTAAAGGAAGCAGAGCAATGCAGAAGACTCCGCTCTGTCATTGGTCTGTTTTAAATTTTCTACACAATTGTGTATGTCCACTGCACTTTCAAGGCGAGATGTCTTCGTAAATGTGTATGTCAATCCTCACTGACCTCCTCACTGACCTCCTCACCGGTCATGAAGAAAGACTTACAGATAAAACTCCTTGTATCTGAAATCACATCCATTCTGTAACTTCTCTTAGCCTGAAACCTGGCTAGGGTCAAAAGCAGATTAAAAGGCAAATGGTGAACTTTGCTTAGTGCCTCTGCCCTCTCCTTATCATCGGAGTTGTAATAATTTCTATTACTGCAGCCACAACACCAAATTGACAGTCAATCTCATGATCTCACCCTTCACCCTCTCATGTGAAAATGACCCTGAGCCCCTTCAACAGAGGCAGCTGTTCACTCTCTTGACTGGGACATCTTTTCCCCGTGAGAGAACTGCTCCAGCACACATCACAGACCATGGTCCAATTAAGCCAAAGGGAGAAGATCATTCGCAAATGGCAGAGGCCGATCTAATGTCATCAAACTGGATTCTCTCCAGACCGCCAGTGTGCCTCAATATCCCGTCAATGAATATTACAAACAGATGTGAGCAAGTCGCATCTGCAACACCTTCCTTGAACAAGGTTGAGGAAATGGTGCCAAAGATCCAAGTGTAATTGCAGCTAAAATCCCCCTTTTATGCCTCAGGGCAATGTCTGCTCATAACAGTTAGTAGTATCCTGGTAGGACGTAGGGAGCCACACTGACAACCATATGAGGAATGTTTGCACCTCTCACCTTCAGATGAAAGATGGTAAATATATTCTAGAGCCTCCCTAGTTTTTTAAACATTTCCTTAACTCCAACACCAGTCAGAAGTGCATGAATCAAATTCATGAATCATCTCTTTCTGCAGATTTTACTGTACTGCTGGACATCCACTCATTATACAACCACGCTGTGTAGAAGTACAGTATAATGAACTGGTTGAATTCAACATCTGTTTTAAAGGAACACTGATGATATTCATACTTCATGTTCATTTACTGGTCTGAGATCAGCTCTAACTGAGGCTCTGAGATCAGTCCGAACTCTACTGGCCTTTTGCCAACAAGCTCTGTCTTTAGAAAATCTCTCCTCAAATAAAACTACAAAATTCACTCCTAGCAAATGAATCTGTTTGTGGTCAGTAAGTATTTGGCTAATGGGAGGCAAAGCCCACCACACCCATTTCCCCTCTAGTCTGCTGCAATTCTTTTGTTCCCCTCCCATCCCCACAACAACCACATTGACTTCCTGCTTCCTCCCAGGCCTTCCAGCCACAAAGCGCCCTAAAAATAAATCACTGGACTTTTCCTGAACACAGTTTTGTCACCATTGTTCAGACATCAGCTGTTTATTCGTTCATCTCAATTTGGCTGTTAGTGTAAAGGCGAGTCAGTGGGTCAGAGCATAGAAAACGTTAAGAAATAGAGTAGATGAGATAGAAGAAGGAGGTCGTGCCAAGTAGGGTGGAGAAATTAGGGTTAAAGACATCACAAGTGATATTCCAACATTCCTAGACCGAACGGCTGCAGGAGGAATATTCCTACTCATTCATGACACTGCCATGGGACCAGTAAAAATGAATTATTATTTCATGATAAATCAGTGCAAGGCCTGTGTGTTCTGGAGACTGTGTTATTTATGTCAGCCTCTAGTGATACTGCATAACATTGTGCAGTTCTAGTGGGGGAAACTGAAGACAGAACGTCTCTGTATAAACACTGCCAGAATATAAGGTATATCAAGTCTCTTGTGAAATAAAAAAGGCTTTTGAAGACAGGTTTGCAGTGGAGATACTGTACATAAAATATGAAGCCAATTTAATATACATCTCACCTGTTTTCCAGACTTCTGTGACGGAAACTTGGCCATTACTATGCTACTTTGATAACTTTATCTTATTTGGGAAAGAAGGTTAACTGTGGCATTAATGGCTAAAAGCATACAATACACAACTCCAACTCAACACTCTACCCCTGAACCTCTATTAAAAATCCAAATAACATTGGAAGCCCTAGGGAGAACTCTCAGTGTTTGCTGACACAGCATACTTTGCTTGACAATTCCCACCAAGGGTTCTGGTCAAAATTAAAGGAACAGTGCAACATTTTGTGCAATACGATAATTTGCTTTCTTGCCAACAGTGCCAACATCTTGTTTCTTAAATGTGTAGGGCGTTATGTGCAGGACTATTTCTTGGCTGGATGGACATATAACTTCTTGGAGATGCTGGTTGCCAAGCAACCTTGTGGTGATGCTCAGGGTCAAGTCACTGCACTTGACCATAGAACAGCAGTTATAGGAGGTATAATAGGAGATATAACATGAGCTTATGAAGGTGCTGATCGCTGAATTTTATTATCTTTGGACAGAGCCTGGCTAGCCATTCCCCCTTGTTTCCAGTCTTTGTGCTAAGCTAAGCCAACTGGCTGCTGGCTGTAGCTTCATATTTTCCCTAAAAACATGACAGCGGCATTAATCTTCTCATCTAATCTCTTGTAAGAGATATGTCAATAAGATTATTTCCCCAAATGCTGAACAATCTTTTAAAAATATGATGACAGTGCATATTCATTACAAAAAATAAAAAGGTGCCATTATATTATCGGATTATACTGTATTATATTACATTATGGTTATACTTTTACTGCAAGGCATTTCATATACATTACTTATTCATCACTATTAATTTCATTTCAGCATTTTCATTCTTTTTTTGACCCTCTTCATCTCTGACTAGTGACCTCCCTTGCACACATGTTGACTCCTTTACATTTACATTAAGGCATCTCCTTGATTAAACCACCAAGTAGAAGATGTATCGAACTACTAATAATTCTGAACATTTTCAAACTGAAATCCCGGAAGCTCTAAACTCCTCAGCGAAGGTGTGGTAAGTCTGAAATTTCAGTAAAATTTCTCCATAGAGGGAAAACAGTGTCTCTGCTAAAAGACACTGTAACAAGCTCCCCAAAGACAGCATTGTAGCTTTTCACAAACCGTAACAAAAAGGAAGCATTGAAGAACACTTGAAAATACAGGCTGTTATTTATTTATGTTTCCGTTCAGCATCAGTGCCAGAGTGTACTTAAATAAAGCCCACAGATTGGTCATTTGAGAGCTCAGCTGTGGGGCGAGGGATAAAACCAAATGACCTACGCTAGGATTGGGTTGCTTGCCTCAGCCAGCGCTGCTTTACTGTACTTCTACTGAGCTGGTTGTGAGTGTGCTCAGCGCGCTTGCTAGTGTCACCATTCATCAGAGCGTGGTCAGCCACCTGCGGCCCAAAAGCACTGGGAGGTAAGAGCAGTAGTGCCTTCCCATCCATCCTGAGATCTCTTGCTGCTATATTTGGATACACTATTTGTTGGATATTTGCTCTATGCCTCTTTGGGAGTAGAATGTATATATTTAGATTTTTATTCTGACATTTCTGGTGAGTCACATTATTTGAAAGATTGCGGCTGGCAATGACGAGCCCACTCACCCACTCTAATCAACTGTCATGCCCACTGTATGACACAGATGTGTAACTCACTGTAAATGTACAGCTCCACCTGTCCTCTGAGCCTAAATGATTGTACATACTCACTGCTTCCACGCCACGAGAGTTCAAAAGCAGAGCAGCAGATTGAAATGCAAAACTCTGCAGCGAGACCATATTTGGGTGCAGACTTGTTTGGCATTCTGTGTTTCTCAGCACCTTACTTCTTGTTCATAGGTCAATTCCTCCCATCAAAGACTTCATAGACTCCACCTGATATACGACTCGCCTGTAAAACATTCACTAACAAGCTTGTCATCTAAAATATATGACTGCACACAGGCATGGATGCACATAGAAAGTCGCATACTCTTATACTCACTCAGACAAACACTTGCACACACAACAGGCCGCAGGAAGCAGGTGTTTTCACATGCCTGGAGGGAGGAACGGATGGGAGGATGGAGTGAATGTGGAGGGGGTGAGGTGAGGGAGCGAAGAAAAAAAAAAACAGCGGGGGAGAGAAAACTTGATCTGAGGAGAGGAGAACAGAGAACAGAGATGGAAGTGATGGAGGGAGGGATGACGAGCTTTGAGGTCAGGAAGAAAGGGAGGTGGATGGAGAGGGGGAATGAGGAAGAAGTACAAGGAGTGACGGGGTTGCATAATACGTGGATGTGATGGAGGGTTTTCTCTGACGCTGCATGTGGTGTAGCAGGGAGCCAGGGAGGTCAGAGGCAGAAAGTTAAGCTAAATAATGTACACAAGAAGTGGCAGCTGCCAGAAAAATCCGGCCCATCTTTCGCAGAGGCCTGCAGGATACACTCTAACTAGCAGAACACTGTACAGGCAGTTGGCTCCTGTCTCATTCTTCAGGGCAGGGACAAAGTGACCAGGGCTGGAGCTATGTATTTACAAATGCTCAATTAACATACTGTATATTTAGATCAGTTAGAGCAGTTATGCTCAGAAAAAGTCCCAAGAGCTTTATTTAAATAAATCCTTGACAGGTTTAACATGTTGTGCTTTTTGAACGGCTTTACTATGTGCTCTCCATTTACGTTTTGGTCACTGGGAATGTTGCTGCCTATGGCAAAGTTGTGTTGCTTCTTTCCTTGCAGAAGCAACACCTCACTTGGTTGACAATGACTGAATTGAATATGATGACTCTCTGCATTATTTGTGGGAAATTTCCAAGTCAGGTGGCTCAGTTTTTAAGACACCGCCAAATTATGCAAAACACACATGATCCCCAGGACAACAGTCAGTCGAAATCAGCCTCTATGTTGATAAAGCAGCAAGATTACAACCCCTAATCAGGTCTGAATAATGTACTGGCACCACGGATGAGTGCTAAGCCTAGTTTCCTTAGTTTTTACCCCTAAATGTCACTGTTAGCTTCATTTGTAGAACTTTTTGGTCACATGAGATCTGATTGTGAATGTTTTACTGCATAGCAAAGACCAAATTATGCAGACAGAGATTTGTGTTTTATGAACTGGCACTACTTAGGTTATTAAATCAGCCCTCTTAAAATGCAATGGCAAACTGCCAGTTAGGTTAGGAGATATCCTGTGTGGAAGGCTTTGGCCCTGGGGTGGCACAAGAGAGGGCTGATGCCATCTCCAAAATGTGAAGTGTTTTGTGGTCAGTAAATGTCGGTAAAATTCAAAGTTTCATAGCTAATAGTGTCTTTGTTTGTGCCAAAATCATAAATTTGCCCAAATAGTTTGCAAATAGACAAATACATAAACATAACTGAAAAATATGAATCCAGGAAGACGTCAATAACTTCCAGGTGGCACTAAATCACTGGAAGGTCCTGGGCTGCACAACCTCCTCTCTGCAATGAAATGTACGCTGGATAGTTAATAAGTAATCAGACTGTAATGCGATATGGAAGTATACAATTCTAGGTTATTAGTTTTATTTGGTGAAAAGTTAAAGTTGTATTAAAAAAAGGAAGAATGGCTACCGTGAAAGTTATCAGTGGAACTGATACATAAAAATTTCACAGTGGAAGAAAACTGCAACACATCTGAGCCTGTAGTGTTTCTGCCTTATGATGGTGTTGTCATAAAACAAGGGATCATCATATTACCCACCACAAGGTGACATTCCTAAGTGTTTATCCCTAATATAGACCTGTCAAAAAGCCATGAAAATAAACAGCGTATTGCACAAACAGTGGAAGCTGATGACTGTGGGTAAAATCACCTAAGCAGCTTGGGAAAAACCACACATGATACAATTGATGCTGGATAACAAGCGCTGGAGTGCTTGGGCGTTAAATAGTCTCACAACAGAAATCACTGCACGTTGTGACATTACTGAAACTGTACACTGATAAAGCCGCACTGTCCTTCTGTGGCAGCAACGTAAGATAGTCTGACTGATGATAGAAGGATAAGAAATACTGGCCCCCATGAGGTATAACACTGAATGTACTCCAAACAAAGCACAGACACACATCTCTACATGCACAGACATGCATAGTCTGACAAAATATAGAGTATAATGCTGAGATACTGTAAAACAGGATACACCAGTGAGTCAGAGAATTAACGCACAGCACTGTTCCTCCAGTCCCCAGGAACATGCAGCCATCTGAAATAAACGTGGAAATGGCTTTTGTAGGGAGCAAAGGAAACCCTCTCAACAGTTATATAAGAGAAAAGGCCCTGAGCCTATCTGTTTCTCTTCCTAACACACACACAAAAACACTTGCCACATAAGCATGGAGTCACACGCCTATGCATACCACCACCAACAACAATGATACACGTACACACACCTGACAGGCAGAAACCCATTCTTTGGAAGAAAACAGCCTAGGGAAGCTCTGACACAACCACCTGCTCAGATTCAGTCAGCAGCGCTACTATTTATCAGAGGCCACCACATCCTACAAAGCGGCATTAGCTGGTGGCTGCAGCAAGTCACAGCAGAGACGTGCGCCTGTATCTTGGCAGGGGAGCGAACACTGATGAAGGATTCTAGGTCACCTGTGGCTCAGAGTGCAAACTGTACACACATGCAGTTATTTTGAGGAAGACTTGTTCCCATGGTTTGTCTCGCAGGGCTCTGAAATAAAGCCAGGGTGAAACAAACGCTACACGTTCACAGTGTGTTTGACAGAGATATCACTAGCCGGTGCTATTCATTCCTCACCAAAGAATGAAGCTGTTAATGCAATGACTCATACACCCTGACAGATGAATTCATCAGAAGAGCATGTGAAGTGTGTGTATGTGTGTGTCAGAGTGTTATGATGAGGGTGTATCATAGGGGGTGAGGCCTAGGATGCAGATACAAAAAGAATCTACGTGGTTAAATTATCATATAAGCACTGCTGCTCCCCGCATGTGAAGAAAAGAGTATGCAGAAGAAGTTGTTGAACTCAACATTGGCCCTTTTCATCACTGCCCAACTAGCCACTGCCTGCTGACTCATGCGTTCATAATAAATAGATGGCATTGCATAATATGATTATGACCAGACAGACCCAGGTTGGCCCAAACTTAATCATATAAGATTTCTGTTGAAACTCTTAAGCTGCATGAAGTCTTTAATAAGACAGTCCCCCTTCCTGACAAGTTGACAGCAGAGCTTCGGGCACAGCATTAGTAACACACAGGAAACTGTCCTCTCATCTGCATAGGAATTAACAAAGACTGCTATTGCTTGGTGTTTGTTGGAAGAGAGAAGAGAGAGAAGAAGAGAAGAGAAGAGGAAGAGAAGAGGAAGAGAAGAGAAGAGAAGAGAAGAGAAGAGAAGAGAAGAGAAGAGAAGAGAGAAGAGAAGAGAAGAGAGAAGAGAAGAGAGAGAGAAGAGAAGAGAAGAGAAGAGAGAAGAGAAGAGAAGAGAAGAGAAGAGAAGAGAAGAGAAGAGAAGAGAAGAGAAGAGAAGAGGAGAGAAGAGAAGAGAAGAGGAGAGGGCAGTGACTGGGGGAGAAATCCATTTAAATGAAAGGGAGAAGAGAGGCGTCAGCATTAGCAGTTAATCCACTGCAGTGAGAATGCTTTCTCTCTGCCTGCGGCCTCTAGGCTCCAGTAGTCATCCTAACAGGAAGACTGTAACATACACTGCACTCTATCACAAACAGCAGATCCGACCCTGACATGCGAGCTACGCCAAATAAACAACGCGTGACTTACCAGAAATAAGACAGCAACACACAGATTTCATGTTGAGGCATCATCCATCCATGTGACTGCACTTACAGCTGCGTTACCATGTTATGTCATATTGTGCATATACAGTATGTATATAGATACATGTGATACCTCCATGCTTTAGATGTAGTTACAAATCCCTATCATTTAAGCCTGCAAAAATTGAACTTCCCCTGCCATTCAAACAAACACACACACAAGACATTTTCAGCGTTATGTGTCCACGTTCCCTACCCCAGGGGAGGGCCATGACACAAAAGTGCACATACAAAGGGAGCATCTCTCTTCCCCTCTCTGTTTCTCTCCCACCCCTTTTTCTCTCTCTCACCCACACGCTTTCTCTATTTAGCTCACACTTAAAAAGGCTGCCTAAAGATAGAAGCAAGAAGATGAGCAGGAGCCAGCGAGTGTCATAGCAACAACGTGCAGCGGCTCACAAACACTATTTAGACTGGTAAGAAAAAGTTATAATCAAATCCTAAATGCGGTAGTACCACCTCTTCAAAGACACAGTTTACTAAATTTCAATGCAAACACGTGCCAGGACTCAAAGCTCATAATTCAACAGTTGAGTAGACAGCATACCTGTCATGAAAATGAACTAGTTATTGTACTTCAAATGCTGTGGGAAATCCTCATTAACTCCTTGTAAATTGTTTGAATTTCAGTCTATTCACACATCTTGACACAATGCTTATCATTGTTAAATAACATCATCATTTAATTCTTCAATAGTTTAATGTGAAAATACCCCATAATACTACATGCTAATGAATATGTGTTCATAATTCTGAATGAAACAAGCTATGAAACAACAGCATGATGCTCTTTAATGAATCAACGGAAAAAATGGCAAAGAGGATAAAACTTAAAGCATGCGGCACTCAGAAGAGATTCAATTTGGAATGATCAAATAATAATGTAACTGCTGCTAAGCCCTATGCATTGCAGTTCTGCAGGAATAGATGTTGGACACAGCCCCAGAAATGTTCACTACCCCGTCAGGATGTTTCAGAAAAACTCTGCATCTCCTTCCACTAGAATCCCCCCGAGGCCACTTGCACATCAAAGCACCGATTTCTGAAATGCCTGGTTTCACTTCCTGAGTAGTATTACTCCAACATACTCTGAAGCTAATTTGACACAACTGACAAAGACACGTTACGATTCTCACAGATTCCAGCGCACCAGGTATATACAGTAGAAACGATTTAATGTCACACCGCTTTCTGCTGTGTTCCTGACAGATAAAAAAAAAAACATCTGAAATGTTAGGTGTCCAGTTCATGATGAGTAATAGCCTAAGAGTACTGGATGACATTAATCCATATGACCACCATCTTCACGGATCAGTTCCTACATTATCTGATGCAACACTGACCAGAGCTCCGTCATCTCCCTATTACCAGTACCAGTGAGAGGTGATCATGCTGTTATCTCACACCTACTCATGTTTCCCTCAGGTAAACAAACTCAGTGTGACTTTACAGTGCGTACAGTATGTATGTGTATGTGTGTGTGTATATTCAGTATATAGGCACTTAATATCATATATACAGTGGTCTCACAGTATTCTAAAGGCCTTGAAAGCCGAACAGAAAGAAGATTAAAAGCAGTGACTGGGTCAATCTGTATTTATGTGTGTGTGTGTGTGTTTATGAGGGTTAGCGTGCTACTCACTATATTGACCTGCAATGGTTCCGAACCAGGTCTCAGCCTCCTCCTCCTGCAGCTACCAGAGCCTCCAGACCGCAGACGCACCGATGATGACGACTGACCCATGTCCCCTGGACAGACAGACAAGTAATCAACTCAACAAACACATGTCAATCACAACTCTGAATACTGATGCAAAAAAATACAAATTATGCAATGATACCTGACTGAGGCAGGAGTAGCGCCAAGGCGGTGAGAGTGCTGGGGGGAAGCGGCAGGGAGCGGCACCGCTGGAGAGATGCCCTGAGTGGGGGCTCTAGCGGTGACACACCCGGGGGGCGAGACAAGGCCTGGAGGGTACTGAGTAGTTAGGGCATCTCCTATATTCTATACAGAGTTACTCTGATACATACACACACACACACACACAGATGAATGCACACTCTCCCCTGCCCTTCACGTTAAAAAAAATTCTTCCTTACTGCCTTGTCCCCCTTTTTTTTTTTGCAGTGAATTAAAGTATTTCACATCCAGCTAGTCTATTCTGGTGCATTGGTCGGTGTGCATGCCCTGCAGCAAACCATGAGAGACTATACATCATGCCAACCGGGCGGTCTCTCAGGTTAAAATGAACTGACTCTGAGTTAGGGCAATGAGAGGTAGAGCTTATGGGAGCGATGAGGCAGAAAATTGGCCACAGAGAAAGACTGAGAGTGAGGGCGAGAGAAAGAGAAGCCACAAAGAAAGAAAGAGAAAGAAAGAAAGAAAGACAGAAAGGGCGAGAGAGAGGGAAAGAAAATGAGAGGGAGAGGGGGAGGTGAGCTGAGGGAAAAGCAGCAACCAGAAATACAGGCCTCTATAAATGGGGCAGAGCGTGCATGCATTGTTGCAGCTAACAGTGGTGAGTGGTGTATAAATACTCAGTTAGTGCCCGGCTGCCCTTCAAAGTCCGTAGTGTGTGTTTGATTCATTATGGGCTTGAGTTATATTTATGAGTGAGTTGGTGTAGACTACTTCCATTTTTTCAACATCACAATGTGATATATATATACATACATATATATATATTAATATATTTACTCAGTATAAATGTGTATTTTATATATTTATGGGACTGCTTATTTGTCATTTTTATGTCAATGTTTGTATGTTTGCTTTGAGTGAATGTATGCATGAGTGCCTGTGTTTGTTATTTGGCATCTTACTCTGTGGTGCAGCTCCGTGGACTGCGTCTCCCTAGTAACACTGGTCTCTATGACAGAGCAAGGCCTGGAGCGAGCAGCCACCCGTCTCTGCCCCGGAGAGTGTTGCATGGTGGGAGCAGGCCTGCGTCTCCGCCGACACAGTGAGCCAACCTCACTATAATGGCTGTAGAGATCTCGGTCTGGGTTTGGCCTCCACAGGTCCAGGACAGCTGAGGCCGGGCGAGGACGAGGGCGCAGGGGCTTGTGATGTACAGAGGTCTTCTCTGTGCTAGAGTGGGGCACGGCTGAGCCCGGCTGTCTTACACTGCAGCCTGTCTGGCTGGCAATCTGCTCACACAGCTGTGATTGGCACAGATACTCAGCATTTTGGCCCAAATAAAGGTGCAACAATGCATTTCTTGTGTAGGGAATTGGGAGGAATGTCTCCATAGATTAAACAAAATCTATCTCATATTTCATTTCAAAACACTGTAATAGCTATGCGCTCATGTTCTTAATGGCAATGCATCAGTAGTTGGCCACAAATGCCAAGACTGCACCTTAATGGCAGATAAACTTCGGAGAAGATTAGAAAACATACAACAGACTAGTGGATTTAATTTGTAAACAGTTGGTGATAATGGAAGAGGATTTTCCCGGTTTACATCACTTCCCGTAATTTATTGTAGACCTGCATATTAGCACCCTTCCCAAAACACAGATTCACACAGCCGTTGTCCTTGCATAATAAACCCCTACCAAAGTGTGCTGAGTATTGAGATGTCATATCTCCTTTTGTCATTAGGAGTTAGGGCTAACATGTCCTGACTCGTTGGTGTGACTGGAAGGAAGATGACTAATGCCTCCACTGGAGTGAGGAGGGAAGGGTGCCGTCATGAAGCGCAGACGTCACAGAGCTCTAGGGCTACCGCAATTACACATGGCCAGCTCTGTGGGAAATAGGGTTTCCTTGCATGCTGCACAAAGCTGGCTAAGCAGGAAAGGACAAACTCCTCTAGTATGATGTTGGACACCATTGTAATTACTGACTATTTCCTCTTCTCTCCAACAGATGGGGCAAAAGGACAACTGTAGAGTAGGTGCCCAATACATGTCCTCACAGGCTTGTGTCTTGAATGTTTTTGTTTCTCCCTGGCACTTAATGAACCGCACCTAGCACTTATATCATGAGGAAATGAGTGATAGCTCTGGCACCATTTAAATTCTAGTTTGTTGTTGATGATTTTAAGAAGCAAAAGAATGACCATGGTTAAAACAGTTACATAAATGATATTTTGAGCATTTATGCAGTAAATTACATGATGCATGCCTCTGGCGATGTTAATGATGTGGAAAAAGCCTGCAATGGAATGTGGTTATGGCATAAATGTGAGACAAATTATACATGAAAATGCTATTCTCTCACAAGAAACACAACAGTAGTTTAGCAATACAAATGACTGACTTCTCTGCCAAATGCATTTATTAAAATTCAGTGGCTGGTACTTAATGCAGCTCATTTTCTTTTTAAAGTCACATACCTTAAATATTTCCTCTGTGGAATCTGTCGCTGGTACGCTATTGGTCGTGCTCTCTTTATCACCTTGTTGTGATTGGACATTCACTTCCTGTATCTGGTGGGAGTCAGGTGGAGCATCCCTGGAATCCTGCTCATTTCCTGTCTGTCCCTCTATCTTTTCCTCTTGACAGAGACAGTGTAATGGATCCTGTTTAACCTCTGCTACTTTTTTAGTGTCTGTGTTTGTACCTGACTGAGGGATATGATTCTCTACTATAGCTGTGGACCTGTGGTTTGTCTCTCTGTCTATATGGTTGTCTGTACCCTCAGAACTCTGGAGGCCATTGACAGCTTGAGATCCTGGGCATGCCCTAAAGGCTTTCAGGACCACGTTTGGGGATCGTCCACCTGTCACAGGTGTCGGACCCTCACTGTCAAAGCCACTGCAGTGTAAGGATTTAGTGTTCACTGGTGATGATGGGGTAGGCTGGGATATTGGAAGTCCTTCGCTGTGAAGCGTAAGGGACACACTGTGAATGTTGTCCACTGTGCGCTGTGCGGCCCGTGGGGAGCTCATCGGAGTCCTCTCTCCTTCTGGAGGAGAGAAGGAACGTGATGTTGTCCGCCATTTTCTGGCTGTCTCTGCTACACTGTTGAAAAACTTGAACAGACCACCAAAGTGCCCCTTGTTATCAGAGTGTTTTGGGGGCGGAGGTTGAAAGTCTCTGACACTCTCAAAGTCTACAGAGCCATAGTCTGAGTCAATGGTTTTGTCCAGAGAGTGAAGCTCAGAGTCAAAGCTGCGCTCTGAGTAGACAGGATTGGCCTTCCCCAAAAGAGAAATCCTCCTCAGGTAACTCCACACATCTTTGTGCCTCCTTCCTCTCGCCTGGTGGGTGCTCGGGCTACCTTTAATGGTGGGCTCTTCGGAGCCTGCAGCAGTTTTGTTACAGTTGGTTGAATTGTTGTGAATTCTTTTAGTATAGAAAACTCTTTCAGATGGTTTACAACCATTCTGAGTCACAGGCTCTCCTATTACAGTGGGCTGATGGCCGTCTATCGGAGCTGAGAGGTCAATATCTTCAAATGAGCAGTCAAATTCTGCTGTATAGCCAGCATATGAGTGCCTCTTGCCACGGTGTCGAAGTGTGCCCCTGCTGGACTGCTGTGGAGTGCCAATGTCACGGCAGAAAGAGTCCTCATCCACAAACGAGCTGCTGAACTTTGCAGTGGACAATTTCCCTGCCCTCCCCCTAAACACAGAGGGAGATTTAAGCTTCTTGAAGGAGCGAACTTTGTCAGCAAATGAGAGTTTAGGGATGGAAGCCTCCCCAGGCAGGATCATGGAGTGGGGTCTGCGCTCCAGCTCTGACACAGCTCTCTTTCGGTTCAAGATCTTCCAGATACCCCCTGTGGCACGGGGCCTCCGGTTGACCTCTTGTCTGTCCTTGACAGGGGCCTGAGAAGAGGCAGCCTGGGTCTCTCCTTGCCCCTCTGCAGGCCCTGGCCCAGTCTCCTGAATATAAACACTGCTGGTTTCATTCTCCACATCCAGAGAAACATTAAACACTCGGTTGACAAACCCATTAGGGTTGTTGCTCTCAGGGGCAGGGCTGTCTGTCTGTTCCATCCTCTCTCATTCTACAGTGTCAGCTATCAGCTCCAATGGACATCATGTCTTGGGCCTCTGTCTCTTAAACACCTGGAGGAACAAAACCACATTTTTACTCAGGAATTTGACATTAAAATGACTGCCTTGTCATTTTATATCATTCTTATTCTGTCTGAACTTGCTCAGAAGGCTTGTATATGTCCCCCATAAACACAAAATACAGAATATTAAATATTCTGAGTGGATGGTCAGCTACATTCAATCTACACAAGAGGTCATATGTTCAAGAGTAATAAATCTGTAGTATTACTTCAACATTAAAACACAATGACACCATTAGAGGGCTCATTTTGTGATTCTCAGACAGGCCTTCTGATACCATGAGTCAACAGTCACAAACAACCAATGCTCCCCTCCCCCCATATTTGGTCCATATTATCCAAAGTAATTATTTGAGACACAGTCCCCATCCACAATTTAAACCAGGAGGCTGCGTTGTCATGGAAACACTCACTACAGAGATGTCTGGTTATTTCAGGCCTGCTCCAGCTGCGACATCATCACAGCTCAGATAAGCTCCCTCTGAGGAAGAAGATGCTGGGCAAGTGCTATACTAGCTACTACATGTTAATTACCCCCCACCCCACCCCACCCCCATTTCATAATCCCTTTAATGTATGGAAGCATCTTGTGTAATTGGGGCCTCCAGCATATATCTTTGTTGGTACATGAGATCATCACTAAGGATGTGTTTCAATTAAGCTGGCTTCTTCGCAGAATGTCACAATTTAATTTATAGGCTATGCTTTTTACTGATAAGCTGTTTAAGAAAACTATTAAAAGACAGCACTCAGTCAATCCAAAAATGTATGTATGTAGGCCTATGAAGGGATAGTTACATATTCGCTTTTTTTTTAGCAGGTAAATGTAAAATGTGACGTACTTCACTATTAGCTACCCCACTACTTCTGATAACATAAATGTGACATTTTAACTGTTATAAAGCCTACTTGGTAGTTATAAAGGCACATAAACAAACAAAACACACATAAACAGGATATTTTGGTTGTTTTACTCCCACAATATAAACAAAACGTAACTCAGTTTCCATCTCAAACTTATGACAGATGACTAACTTCAGCTTGGGTTGGGCGTCTCAAACGTTTGTTTAATAAATGGCGTCAATAAAATTGTCGTTAACGCTGCAGAAGTCGGTTTCAAGAAAGTCATTCATGCAGTTAGTTTGGCGGCATTTAATGACAATGTAAGCCGAATTAACCGCCCGTTTAAAATTCAATATATTTTCGGAAATTGCTTATCAAGTTGTGCCCGCGAATGAAATAAACTATCGATCCTGTTAGCGGCTGTTAAAGCTGTTAACTTACCTCCAGAAAACTTCCCCGTTTAAAAGGGCATCGCCGTTCTCGTCCTTGAAGTCAATAAAAACACCGCCTCTGCCACCAAAACTTACGGTGAACTTATCCAGTGCACTTCACGGGCTTAACTTATATCCATGAGTAAGGCTGAAGTTATGTTGCGGACAGCGACTCCTTTGTAGATGACATGTGTTTGGTTTTTTTGCCTCCAGACTTCGTCAACTCTCATCAAACTGAGAGAAACTCCCAGAGTTAGCGACGGACCGGTGAACTCTTGCCCTGTAAGCTCCTGCAGACGCCGACACTCTGATTTGTGATAAAGCTCTCACGCAGACGGAGAAACACACACACACACACACCCCCACACACATACACCTACACACCCACACACACACACACACACACACACACACATACACACACACACACACACACACACACACACACACACACACACACACACACACACATACACACACACACACACACACACACACACACACACACACATACACCTACACACCCACACACACACACACACACACACACACCACACACACACACACACACACACACACACACACACAGACACTCAGAAACACATTGGCTACCAATTCACTGTAACTATATAATTCAAAGTGTGTCTTTTGGCTTTTGGATGGGGCCAGGTTTGGCTTTAGCTAGGCTAGATATTAGCTATGTATCTTACAGTATATTAACATTGGGATGTTTTTTTTTGCTTTTAATATTATTTTCTATCCATTATTTCATTAAAATTCAAACTACTTACATTTTTGATGCAGCCTGTACAGAAGAGTTTTTTTTCTATCTTGTTTGCTGGATGGATTTATAAGGAAGCTCTTATAATTTCTAAAGGAACATCAGTGAAAACAAGTGATTGACTGAACTCTGGTCTTACTAGCTGATCCTCCTTTGGGATTTGCGTTGAATGTGAAAATCCTTCTATTGAAATGACACAATGGGGAGAGGGAGCTCATGGGAGGGGGGACTGAAGGAATTCACAAAAACTAAACAGCTACAGAGCTCCATAGCCGTGGAAGAGGAGATGGTGGAAGAAGGGGCCTAAATTTAAACATTTCCTCTTTGTCCTGTTTTGGGCCCATTGTCATCTCATGGCGTTCTCCCTTCTGCACAGGAAGGAGTGGATCTGACATCAACGCTCTCAGTTCTGACAATGCCAGGAAGTCTGTCTGACTGTATGTAAATATCTCTATGTGTCCATGCTTCCCTTGCTTGCCCGTGGAGCCGCTCTCCTCTCGCTGGAACCTCTCCGTGGAGCGGCTTTAAGTACTTGAGGGTGTAGTAGTAGTAGTAGCAACATGGTGATTTACATGCTACGCTTCCCCCATAACTCATATGCAAGTGTCACTGCGAATTACAGCAGGCTCGTCTTCAAATGACCTCTCTTCTCATGGAGCATCTTTACTACAGGGCTTCATACAAAGACTTAATAGGCTCGTTTTTTATTTACATATATACACTAACGTACATATGTCCGTTTCTGATTTTTGTGTTTTACCATTTCTCATTTGCCCTGTCATTTTTCCTCATACTTTTGCGTTGACTCGCTGTTTGTTACTCTCCTTCCCTTCCATTCCCTCATTTCTTCCTCCCTCCCCTTACTCACTCACTTCCTCATAACCCCAAGCAGTCTTCCTGCCGTCCTCTCCCCGTCACAAAAGACATCCTGGCTCAAACAGGCCAAATGTTTCAGCTCAGATCTAGTTTATACAGACACAAAACTAACCTCTTATCTTTAGAAAATAAATTCATCCAAACAGCATTTTGTTGAGTGACAGAGAAGCATGAGAGGAAAAGAGAGAGAGAGAGATAGTGTGATGAATGGAGGGAGACAGATCAGAGATTTATAGACTCAACCAACTGGGCCTGTGACTGAAATGATAAGTTTTTGTTGATGTTTGGCGAGCCATGTACATTACAGCGAGTTTACTTTGTTGCCTATTTAACTGCGAGTGTTGAACACTCTGAACAGAGCTCTTTGAAATGATGTCATTGGCTTCTCGTTTTCAGAACAATCGACCTCTTCCTCCTCTTCCTATGACACGGTCCCCACTGGTGGGTTTGGTGGAGATTACTGGAGACAAACACTCACCGAGTTTAGGCCCAGCTGTAATTATTTCACCAGTCTTTGTCAAAGCCGCTGAGTGAAAACAGGCTGCCGTGAAAAAGCCGGCCAGACAGGGAAGAGGGGGTGGGTTGAGGGGGGTGGGGGTGGGTACAGATATGTTGTGATATCAAATGAAAGGCTTACTAAAGCCTGGGAACTGGATTCAGGAGGTGTAACTCGTGTGAGAACAGCTGGGCTTTGAGTCAGATTTTGTTTTCAGTGCAGGTGTTTGAAGCTAAAACACAGTGGTTGTGTAATGTTGCTGCATGTCCATGTCCATGTCCATAGAGGGAGATGCTGATGAGCATGAGCATGTATATACTATGGCTCCTTATACACTAAAGTGCTCTGGCACACTGTGCCCCACACACACACAGATTAACATTTTTGCCCACTTTTGGTATAAGATATGCCCAGGTAGTAGTTGCCTGCAGTGGTAGAGGAGAGTTTGAATTACACTGACATTCCTGACATTCCCTCAGCTCTGACCTGCATACTTCCCTGGCCTGGCTGCACATGGCACTAAAACACACACACACACACACACACACACACACACACACACACACACACACACACACACACACACACACACACACACTGCAGTCACTTTGATCTTAACTGCAATCAGTTTGGGATAATCAATCAGTTTGGGTTGGCCACAGAATCACGCACAAACACACACATGTACACACACACACACACATGGACAGCAGGAATGTTAACATGTGCAAAGGTCTGGATGTTGTTGGTGATGGTACAGGTTTCGCTATAGCAGCAACCTACACTTGTAGCAGCCATCTGAGAGGCAGCAAGAGGGAGTAAGAGAGAATGAGAGGGACAGGACAGAGGGAGTGTGTGTTTATGTGTGTGTGTGTCTGTGTGCCGGGAGCTTTCAGCTGGGGACTTTCAGCCATTATCAGGATGAATCTGAAAACAGGAAGGCGGGTTCCAATAAACAAGACGAGCGGAAGACAACCACAGTTCTACTTCCTGTTTTAGAACAAGGGAGGAAACAGCAGATTTTTTAGGAATTCAAATCAGAAGCAGCACTCCGGAAAGACCATCTTTATAATACTTAAAATGCTCTTGCTTTGACAAAATTATGAGCATTTATGGGTTCACTTTTTTGTAGTGTTTGTGACACTACTTGCTTTTTGTCCCACCTTTTTTTTTCATAGTTAGTTTTAACAGAGCAGTTTTTATAGCTTTTCCTTGGCTGCTGTCGAAAGTGTGATCAGGCAGATGTTTATCCCAGTTCTGTATCTGTGTGATTGTTTATCTGGCTCTGATATCTTGCTATATAGGCCTTGGGCTGAGCTGGACTTGGCTGTGTTTGTGGGTCAGCAGCAGTGAGAGGAAAGCAGTCTGGCGCACTAAACACCATTTCCGCTCATCTGGGTGCTTCCAGCTTCTTTGGACAGCAATGTTTCTGATTGGGAAAACCCAGGGGAGGGGGTGATGGAGGCTGGGATTGTAGTCAGCACAGCACGGATATTTAACTGTGAGGAACAAAAGGAGATAAAACTCTGCAAATCATCAACACATTGTGTCGGTATTGCTGAGCAGAGTAAAGGGGTTTGAGATCTAAGGCGAGATAGTGCACAATTAGTAGTGTGATTGATTGTAAACTGGTGTTCCCCCTTCACTGATACGTCACTGAGAAGATTCTTTTAGAAATGTCTTTTTTATCTACTTGATGAATGTTGACCTCTGACCACATCATTGTCTCTGGTCAGTGTCCTCTGTGCTGGTTAAGCTATGAAAACAGTGGTCTAGGCAGCCCAGTTTTCAATGGAGACGGAGGAATTGCAACATTATTAGGCCTATCAGTTATAACGGGATATAATCCCTCCCTCCCGCCATCCCTCTCTATCTCTCTCTGCCCTCTCTACAGCTCCTCTAACCATGTCCTAGTTAGAGGCTGAGGGATATGCATGGCAAGTGTGCAGCTCTCTTCCCATGCCTTTGCTGCACATCTTCTGTCTTATATCACCAAGAGAGGGAGCAGAAGAGAGAGCGAGGCTGTCATTCTGTAAGTTAACATTGTGCTTTAATATATTGAACAAGTAGTTTAACCACATTATTCATTCACTCATAATCCCGACTTTAATAAAAAAAAGAATCTTTCTCCGGAACATCCTCTCTACTCAACGTCTAATCCGGCCTACAATTTTTTAATAGGAAAAAAAATCTTAATGTTATTTATCACTATGATACAATCAAAAATAGCTATTTTCTATTACCATGTGATTTTTTATAGAGAGTTTGTGCAAAACAAGATGATACATTGCATCTTTGAATGCTTTGAATAGAAGAACCCACTTGAGTATAGGACAAACCATTAAAATGATGAGACATTGCTAACAGGGTTCACGGTTATGCTCAAAAACTTTTTGAGCATGTCTTTAAATCTGGATGGAGAAAATGGTGAAACACTGCTGACAGGGTCCCCCCCTTTAAATGCTCAAGAAGTTTTTGAGAATAATAGAGACCAGCAGATGATGCAAACTTTCCCATGTGCAGGACATGCATCGGATTATGCATATACTTGTGCTATTCTAAGTGTGCACCACTCCCCACCATCTGAGCAACCCTCTTTCAAACACACACATGATGCTGACACATAGATCTCTCTGTCACAGTGATGTAACTGCATGTAGAGGTTGTTAGATTTGCCTAACATCCAAAAAGCAGGAATGACCTCGGGTGAAGAGAGACACCTAGCTGGGCCGAGTGAAACTGTTCTCTTACTGTAATTTACTTTCCAACAGTGTGTGAAAGGCTGTTTTTGTCATATTTGATGCATGTCTTTAAATGTTAAATACACAGAGCAGTTTCCGCAGACAAGGCTGCCTCTCATTGAAGCATGTGCTCACTACCTGTGCATGTGAAACTTCCTGGGTAATGTTATTTTACACACCAATCTGCAATTGAGAGCCTCTGCCACATGATGGCACTCTGGCTCTTCCAGTGACTGTGTCCGCATCTTGCAAGTGGAATAGTGGATTACAAAACAATCCTTTACTATTAAAAAATCATATAGCGTACATGTGAGAATATTGTCTATTTCATGAGTAATACCACACACGCAAAGGTTTCTGGGGAATCAGCCTGAAACCGGAGGAACTGATCTAAAGTGATGAACTGAAATTGACCAAGTTTGCTATGAAGATTTTAATTAACTACTAGAGTTCTGTGGTTTGGTTCACTCTCTCACTGAATAATTTGTTACTAGCTATTAGACATGGTTCAATGAGAAACTGCTACCAAACCTGAGTAAAGGGGTGTGATTGTGCTCTCTACCTGAATTTAGGTCCGGTATTAATGACAGAGGCACCCTTAGGCTCCAGGCTCATCTCTTTGCAATGAAGGTGTAGTTACATGTGCAGTAATTCCATAGTAACAGCCCATCATATGTGCTACCAGGAATCCTCTCCATTGGGATTCAGCCTTTAGCCGTGTGTCAATCAATGGAATCGTGGTTATACTGCTGAATCTGTGACCACAGATACATTTTTTGAGGAAATGTGCCTTGGGCTGAAATGTAATTTGGTGTGAAAGTAAAGAATTAGACCTCGGAGATGTGGCTAGCATTAAAGGTAGATGTGATTAAAGCTACAGGCATCGATTGGATCTCTGTTACAAGGTACCAAGCCTCGGGATGTTCTGCAGAATAGCGGAATCAGTCTATTCAATTTCATGATTTTTCCACTGTGACATTGTGAGATGATTTCATTTGCCTTACACATTTGCAAAGAGGCTCCACAGCATGATCTCACACTTTTGCTGACCAATTCCATACAATCTGAGGATGCCTAATTGATACAAGTTAGGTAATGGCTTGGTTTAAATTAAAAGCTACAAGTCAAGTGGAACTTTCTCATTTATTATTCAGTAAAGCACATCGTCCTTGCTTAAAGGCTTTAAGAGGCGAGATAAGAGGCTTTTTAATCTGTGTATGGGAAACATACGTCTGTCTCAGCTCTCCACTCCAGTCAGTCAAGAAGAGGAGAAATCAGCATAGCCTGTGTTTGTGTGTTTTTATGTGTCCCGTATGTGTTTCTCCATTTTACCTGGCTCAACATTAATTTATCTATGCGTGCTTATTGAGATTACAGAGTTGTGTGAGGGAAAAGAAGAATTGTGGTTATTAGGGGGAAAACTGTTGAAGAGGTTAGAGCCCAGCACTCTAAGCTGAAGCCACTTTTGCTTTCATGTTAGCAGCTGTCCAAGTCCAAAATGGCCAATTACCATCATTTCTCTGCTGGTGGTGGTAATGTTAGTCAGACAGTCAGAGAGAGCGAGAGAGAGAGAGAGAGAGAGAGAGAGCGAGAGGGAGAGAGAGACTCTGAGGGAACCAAGAGCAGATGAGGCAGAGGAAGCTGAGATAAGCCAGAAAATAAAACCATATTTCCACAGCATGGAAATCAGACAACATCCACCATGACAGAAGGTGAATCCATCATCTGCAAAGGAAATAGATTCAATTAGATGGGTCCCTCTGGTGTGTGAATATACACAGAGATTGTTTTTATGGTAATGATTGTAATTGCAATGTCTCTGAGTCCTTTCACATTGATTATGCAGTGTAAATAAGCAGAGAAACACATTGTGACAATATATACAATGTATACATAAATACACAATACAAACCACAAACCCAGTGTTTTTTTTTATCTATGTCCATATATATGGACATAGATATAGACATATATAGGTGTGTGTGTGTGTGTGTGTGTGTGTGTGTGTGTGTGTGTATATATACATAGGGACACAAGCAGAAAGAAAAACAAAATGAAGAAGAAGCAAGAAAAAAGACAGAAAAATGGTTGTGTGGTATCTCTGCATAAGTCTGTAAGCATGCATGTGTTATTATTATTGAGAGTGAGATGAAGACTGAGTTTTCCCCAGAGACGACTCTACTGATCTGTTTCTCGGTGTCTCAGTCTGATCTTTGCCAGGAGGCAAACGCTGTTAGAGCTTGAAAGATTGCGTGCACAATATTTCTTATGGGAAATATAGGATATTCACTTACAAACAACATGATGTTTTTATCACGCTTTCTCAAAATCTAAAAAGCTAATCAATTGGAGCCAATCAAAGTCATAGACCATAAATGCCTAGTAGGTGAATATGACTGGATTATTCTCACCTCTTTCCATTTTGATAATCCCTGAAAGAACACGTTGCTTTACAGGGGACAACCAGTGCACCGTGTAATTTCACAGAGACAACAAACATGAACCTCTTCAACCACAGGCGAGGTCTAAGTGAAATGACATTTCTCAGTTAGGTTAGATGAAGGATTGCCTCGTGTCTTTTCATCAGGATTGATAATGCCGCGCACAGTATTACATGTGGGTGGCTTTGGTTGCTACTGAAAAGGAATATAGAGTCTGTTTTCTGACCTTTCATTCGACTGGCTAGACCTTACCAACAGATTGACATCAATATCAGACTGTCTCGTCTGACAGGGGAAAAAAGAGAAACACACCATTCTGGTGACAGAGTATGATCTGGGAGTTAAAGCGAAGAGTGGCAGACGGGTTTAAAAACACCTGTACAGGAGACTGATGATGTTGAACTAGAGGGAAAAGGCATTGCAGACCTGAATGATAATAATACAGAACAAAAATAACAGAAAACTGATTCCAGATGAATGATGATTTTTTTTGCTGGTGATTCAGGAGGCCAGAAGCCGAAAGAGGCTGATCGTCCTCCGTGGTCCAGCCCCGAGCTGAGACCCTGTTAATTTTCATTTTAGGTCCTTGTTTTCATTTGATTAATTCTAATGCCGCTTTGCCCAGCCTGTGACGATAACAATGAGGGTTGCATGTCTCACTGCCTCCATCTGTCCTACTAGAACATGTCTGGGAACATAATATCACCAGAACGGTTAATCTGCCTTATTTACTTTTCCCAATATGGCTGCTTTGTCACACACATCGTTTGTCCTCCAGGATAAATATTTCCCCAGTGCCCGTGCACACTAAATGTTGATTTATCCTCAGCCTGTTAAACTGGCCAATCTGCATATGGTGTGTTTGTGTTTTGTCAGGATGCATCCACTGTGACTGTGAATATATACTATAATTATCATTTAAGTGTGACAGCAGAGCTGGAGTCCATTCATTGGTCTGCAGAGACCTGCGTGTGAACTGTGTTGTCATCTCTTCTCGTGTATTGAAGATGTCTCGTCTGACAAAGGGCTGATTTAATAGGAGAACAATTTAATGTTGTCTGATTTCATTGTAATGAACAAGATCTCGACTCATTTTACTCTCCTCAAAGGGAGAGAAATAAGGGGGGAGTCGGAGAGAGAGAGAGAATAAGAAAGAGATGAAGATCTGATTCGGCGTCTAACTATTTATGTTGCTTGAAACAAAGAGAATTTGGAGCAGGCCATTTAACTTAATGCTCTCTCTTCTTTGCTAATGGTCTGAAGATAATTAGTATTACTAATCAAAACACTTGTGTCTCCTCTCCCCTGGTGTGTCATTTTCCCTCAGGGCCATTGTAAACTGTCTATTGCTATGAAGGGCACTCAATTGTTCCTTTTATGTTTCCATTGGATATACATGAGCACAATCTAATGTATTTCCCATCTGCACTGTTTATTGTTGCAGCCTTAATGCCTTCAGTTCATTGTTTTTTGTTCTAGTCAGGAAACATCACATAAAAAACCAAAAAAAACCAAACTTAAATCACCACCATATTTTCCTGATTTGGATTCAAATTTATCGACCAATCTTAACTGGATAGACGCAAATTGGATAGAGCCAAGTGTCTAGCATTAGCAGGAGAACAAACATTCGAAGGGATTTGTTGTCATTGGCTCAATAATTCAGCTCAGTGCTGAAACAATTAGTCAAGTAATTAGTTGATTATCTGATTAACAGAGAATTAATCCATTATTTTGGTAATTGCTCACCATTAAAATAAAATTAGCAGGTAAAAATACCAAAGATTTGTTTGCTTGTCTGTATTTATCATTTTAAATAGGGGCTGCCACTTGAAAGAAAAAAAGAAGGGGAATATCCTGCACACTGCTCTGCTCTTGCTTAGCGTTTACTGATCATCCTAACCTGAACCTCAAAGATAATCACTTTATGATACAAAACAAAGAAAAGCAACAAATCATCATATATGAGAGTGTGTTTGACACATTTGCTTGATAAATGACTTAAATGATTAATGGATTATCAAAAATTGCTGGCCATAGATTTTCTGTCAAATGATTTACCGAGATTGTTTCAGCTCTCTATATAAATGGGTTTTTAAATGTAAGTCAGATCAAAGTGCATCCTTTGAAGATATCAAGACTTCTGGAGGCTCTTTTATTAACATAAAAAAACAAGACTAAGATTATACAGCCATACTAGCTGCTTTGTGAGACTGTACTTGTATGTTGTGTCAGTCATTTACTACCTACCTACTCACTATCTAGGGCAGATGTTCCCAACCTCTCATGGCTCACTTGAAAATCTCAAAAATGTTGGCAGCCCACATCCGACCCCATAACAACACGGAGGCCAAATAATATGTTCTCAGAGCACTTTGTATTTCAATGATAATGATTGGACACACAGGACTGAACTGAAAGCAGGGAAAACTCAATTTTTCTTTTTTGTCTGACAGAGAGAGACCACTTGTCGATTCATCATCAGTCTCTGACTCTTTCCTTTTAATTCTTCCTGTTGCTAACCAGCTACCCATTTTGACACTCTAGTTTTTGTAATGGATGTAATCTTTTAGCGTACAATCAGACTGAGGTAGTAAACGAGTTTGCAATGTGGTCTGGTGGTCACAACATAAAAGTTCCTATCACTGTGACAGGCCTTAATGCGAGAGGAACAAATAATAATGAAAGGAGTTGTTAAACCTTTGTAATGTTTTTAAAGACCATTTCATTTTAAAACATTTAAGAACATTGTTTGTATTTTTTGTTTATAATTACATCTTTTCACCAAAATTGTACTATTTTGCAAATGATTTGTCAACCCACTTGCAATACCTTCATAGCCCACCAGCAGGCCCCAACCCACAGGCAGGGAACCACTGATTTAGGGAGTGTTATGTAGAGGACTGTATAGTGAGCTAATCAGCAAAATGAAAAACACTTTTCACTGCACCGCATTTTTTTTCTTTCAGCTCGAGCGCAATGCATGATGGTATATATTGCTTGGTTAGTTGACCATCGCTTTATGGGATGCTGTACATAGAATAATGAATTCTCACTATAGATTCGGCAATAGAAACCACAGAACAGCACACCACTAGAAAATGGCTAGCTCACTGGTGGACTATACAACGAGCGGTGACTGATTTCGGACACAGCCTTGATGGGGTGGGTAATCTGTAGTCATTTTCACAGGCAATCCATCCAATGGTTGTTGAGATATTTCAATCTGAGCCAAAGTGGGGGACCAACCTACAGATTGATAGACCAAAAATGTCATTCCTAGAGCCATGCAGCTATCATGGCTGAAAATCCTGAATACATACACTTGTCCTTCATGACACGAACCACAATTTGACTCCCATTTTATCTGTACAGAAGTACTGCTAATTTCATAACTAAACTGAAGTTCACAACTTGAATCAAACCAGGGTGTTCTTGTTGTGAGGCAACACTGGAAACTACAGATACTCTGACAACAGACATAAAACAGCACAATTATAAAAGTGTTTAAAAGCATAGCAACATTCACATAGCTGAATTATAAACCCAAACATGATTAATTATCAAGGATTTACTAAGTAAGTGGAGAGGATAGGAAACAAAAGAAGCCAAGAGTATATTCTGCTAGTTTCTGTAGAGTCTGTATTGTATTGTGTTTCTCCCTCACTGACACTTTACTGAGCACAGTGGATATTGGCACAGAAGAGTGGGCTGGTTTTGTGTGACTATATCTCAACAAATTACATCCTGTCATGGATTATAGATTAATTAGTTTGTCCTCACCTGAGAGCAATGAGTGGAATCTAGTGGTGAAAAGACCAGTTTTACATATCTGTGATTAAATAGCGTCAAATTACTTTTTAGAAATATAAACCTTGTTAAAACCGTGGAATTTTACTTTTGTTTTCACACTGTGAGACTCTAATGGGGAGGGAGGGGGACAGCCACATAGACTTACTGAAGTAAGCTGAAGTAAGTTACAGTTGCAAAACCATTTCTGTATAATGTGAAATTAGACTTTAAATTAAAAGACAAATACTCTTCGTACCTATAGGAACATATTTTCCTGGGTGTCCCTGGATGTAAGATGAGGCTTATATACAGTATAATATCCAAAATAATTCTCCTGAAAACATCTTTGGATGGGGTCTAGCACCTACATGGTTGTAGAGTTGTGTCCAAAGTTTACTTTGCTGTTCAGTCTTAGTTTGATCATGATTTATCTCCACCACAATGGAAGGCATTATGGGGACTCCTGTAAAAAACAAGGCCATAGGTTGTTTGTGCATCAGGTTATTATGACCCTTAGTGAGTGGATGGATGGATGGGTCAACAAAGGGAATCAACAGGGGCCAACATGGGTCAACAGGAATATGACAAAAGAGAGTGGTGTTCAATTCCCATGTGAAACCAGCAGGTTATATTGTAACCATGACAACAAAGATCATCTAATGTTGAGAAAGTACTTATTTTAACCCCAATCTTGATCTTTTCCTAAACCTAATCAAGTAGTTTTAGTGCCTAAACCTAACCAATCCCTGATTGTTATTATAGTAACCATGACGACGAAGGTAAGTACGTTGCTGTCGGTACATTCCCTGTGTTAATTATTGTGAACTGATGTCCAGTATCAGGGGTCGTATCAGAAGGGTGTTGTTCGGGTTGGATGACTTGTTGCTGTTATGACTTTCACTAACCAATGTCTCCACAGGGAAAGATATGTCCTTACAAAGTTATTACTGTTTTGTCAAGGAATGTTGAATATTATTATTAAAGGAAAAAAACTGGCCGAGAAAGTTCTGTCTATTTCGACTTTACAATACCCAGCATTCATTGCATACACTGCACTCTCATATCGCACCATGAAGACACCTGACAAAATGTCCCCAGCCAGAGCAAACTCTGCGACTGCTAGTTTAGCTAAAGTTTATGTCAGAGCAATACACACAATATTGCACTGAAAGACTGATCAAACAATTGATCGATATTTGTGGAAATGCCACATCCTGGAGGTTTGTATTGTGCAGTGTTTATTGCAAAGCTCTGAAGTGTCATACGTGTACAAGGTAAACTGTTGCTACTATGTTAAAGATTCTTTGGGATTAGTGAAGCCGTCTTGCTTATAACTTTTCAAGCATTTTAAAGCTGCATTAATCAATATATTTCTAAATTTATCAAGGAGTCAAATTTCTATGTGCTACGTGAAAGGTATCACTTGCAGTGACAAAACTCACAGAGCATTTTCATCCAATTTGCAGCTAGTGGTTTCCAGTCTCTACTGTTCCGGTTTTATGGGCACACATTAGCATATTCCACTACCTGAATATTCCACCATATTCAGTGGTGTTCACTCTCACCAACCTCATCTCAGACAGCAGGCACCAATTTTCATCAAACAAGCTCTGATAAAACTACGGTATACTATCGCGCTGACAAATTTAACAACTACCTGACACAAAACGTTAACAAAAAAAAAAAAAAAAAAAATGTAAAATGAAAAAAAGAAATTGTTAATGTGAATGACAGAATACTGTGGTCAGTAGTGGTCATGCCTGCAATCATTTTTTGCAGCAACAGCATGTCAGTGTTGTGTTCGCTCCAAGTGTGGGTATTGACATGGCGCCAAAGAATTAATTTACCTCGCTTGAAAATATATTATTATTCATGAGTCACCTTTTGCAGCAAAATCACTGATCATCCTAAAAGCTGTTGAGGGCTAAGCCTGGATCAAAACACAACAAGACAGTGAGAGTGGCTGTGACTAACAATCCCTGGAGAGAAAACAACCTTGATGGGTTTCAGACACTGCTGGTGTCTGACAGGGTTGTTTGGCCTCTCCCTAGTGCCCTTATTCATGAGACTTCTTCAAAAACCCTACATCAAACTAGCCTAGTGCTCCATGTGCTTGATGATACAAAATTATATCTAAATAAAATATGAAAAGCGAGTGCGCTTGAAAGTTTCTGTGCGCTTATTGTCAGATATGTGCACGGTATGTGGCAACTGAAGAGGCACCATTTGTGTATTTGAAATCTCAGACAAAAAAAAAAGAACAAAAAAGAAAAGATTAGCTAATTTGAAATCTCATGCATATTCAGATATTAAGGTAGGGCAGCCTCACTCTTGAAGATGTTCCAGAGTGTTCCAGCTTTACTCATCTGTCACGTACTTTGTCCTATGCAAGAACTCTACTAGGAGAGGGTATGTTTTGCAAAAGACTCCTTTCAACATGTGCCTTTGGCAAATGATGAGCCCCCTGGCCAGCTCAGCTCAGCTGTGATGTGCATGTTGGAACTAGTGCATAATAAGAAAAATGGTCTTAAAGTGCGAAAAATATCATTATTTATTATTTAGCTAGCCCTCTAAACTCTTCAGCATGAATCCTACCAGAGAGGATAGAGTGTTCCTGCAGCTGCTGTGATTATGTGCAATATGCGCTCACTGTGTATGCGTGTGTATAATTCAGCTGCACGTGTGCATGCTTGCGTTCTTACATTTGTATGTGCATGTGTGGGTGTGTGTCCCTCTGAGATAGGATTAAGTGTAGATAGAGTTTTCAGAGTAGAACCGATCTCTCAGAGAGTCAGGGGTCTCTGGGCTCTTAGTGCAGAGCCCTGCTTCTCCTCCTCGGCATTTCCACTCCCACTCCTCTCAGCACCATGCCTAAATACTGTGGGGCCTTGGGATGAAACCTGGATACAATACTGTAGTCTCAGGGTTGTGGTTCCCATTTAAAATCACCCTGGATCTTCTTTTCTCTACTAGTGGTAGAAGAGTGGAAAATCTGTTAATGGAGAGATAGATGCCGTTTTTGCTTGTCTCTCTTCCCAATCACTGTGGGTGTCAGGCTTTAAAAACTGCAAAAAAAAAAACAAACAAAAAAAAACAACAAAAAACTGTTGAGTATGTGAAGGATGAGCAGAGAGGGTGCCGAGAATGTCCCTGTCATATTCAAGGCCAGAAAGAAAAACGCACTTAATACACGTGATGTTTATATTTTCCATCACCCAATGTCCGTGGGAGAGTGAAGGAACAGTTTTTTTTTTTTTTTCTTTTGCGCACAGAGCAAAATTGCAGAGACAAGCAGACATTACCTTGCAAAGTCAAGACCCAACATTTGCGATGCATATTGACATATTGATTTTCCTTGGCAGCTATTGGCAGAAGGAGTAAGGAGGATGGGGCCGTGTGTGCGGGTCCACGGAAACTTGGTGAGATCCAGGCAGCATTATGCACACCAAGAGAATGAGGCTTAGCATATATTGAGTGTTTATGCTGCAGAATAGAAAGTGTGGAGCACCTTTGCTTAAACTCACTGACTGTTAAATTGGGCTTAACTAAAAATCCCTCTTACACAAACAGAAAGTGATCCAGGGCTTTATTTTATTTATTTATTTCGCATAAAATCTTTCTCCATGGGCATTTTTACAAAATACATTCCTCTGTTGTATCGATGGGGTGTCTCTGCTTTACATGAAAATATACAGGTGAATGAAAAAGAGCAAGACGGAGGGGGAGTATGGCCAATAGATGAAGGATAATGTGTTGAAAGAGGTGATCTGGAGGAGAGTGAAGGATATCCATTGTTTGTCTTCTTAAGGGCAGGGCACACATGGGGGACAGAGCTGGAGTGTATGTGGATTAGAGTGAGGCTCTTTCCTGAATATATAACCAACCCAAGGTCTCCTCTCCTCTCCCCTCCTCCTTTCTCCTCTCCCCTCCTCTCCTGTACAATGTCCGTCACAGGAATTGTGAGAGTGTGAAATATTAACACATTTAAAGTATTCTTACTGGACACCCCTATGATGTGAACAGATAACAAGAATAACATATGACAAGTATGTAGCTTATGCAGTTCACTCACGTTTTTTGCCTGATGTAAAATGGGTCAAAAGTAGAAATCATGGTTTGCGATGCATTTTTTATGGGTTGGTTTATGAGCAGGGATGGGTAAAAGTAGAGTAAGTCAGGATAGATTTTGGTACAATATATGAAATGCTCCACATATAAAGATATAAAATAGACTACAAAATTGTGCAAACACAACTTGAAAACAAAACAAAATACAGTATTTTTGTTTGAAAAATTCAATAAAATCTCTTTCCCTTTAGAGAATCACCAGAGTGTTTCACTAAACTAGATCTCACGCGAATGAACTATCAAACAGACTAAATGATCAAACAGCAAAAAATATCAAATTCAAGAGCAATCATTGGTACAGCTATAATAATTGCTCCCTCAGCTGATGCGGTCAGGTATTATTCTCACGCTGAGTAGCATGTGGTCAGGTTTTTTTTTTTTATGATTTATATAGTTGTTCTGTAGAAACATATACACTCTCTCAAACACCTGAAGTAGCCTACGTCTGTGCTGTGCATTTCAGTCTGCCTGGTGCTCTTGTTTGCCCGCAATTAAGAGCTTAACACAGTAAATCATTGCTTTGGATGTGTGGAGCATGCAGATGGCACAGGCAATAAGGAGCATGACCACTCATGCCAAATTCTGATTCTTTTTTTGCCCAACCACTGAAATTGAACGCATTAATGCTGCGGTAAAACAAGGGTCAAATAACATGTTTGTAGCATGTACCCACCCCCCAGCCCCCCTCACTGACCTCTTGTTGGTGAGAGTCTGATTAATGGTCGTGTTTGATTTGCAGCTGGGGCTATAAGCTGGGGGGGTTAAAGGCTTGATGACGAACGTTACAGCACACAGATAAAATGTGTCTCCTGATTGGTGTACAGGGTTATACAATGTCCAAATGGTGCTAGTCAGATGTAAACAATTAAAGGTCTGAGGGATATTAGGCCAGTTCTGTTTTTTTGTTCCTATACACCATCTAATACCAATTGCAAAACATGTTGTATTATGCATGTCAAACATATTTAATGCAAATAGTTTGACATTTTGGGAAATATGCTTATCTACTTTTTTGCAAAAAGTCGGATGAGAGGATTGATGCCGCTCTCATGCCCGTCTGCTGAATATGAAGTGTAGTTTAGCCTAGTTAGCTTGGCTCTGTAACAAAATCCAACCACTAGCGCCTCTAAAGCTAACTAATTAACAAGTTGTATCTCATTTATTTGGACAGATGTTGTTCCCTTTGGACAGAGGCCGGCAAGACATTTCCTCCTGTTTCCAGTCTTTATTCTAAGCTAAGATAACTGGCTGCCTGCTGTAGTTTCACATTTACCATTAAGATATCACTGTGGATCTTTTCAAGTAAATAAGTTTATTTTCCAAAATGTCAAACTACTGCTTTATCACAGTTCAGCATTATTTTTTTTACACATAATCCCCACAGTGGGAAAAATAGACGCTTTATGCAAGTTAGACTACCAACAGCACTGTGGCTTCATTTGAACCCTCTGCTCTACTTGTGTCCCTGTCACAGAAGACGTCATGTATTTAAGCAGTGATGTGGCAGGTGAAGCATTCCCAGATACTAGTTCCTCTCATCTCAGTGCCTTCTATATCCCTCCGTGGAAATACACACACACGTATTTGGAATCACACAGTGAGACAAGCTGAGAAACTCACACTAACACATGCACTTGTAACACATTGCCGTTATGTTTCAGCTGATGCTGGAGGGCTGACGGTAAGACACAGCTTACCCCCAACTGTGCAGGCATGACTTAGCCTGAGTTTTACAACCAGAGTTATTGATTTACTCATTATCTTCTTCACAGGCGATCCCCCTGTAGGGGATCAAAGGCCACCACTCCATTCTCCTCTATTCTCTTCTATTCTGTCCTGAATAGATAAAGATTAAAGGGTCAGTTCACCAAATCACAAAAAACATATTTTCCCACTTACCACTATTGGTATGGAAATTATTTTGGTTTTATTTCACCACATCAGATCTACTTTCAATGAAAGAAATATTCACAATAAGAAATAATGGATTAAATGATGGAGAAAGATCAAATGTAATGTTTCAGTGCTTCGAACGCCTACTGGGGCAGCAGCAGGCGTTTTAGATATGGTTATCGTTGTACATTAAAGAAGAATAAAAAGAAGAAACAAATAAACTAACTTAACCATGACATTATTCTATTTTATTCTATTCTATTCTCAAAGGTTATTCTGACTTTGGACACATCAGTAGAGAAAACAATAACATGACAATGTCCATGCAGTAGCTGTTTTGGAGCTTTCAATCATATCTTGATCATGTCATGATGAAGGTCGTGAAATTATCAAAAAGCTCTAGAAGAAAAGCTACTAAATGGACCGTGTGTTGAGATTATTTTGTATTCCATCCTACTTTATTCTGTCAAAGTTCATTTTTGATCTTGAAACAACAGTTGTGAAAAGAAATATCCCCACAGGGTCCATTTAATATCTGTTCTGGAGCTTTTGACCATATTACATGATCTTTCTCAGGATATGATCAAAAACTCCAAAATAGTTACTAAATGGACCTTGTGGTAAGTCTGTTTTGTATTCAGGTCTATTAAGTTTCAAAAGTTAATTCTCTGAAACAAAGAAAACAGTTTCCCTACAAGGTCCCTTTAGTAGCTATTCTGGAGCTTGAAGTCACATTACAGGGGCTTCATCGGGAATGGAGTTTGTCCAGTTGTGAATGAATTTGTCCTTTTTATTTTTTACTAAATTTTTCATCTGAGCACTAGTCCATGTTGGGTTAAACAATGAGGCTCTAAGTCTGATAGGTCTTCATCATGATCATAATCATGACATGATCAAGAACAGCAATTACATGGACTTTGAGTTTCTCAACTTTCTATTCTACTTCAATTCTATTTTAAATTATATGGAAACTGACGCATACATTGACAGACTCAGCTTGAGAATCGCTGTGATATTCCTTTGTTTATGCTGGTGGTATTAACAGTCAGCACAAATCACATCAGGAAGGAACTGTGTCATTGTGCAATAATTGGAATTATGCAAATAGTCACAAGGCAGCACTTTGTAATAACCACACTTATTCATAAATTTCCTTTTTTATTATTAGTTCACTCTGAGGCATGGACTTGCTTTTTATCATTTATGTGGTATTCATTATTTTCTGTCACCACCTTATGTCGCTTTTATTGTGTTGACTTGTAAACAGAAGGACATGAAAAAAACAAGTGCGTCCTATTGAACAATGAGCAGGGAAACAAAGTTAACAGTCAAAGAAGCTTTTCATGCATAAGTGTTGATTTCTCTGGGGAGGATCAGCAGGCACTTTTTCTCTCCCTCCCAATTCGATCCACTCCTGCGCTGCTGTAAAGTTAGGCTCTGAAGAGACGGAAGAGAAATCCATACGTGTCTCTGTCTGGCCATTGATATTCTCCTTACTCCCTTCTTTTTCTCCACACCTCCATCACCCCATCGCTCCCTCTCTCTTGTTCTTGCTTTCTCAGTGGGTCCGTGGTGGCCAATCCATCCTCACGCCCTCCACTGGCCAGGTCAGGACATCCAATATCCCATGGATTCAAACTTTCTCTCCCTCACGAGCTGACCAAGTAACAGCCCCTCCAACCCACCCACTCCCTCCGCTCTGTCTTTCCTCTGATTCAAGTTCACATCAATCTTACAATCCTCTCCTTCTCTCTTTTCACCTTCTCCAGCCTCTGTTTCTGCTGCGAGATGGTTGCCATGTTTTCCCTTTCTCCTATTTCCCCTCTAAACGCATGAAGAATACTCACCTGCAGGCGGAGGATCACATAATAATTCTCCTGCCCACTTCCACCTGTGACCTCCACTTAGTCTGAATAGTCAGAAGAGCTTTATTTTCCATATTTTTCTGCTACATTGAAAGCCCTGTGCTTTATAAATTATTTTTTTTGATATTTTTGCAAATAAAAACAGTATAGAGTTTTTTTGCACCATTTAGTAGCACATTACAGTAATGTGATTACTTTTTTCAGTAATGAGCGTGTGAGCAATTACAATTTAAATTCAGTCATTACTAATCCCAGGAACAGTCCTTTATGTTGACAATTTGGGGGTCATCTTATTCAAAGTTCAATAGTGCCGGTCCACTACATTAGTTAGTTTGACACATTGATCATGTGTTGCCAGCTGTTTTCAATGGAGCCGGCTCAAATAGTCACTATAGATGCTGATCGATTATTATATCATGCAATAATTTTCCCTGATTGTAACAACTTCTATATCTGTTATTTTTTTTAGACAAAGTCCCAAAATGAAGTCAAACTACAGTAAAATAAACTGACTCTAAGCTTCATCAATAACTTGTTATTTTTCAAGCTGCTGTCATCTCATTACTGTAATATGAATCTAAATCCACCTCTATGTTGGCTGTTGTATAAACTGTGGAACTGAAGTGGAGAGAAGATCCAAACCCTAGGGTAAACTCACTCTTGCAAAACAACAACAACAAAAAAAACAGTCAAGCTACATCGTTTACAAAAACAAAGGAGTTCCTCGGACAATGGGGATCGGTAATTGATTGTTGGGTAGGCACATTTACAGCTCATTTATGTTTCTGTCTGGCTGATGGAATCGAGCGAAATTGAGCGAGAATGCAGCTTATTTGGCAGCAGTGGCGGGGACGCGGCTCGTCTCTACCAAAAAAGGGAACAATGTGACTCAATATAACACCAAAGTTGTTGTAGGTAGCTTGCTAACATTGACAAGCCATAGATAGATAGATAGATAGATAGATAGATAGATAGATAGATAGATAGATAGATAGATAGATAGATAGATGGATAGATGGATAGATGGATAGATGGATAGGTGGATAGATAGATGGATAGATTGGGGAGGTTGCGTATAGATATTGCACATATACCACATCGGTCTAGCTGATAGATTGTAATAAACCCAATTTATTATGGGAGATAGAAACAGCATGTCTTTGAGGTGGGAGCAGAGAGGCCTGGGTTGGATTGTGTTAAAAGCACTAGAAAAATCAAAACAACACCCTGACAGAGCTATCTGCATTTTTTAAGTACGCGCACACTTTTGAAGCATAAAAAGAATGGCATCCTCAACACTAAATTTGGCCTGGTAAGCAAATTGCAGTGGGTCCACATATTCGCCTGCCAAAATTCTGAAATGCAACAAAACAATCCTCTCCAAAGTTTTCATTATGTGTGAAGTGAGGGAAAGTTTGGAGAGGATTGTTTTTTGTTTGAGAGAGTTGGATGTCAGATGTAAACAAATAATACTCTTCTATGACAGCATCTGGTGTTTGGCTCTCCTATCATTGCTTTTTTACTGTAGCCATCCTTTTGGTCGTGCTACGCCTAACCTCATTCTGTCACAGCAACACCCCAGTGAGAGCGGTGGAAGGTGATAAAAATCAAAATTAATGTGCAATTTAATGTATACATAAACCCACACCTGGACTAGCTGGTGGTGCTACTGTAACCGGAAGGCTGCTACTATGGGGATGGCTTTGATTCTTTGCTTTAATACTGCTGCTTTCTCTTGGCCCCACATGAAGAGGAAATTAGACGGCTACACGCTGCCACACACAACCTTGGGCCATTTCCAGTGAAAGAATTAGGAAATTAGAAAAAAAACTATGCAAACTACAATTATACGACTCAGACCTGATGTGGACAGCACATTCTCTTGTGTTGCCTTTTAGGGCATAAAGATTCAAAAATACTGCAATGCCCTTCTAGTTGGTCTCCCTTGATGCACAGTGAAAGCCTTACAGATGGTCCAGAATTCAGCAGTGCGTTTGGTTTTCGATCAGCCTGAAAGGGCACATGTCACTCTACTGCTCATTGACCTCCACTGGCAACCCATGGCCGTCCGAATCAAATTCAAGTCACTATTGCTTGCTTTTAGCATGACCTATGAGGTCTGCATCAAGCGGCAATGTTTGGGGCTGAAAAACTGTGAAAAACACAGACGCACCAAAAGCTGCAATTCCTCGAATGACCACTTGAGGCTGGCTCCAAAATAGAGCCAACATCCCATGTTAAAATTACCAACTTAACAGCAGAAATAAACTTGTTCACAGCCTGGTACAAAAAACAGTTTTGATCTGTATGGTTACTTTCCCCCTTCGTGGCAAGTACGGTCAGTACGGGGTGAATTTTTATACAACTTACAATTTAAATGTTATTAAGGCTTAAAGTTATGCACAATTGAGGGAGTGCCACTTTGAGTGACAGGTGGTTGACATTATGCTTGCCATAAAAAGCCTCTGCTCCACACTCACCCCATCTCTTTGCCCATTTTTGGATTAGCCAGGAGTTAGGGAGAGTCAGGCACTGCCAAGTTGGTGACGGTGCAGTAGCCCAACCTGAGATTCAAAACCACTCTTCAGAAACCTATAAGTGATGTCACCAAGGCTACATATACCCATCTACTTGAACTCAGTCATACATGTTTATGTTCATTCACAGCCACTGCGTTCCTCCAAAGAACGTCGCCTGGCGTTGCCATGCCTGCACAAAAAGCAATTTCTGTCCCGACTGTTGTTCCCCAATGATTGAACAAGCTACAAATGCTTTCAGAGTAAGGGCATCCCTCTCTATCTTCAAGAATCTCTTAAAGACTCATCTTTTCCGAGAGCATCTCCTCTCCTTACACCTATGATACCCTAACGTGCCTAGCTGGCATTTACTGTGCACTTCTTTACCTGATCTCCTTGAACTTTTATTATTGAACAGATTCAGTACTTCATGCTTACTCCAAGGTCTCCCACTGTATAGAAGCTTGAGTGCCATCCCTCACTTGTAAGCTTTGGATAAAAGTGTCTGCCAAATGAATAAATGTAAATTAGGCTGCAAAGATTTCCATTTAGCTTTTTCTTACATGTTATTAACCATTGTGAAAGGTGATAACATTCAAATATGGACCCTTTGGAGAGAAGGGGTCAAATTATCCCCCATAGGTTGGATGTTAAAATTCTGCACAGCGTTACTCAGGCTTTTTTAATTTTAAAAGCACCATGAAAACTTCACCCACCCCTCCAAAAAAGGGGTGCATCTCTTAATTACTGACATGGAGCCAATTTGCGTCGAGCATGTCTCTCAGCAGATAGTGATAATCATTATAATTGCTTGAAGCGTTTGTTTCATGCAGCAAAAGCAATAATGTTCACTCAGATCTTCTATAATAAAGGCTTTGGCTGAGCACTTGGCTTCCTCCAAGCTGTTATACAGTGACTGGACGTGAATAATCATTAGTGAAATTGAAATGCAGGGGTAAATACATGGCTGTGTCTGTCCTTTCCTCTGTACTGCCTGTTTTTTTTTTTTTTCTGTCGGTCCCTGGGTACAGAGCCAGAGGCTGATCAAAGACTGACTCTGATTCACTCTGAATGATCAAGGAGAAGAGACAGGGAGCTCTGTGATTACTGAACATTGACGTTGTATCAATTTCAATCATTCTACAATACGTGGCTGTCACACACAAGGTGTATTATTCACTCTGTCTGATCACCTGGGATTCAGTCGTACGGGTTTTATTGATCATGAGAGATATTCTTGCATTTTTCATGAGGGAGAAGAAATTTTGTGATCAAAAGTGCCACTGGCTCAAATCCACTGATTGCCTTGAAAGGTCAGGGTTGAAGAAGTGAGACAGGCATGCTCTCTCTTTTGCAACAACTAGACTACAGCTGCACTGGCTTTAAAGCAGTTTGTTATTTTTAGAAATTTATAGAATAGAAACCATTTACATAATGAGAGTTAGATGAAAAGATCGACACCACTCTCTTATACAGATTCCTGGTAAATATCAGGCTATATGCAGCAGCTAGCTAGCTTAGCTTTGCATAGAGGCTTGAAATAGATGAAACAGCTAACACACCTGGCTGTGCTTGAAGGAAACAAATTTCACCTTCCAGCACCCCTAGAGCTCACCAATTAACACGTTGTATCACGTTTTGTTTAATCTCTACTAAAACCAAAGTGTAAAATGAATGTTATCTGTTCTCTATTTCTATTTGTTGGCAGCACAGTTTCCAGTCTTTTTGCATTTTAAAACAAAAACACATGATCTGTTTTTGCTCCGTATCAGAAATGATCTCTGTCCACACTATCGCACCTGGAAACACGTATCACATGACCATTCATGTATACTGGGCATGCTTGTGCCGGTGTAAACAGGTAGCAGATAGTCTACTCTGCCGTTGTGTAGTTATGGAATATAATACGAACAACGAACAGCAAAGGCAACTGCAGCATTAAAATGCGGAACTTAACTGTAAAACAGCTGCTAGCAAAGACCACAAGGTCAGTAACGCTTGTATTTCTTTATCCATTCACCACTGGTAGTCTCGACTGATGAGACCCAATCAGGGAGCGACTGTTGGTGTCTACGTCATTGTTCCCAAAGGTCTCCCTTTCAGCCTGTCCAGAATACAACGCAACCCCCGGAGTTTTCAAACTAAAACATAGTAGTGTGGACGTAGCTTAAGTTAACTGGTTCTTGGATGTAGCCTTGTATTTCACACAGATATGAGAGTGGTATTGATTTTCTTATCGAATTCTTGGCAAGACAAAATTAATGCACATCCCAAACTTAACCCAGTGGAGCTGCTTTGGAGCTAACTGCAGAATAACGCGGCTCTGCTATTTTGGAAAGATGTAACTATCTGAATAATCCATCCATGACATGAGATATAAGAATATACTTTTAGTCAAACAGAGTGGTGCAAAAAAGCATAAGAATCTTTGATTTACAACCACCGAAATGGATTCAGTTGTCACAGTGTGGCTGTTGCTTGGTATGAGGATCACAGCACTGCCGCAACAAAGATGTGGGTTGTTCTATATCAACAGGGAAAGTGGTTCTCCTGAGGAGACTGAGACGTTTTGTTTTGGTTGTGGTCTAGCAGTTTACTGTGTTCTACAGGTGCCATGAATAAAACATTCAGACCTGTCAGAGGAGGCACCTTGGCTAGAGGGTCAGCTGTCCAACTGCAGCCGGAGAATAGAGGAGTACCCCATCAGGAGAAGTTCGCCAAATCGCCGCCGTTTGATAGAAAAAGCTGCAGGGGCAAGATAGCAGGAGATTGGGTGCAGATTTAAAGCCCCATGATGCATATCCACAGGTTGGCTGCTACAGGGTAATACCCTTTGAGGATTACATCAATATTGGAGCTAAACATGTAATCATACACTGAGGCCATGCTCCAGATCCATCTGGATAACCTTCAGCCTCATCAGAACGAATAGCCTTAGCTGGAAAGAAGGTTCTTGGAATTATTCATGGGGGAAGCTGATGAACATCACAAAACATTTGAATTTAATCTCAAAATGCATGACAGAGGATGAATTTTCAAAAGAAAGCATTGATTGTGCTGCTCAGCGTTTTCCCCAGGACGGCATACAGATCCACACAATCGCAAAAATGCAGTGTAGAAACACTACTCTGTTGTACTCTTATATGCCATGACCAGCTTAATCACTGAACCTGAGAATCAACAGAGTCTATTTAGAGCCCTCATCTTAGGCATGAAGTAAGCCGAATGGATTCAAGATACAATCCTGTAACTTTCGCTGTCACTTAATTGCAAGACTACTCCTTTGATTAACTCTCAGTCCTTCTCCCACTCTCTCCGTCCCTCTGGGAAATGAGGAAGGGGGGGGTATAAGACATGATTGACAGCTCGTAGTTTATCAACAGCTGCCCAAAGCTCTTCTCTACCATAGCAGATGTTCTCTTACGGATTAAATCTTCCTAAATAACATGCTAACAAAATAAATGCAACTTGAGATCCTGTCTGCTCTCAGTCACTGTAATTCTCCCTGTAAAAACACGATGAACTAATTAAAAGTTTTTTTTCAGTGGCCGTAGCAACTTATTGTTGCTTGTTTGAATGGCCAAGAAGGGAGTGGCATGCAGCAACAGATATAAATGCTTTTCAGTAGAGTCACGGTGTGTCTCCCGCTCTCTCTCTCAAAGGGTCAGCCATCTTCAACTAAATGAATAACGCATGGCAGTGTCGCCGTAATGTAAACATCATATCCTGCTTTCTGAAACCTGGATGAACCCCTTATCCCCTTAAAAAACCAAAAAAAAAACTACATATGCAATCTGGTTTACCCCTCAACTCAAGTTCTGTAGTAAAATGAGAAGTCAAGTCTGCTACTGGGAGAAGCCAAGCAGTCGGACACCAAAGTGGATTCAATTTCAGTAGTGGAAGAAGTATTGAGGTCTTCTACTTAAGCGATAGTACCTTAAATAATAAAAATATGTTATCATAAGCAAAAGTCCTGCTTTCATATTTTTACTTGAGTAGAAGCACAGAAGTATTAGCAAAATTTACTTGAAGTAGCAAAAGTAATCGTAATTAACCCTTCCATTACCCACTAAGAGCTGTCCCCAGCGGTGGAAAGCAACGCCAATTATACATCCTGTTTCTATCACGTCTTTTCTTCTACCGAAGTTAGCATGCTAACCAGCTTGCCGCAGCCCACATCAACCCGTCTCTTCTTGTAGCCTCTTGTATTATAAAGATGGCTGAAACTTGTCAGGCAACAATCACCACCACCCATTCCTGGCACGAAACCATGTTCAGCAGCAGAGAAAACAAACAACAACCACAAATAGCCCCTCTAAGACTAAAAAAGTCCTTCGCTGAGTGTGAGCAATAAGACATATTTATATATATATTTATATGCACACACACAGACACACACACACACATATATTAGGGTTGAGGTGAAAAAATAAATTCTCTGTTTAAAATTGATCCTCATTTCAATAATCCAATATCGACATACATCTTTTACACTCTCTTGTGGATGCATCACAACAAGATCTGTGTCAGGTCAGTGTAGCTGTAGTGCTGCCTAATGCATGTAAACTTGTCACCGTAGGAACGGTGGTTACATAACCTTTGAAAGGAGCTGCAACTCAACCATGTGATTGCATCATAGGTGTGCTCCGGTACTTAAACAAACTGCACTACACCTCTGCACGTGAAGACTGAGAATGAAGTCAGCGGCAAGTCTGAAGGCAGATGTGTAGATGCATTTCAGATTTAAAAACTATGTAGACAGTGAAGAGCTGGTCAAAGGCAAAGCTATATGCAAGATGTGAAGAAGAAGTGTTTGTACATGTTCATGCACAGTGTAGCCGGTGCACAGCTGGGTACATTAGCAGCACACATTACATCTATTATTTCTTGAGATACATGTCTAAGCTGTTGGTCATGTTAAATAGACAGCGTATTAATGCAACTGCTCTGTGTCCATTTGTAATGTAAACATTAATGGTTTTAATAATGCACCAGGTTAGAGGAACAATTTACAGCAGTAATTCTCTGAGAATCTCATTCATATCCAAGAGAAATTGATGTTGTAACTGAAATATTTCTAAATTGATATCGAATCAAAACAAATGTGGAATTGAATCGTGACCTAGTGAATTGGAATCATATATAAGTGACTGTACCTTAGCCCTACTTACATCAAAGTCTACAAGTAAACTCTAAATGATTGAGATAGACTGACTCTGCATCTGCCATTTTGTACATTCTATTTTTGTTATCTTTATTATTATTACACATAAAAGCAGGATCCTCGGCTCTGTTTCTGTGCTGCAATCACTGTGGAGCTACACTTAACCAACATAAGAGACCTCTGGAGCACTCTTCAATGTAGAGAATTTCTAAGTCGATAGAGGTTTGATAAATAGTGAAACAGTGAAGGATCTTTACATTTGGCTTTCACTTAAATTTGATAAATATGTGCCCTGGATTGTACATTTCCCATAATGCAACCAGCATCTTTCTATTATAAATTTGTCTACATGTCCAACATCATCAGGGTTATTTTGTCAAGACTTGACAAAGCTCCTCCAGAGTCAGAGGAGACCTCATTTAACAGTTCTTACAGGCTGATTAGTGCTCCCCATCACTAACAAGCTGACCTTTGTGAGTCAATTGAGTGGAGTTCGCCTTTTAATGCTGTAGCTGGTGGAGGTGGAGCTAATTCTAACTACTTAATATACTGCTAGGTAGTATGACATGTACAATGCATCACATCATCAGTTGTTGGATGTGGCTAACACAGTCTCCACAGAAATGTGGAGACTAGAATCATGTAAACATACTTACAAATGCTTGAGGACTATTACATGGCTCCAAACCTAAGGACTGGGACTTAATCGAGGAGTCACAAGATAAAAAATTAAATCAATTTTTGCGAGAAGTCCTCTTGTGTTTGTTTTTTTATGTAAATTACTGGATAATTCTGCTTCCTCAGGCCTCTAAAAATGACTCAAAAATAGATCTCTTTGGTCAACCCAATCATAATCTACAGACATATATATATATATATATATATATATATATATATATAAACGGAGATGGTGAGTCAGAAGTACACAGAGCTTCATTTTATGCACCCAAGTCGATGAAGATTGGATCATGTAGACAAGATTTAAATGTAAAGTCTGTGTGATTCATTTAAATCTCAGGCAGGCAAAACAAAGTCAACTTCAGATAATGACAATAGGATTTTTATAAAGAATTTCAATTCAATATTAAGATCAATTCTATATTACAGTAATATAATCACTAAATCACTCAAAAGGCCAAAATAGAAATGTTCACTGAGAAAAACTGAGCAGTTTTTGCCTCAGGCAACATACTGTACTATATTTCGCAGCAACAGCAGAAATCACACCTCTAACTTTTTAATTACACCCTTGAGAGGCGCAGTTGACCTGTACAGTGATGTCTGCCCGTCTCAGCGTGGGCTCCCCAGGCCAACCTCAGGTCATCCTGTCTACGCTGGACCCCTGAGATATTCTCCTCAATGAGGCCCGGAGTGCTGATGGAGTCTTGAGGTGTGACCCATGAAGTGGTCCACCCTTCCCCTCTTCACAACAGAGGACCCACTCCTCCTCTAATTTAATCCTCTGAGCTTTCAGACTGAAGTAGACGCATTGCGCGCGCACACATGCACACACACACACACGCACGCACACACACGCACGCACACACACACACACGCACACACGCACGAACGTGCGTGCATGCACGCGCGCGCGCACGCACACACACACACACACACACACACACACACACACACACACACACACACACACACACACACATTTTTATTTTGTTCTTCTTTTTGTGGCATAAAGTCAACCCTGATTGAAAGTCTTCTGATTTAAGTTGTAAATTTGCTCTCTTTTTATGCCCATTTGAATTCCAAAACTCATCCCTTCTGTGCCTCTCTCTATATCTCCCCTGCACCCCTGTGTCTTGGATGTGAATGTAATCCTTCAGGGGTTAAGGTGTGGAAGTACGTGATGCGTCATACAAGAAGAAAAACAGGCTGTTTTTCTCTCAATATGCTGTTGTTCACAGTATTCATCTCTTGTAGATGATCTTGGGGCTGAATATATACATGCATGTACAATATGCAAACCAGTACGGGAGTTTGTGTGTGTTTTGTTAGCATTTGTGTGCGCACCCATACATAAGCATCAATTTTGTATCTGAGGTTAAATACAGGCACTCACCCTTGTTTATGCGTGTTATTTCATGCATGCGGCTGTGTGTTTATGTACCAGACCAAGCCTATTTGCCTCTGAATTTTACGGCCATTCAAATCATTTATTCACCGCCCGGCCTACAGCATAGCTTCTGGCCTGCAGCTTTGTACCAGCAGCTGGGTTGCACAGCCTTCCCGCAAGCTTCCCCCACAATCTCTTCCTCTTTATCATGCATGGCACACCGCTGGACTACTGCAGGCACAGAGCACTTCATCACCACAGCCTGCAGAGAGAAGCAGAGACAGACTGGAAGATGGGCTCAGGGTTCAAGAAGACCCCTATTAGGATGGGATATCCCATAGGCTGCCTGACTCAGCTCAGCACTTTTTGCCCTGGTTTCAAATATAAGTTAGGGGATGATGGGGTAAAATAGGATGTCCTCATGTTTTAAGATTATTGGCAAATTGCTTGGTGATAAGGTTATGGATCAACTTCATTTTAATTCACTCAAACCAGCAGGCGTTTCCCTGCTTAAATTCCAGCCCGAGGGGATATCTGCAGCTAACAGCCTTGTGGAGAGGTTTCAGTGCTGAATTCTGTCAGAGGACATCTCCGCTGAGACAAAATGTTGAGTTGAGACAGAGGGGAGCGGAGGAGGGAGACTGTTTCCTGGTGTCAGCTCTAACTGGGCTGGGAGTATTCTAGTTTCTCTCAGGTACACTGATATCATCCCTGGCTGCCTGCTGCGGAGAGAAACAGTTGCACCGAGGTGTCAGCTTTAAGTGGGTAGGGGAGTTTTGTCACCGATCAGCTATCAGCATTTCACAGTGACTGTTCACTGAGGTGTTCTCTGAGCCCACTGGATGTGGAGCTCCGTTTCTGCCTGTCCTCCCCCTCCCCTCTGTTATTTTTATGTCTCTTCCTTTAATCTTTGTCTAATTTTCTCCCTTTATTTCCTTCCATTTCATTGTTTTCCCTCCCCTCCCCTCCTCTCCTCTTCTCTCCTCCTCTCCTCTCACTCTCTCAGGAGAGGGAATAATCTCTTACAGTATCATGGATAATGGCTGCTCTCTATAACAGAGCTGTCTCTCCAATTCATCAGGTCTGACCTTCAGGATGCATCTTGATGAGTGCCGAAGGTAATGACACCGCTTCACTTCCCGCTCCACATGCCCATAGTGGTGAAAGACTATAATCAAAAATAAGTTTGCATCGGATGTGATGGTTTGATCTGATGTGATTGTTACTGGGATGATACCGACAGACAAAGTATTGACTTTCTGGCGTTTCTTTATTAGGAGGTGTACGCACTCTTGGGCCTCTCATTTAATTTATACAGTATAATTTTCACTGCATCTGAAGCTAGTGCATGAGAGCACTTTGATATTCGACAAGTCACAGCAAAATGAATTTGTTCATGTTTTCAAAATGTATATTAAAGGGTCACAGTGTCCCTGCAGGCATTGGGACTGGAGGAAAAAAAAAGAAAAGAAAAATAAAAAGTGGTGGCCGTGTAGCAGTGCAGGCTGATCTCCACAGAGCCTTCTCTCTTGTCTGTCCGTACGTCTGTTCTGCTCCCTGCCAAGCCGCCTGGAGAGATAGAAGCATGAGCAGAGTCGCTGCCTCATAAAGGACATTCTCTACCCGCTTCTGGTTCTGGGCTGCCGTTCAACCGTAGGCAGACTGCTTCCTGCGTGTGTGGGTAGAACAACTCTATATCATCTGTTAGTTTCAATAGACATCTCTTTGTGGAGCAGCTTAGTGTATGTTTGTCACAGTCCCAGCCAACACATGTTTGACAGTGATCAAATATTTGTGGTGTGTGTGGAACCTCCTACTCAAAGCAGTGAAGGGCAGTGCCACCAAATCAATACATATCAGTTTTAAGGGATCAGAATGATGATAAATGGGTGGGGTGGGGGGTGGGGGGTGGGGGGGTGATGAGCAATGGCCTGTTGTCTCATGGCTGCGTGCATTATTTTCCCTGGGGTGGAACACACAGGTGCAGTAGCACATTTACCGTTTAGCATTTCAAACGTCTTAAATCCTTATTAGCGGGAGCCCTAATTGCAGAGCCAGGATTACTTGGACGTGTAAGTAGTTAGGATTAAAAGTGAGTGACCTGATAGTTTGTCACTGTGTTAGTGCACATGTCCATCTCCGGCAGTGAAGAATAATTTCTTCCCCTGGAATGATCCCTGATGGCACAGACAGGAGTCTTCTATCTCTGAGCTAATGAAACCATTCTGACACATCATTCTCCCAACACTAACTTTTATCTCCTGTCCTCCTGCAGACTGCAGTAAAATGACCATTATTCTTTCTATGAGCATGTGTGTGTGTGTGTCTGTGTATGTGCATGTGCGTGTTTGTGTGTGTTTATACCTATTGCCTATGTATGCGTGAACAGCCCTCTCTATTCATCAAGATGTCACCTGTAATGGCTGCTAAATTAACCATGTGTTTCGGGGAGCAAAGCTGGCTTGATAAATCTCTCTATGGCAGGAGGAGTGTGTGGTCCACTCCCATCCACCTCTACTGTGACCTTCCTACGGTGGGCCATCCTCCGCTGACTGGGGCTCCCGGACAGCATCTCCATAGAAAAGATCATGAAGTGTTAACGGGTGGACTGCACAGTGCATACAGAGAGCCAAAGAGAAAACAGCCACTTACTGAAAAATGTATGTTCTACAACCTGGCTTCTGACAACAGTTTGTTGTGTGGGTTTGGTATAGTTCAGTTTACTTGACATTATGACAAAAGAGATCACACACAATTCAAAAAATGTCCAAGACTTATTTTCATGGTCCTTGATGTAAAAATACTATTAGCTCTCATCTCAACAGGGATGGTAAATAAAAATTAAACTGTAATATCATTTATATTAGTATAGTTTAATATCTGTTTTAATGAACACAAATTGGTTTTGACAGGCTTGACTTACTGGTAGCCACAGGACTGGACTCCATATATGTTGTTATGTCCTGTTTCAGCTAATACGCTTCTTATAGCCTTGGCCTGTTTGACGTTGGCATCTCAGGTTCAATTTTTTGTTTTGTTTGGTTTGGTTTTGCTCTGTTGGTACGGTGCATCAGGAGCTACCAACAGGTTTTTGGTGATGTTTGCCAAGTTTCAAATCAATGCTGATCCTTCAATCTCAAATCGTCCATCTGCCAAACTAAAAGCCTCATCTTATCAATAGCTACAGATTTATCACAGAATAGGGATAGTAGAGCACAAGGACACTTCGGTTTTCAGAGAGGTCGATGTAAGATACCCTAGAAGATGACGTCAAGATGTTGGCCCTCTTCTGTTTGTATGCTGTTTTTGTCTCTTTATGTGTGCAATACTTGAGAGGGAGAGAGCGGTCTGGCATGTGGCAAACCTCCTTGCTCCAGCACCCAGTGGTATGCACTAAATTAAATTTAGCAAATAAAATACAATTCAAATGCTGTAATTGCACTGAAGATGAAGAAAGGGTCGAGGTACCGGGCCGTAAAGATTTTTTGGCAGTGCTTCAGAAAAAAATGCTGAGGATTAAAGTAAAAGGAAAATAAAACAACAGGGCCTGTAACAGAGCGGAAAAACACAACAAAAGGAGCAGTATCCCGGGGTGCAGATTGATTCCTATCAGCTGGTACATAGACAGTGACCTGCGGGGAGAGCTTATCTTGGCTCATGCTCTATCTCCCCTACATTTTGATCCCACTGCTGGAGGGTGTGGACTGTTTGGGAGGAACAAGAGTAGTTGGCTGGATGAATGGATGGATGGATAGATGAATGGATAGTTTTGTGAATACAGTAGATGGAGGGAGGAAGAGGGAGACGGATGGAGGGAGTGGAGGACAGTTGAAGGAAAGGAAATAAGGAGAAGAGGGAGGGAGGCAGAGGTAAATGGAGATGGAGAGATGGAGCAATTTTGTCTGGAGAAAGTCTGATAGATGGGAGGCCGGAGTGGGGGAACATCAGGAGAGAGGGACGGTGCGAGGGGGAAGAGCCTTCCTCTGCAGAGCAATCAGGGCATGATCAGCAGATGGGAGGGCAGGGAGAGAGGAATGAGAGGGACAGCTGGAGAGATGGAGGAGATAAAGCAGAGATAGGCGTGAGGGGGAGAGATGCAGAACAGAAGCATGGAGACGGGCCAGCATGTAAAAAGAAGAAAAAAAAGAAAATGGAATGTGAAAAACGGCAGAGCAGAGATGTGGAGAAACAAAAGGAGTAGAAGAGCAGATGCTGACAGAGGAGAGGATGATAAAGTGTTCACTTAAATGGGCTCTAACACGTTCAGTGCAGGGTGGCGGGAGAGGCAGTCACGTATATGCCCATGACCACTCACATGGACAGAGGATGAGAGGAAGGATGAGCAGATAAAATTGATGCTTATAAGCTTAACTTAACATGTTTTACTCTAAAAAAAAGAAGAAGAAGCGGGGACATTTTATTATTATAGCTGTGATTGATGCAGTATTGAACTGGAATCAATATTCTTGAGCATGTTCCCCAGGATAGACACATTATCATGGCAGTTTTTCCTGCTTCCATACACAAATTAACAGGATTTCCTTTTATATTAATTAGCGCGAGAGAGATCAGTGCTGATTCACTGAACCTGACCTTCCCTCCCAGCTCATTACTCCTTCACAAGTAGATCCAGTTCACCGTCAATTAACTAACTTTTAATGAAGGGAAGGGCTGTTGAGCAAGACCTACAACTGTTCTGGTGGTAATGTAACACACCACTACCTTTACTGCTTTTAATGACAACCTGGGAATCCATCCTCACACAAGAATACAGTTTCAAGAAGCAGGCAATAATTGTTGTGAAGGGCAGTCTTGTTCGTTCAGAGGAGTGTTGCAGTAGGACACGCTTTAGCAGCAATAATGAATCTATAAGGATTCAATATTTTATGTGCATGTTTTCCGTTCCACAGCTCACGCAGGCTACATTTGTAATGTCTGAAGATAGGAGTTCATGGCATCAGCCGTGACGCACATCTACATGTTGACGTTCCGACGCACGAGGACTCAATAGTTATTACTGCATTATTACATGATTACATTACATGACACCTGTAAAATTACGTGGACAGAGACATATAAACTTCTGCCAAAGTACTCAAAAGCAAATCTGTGGTAGTTCCCCACACACACACACACACACACACACACACACACACACACACACACACACACACACACACACACACTCACACACACAATACCAGCAATGATAACACGGCTGGTAATGAAATGCAAAGCTATTATTTTTTAAGTACTTCATGGATCCATAAAATAGTCCACTGAAATGCTCATTAATTGATTCATTGATTCATTCACTCATACATCGCTGGATGTTCAGCTTCTTTGTCCCATAACAATAGAGGACCTTCAGGGAACTCTGCTAATATGGTGATAAAATAAATATATTACAGTAAGCAGCAGGTAGATTTGAGCCACTTTTTCGTCCGACGTCACCCTTTTTAGTTTTTTGTAAAAATGTATTGAGAACTACGCAACAGGTTTCCATGGAAATTGGTACAGACATTTCTGTTGCTCAGGAGATGAATACTTGGTGATGCAATGACATTTCATCTAGCACCACCAGATGTTAACATTCAACTTTTCTGTATTACCAAAAACCTGCAAAACTGACCGTGTTCCCGTCAGCTTCCGCTGCATTTGTGTTGTAATAGTGCACTTCATGGCAAATGTTAGCCTGCACTTCTGTAGAGCTTTTCTAGTCTTACTGACCGCTCAGAACGGAAGCCACATTCACACACACATTCATACAGTGCTTTTCTACCACACATACACATTCATACACCGATGATACATCAGGGGCAGTTTGGATTTGAGTATCTCGCCCAAGGACACTTCCAAATTCAGACTGGAGGAGCTGGGGATCGAATCACTGACCTTTCGATTCATGCAAGAGCCACTCCACCTCCTGCGCCACAGCCGCCTGCTAACTTCCTAACTTGCTAAAATACGACGCCAAACTTAAATATTATACCTGCTTACCATCTGCATGTTAGCACTGTCACTGCGAACACCTTAGTATGCTTTTAGCATTTAGCTCAAAGCACCACTGTCCATCACAGAGCTGCTAACATGGCTGTAGACTCTTGTTTTATCCTGTTTTTGAAATCACCCAACTCAAAGTCTAACTGCACTCCTCAAGCACAAAATCAGTTTCCTGTACCCTACACCTGGATCAGCAATTACTTACCTTTAGTGAAAAAACAAGTCAGTCTGACCTTACTTGTCATCAAGCCTCTGCAGAAAAGTCTTGATAGTTTCAGCAATGTGACTTCCACACAGTCAATTTGTATGTGACCTTGGAGGTTTCTTTTCTCAGTGCATCATAGCAGACATATTGACATGTTCCCTTCCCATGCCAGCAAATAAAGAGGTCTCTTTACTGTGTAGAGTGACAAAAAGTATAAAAATCTGCCCTTGCTCTGTGGAAAGTAAATGAGACCATCACTGTTTCACCCTGGAAACCAATGACTGTTTGTGTAAAAACTAACGAAGATTTCAGGTGAGATTACGAAGAACATCTCATGGCTGTTATCTGTGTACTGCTCTCTACGGACGTTACATTGCCTTTATAAACACTCACCTTCTCATCAAGGGCAGACTGTTTCTTTCAATGTTTTGTACTGCACTGCCAGAACCACGTCTGGAAATTTTCAAGTGGGCTGTGTGAGAACCACTTTAACATAAGGCCTGTCTGAAAAATTACAGAAAATGTTTCTGTTATTCCGGTGAAATGTTGAGGCGGCGCAGTGGTTAACATTAGAATGAAAACTGTAGATTTTGAATCCAGTGGCCACCTAGTGCCTGTATGCAGTGTGCATGTTCTCTCTGTGATGCAGTGCCTCTATAGTAGGTGTGATTATGGAAAGCTGAGCAGACACTGTGTGTTAACTTAACAATTCAAACTACACATTTTAACTGTTCTTTTCTGCACGGCCCAAACCTGCAACTTTTACGCTCACACTGTACACATTAATTGGCCAATTGCTCACACTGAACCCGCATTCAGTTTTTATCCAGCGACAATTCCATCGAACTTCAGTCTTCGATGTTGAGAAAAACAGAGAAAGGCAGCATCTCTATTGTGCAATTTCATTGTAAATAGAGTAAGAACAGGAAAAAAGAAATCAAAAGTTTTCTGAGGGGAAAATATGGAGCTGTGGATCGCAGATGGCAGGTACAGACAATATAGTCTCTGTTTTGCAGCAAAGTTCAGTTTTCTATCACAGCTCAGTTGGAGTCAACACTACAATTTTAGCCGCAACATGTAAAATACTACTCCAGTAATAGTGAAACAAGCTCAATACCGTTCAAAATGGATCTTTTGACAGCAGCCATGTGGAAATTTGGACTGTGGAACTGCTCAAACTGCAAGACAAGCAAGCAAAACTTTTGACATGCCAGAAATCCAACCAATCATCCGAAAGTCAGCTTGCTGATCTTTCAGGCAATAAATCTGGCACGGTAAACTGCACGTCAAATGACGACACCCTAACCAGCGGAATTTTTTTTCAATTCTAAAATTAGTTGGGGATGACCAATTTGTGCTAAAAGTTTGTCTGAATCTGCTTAACCCTATTGCTACACAAGATCATCAATATTGAACAATCTTGCAAAACACCGGCTTGTGCTCAATTATGTTTTTCTGTTACATCCAATGGCAAATATGGTTAAGTTCAGGAAAAGACAGTGGTTATGTGGCAGTAAAGGTATGGTACGGCGAGGAAAACACACGCTTTCAGGTTAGGAAAACATCATGGTGACGGTTAGAAAAAGGGCAAAGATTAATTGAATGCCTGAGATGAGATGTGCACTCTACACACTGACCATTCACAAACCCCCGACCTCCACATTTCCTACTTTGTGCCTCGCAACATTATTATTGAACGCTGGCGTCGGGTCTAAATTGTGAGATACAGAATCATTCAATGTGGTTGTAATTGCTTGGGATGTTAGGCCGGACTGTGAGTTGGAATGGCTGTCTATCTATCAGCCCCTTGATAGATTGGCAACCTTCCCAGGGTGCACAGTATTAATGGCAGGCTGTCATTTGTATCTGTAAAAGCAGTGCCTACTGTACTAGCAGCAGTAGTGGTATTACTGTAGAAGCAATACATTCCTTGAAGTTGTGGGTGTTGAATGTGTTTCGCTGTACAGAGCACAACAACATTTAGGCTTGTCACTGCACGGTTTCCATCAGTTTGTTGTTGCTGGCATGTTTCCAAAATATTTTTATGACTTATCTAGAGAGAATTGATTGTATATAATTACTCATGAAAATTAAATTGTGTTCTAGAATTGATGTGTCAGATTTTCTGGGAATGACGCTTTTAAACTTGACATCTAAAAGACATTCAGAGCTGTTTGGAGTCTGAGGTTTGGTTAAAAAGAAATGTTACCCACCTTGATCTTTTCATGCTTGAACTCAACTGCTTCAGCTGTCGTCAGTGGATGTACTGTTGGAAAACATTTTGATTGGTTGGCTGGTTTTGTTGGCTGGTATTTTGCTCAAAATCCATTACCCATTTGGTAGAGGCAGACAAGTAGAACAAGGACAGGAGGAAGGCCTGAGTGAGTCAGGCACCCAAGGCATTTGCCATAACTAGTTGCAACATGCTGTGTTGATTGTGGCAAGGCAGGAAAGCTAACACATTTCATTTAATGGACACTTATCCCAAGAGTTAGCACGTCGGTCTCAGTGGGAAGCAAACCCTTGCTTCTCAATGAATTACAGGAAAGCAAAAGCAATGTTTGTTTTTGTTTTTTTGACAAGCTGACCCCTGGCTTTGATCAGAGCTTGTTAAGGGTTTGTTGATTTGTTGTTTGCTTTTCTCACCAGACCAAACTGAAGACGCTGAACATTTTATAAAAATTGCTGTACAAAGAATCAGCAAAATCTAAACTTTTTACACCCCAGAGAAGTGATTGCAAAGTTCATTAATGGTTTGCCACTGTTTCCTTCTTTCTTATTTATTTTTTTAAAAAAGAGAATAGAACAAGATGAATGGCTGGAGAGCAAACATGAGTGTGTGCCTGTGATGCGACCTACAAGGAACATCTGGCAGTGGTGAAAGATTAAATCTTTTCTGGCTTTTCTCAACCTCATTGCACAGTATGAAACCCAATCTGAGAGAGCCCAATTTACCTTTTCTAAGAGCTGAAAGAATAATGTTTAGAACCGAGGCAATTCATTCTATTGGCGAAACAGACAATTCATAAATGTTCCAAGTTATCTCCATGCAGAGCAGATGGCGGCCAAGAGGCTGTTTCTAGGTTTTATCAGGACACATATCAGTTCAGGGGGTTTTTTTTGTGCCACATATCTGCACTCAGTTTCTAGGTTAAATACACTGAGATTTAGGGTGGGATATTGCTGGGTTCTTCTCTACAGCTGTGACACTGTGACACAGGTAGACGTTTGTTTTCTGTGCCCATAAGAACGAGAGATAGAGAACATGTTCTGCTGTATTTGAAGGGTTAGTGGAGGGCAAAAATCATCAGCATGCACAGAGTGTAAAATATGTGAGCTGAGATTTTTGTTTTTTTTGTTTTCTGCCTTCATTACAACCCTAACCTTGACCTTAGCTCTTCATATTTCTTTCAACAATTTCCAAACTTTTGAAGCTTTGACCTTTGTAAATATTCATAAATAAAATAAAATATTTGAACAGCGCAGAGAGTTGGGGGATTGTTTGGGTAGAAGTAAGTTTGGGGGCAGTGTGCTGCGAGGCAAGGTTGTGCTGCGCTACTTATTAAACTCTCTGCCTTGTCTAAAGTGTGTGTCTCTGTGTGAACGCCGTTTGCCTTGAGTTTCTGTGCCGCCGCATTATCTCTGCATGTTGGATGGGAGAGGTCGCAGCTGGAGGCTAAGCTCTGCTATTCCACGAGAAGTGGCTGCTTGTTGTGGACCCCAGCTTGCCGCTCTAATGAACTCTTTCACCTGCTACTGCTTTCACTCTGTTGTCAGGAGCTGAGGGCCAAACTAGACCAGAACAGCATGATGTGGTATGAAACTGCATTAAGTGAGTAATCAGCCGCAGAGGCAGCAGCAGCAGCACTGTTTTTCTGTGATGTATTTCTGTCGCATGTTATGACCCACAGAACAGAGATATGACATGCCTTTTTTTTTTTTTTTTTTTTTTTTTTACGGTAACGGTCCTCACCAGAAAAACAACAGAATTGCTTGTTCAAACGCTTGAAACGACCTGTGCTTATGTTTTCCTGACAAGCTGCCTCTTGTGGGCTTTGTGAATAACGATTGCTCTCTCTCACTCGCCGAGGCAGAAGTAGTGTGATATTGTTTTGAAACTACAAAACCTCTTCAGGAGGAGGTCAGGGTGGCTATTTGGAGCGTACAAAGTGTGTAACTCCAACACACAATACGTGTGTTCTCAACAATTGTTTCTTTTAATCATTGAAGAAGAAGATGTTTCTCTACCATGACCGTGTCTGTGATCTTTATCTCTAATAAAGTAGTTTTACTTTCCTCAGCTCGTGTTGAAAAGCTACGACCAGAGATGTTCTATTTTTGTTATTGTCAACAAATCCCATGAAAAGACCAAAACCAACAACATCTTGGTCCATCTAGTACTTTGTACTTTCCAGCAGGGCCTGACCTATGACTGGGCTTTAGGCGTAGACCACCTATTTAGTTGCCTGGGGGACCAGCAGCTGGAGTGGTGCCAAAGAGGAGAAGGAAGTATTTTGTATCTGCTCCTTCTTCTGAAAACACTGCTCACACCACACTAAACTCTGTAGGACACAGGTTAGGGCTGAATCACATATGAGTAACCAGGTTACAAACATTATAATATGATCCACAGTGGGATTAATCATAATCAGGATACAGGTAAGTCTGTATGTGTGCAGGTGTGTCTTCAACTGGAGTCATGTAGTCTCTGAGTCAGTAGGTTTAACAAAAGCAAACCTATAATGATGAAGTCTTAGGCTGACAGTAATTTAATGTGTCTCTGATGTTGTCGGGGCAGGCAAATCCAGGCATTAAGCCTATCAGCTTTGAATCCAGATGTTTGCTCCTGGAATGACAACTGTCAAACTGTGTTCCATGACAACACTGAAGGTCCACAAAATATATAAAAACAGCAGCCAATTTCAATGTCAGTTCTATAACTGCAGGGAACGAAGCCAGAGAGCGGCTGTTTTGCATCTGTTTCAGTGATATTCAGCAGGTGAAGACACCTCCGCAGCGCTGCTATTATGACGTTAAAGAGTTTCTGTCTAAATCCTGAATCCTGTCCAGACCTTCACTGCCACAAAAAGGTTGACATCCTGACATGACATCCTCTCACTTGGTGCTGCTGTAAAATGTACACAGAAAGAAGGAAAGAAAATATTAAAATAAATATTGGATTATAAAACGTAGTCAGGGCAGCCATATGTGAAGGTCTCGTATTAATAACGTCTGATCCTCAGTACAAAAATGACAGAGACTGTCTGTAATGTAGAGGCATCAAAGACACAGATGGGGAAAAGGCTGATAACAGCAGACATCTTGCCTAGGGCACCAAAAACGTCCAGATATGGTGCTGCTCCCCGGCCTGCCTCTGTGCACTGGCTGAGGAAATCCGAGGTGAATCTTTTAAGACAGGTCACATACATATACATTAGTAAATATTTGGCTAAAACAGCTGGGCTCTGGAGTTTGTAGCTCAGAAAAGATTAAACTGCATTTATTGGGATGGTTACATTGCTCTATTGACATTGTATGTGTGACTGAGTCAAAATGAGGGAAGGTGACATGCGGTGCAGCAATATGGCTCATTTATGTGTTTGTAGTTGACCATTGTAGTGGTTCTGCATACTTCAGCTCTTAAACTACAAATGAAATACACTTTACATTAGATGTCATCGTGTATGACGTTTTTTCTGCTGTTACAGCCATCTATTGTTTACAATTCATTGCGGGATGAAAATCTGCTGGTAGGCTCTTGAGACAACATACTGTAAGTCTGCATTTTTATTTTTTGTATAGTTTATTATCATTAGCATCAATAGCAACTCACTGCAGCCTCTAATCTGCCCTGGAGATGTAGCGCTGCACAGAGGACGTATTATAACCTCTTGTCTTGTAAACGCAACGTTGGCTGAAGCTTTTGTCAAGCGACAATCACCACCACCCGCTCCCGGCGCCAAATCATGTTCGGCGGGAGAGAAAACTTACAAATACCCATTTACCCATTTATAATTGGGTTAGATCTACTTGAGGTTTTGTCAGTTCTATACATTGCTTTAACTGCAAGTTTTGTGTTTCACCAGGCTGCAAGACAAATTTGCCCTTGGGGCTTTAAAGGAGAAGTCGATGGTCGACGGTTTAGGCATACGTAACTCAAGCAAGTTTCAGAGTCTCTGTATTACTGTTTATACTGTATGGATATAAATGGAAAGTTATGGTTTCCTTGAAAAGAATACATCCAAAAACTGTGGAGCTTGCATTTGAAAACTGTCAGCAAATTGTGAAACCTCTTATGGATTGTTTTGGATTGCACAGAAAATAACTTATTTCATCATGCAGCTGTGAGGACTTGTTGAACAGAACGTACACACTGGTATTACTCAGACTCATTGTAGTCCAGGGAAAGAATAATTCCTTTCTTCTCTTCCCTTTAGATGCATTACCAATATCTACTGTTGTCTCACAACGAACGTTGATAGATTTTCCCGTCAGGTTGCTACATCTGACAAATCAATGGGAGTCAATAGGTGTCAATGAGGGGCCAAAACGCTCAACTATCCCAGTTGTCTTTCACATATCAATAGGTGTCTGTAGTTCAACTTTAATGACGTCTGTCTCTTTCTCCGCTCACACCTTTTAATCTTGTATTGGCGTTTCTTGTCGGCCTTGTGGTAACAGCTTATAAGTCACCTTTATGGAGGCAGCAAATAAAGTGGTAACTACAGCTGTTGAAAGGCTGTCAGAGGCAACAGACCTTGTAAAAATAAGAAATATGTAATAGGATTCTCTTTATTCCTGATAGAGGAGAACTACTTTACAGACAACTATTGAGAGAAAATTGAGGTGAGATTGAAATCCTTTTTGATGTCTTTCTTTCCCATCTGTGATGGGGGAGGTATTTTTTTACTCGGCTCATTGTGAGTACATACAGTCTGGCTGTGTTTTTTGATGGCTGGCATGCCGGAGCTGGGCTGGAACTGCAGGTGCAGCACAATACAGAACATCTGCATCCTTGTCTCACTGGAAAAAGGCAGGCATTAAAACTGAAAAGCCAAAGCAAAATGGAACGGCATCTGTCCTCTGTGTTTAATGCAGGCCGACCCCTCCATTGTGATGTAGATAAGCGTCACCTCAGGTGATTAACCGCACTGTGTTTGTGAGAGATTGTATAAACAAACAGGTGTCCTCCACTCCCTCTGCAGCTCATTATATCTCTGCTCATTTTGTTTTGGTTTATGTTATTGCATCTTTATCAAGTGTAGGCCGACTATTTTGAAGAAACAGCATGGCAGCTTTGTGACTGACTATGTAACGTGTGCGTACTTGTGCACCTGTGTGTAAGTATGAGCGTGCATATGTTCAGCACAGAAAGTCCCAGGCTTATTGGGGCTCTTTCCTAGTCTCTAATGGGGTGTGGAGAGAACAGCTCTACATCTCCTCTCTGTAAAATATGACTCAGGCCGACAGACCATGTTGGCTAATGGCAGGTGAGAGATTGAAATGCTTCATGAAAAGGACAAAAGCAGGACACTCCATTGTGCTAATGTCAGCTTTTAACATATACCGAACAAAAAGACGGCTGGCAAGAGAAATGACTCGGAAGACAAGAACAAAATGACGTCTAATGTGTCTCATAGTGAACCCAGGCAGAACAGAGTATTGTTAAGCAAGTGAGGTGGGGTGTTACTGGAGCTGTGGCAGATGCATCCGCACACGCAGGTGTATGCGCACACGCTCGCCCCTGAGCTTTTGTGCCGAGTTGTGGAGTGGGTGGCTTTGCAGCAGGCTGCAAAACCTCCACGTCAGCATCTTCTTTCTAGCGACCAATTAGCTTAGACATTCAGAAATTTTTTTCAAAATAACTTTTCTCCATTTGCATCTTTTTCATTTGCTTATCTCTCATTCAACCGGCAGCACTTTCTCTGCCTCCTAGGCTTTCTACAGCCTCAGTGATGTCACACCTGCAAGATAATTGGATAAACTCAATTCAAAGCAAAAGCTCACGGATACCAAGACAGTGAGGCACCATTTAACTACTGCAGAAATGGGGCATGCTGAATACATTCGGGATGGGGATGTGAATGCTAGCCTGATACCGTTTGTGAATTACAGAATTAAAAAAAAACTCCATCATCATCATTTAATGATCTTGACTTGTGTAGTAGTTTAGCCTTTAAAATCTTAATGCGAACTTCTTTTATGTAACCGATGCGTATCAGAGCTCAGGTGTTTTATCAGTGAAGACTTTCAGGCTTGTGTTGTTATTTTGTTCTGCGCATGTGCATGTCTATATGTAAAAAGTGTGCACAAGTGTCTACACAATTTATGTGCAGGAGCAATTCTCCAACCCTCCCAACCGTCAAGACTCTGATAAATTCCCTCTGAATCTGGATGAATTATTAATGCCCACATTCTGTTTTTTACTGATGGAGAAATCATTTGAGATGGATTTTTTCTTTTTTGAGCTCCCAATGAATTCGTCAGTTGTTTAAGGTGTCAATATTATTTCCAGACATTGCTCCAGTAGAGAGAAGCGCCGATCAGGATTCCTGACGTAGTGACATTGTTGCTCTGACCTTGAGCCCCATGTATGCATCAATGCATATTCATTGACACCATTCACCCATAGACCCCCAGGCAGCCATGTTTACAGAGGAATTGCAGTGTGTTACATAGTAGCAGCATACATTAGAAGTTTCTTTTTTTTCTTTTTTTTTTTTTTTTTTACAATAGAGTCAATGTGGTTTCCATATGATAATGCAGGTCTGAATCCTTTAAAGGGCTGTTGTGAGCAGAACTAGAGCTTAAAGAGGTTTATATTGCTTCCACTTCCACTTTCATTACGACTTAATTAAACTTTAAATTTAATTCTGCATCTTTAGAGGCTAAATGAAAGAGGATTCCCCTGTGAATGCCCCTATAATTCTGCAGAAAAGTGACTTAAGAGACAAATGATATTGTTAGCTTAATGTCAGGGGGTGTGCCAATGCTACTCCGAGGCGTGATTGACAGCTCTGTTTGTGCGAGACCTCAGCCGGAGCAGGATGAATAGAGCGCAGTTAGTGTTGCCAGCTAAGATCAATAGGCTACAGTCTCAGGTAAGCACTGTGGCTTCACCCTTTGGGCATTTCCTGAAACGATGATAAATGCGAGGTGTTGGTTGCTTTGAAATGTGATATTTTTCATTTGTCACATTATATCATGTCATATCAGTGATTATACAGGAAAAGAAATGAGGAACGGAGGCTACTGTGGGACATTATTCCATTATCTCATAGAATAATGTTTTGCACAGCCTCAGTGGACCTTGATAACAGCGAGGCAATATCAACACCAGGATATTAGAAATCCATGTTAAAAGTTTCTGCACTTCAGTTCTTCTGGTGAAATATCAAAGTAAACTAGCTACGCTCGGTCGGTGTCAGCAGTAAATTCAAGATTGTTCACCACGGTTTTATGTGCTTTGTGCAGACTTAATAAGATGCTATAGCGAGACATGCATTGCATGTGGAAAAGGAGGAGAGAAACTGAAGGGAAATCTCATTGCAACATGACCGCCTGCCTGTTGGAGCAGTAAGCCAACCACACTGACTCCCAGGGGACCTATCAGCATCTGCAGCGGCCAACAAATGGCTTTACTGCCTGATCCCATATAGCGACCACAGAGGAAGAGGGGCTCTGGGAATGACCTGTAAACCAAACACATCACCACATTCAATCTGTTGCCTTATTAATCTAATCAACGGCTCATTCAGTGCCCCTCAGAGACAGTCATCATGGCAAGACAGAGAAACCAAAACAGACAATTACAGTCTGGTCTATTGAAAACTGTTTTGAGGATGACTTCCTTTTCCAATTAAAGAGTAAAAGAAAAGAAAAAGTCACTTTAGCGCAAACATATTTCTTTTAGATTAAATACTGAAGCTGCTGGCTGTTTGCCAATATCCATCACCTCAATTTACATCAACAGAAACAATGAAGCAATGGGACCCTGAACAACTTCTCTCATTTTAATTTTGATGCAGCACTAGCTGCACACAAAAAACAAGAATGCAATTGCACTGACATAAACAATAATAATTAAAATTAATAAACAAAAATTATTCAGTCGGTCCTTGATCACTTTGATCAGTAAATTTCTTTAATCATTTAGGAACAGAACACAAACTTTTTACAGGAGTTATATTTTTCATGTGAACACAACCCCAGAGACGAAACAACACACACGTGTGCGTACAATGTATACACGTAAGTGACAAAACAAAGAGGTTTAACATTAAAGGTGAGTAATAGAACAAAAGATGAAAGAAGTACTGAAAATAATAAGTAATAAATAAATGTATGAACTCAATAACAAAATATGAAAAAACATGATTAACCAATAACAAAATTAAAATCAAAAGAATAATAATTGTCAGGGTGAGCTCCTCAGAGATAACAGCGGCATATGTCTGAAAAAAATTTTTTAATAAACTTATTAACACATAAACTGATAAACAATTTCAAATGGTTTTTCCAATTTCAAACACAGAATAATTTTCCTAATGCGGTTAGAATGACTCTCCTATTCAATAGTAAAAGTTTTGTGAGCCAGTAAGGTGAAAGCCAGTACATCTTGTTTGGTTTTGGACATGAGCAACTTAAGACCTGATTTCCAAAATTTGGTTAAAGGCCCTATATTGTATAAAGTGAGATTTCCATGTCTTTTTTTATTATAAAAAAGGTCTAGGTTCTATATTGATACTGTAAAAGTATCAAAGCGCTCAGTCCACAGAGAAATGCACACAGCCTGTATTCAGAAACTGAGCCTTAAAACGAGCTGTCAGGACTTCTGTAACTTTGTGATGTCACAGCAAAGCAGTCACCGCTCTCAGCCATGCCTCAAGCCCTGCCCACCGTACCCACCATCCAGCCTTACAGGATTTGGACTGTTTTACCTGAAATCTACTATATTTTTATTCGATCACTCAAAAAACAGTCAGGCAATGAGTAGAGAGGGAGTCACAGCCTCCTCTCTTCTGATTGGCTCGCAGACCTGTTGTTACTAGAGCTCCAAGAAGCCTGAGTGAGGAGATGTAAAACTACACTGAGATGGGTTTTGGTTCTTAAAACCACAAATATATCTTCTTATGGATCAACACTTAATAAAACACAGGACCTTTACAGAAAGATAAGATCAGAACATATACAGAAGGCACATTTAGATTTGTCAAAGTTAGGATTTGGGCCAATTTTGCTTTGGATATGTAAGGTAAGAAATTAAATAAATCTAGGTCCAGTTCCCATGCAGTTTTAATAGTTGACAAGTGACACTGGTCCTGTCAGATTTGGGTTCAAAGACAGGAACATTTCAAAAAGGATAATGTAGAGGTTTCTCCAGGAACTGTCAGACTTCTATCTGAAAAAAAATGAGCCTGGATATACCAAATATATCTGTCATTTGGGAAAAAGCAATTAATAATACAATTTTCAAAACATTTTAATGTTGGATCATGATGTGAGAGAGCTTAGAATCAAAAGATTTTTTTCTAAACTGGATCTAAATCCAAAGGGATTCAGTAAACATTTGGTATAACAGAGGTAAATGTAGTGATGCACTAAATTGGCCAGTAATGAGACTGGACTCCATGCACTACCCTCTGTACAGACCCAGGCTGCACAGGAAGACTCAAGGTGGTAATTATTCCAGTAGGATAAGCAGTGGGTGTTTGCAACCCAATAGCAAAACTGCAAGTTTTTAGTTCTTAAGAAGAGCTCTCCATAGATGAAGACATTTGCCATTTCAAATACGTACCAAAAATTTAATTTGCTTATCTTATCTAGAATACATCATTATATCTATTGAAAAAAAAAAAATCACAGTTTCCTCCGCTGGCGTTCTTATGATCATATATTGAAATGAGGACACTAACTTACTGTCAGCTCACTCTAGTGCTCGGTAAATCCCTACATTCACCAGCTGCTCTCACTGTTTTATCCCACAACTAAATAATGGCTCTGGCTCAGGCTGTATTTACAGGGTAATGAATGGGTGCAGCTCTCGCTTTCTCACACTCACACACAAAAACAGCCGACAGTCACATCCAGGCCACGCTCAAACAAATACGGTGCGCACACACACACACACACACACACACACACACACACACACGTGTAATCATAGACACACACCTGTGAAAGTAATGATCACAGTTCATCTGTTTGTGCTCACAAGGTTCATGTTTGTCTCATTTAGCCACTACTGTTATCATGATAGAACCTGTAAATAAACACATTTGAGAGCAGAACATACAGTCGGACAAGTCTAGATTTGGTGTGTGAGATGTTCACTGTCTGAAATTAAATGACAAAATGACAACAAATTAAATGCTAATTTGTTGTTGCGAGTCATGCAGTCCGTTGGGATTTGTTTGCTCCAACTCCACGACTGTGTTCAGCTTTACCTAATTAAGAAGTTTGTTTAGTGAATAGTGTTCAAATTTTCCACAAAATTAGTTTTGCAACTACTGAAGGTGGATGTAAATTGTGTTGGATTTGAAACACAAAAATATGAAACATAAGGGTGGTACTTTGTGTCTTAGATAACTTGTGACTTTTGCTGCAGTATAATTCATTTTCATAGATCATTAGAAATACAGTACACGTCTAAAAAAGTTTTTAAAAGGCAGAAAATGATTTCACTCTTTAAAAAAAACAAAAAACACTTTCACTCAAAATACCCAGTCGAATGTTCATGCTAAGTTAACAGATTGTCCTTGTTCCTTAGAGACAATGCCAAACTCTTCCAACAAACCTTATACAAGCACATCAGTGGCTCATAGAGTGTTTGTAACAACCGATGTCACAGAAACTGACGAAGAAGACAAGGAAGGAAAACTGTGAGAAGAAGAAGAGAAAGAAAGACGAGGTGTACTGATTCCAAAAAGAACATTTAAGTGTATAGATATAAACGCTATACAAAACTACTTTAAAGATTAGATGAGATTAAGAACATCTATTGGCAACACAGTTCCTGCTGGCTATGAAGAATATATTACCTACTGACAAACAGAGATGTCGGCATTAGCTTTAAACGGAACATTTGGTACAGCAGCACAGAATATGAGTAGGATGTGTTTATATTGTAAGAGAGCAGCTATACTGCTCAACATTATTCAGTTTCTGCAAACATAAATATACAATTTCAACCGGTAAAGAAACAGAGAGACGTGATTCACAGAGATGCCTCACGTTTCAAATTGGCTGATAAAATATGTTGAAGGAACATAAAACGATGAAACTGGTTATATTGTCAATGCATGCAAAGACCAAAGCCAACAGTGAACCGAGCCTACTAACAAGTGATTGCGCCATAGTCAAAGTTTGCTATTGCTTGTTTCTGTGCCTCCATTGTTCCACTCGAAACCCATTAAATACACATTAATGAAGACGTGTTGCTTCCCTATAATGAACAAGGGCACTGTAGTTTGTTTTGAATCAATTCACATACACAGTCGATATGCTGTAAATATTCAGTGCAGGTTTGTGTATTGATCCGCAGCTGAAAATAGTCCCCAAGAAATGGGCAATTCACACCTGTTTCAGCGATGTGCAGTAAAAACAACAGTGCCCAGCGGTTTTAGGAAATTACTGCGCCTTTAAAAAAAAGAAGAAAGAAAGAAACTGGTCATTTGTGACCTGGTTTTATTGATTGATGTCTTCAGTGGGAAGGAATGGGTTTGGGGCAACCACAGACTGGGAGACAAACTGACACAGTGTTTGTTTTTGTCTTTTCATGGGATTTGTTGACACTCTATAAATCTCACGGAAGAACACCACCCGTGTCCTTTAAAAAGGATTAGTGAGTTTTTATAATATGTCTGATAGAAAGCCTCGCTTTCTATCACAGACTCTGCACTTTGTGTGGGTGCTGCACATTTCTGAAGACGAAGATGAGCACAATGTCAGCAAAGTCACACGGGGTCACGGCCCTGTCCGACTGGCCAATAATGCATGTGACAAATGTCAAGGTACGTGGTGTTACTGTGAACCTGTATGGATTTATTGATCCCTCCTCTTTTTGTTTGCGTTTGGTTCGCTGAAGCTCTCACTCAAGTTTTATGCCCGCTGCAAGTCATAAATATTTTCTCGAGTCAGCAGCATCCCTCCATTTTTTACACCTCTTCCTTTTGTGTGTCCGGCATCTTCCTTTGAGCGGATTTGTTTTGTCCCTCTTGTTTCGGCCCGGCCTAATCTCCCTCATCGGCACTGCTTTGGCCTGCTATTTCACCCTCCCACTCTTAGAAAGACTGTTTGTAGTAAAGATTGTAATCTAACTGCTAATCTTTACGGCTTTCTCCAGGGCAGGGCAACGAGCCTAGCTGAATGATTTGCCATAGATGTAGAAACTCTCTGGAGACTTAGAAGTTCTTTGCGAGCTGAGTTTGAAGGAAAAAAAAAAAGTTTCCACACATATTCAGATGCGCCAGCTGTCACTACCGGAGTTGTCAAATGCGGAGCCAAAAGGTGTGTCAAGTTGTATTTGTTTAATGATGATGCTCATTACTTATAACTTCTCACACTGTTCCGTTTTCCTTGCTGTATACCGAGCCAATTATTCAAAAAAAGCTCAGGGAGATGTGTGTGTGAAATCGTCTCCCCCTACTTTTCCTCTCCTGGCTAGCAAAGCAACATATATCTGTCATAATGAGAAGCAAGCAGTGCTTTACCACCGAGCTGCCTCTCGTCGCTAACATAACACAAAGAGATTTACTAATGCAGGCTGTTAACACAGCCAGTTTTATACACGGCTTGGTTTTATACAGCAGTACAGCAAGCAGTCCCTGGACAGCATGCATTATACACATCTAATTAAGTCTTCACATGTCTATAATAAACCACATTATGCCTTTGGGGCTAGAGGGCAAGTCAGGAGCTTGCGTTGAGTTTGTGTGAGACAGCCAGTTGTCAATGTGCGTGTGTGTGTGCACGCACGCTCACAGGTCTGTTTGTGTTTTTTAGAATCGTGTCTATGATAGCTATTTAACTTTCACTAATTAACCCAGAATAAATCAGGGCAGCACAGTAAATATTTGTCACCGGGGAAGGAGGAAGGGGACGGAGGAGCTCTCTGTAGTGCCATCGTACCGCCGGATGTCATGGAAGGGCCGAGTGTGTGGAGGGGGATTGTGCGTTTGAGTGAAAGATGCACAGAGATGGGGGACAGATTGAGGTGGAGGGACACAGAGTGGGAGATGGAGATGGAGAGAGAGAGAGAGAGCAAGGCTGAGGAGGGCAGCCAGCCAGCTGTTGGTATAGTTTGATTGGCCTGTGGAGAGCTGCCTCTGTCTTTTCATGGCACCAGTAAAGTGCAGTGCTCCCAGTGGCAGGTGGCCGCTGCCCATCGTCTGCCTCCCCCGGGGACGGCAGAGGCAGAGATCATCAGTCGCTCTGCTCTTTTTTATTAAACACCTTCATGGTCTGCGGCTGCATAGCTACCAACAAGAAAACAGAAAGGCATTTCACACAGAATACCTAATCAGCACATAAAAGTCGAGAAACAATTTTTAATGGTACATCCACAGTGTACTTGCTTTTGCTTTCTCTGACATCAAAGACTTGGAAGACTTGATGCTACAAAATCAGAGCCACTTCAAACAGCCCACACAGATTTACACAGGTCGCTTCAAAAGGGGCGTAAAAGTGCGGCGTACTATCCCGTCCTTCATAAAGCCGAGTTTGGCAGTTGGACGGATAAGGGTACAGTAAACCCAGGAAAAAGAATAGGCCTGTAAGTGCTCTGAGTGCTTTTCCCCAAGCAGCTTGACAGCCAGGTCCCGGTGACCGTGTTTGTGACAATCAGGCTACCTCACATCAGTTGGTTTAGTTGTTGCCATGGCAACATACGGTACAGTAGCTCCTGCTCAGGTGCCAGCCTCTGCTACATCTGAGTTGATAGTCCTGATGTTTGCTCTTTGCAGTGAAAGTAAAACTGTATTTCCACACTGCTAGCCACACAAGGCAAAGCAAACTCCATTTTTCTCTCCGTCTCCATCTCCCTGTCTCCGTCTTGGTTTTCTCCGTCTCTGTGTTTTGTTTTTTTGTTTTTTTCAGCCTGTTCTCGCTCCTCTGTGTCTCTCCAGAGGGGTGTAATTCAATTCTCTGAATACACTTCAGGGAGGAGGAGTGTGAAGACTCATTTAAGCCTCCCTAACACTTGTGAGTTTTTGTACCAAATGTTACTTATTTTCATTGGCTTTGAGTCCTGGACGTCTTGCATTTGTTTTTCTGCCTTTGCCCAGTATTTCAAATATTCCGAAGATTATTTTTCTTGGAATCAGAGATGGAAATCAAGCAAAGAAAAGTACAAACTCACTTCTATTTTGAAATATAATTTATTGCTGGAACCATTTGTCTAAATTGTCCCATTTGTCACAAAGTGGCTTCTTTCTATTGATAGTTTTTGATAATAAACAATAGACTTTGAAGTGTTTAGATAGCAGCCCAACATCTTTGTGTGTGTGTGTGTGTGTGTGTGTGTAGTTCTAAAAACTTAGATTTAAGAATATTTATAGTAGAAAAAAAAGAATAATAAAGGAATGATAGTTGCCGTATCAGGCTGTGTGGCTATTATCCAGAGAGAATGAGTATGTGGTTCATTCCTTAAACGATTCTCTTTGTTATTCAAATTCTTTCCATTGTACAACCTCAGCACCATGAAGGCAGAGCAAAGATTCAAAAGTTGTCTAGTGAATTACTCAAAGGTGAGACAGACTGATGGGACAAAAGCTTTGAAAGGCATATTGTAACACTGCTGCTCCTCACAAAGGTTATCTCCCTCGCCTGTCCTTGTGCGTTTCAGGCAAGTCAGCAGACATTTTGCAGAGCAAAGTCCATTTCTGTAGATATATACATTTATATATATATATATATATAGTGAGCTGGCCAACTTTCACCAAATGGTTGTCCATGTGTAATTAGGATTATAGTCACATTCAAATGGAGTGCTTACTTGGCTCTGTGTTGCGAGCTGTGGCACTGAGAGCTTTCTGCTTGTGGATATAAGCTGGCAAGAAGGGCAGGATGTGGGCTGGCAAGAAGGGCACCGTGTCACTCCCGACCTCTCGGTGGGGCTTTGCTGTGAGAGGAACGATGACATGCGTCATGCTCCGCCAAGTCCTGCTCCGGCACTGTAATAATACCCAATTATAACCTGGACTAATTGGAATGGCGCTTTGTTTTTCTTTCTGTTATTTCAGAAAGCTGACAGCAACAACTCATGGAAGGATCGATGGCGGATTACGAGCTCATGGAGCTGCATAGAGAGGAAGGCTCAGACAGAGGCAGCAGCTCTCATTAAAACCTGGCCTGATCTCAGCCAAGTCCTGGGAAAGGAGGGTTGAAAAAGGCAAGAAAAACCAGAGGAGGGCAGAAAGACAGGGGAGAGGAAAAGGAAAAGCTTGGGGTAAAAAAAAAAATACAGAAAGAAAAAGTTTACTGTCCCCTTTGGACATGGCCTCTACTGGACTCTTATAAATGGGTATTGTTCCCCATGAAGCACACAGCGACTGTTTACAGTTTCCCATAAAGGAGGGCTTTATTCCTGCTCAGGGATGCATTGTGACAAGATAATTTGAATAGCCGAGGTCTTACCACAAAGCCATAAACATTTACGGGCAGTTGACATGAAGAATAAAGAATGAGCCATGTAACCTCTGCAGGATGCCGCCTGCCTCCTGATGACACAACCAACTACTCCGAGCCCGACTATCATCATCAACATGCCGAGAGATGGAGCGAGAAAAAGAGGGAAGGCAGAGACAGACAGAGAGAGAATGCAAAGAAGTAAATAAACAGAAGCATAGGAAGACAGATAGAGGGAGTGATAGCTGAAGAGAGGCGACGCAGGTCTTTGATGTCCCCTTTGACTCGCTCCAGAATGAAATGGCGGTGTCTTGTTTTTATGTTTTATCACAGGAGTCGACCGCCAGAGCAGACCCACGGGAGCAGCCAGACATGAGGCTGAATTCGATTAGACAGTAATCGGAGATGGACAGGCAGTGGTGCAGTCAGTGTCGGCAAGCCACGGGGACTCCATAAGCAAACGACCACCATGACTCTCCATTTCAATGCCTTGCATTGTGTGTGTGGGGGGGGGGGGGGGGGGGGGGGGGGAGGGGTTAGGCGGTAGGGGGAAATGGTCGTTTAAGTGTGTTTGTAATCCACGCTCTGTGTTCAAAAGCCAGACTGTGTTTCAGGGTTTGTTTTTAATTCTCACAACTGTGCTCTGGAGTGCAGGCAGTAATAATATCAGGTGATAAGAGGGGAGTCATTAATGAATTACCTACCAGCCTGATCTCAGTGCTGCATGTGCTGTCTCCTTGGGCAAAGTTCTGGGGGAATTGTTCACATTGTATTGCATTTTCTATGAGACTTTCACATCTATACACAACACACACACCCCCTCTCTCTCTTTTTGTGAGTGTGTGTGTGTGTGTGCATCCCTTTCTTCCTGTCTCTGCTCCTGAGCTGTTGTTTTCCTCCTGCCTTGCTTGGCATTCTGTTCATTCTCCAAGATGTTTCCAGCGTAACCAATGATTAACAATTATGCCAGTGCATCTAATTAATGCCGACTAATTATGAGGTTGAGATGCTGACAGGGAACGGGGGGTAGGATGGTGGAGATTGCAGCATCAGAAATAATCAGGAGAGAAGAGGAGGTTGTAGAAAAAAAGGAGAGAAAAAAAAGACAGAGATAGGGAGAAAGAGAGAAGATTGGGAGTGAGTGTCTTAATTGGCATGCTCCATTTTTTTTCCTCAGGACCCTGAGCTTATTACGTAAAAATATGGATAACTTGTGCATAAAATTATAGATGGTACACTCACTCATCTCATTTGTTGGCCATGTGGATCACTCTGAAAGGAAAGACAAAAAAAAAAAGAAAAGAAAGAAAAGATGTTCAAACCACACAAGGTCCCTGGAGTGGCAGGGAAACTTAAGCCATAATTACGTCCATAAAATGCCCACAGATTTTTTTTTTTTTTTTCAATCTTAAACTAATTTGCTGTTCATTTGTCAGCAACAGATAAAACTAAAAGAGTAAACACAAATACCCTGCAGGAGACACACACCAAGACCTCTAATACGTCCATATCACATGAACTAATGATAGCTCTCTCTTCATTTACTCTAGTTTTTTGCCCCCCTCCCCCCTCCCCCCCTTTACAATACTGAAGACACACACCACAGACCTCAACCCACTTCCCCACCTCAAGCAATACTTCATCAGGAAAATAGCCAAGAAAAACGACCTCTCCAAGGCTCATAATGAGGCTGCATGGAGCATTCATTAGCATAGTCAGTGTCTGCAGCCCTACGGTATGTTGGAGCTTTATGTTCAATGACGTTTTTATTCCTACAACCATTCTGTAAGGGCTCCATAATAATGTCCAAGGAAGAAAACACATCATATATTAAAGGAACATGATTTTTGCTTCCTATTCAAATGAGCACATCTAAAGCGAGCGAAGGCAGAGGGAAAAAAGGGTTTGGGGAATTACCCGGAGAATAGTAATTATATTCAGAGGAGTCTGTGATTTAGAGTGCATGTTTGTTGTTTTTGTCTTCCTGTGCAGAGCAGAGGCAGGAGGCTGCGCAGCTCCAAGCGGTGACACAGGTCCTCCCCGGTCTTCCGTAGTGCATTAAACTAAATGATTGACAATGACTGAAACCACACGGAGCCTCAGGCAAATTACCGGGGCTGAGGCTCAGTTCTGCAGATCTGCTGCATCTCTCCTTTTGACTGTTCGTGTGAAGGTTTTTGAAAAGGATATTTGTTTGTCATATAAATGTAGCACACGGTAAAAGAGTGAAACAGTGTTGAGAGGCGCTTTTACATCCTGTAAGGCAGCATAGCACCCAAATGACTTCTGAGAGGCTGAGCTAACACAGTGGCCTCATCAAACACACTCACAACTGCAGCAGGGGAAGCCAGGGCCAATAAGCCCGACTCCAGTGATGCTTGTCAATATGATGTTGAACACGAGAGGTTTATGTTCGGCAGCTATTTGTGTTTGAGATGTTGGATTCAATAGCGCTTTCAGCAGGCAGACCTCAGTCTGAGTGGATTCCCATCTATTTTCCAAGTCTTCGCCCTTTTAGTGTCAAGGTAGGGGGCATTAAGTTTGATGGGAAACTTAAATAGCAAATCAATAGCAGGGCATTTTTATTCAAGAACTTGCATCTGTCATGACTCTCACATTCCATCCAGCGTTCCTGACAGTTCCATGTTCTCACTGTCACTAATACTGCATCTCAAATTGGATAGTCAGTCAGTCACTCACATGTAGCGCACTGTGTATGCAGTATACTCACTGTCGTAGCGTGTGGATTTCAAGCACTGCTGTTCACCGAAAATGACGATCGCAGCAGGTGACCGTGATTGTCGCCTGCATGCCGGCTGCTTTGATCGCTTGACTTAAAAATGAACATTTCACTGTCCCGTGCGTGCCTGTTGTGTCATGCGACAAGGAAATTAAGCCACCATCGGCGCAGACTGTTATGTTTTGGGTTAACCGGACCCAAATGCAGACCACCATGGCAGAGTCCTTGCAATAAACCAATTTATTAAATAATTCCAACACAAAAGGCTTACTGAAGTGGTAAAACAGAAATCCAAACTAAGGAGGTCAGCCAAACAAAGTCCATGAACAAAAGTCTAAACTCAGGAAAATTCTGAAGGGTAAAACGAGGGGCAACTGAACAAAAAGCACTGGTGAACACTGGGGAAACCAAACGAGCACACAAGGAAAATTCTAAGTGAAGCTGAACAGAACTACACAAGCAAAACAGACGAGATGACAGACAACAGGGAGGACAGAGACTAAATACACACAAGGGAAACACATTAGGGTGGGGCAGACAATCGCAATGGTGAGAAACGCAACAAAGACAGGAAATAAAACATACATGAGACAAACAAAACCAAGGATACTACAAAATAAAACAGGAAAGGACAAATGTCCAAATATAAGAAGTCCCAACAAAGTCCAAAAGTGTTCAAAAACAGGTCGTTCTTTGGTCGCCATTCACACAGGTTTGAAAGTACGTTGATGGTCCCTCCCTCCTCTGCTACGTAGCCAAAATGGTGACCACTGAGGGTGAGGAGTATGTCACATTCAAATTTTTTGAGCACCATCTGGATTGTTATGGTGCACTGCACATTGCTATATTTGTCAGTGTGACTGCGCTTATACGCTCAAATTGGCAAGTGTGAGTATTTATGTATGTGAATTGAGACACAGCACATCTCATTTCAGACCCAGCCACTCCCTATGACCAGATGACCCCGCACACACCTGTTCCCATTCACCTCATCATCCTCTCTGCATTTCTGTAATATACACACATACAGTATATGTATATATATACATATACTGTATATATATAGGCAGTGTTTATACATCTCCCTGTTTCAACGCACCAGTTGTCAGATTGCCGAGCTCTCCAGACCCTACTTTTGCATCGTTTGCATACCTGCCTGATGCCTGTTCCTGACTGTTTGCCTGTCTGTGTGACATTGATTCTGCCTGCCTCCCCCTTGTACGGCTGCCTGCCTTGGTTTGTTTGCCTTGTTTTGAACATTCCAGTAAAAACTCTTTACCAGCCGTCACTGACTCTGTTGTGTGTTTCTCAGAAGGTGACAGCAATCTCTGTCAATATTCTGCATCATTCATCCTCACCTCTGCCTTTCACCTGTGTCATTAGTCCTGCATTCTTTTCTAAACTTGTTAACATCAAATAAATGTGCACAAAATGTTTTTAATGTTTCAAGATCACGTCTCCAGCTGCTAAATCAACATTCAAAGATTGTATGCCTCTTTTTTTCTAAAGCCATCGTTACTTAAAAGTCCATTAAGTTGTAGCGATCTGTGAATGGTGCAAATTTAAATGTGAGCAGAATTGCATATTAAACCCTTCCTTTTCATAAATGACATTTTTGTTAACGGCAGCTTAAGAATGATTTCTTTTTGAATTGTGAGAAGCTGAACTTTGGGCATTTAGTTGCAGGCTTCTGACAGAACTAAATGTCCAGTTAATTAGTTTCCAGTGTGCAGAGGTGTCTGCAAATAGGAGGAGAAATAACGTCAGCTGAGTCTGCTTTTCAAATTCATGGAGCGAATGCCTTTGGGGGGAGCCAGATGTAGTTGTCAGAGGACAATAGATGAAAAATTCCTCTAATATCATTCCTCTTTTAAAGCATTACATTACAGCTGCCGTGGCAGAGGGGCAATTCTGCTTCCTGTGAGACAAACATTTTTATCTTGGGCAATAAGTAGAAACAGCTCCTATCATGTAGGTACAGTACATTTCATTTATTGTATATGATGTAATAGGTATATCCTGTGTAGTAAACATTAGAGGGGAATAGCTCGCTGAATACTGTTATGAAAGTCAATAGGGCTGCAATAACATAAATCAATGGCAGACAACAGCCCAAAGCTTACGCAATGTTCTACTAAATTAGGCATGTAACAATTACAGTGGTGCATTTTTTTTTTCAAGTGTGTGACCTTTGATTAAGGTTCTGTCAGTAGAGGGTATAGAGCACTTCATGCATGGCCAGTGTGATTACTCTAGGTGGTGCAAGGGTTTGAAATTTACAAGCCAAACGTGTGCATGTGTGTGTAATTTCCCATGCACATGCATACATTTATGAGATAGATTCTGAGAGTTTGTGTAAGAGAGAAAGAGGGGAGGGGGGTGAGGGGTGGATTGTGTTACTTAGTGTCATTAAGACCGGGGGCCTACACAAATAATTTCATGGGTATTTGCTGTTTACAATCCACTGTTTTGTCCGGGCTTAAAACTGCAGCGCGAATTGTAGACCTCGCCTCGTATTCTCCTCCAAATGTAGCCCGAGGGAAAGTGCTATTCTTTTCCCAACGCCTTAAATAATGCGGTCTATAACATTTTTCATGTAGTGACCCTCCGTTCAAGGCTGCGTGTTGAATATTTTAATATGGTAAGATCTTAAACCTTTTTTACAGCACTCTCCTTCCTCATTTTACTCCCAGGCTCCAGATAAAAAATAAAAAATAAATAAAAAAAGAAGAAAAAAAAATCGCAAAAACAGTAGTGTACCCAAACAAAAGGAATTGTCTTTAATCCCTCTGCCTGGCGTTTACAAGGGTCATTATGGTTACTTTTGAAGACTTTATGCAAAATGATGAGCTAGGTAAAGTACCTTCTGAGGGGAACCCTTGGTAATTGACCTTGCTGTCTTGAGCCTAGTCAGCAAGCAATAAAGAACGGTTAAATGTTAAGGCAGAAACTAAAGTGCTTGAAGGGCTCCACGTACTCTGCATTAACAAAATAATGGCCCGGCTTACTTCATATTCTGTGTGAAACCAAGGTCACAATTTTCTGTTTTTTAATAGGCATGTGAGGGTGTGAAGTTCTGATTTGAACAAGCCTGTGTTTGTGTATGTTTGTGTGTTTTAGAGAGACACAGACAACAGTGTCTCGGTGTGCGTCAGCGCGTGCACGTGTGTGTGCGCTCATGTGTGCATATCAAAGTATCTGGGAGTCTTTTCATGCCAGAGGAAAAATATCGCAGTGATCACCAGTTGATTAACGATGTGGCTTAACAGGTATATGAGTTTCTGATTTAACAATGTAGATATATCAGCTCAGTGATTAAAACTAAATTTAGAAATGCCATGACGAGGCATCTGAATGATTTAAATGAAAGTGTCTTTTAGGGGGTTAAGGTAGCAGATTGGTGTCACATGTAGAGGTTCATTCTTCCTCTGTTTACATCGTTTTATTTAAACCATTTTTTAAAGTTAAACCATGAGGATGACAGGTTAAGTGCAATTTTCTCATTTGAACTCTCCTTGCAAACACAAATAAATGTGACGGACTAAGTAATGTGGATGAATGGGAGTATATTTCATCAAGCCACTTATCCAGCCAGTGTATTTGACTGCAGACAGTGTGACTCATCCTTGGATTAATATAGATTCCAAACCAAAATGTTTCTAATGGAGCAATTTGAGATCTTAGCATCCAGCTGTCAAAACCTCCTCAGTCCATCCCTTTGACCAGCCGTGACAGAAACGGAGCATGTGATTGGTCTAATTGAGATGACATTTCGACATCTCTGTGGAGAAGGTCACCTCAGAGTCAGTGTGAGTAGGTGCTGATGTCGCTGCCGCTTTTCCTCGTCCTGCTGCACAGACAGACACATCCATCTGAAGCTATTAAAATCGTGTTGGCCTGCCCCCCTACGTCCTACTGTGATTATCATCTATTAAAGCACAGCACCACTGAGACAGCATTCACAGCGGAGGCAGCTGGCTGACAAGCTTAACAGGCCTCACTATAGGTTACACCTGCAAGTGTTAATGCGGTCAGTGACCATGGAGCAAGCACCAGAGACACCGGCAGGATCCCTTGAGGAAACACGTGGGAACCTGCACCGACACTGCAAAGTGTTTCGCTTTACGTTTGCAGCATTCTCACCGGACTCGAGCAGTGGGAGTACAGATGTTGAGACTGGAATTAGTACATACAGATTCTAACTACTCCTGTCAGGGAGGAAGCAACTCCACTCGCATACAAATTATATAAGAAGAGCAGCATTCTGGTTTGTGAAAGGGTTAGTTTACCCAAATGACTGAAAATCAGCTGGATTCTGCCTCTGCCCCAACACAACCAAGGCAAACAGCATCCATACAATGTTTAACAGGTGCAATGCTAGCTCACCTGGGTAAGTGTGTACTATACAAGTGGCAACCTCTGGGGTTGAAAAATGAAGCCAACACTGAAGTGCCAAAAACTGCCAAATTCCTGTAAAGGCCACTTGAGGCTGGCTCCAAAAGCGAATCTATCCTCATGGACTCCCATGTCAAAATGTCAAACTACTACAGCAGCCTGGTACAAAAAACAAAAAAAGATTCACAAAACAGTTTCGGCCTCGATAGCTAATTGCCCCCTCCATGGCAACTGTACGAGGGGTGAGTTATTATTCAACTCACTCATTGAAATTTTGTTAAGGCTTAAAGTTCAGCGTAATTGAGGGCGTGGCTGCTTTGAGTGACAGGTGAGCGGTGAGTGAGCGTATGCTTGCCATAAAACTGGCATGCACTGAAGTCCGGGCTCCACACGCGCCTCTCCTCTTTACCCACAGATTAGCAGAGAGTTCGGTGGAATCAGGCACTGCCAAAATGGCGATGGAGGAGCAGCCCACTGAGCTTCAAACCCACTCTTCAGAAACTTACAGGTGAAGTCACGGAGGCTACGTCCATCTTTATGTAGAATCTATGGTACCATATAACAACACTGCGTTCTTGCTGCAGCAGTCTGCGTTTAAATGCACCTACCCATGTCAAAGTGTTGCTGAATTGTATAGGGTCAATGCAGCTACTATAAGTTGCCAGATTTGTGTGCTTTCTGTAAAATGTTGATTATTGTACAGTGAGAGACTAGGATATGGGGAATACTCAACTATGATCTGGCAACCCTCAGCTTCAAACTGCATTACACTCTGTTAACGAGTGGCAGCACCAGTGGAGTTGGTGAATAAAGAAAGAAGCTGTTTAATCAATCCAAACATGTATCTTCCTTGGAATTAGTTGGATAAATATTTACTATTTAATGCCTCTCTGCCCCAGTTCTCACTGCATGTGGGTCATTAAGACATGAACATTATTTATAAGCTAAATTAGCCTCAACTTGTCCAACTGATTTGTTTATTAATGCCAGGCATCGTTTTATTCTGAAAATCCCATCAGCAGCAACACAGGCACGCAGCTGCAGGCTCTCAGGTGAGCTCTGATATCATAGTGAGAGATCTAGGTGCAGGAGCTGAATGAAAAATGGTACAAAAAATCTATTTATATATAATTCAAAGATGTGGCTCCATCATGGAACTCTTGAGTTGTGTTGTGTGAATTCAACAAAATGAAAGAAGAGAGCTGCAAAACCTCAGGTGAGATTTGAAAGCGGCTCGCATAGTTGATTCAAACAGAGGAGCTCACCACCTACAGGGGTTTAAACATTTATTTTCTTGAAAATCTGTCACATCAAGAATGCTATTAATTAAAAAAATTGTAAAATATCTTTACAATCAGAGAAAAAAAATCATGATACAAGTTCAGTTTCGGGCGAGTTATATCAGCAAGCACATTCAATTTAAATAAACCTCCTGCAGAGTTGGGCTCTTTGTGTGTGTGTGTACATGTGTGAATATGAATGAGAAAAGAGAGATGGAGAACAAGTACGCATATTATTTGGGCCATCTGACAAAAAATGTCCCCTAAACAAAGATAAAACCCTTTGCTGTGTATCATCTCCTCTCTTTCCCTCCTTTCCCGTCTCTCCACACCCACTGCCAAATAAAGACAAAAATGCAATAAAATATAATAAAAAATAAAAACATTTAACAAACTAAACAGCCAGCAACGTTTGAGCCTGTTTCTTTGATACAAAGTTGTAACAACGAAAAACTGCTCACTGTGAGTTACTAGGTCACTGGAAAGAAATGCTCTTTGATTTTCAGATGCAATTCTTTTTCATTTTCGTGATTAAATTGATGTTCATCTTGCAGCTTCACTCAGTCTTTACTGTGAGTGAAGAGGTGCTGCAAAGATGCAAAATTAACATGAGTGCAGTTAGAAAATCAAGAAACTTGGTGTTCTCAGTATTAGTACCTCTGATGCCAATGATAAGTAGGTTTTTTTTTTATTGCTTTGGGCTACATAGCCACAAAAATCTCAGATAGAAATCTTAAAAAGCCCTGGAAACCTATATTGATGAGATATGAACGATCCACTAAAACATCAACAGACTATTTTGCTGAGGTTAAAACACTTTTTGGTGTTTCACATTAAAGATTTCTGCTTTTCTGGTCTTGTTCTTGCTTTTCTTTTCACAGGTTTGGGATGTGTGGAGCTCAGCTCGATAAAGGGCGTGTCATCCGTTTCTGTGCACCAATCAGATTTAGGAGAATTTAGAATCAAGGTGTGTTGACAGCTGGTTGGTTGTTTGGTTATGTCATCAGGGCAGTGCCAATCAAATCTGACCGTAGCACATCTAAAGCGTCCTGAAGAAGCAGATCATCTGACTCCAACTTCAATGTTGTGTATTTAGTCATGAGTATTTAGTGTTGTAGAAAAATCCTGAAAACTAAAACCTCAGCACAACCGAAACTTTATATATATACATGGCAGATATAGAAATCAAATATCATTAGTGTAAATATCATTAAAATTATTTTTTAGTGGTCAATGAAAAAAAATCTTTACCTGAGGTCCAGTGACTAGCTTTTTTATTACACACACATTTATGAAGTAGTTTTCCTCAGGTTTCAGGTTTCTTGAAATCAAAGTGCAATATTGACTCTGAGGCCCAGTTTTCTTTTTTTAATAACCAAAGGTTGGTTCACCAACATTACAGATTACAAAGCCTACAACATGTTTTAAATATCTGCATGCTGCCACCCCAATACAACGTACATGAATGAGATGTTGTGTGTGGTGCTCATAGTATTAAAAACTCCCAAGAAACAGTTACTTTTATACACTGGATATAACTTAGTAGCATCAGTTTTCATAGGGACTATTTCTTCAGTAGAAAGTAGTTCCATTGGAAACTGTCCACAGAAAGATCTGTGGATTATCCACAGTAATGTGAACACTGATTCTGGAAAAAGACATCACTGCTGTAATTTCTTTTTTTGAAATGTCATTTTTTCAGTACTGTGAGCATCACAAACAGATACCTCAGAAACAGATAGATCGCAAAACCTGGACACATAAAACTGAAACAATGTGTGGAGCTTGATACTGTGCAGCACCAGTGTAAGAAAAGAACTGAATTGTCTTTTCAGAATTGCAGTGTTACCCCCCTCTGGTGTTCATCTTCCCACTGAAAAACAAACAGTTACATGTGGATGATTTGACAAATCATATGTTTCAAGCATCTCTTGTTGTCTCATCAGAGTGCTCATTGTTTTTCTCTGCCTGTCAGCCACACCCCCTGTTTGACAGTGTTTGTCTTTGCAGTTTTTGTGTCCTCTTCATTCTATGTCTCATTACTGTATTGCGATCAATAGGGGACAATTCAATTTACAAGTCTGTCACTCGGTAAAACAAAGCTGAAAAATAATTAATGGGTTGCAGTCATTGTTTGGTTTGTCCAATTATAACTGAGTCTCTACCTGTTATGGCAGTTTTTCTTTCACTTCTATTTCACATGCACGCACACACACACACACACACACACACACCCAAAGACACTGGTCCTAACATACTGTGGTACTTCATCAATTATTTCATGAGCGACGCAGGGTTCAGCCCAGAGGACCGTCAGTTGGTGTCATGTGAGAGGCATATCAGCACGTATCCCGCAGAGAGAAAATTATAGCGATGCATTCAGGTGTCCCCTCAGCCATGTGTTCAGAGTGCTTCTGGGGTCTGAGGGGAAGGCAAAGTGGATGTGACAGGCTTAGATTAAATGCCAAAGACGGGGCGTTTCTCACACACACTACAGCCTCCTGGACAGCAGCCTAATTAGGCACTTCCATGCTCTGCCATCAGCTCTTCCAACAAAATGCCCCCTCCAAAAACACATTTGTTAATGTAACAAAATGTAACACCGCAACGGAGTGATGCTCTGCGGTGGAGAGACTTCTGAAAATAGTCCAATTAGGTCTTTGAAATTCATTAATCACAGATTGATTTTGCACTTTTTTTTTCAGAATTTCACCGTTGTTGAAAGGTTATTATCTTCCATTTTTCATCTCCACCCTCCCAGTAAGCAAATGATCAGCTGGTTGTGTGACATCCTGCGAGATCAAATGCGAGGCGTTTTTGCTATCAGCTCCCATATTTCTGTAAGAACTTGTCAGTCTGTATCACCAAGAGAAGGTCAGGTGTTTTTCTCAGGCACAACAAACACAGATAGCATCTCCCTCTCAGATAAAATGTTCTTCATGGATATTATCACATCAAGTACAGGGCAGAATTTGTTCCTTTTATATCTGCTCTGATATCTGTTCATATGCCTCGCCGCAGACATGCTGGACGGGAAATAAATCTGATTATGGAGTGCGTGGGGTAATGTTCAATAATAAAAAGTATTATTTGCCAAGATCAATGTGTGTCGCAATAGCGATAAAGTACAATGAATGGAAAGTGCTGGAAGTCTGCAGTAAATTTTGATGCGTTGTGATATTGAACACATTGTCACAACATACTGCTCGCCAGGGCTGTAAAACATCCTCCAACAGGCTGTTGAACATCCTCCCGCTACATTCTTACACACCATGACTGCCATACATCAAGCCTGGGCCACAGCATGCAAAGGCTAAGTGTGTGAGGGATTACATGGCAAGAAGCAAAATAGGACAGCACTACATATTCATCAGGGGAGAGTGGATCTGCTTGAGTGTGTGTGTGAGTGAGTGAGTGTGAGTGTGAGAGTGTTTGTGTGTGTGTGAGTGGGTGTGAGTGTGAGAGTGTGTGTGTGTGAGTGTGTGTGTGTGTGTGTGTGTGTGTGAGTGAGTGAGTGTGTGTGTGCGTGCAAATTAATGGTCTGCCGCCTGCGCATATCTATAAGTGTTTGTGTGTGACGTTACGAGGGAAAGTTCAATCAATCACTCAATTAAAGCTGTGCGTGACAGTGACAAGAATCTGTGTGACTGATGGATGGACCAAATCTCCTCAAGTCTGTGGCTTTAAACTCACTCCGACTTGGTGGCATTCACGCCAACAATCAACAAACCCTGATCACGTCGAGTGCGACCGACATGCACTCAGAAAACTTTTACTGCACCCGGTCTACCTCCCCTGGCCCCTGGTCTACGCCAGCCATGCTGCCCTCAAAGCTCCTACTGTTGGGAGGCACAGGGTATTTAAGAATGTTATCTCTAATGCACAGATGTCTTAAAGGTCCCGGTGGAATAGGCCTGCAATTTTCCCTCCTAATTAAAAATTAATTAAATCGGCTGTGGCTCTAGCCAGGCATAAAGCTGAAGGCCACAGCAACCGCCACTGGAAACGCAATCATTTATTTAACTCAATTACAGGAAGCCACAGCAGGCTCCTCCGCCACTGATGTCACCTGGAGAGTCGCGGCGGCTTCACCGAGCATCTGACCAAAGACTGTCCTCGCGACACACTCTGCCGCGGTCTGATGTAACTACCCCCCCCCATTCCCATGAGATTTCAGTGAGAAAACTGGAGCGAGATGCTGTTTGTGATGCCGCAAATGTCCTTTTCCGCCTCTGTTGAGATTAATATATACATAGTCATAGAGATATCTTTTGTCACCTGTTTCCTCTCCCTCATCCCTAGGGGCTGATTTGGGGTGATTGATCAGAGATTCAGACACAGGATCAATAAGGCTTTCACCTCTCCCTTGGCAAGAGCAAGGGGGCTCAGTGATGGCCCACTATGCTGTCCAATTATTCAGTAATGGAATACTGGAACCTGCCCAAGACTATTAACACACTGGACACTGGGGAGAGCAAGTAGGACTGCTAATTGTTGGGTTATATTGTAAACTGTGACAACAATGCACTGCCCTAATTCCCCCTTTTAGTTTCTTTAGTGCCAAATGCAGAATTGCCACGGAAGCATTTCTCTATTAGAGCGAAACATTCCTGTGCAGACACACTTTTTTTTCTTTTTGCGCTGAATCCATTGTCTGCACGCAGCAGTTGTGACCCTTGCACTCCTCACACACTTACTCATCTGCAATATTGACAGTCAGAGAATTTAAGCTTACAATGAGGTTACACAAATTGTCGTTTGCTCTGGATGCCTGAAATGTAAATGAACTCTGGTTTAAACATTTCATCAATTAAAGTCAATATGTCTTGTCCATAGGTAAATTCATCTTTAGCTTCATCTCCCTTCAAGAACTTTGTACAAGATCATCATGGATGTTTATCTGACATAGTTTGACCTCGCTTGCCAAGTCTGTAAATGTCATTACCAAAGGAAACAGAAGAAATCAGGTTAAAAGGGTGTTTGATGGTTTTATTTGAACAGGAATAAAGACCTTGCTCCGCTGCATTGTGTTATCTTTTTTCTTACCTTTTGGTCTTACAGTTCTTTAATATTTACATCCCTCAAGGATAGCAGACGATCTGAATTCACAGCCTGGTGTGAGTGTTAGAGAAATCAAATGCAACTCTCTGCAGATGAAGACATGTACAACACAGCTCCTGGCTATATTGATGGTGGTGTATTATGATCGTAAGAAGCCTGGTGTAGTCGGACTCGACGCATCATCTGGGTGTTTCACTGCTCATTGGTTTGTTTGATTATTAATTAGCCTGAAGTGAATTCATCATTTTTTTAGACATACATTTGTATGTATGAATTAGTTCTGCTACATCGGAACTCAGTGAGATGTCAGTAATCACAGCTCTAAGTGTGATGTGCTACGCCCTTTCTCATTATGAGCAAATCACATTATTCTGTTCTGGTGATTAAGACTGTTTACAGATTTCCCCCCTCTCTGCTTTCAGGGTGCACTGTGGTGGAGATAACCTCAGAGCCGAAACAACCAAAGACCACCTTCTACTGCACTTGGTAGAACTCAACTTATTCAACTTATCTTTGAGGCACAACAGAAACCTCCAACAGATACAGTACTGTTTCATATTCCCACTACGGTAATGCAATATGTTCAAGCTTTGTAGAAAAGAAAGCGGCACTCCGCTGGGAATCTCAGCGTTTGGATGTTTCAGTACCCAGTGTTACAGAGCTCATGATGATGTACACCAGCTCCAGACAGATAGTAGTGTGTGATGTAGTTGCCTGCAGATATGCCTTTGGTTGCCTGCAAAGCAGTCTCTGGGGTTCAGGGACCTCTGGTGCTCTGTGCTCCATGAGTTTTCTGCTACATATCATCATATCATCAGGGCAGCCTTTTCAGACGAAATCGGCTGCTGCACTGCAACTCATATGAAAACAGCTGAGGCTGTGTTTGTGTTTGGGAACATGTAGTTGAACATTCAGGAATGTTGCAACTACTGTATGTACTGTGTATTTGTCTATTTCTCAGCCTATCTGTCCTCCCCTACAACAAATCAAAACGAGCAAAAAATAAACAACTCTGCCTTTTACAATTGTAATACAAAATACACATTATAACACAGAGAAAGCCGCCATGAATCAACTAAATTCATTCTCTTACATTTGTCCTTTTTCAGCATTTCTACTGAAACAACAGAGCAAAAATAGTCATGGCAAACAGTCATGCTGTGCTATTTTTGTGGTTTTGCCAGGTGATTCAGTGTGTGTCATAACCTGCTATTTTCAATTTAGAGTCACACACACACAGATAATGTGTAATGTTTTGGCATTATTGATTCCAACTGGTTAGTCTACCTTTCCAAAAGAAAATAAATTTAAAAAAAAACAACAAAGCCTCTTTTAGCTTTTGCTCACCTTGCTTAAAGGCCTTGAATCAGTAATGCCATCTCTACTCCGTCTCATGCAGCCAGACTGGCCCTGGGGGTCCAGAATCAAAAGGCAGCTATTGTAAGGTGGCCAGTTAATGTTGCTTTAGTCAGTAGCCCAATTCTGATCTTTGCTTTTCCTTAAGTTGCTTCCCAGTTGTTAATTAGAAGTGGTTGATGAATGTGGTCAGTTCTCTTTCACAGGGACAGCTCATCCAATCTGCTTTCATCAATGAGGAAATACAGATGGGTGACAAATTATTGGTAAAAGCAACATTAAGTGTCTCAGTTGGTTCTTAGGCTACCAATCTGTGATTCTTGGCTGAGATCTCCAAGTCTCCAAGAGCTCTGTTGCTAGGATGATTGCCTTTCTTCCAAAATACATTAGGTTACCTCATTTGGTGTATGATCCACTGTCTGACATGCCACTGCAAAATCTCCTACTGGCGCAGTAGCTCAATACGCTTACATGAATACAAAAGTAACTCGATACGTTTACATCACTGTACTGTACAACTTTAATATCTGTGTTACTTCTTCTTTTCTTTAATAACATTAGATGAAAATATTGTAAATTTTACTCCACTACACTTATGTGACAGCCATAGTTATTAGTTACTTTGCACATTAAGATTTTTCATACATTATATTTGATCATCTTATAAAATGTGAAGCTGTGTAATAGATTAATCTTCCCAACTGCATGAAATTAAGACTATAGGTCCACCTCAAAAACAGTGTTAGAATACTGCTTAGGATTTCAACACAGGACTAACATATCATCACTTTTAAGTTGATATGGTGAACTGTCAGCTGACAGTTGCATATTCAGTGAGTATGTAACAAGATCAGTCGGTTCTGTCATTTTTAGTCATGTTATGTTTAGCTGTAGCTATATGCTGCACTATGTACACCTAGTTGCGAACTCTGACGTTTTTGTTTTTTTTTGTGGGGGGCTGAAAACAGCTGCCTTCTGCTGTTCAAATCAATGCCGATAAATGGTTAGACTGAAACAAAAACAATTACAAATAAATAGATAAATAAAAATTCTTCAACTGCAGGAAAACTGCAGGGGTGGGTGATAATTAACTGTGGGTTTATCACTACAAGTGACATCTGTTAAATTCATTGTTACTATAAATGCACTGAAATATAAAAACACTGAGTGGTCCGGCTTTCAGTCAAGGCAAATTTCATTTTACATTATGTAGTGTTACTTATACTTAAACCTACAGTAATTGATTTTTCTTGAACACTTGGGGGCAAAAAAAAGATATATCATATAGAGAATTTGTTAAGAAACAATCAATTATTTACACATCCAGAATTTATGTAGAAAAATTTCTTTCATTTTGAGTTTTGTGTATGACTGTACAGAGAATGTAAGTTCAATATTCACTCTCCTTTTTTCCCTTTACCTGTCCCTACCTACTTGTGAGGAAAATATTTGGCTATCAGTTCAAAATGATGCTGTGGTGAGAGTGTACCAAAACAGTAAAGTTGCAGGCTGTAAAACCAAAACAATAAGCGAAAAAGATGCTAACCCGCTCTGTGGAGCTCAGGGGATCATTTACCGTAGGTCTGTCGCTACAGGCGATACCTTTGATCGATGCTAACTAAGAATATAAGGAAAATAAATATTACATTATTATAACACATTACGTTTGTGTTATTTTTAATCAAGTATCCAACAGAGGATAAGTGTGAGAAAAGCACAGGTGTTACTGATAATATTAAAAATGGCTCCTTCGCATCCAAGCGTCTCAGTGACAGTGAATCAACATGATCAATACCATGACCCTGAAACTGAAGCAGCTAAACCGAATGAAGTCATCACTGAATGTTATATTCACACTTATGTTTACAGTGACATATTAAGATGTCTTCTGTGAAAAAGGCCAATACTGTTTACTTGTATTATGAAGTACACCTACATGGAAGCATTGACCTATGTTACGAGTCTCCATCAATTCATTGAAGGGTGAAGATCTGCAGGCTACAACATCCAGGCTGCTGTTGGCTAAATGCAAGTTTACATAAAAGGCTAATAATCCTATTTCATGTCTCATAATGGGGATGGTTAAACTAAAAATCATAGCTCTGAGGCGTTTATATTCCAACTACACTTTAAGTTTAAAACACACCATTTTTACCTGCGGTCAAAGATGACTAATTTTGGGGATTTGAAGAAATACAGAGTTGGATAAAAAATAGCAGCGTTTCTGCTCATGGGATAAGCTGTCTAAATGTTGGCCCCCCTTACACCTGATAACAAACTGTAATTTCATGACTTTTAGCTAAAGGCAAAGTCATGGGATTGACTAGAGAGTGAGATCCCAGCAGCATTGTTTGTCATCATTGCCCTTTGAGTCTCATTGGATCATAAGTTTATTGCTTGAGGCCTTGCATTGTGTAACAGTGTGGCTTTTTTTTTTTTAATCAATGAATAATTTCATTGGCCTAATATTACAGGCTGTGAGCTCTTCAAGCTGAGCTGCACATGTGGGAAATTGGTTTTGGAAATGACTTTTTTTTTGTATTTATGTAAATGTCAGATTTCTCCTATTTAAAGTTCCGACCTTTTCTGAGAAGTAATATTCAAACAAAATGCTGTTTTTATATCTTGCACAATTGCTTTATTACAGACCTCTCACATACCATGCGCAGAAAATGTTGGCATGTGTGTGTATGTGTGAGCGCATGCGCGCGCGCACAGAGTTTGATTTGCTGTCGTCATTCCCTTTTTTAAAAGCACATCCACTGCTCAATGGGGCTCACAGTCAGGGAAGGACACAGAAACAAAACTGAAAAGTCACTGCAGCTTTTGTGTGCAGTTTTTAACAGCTGAATTCAGCGTTCTCCCCCTCTCCTCTGAATGTTTCCAGGGTGTGACACAGTAATTGTAAAGGTATCAGGTGTTAGCTTGAATCCAGAAGAAAGGTCAGATGGTGAATTAATAAAAACATGCCACAGTCACTCTTTATAATGTCAGTGTCTTAATTAACTCACCTATCACATGTCAGAGAGAAAATCCGTCTCCACTCAGAAAAATATCTGTGAAACAATTTAACAAGGTTAAATCAAAGTGACAGGAGAGTTTACGGCATGTGTGTGCATGTGTGTGCGTGTGTCTGTCAGTGCCTTAGGCTGTGGGCTTTCATTACACTGACAGGCTGTGTGTGAAAGTGTTAACAGTGAAGTGCTTCACACCATGCCAACTGAAGCCATATCACAGATCCACAGTATTCTATCACAACTGTGAGATCATTGATGCCTTCTAGATCAACCTGATGGTTCCCACATTGAGGCACAACACTCACATCCAGTCCATCCCGACCATTATCAATTAATGTGTTCTGAAGTTCTCCATACATACACACACGCACGCACGCACGCACGCACGCACGCACGCACGCGCGCACACACACACACCACACACACACACACACACACACTTGGCATGAGAGGCTGCAGGGTTTCTGGTACCACACATATTTGGTTGAGAGGACACAGAATGCTCCAAAGTAAATGCCACTTTGTTTTTCCTTTACCTATATAGTGTGTTTTATAGCTTTTTGTGCATGTAAATGGTCTACAAATTTGCAAGGCTCAGAGTACACACCAAAGGGAGCAACTCTGTCAGGGCAACATCCACTTTTGAAACCCTTTGTAGTTATGCCTGGACCCCCAACGCCCGGGCGTCACTTGACCTATTGACGTCAGCACGTCCCTCAGTGCAGCCCACCTGTAATCTGGACACTCCCTGCAAGCTTGGCACGCAGCACAACACAGCACACAACTATAAAAAAAAAATGAAGGCCAGGAAAAGTAGTTTTAGTTTTGTAACCATGCCGAAAAGACACTACCTTGGAGAAATTTACTTTGTTTGCGCTGCCAGTGGCAAAACCACAAAGAACTCAGTGTCTGGGATTCATTTTTAACAGGTTCCCTCCTCTTTTCCAAACATTTTACTGTGAGCCCTGCACTTCAAGGAGGACTACTTCAAAAACCATGCACAAAATCGACGCTGGATTGCCGCAAAGACTATTTCCAAAGGACTGGACAGTTTTGCACTTTGTGACCCCAGCGGTAGACTCAGGATCATGACCTGTAAGTCTGCATTATTATTTGTGGATTTGCATGTTTAACCGGGTCGCCAATGACCTGATAGCAACACGTACAAGAATATTCTTAAACGTTTGTTAATATTGATATGCTATACCCCTAAGGCGCGAGACACAGCAGTGGCATATCCTTACCTTTGTCTTGAAGTCCGGTTGTCTGTCCATTCCTCGATTATTTATATTCCTTTAGTCCATAAGTGTCCGCAGATTAAAATAAATAAAATAATAAAAGTATTCCAAGCTATGAATATTGTCACGTGAAGGGTTGAGACTAAATTCATAGCACTTCTCTCCACATTTTTGCGATTTCCCTCGTTCCTGCCTGGCTGTGGGTTCGCTTGTTTTCCTGCTCAGCTTGCGAAGGTGGGTCGGGTCTCTCATGTTCTTGTTCAAGATCAGACTCTGGCTAAAACTGATGAGACGGAACAGACGCCATTGTAACAGCCACGATTGTTTGTTTACACCTGTACGTAGAAGCTAGACATGGGCGGGACGTTTAGTTCCCGCCAGCAAGGTGACCAATCAGAGCACACTGGGCTCTGTGGGGGGGGGGGGGGGGGGGGGGGGGGCCTTCAAGAGCCCTCAGCCCTTATTGTTTCAGACAGAGGATGAGTAGAGTAAAGTATAAGAAACGTCTTTTTGGAACATTGGAGCATGTAAATCTGTTTTAGAAGACACCAAGAATATAATGATGAACACTGAAAATGATTTCACATCTTTAGGTCACAATCTAATGGAGGTTAGATCCATGGATGGAAAGAGTCCTGGAAAGTTGTAGTCAAGTAAAAGTACTGTTAGTTAAAAGAAGTTCAACTCAAGTAGAAATAAATTTACTTGTGTAAAAATGTACTCAGATAAAAGTACAAAGTAAGTAAAATACACTGAGTAAACATAACTTTGTTACAAGAGATGGGGAGGGGTGTTCTGTGGTGATAATAATAATATATGATAGAACTATGACATTACAGAACATCTTTCGGCTCTTTGAGTCTTGTGCAGCGCCAAGGCCTCCACAGTCTCACTGTACTGCACTGTACTCACTGCACTTTACTGTTTTCAGACGCTGAGTTGAATGAGCTCTGGAATCACAACAGGGAAAGACAGCAGAAAGGTGGTGAATACTTCACTGAAGGTAGAAGAACTGTCCAGACCTCCCTCATGCATGTTGTTTGGTAAGGAGGTGTAAGGTTTTGTCGACATCTAAAAACATGCGACCCATGATATCATTCTGCTAGCTACAACAGCTCAACTTAAAGGTCAGGTGTCGTTTTATGTGACAGATCATTTTAGCTGGTCATCCCAAATCAAATTTGATTGGATACATTCATATAAACACCCCCAAGTTCAAGAGTCATCAAACATTTTAACATTTTACAAGAAGAAAAAAGTAAGGCATTTTAAGGTCACTCAACAATTATTTTTGACATACTTTGACAACTAATTATTTTTCTTTCTGTCTTGAAAAAATAGAGGGATAGGTTGACAATTTTTGAGGTCTGTCTTAAAACAATAGTCAGGTGCTTGTTTGAAGATTGTACCAGGTTTTGCTTGCTGTAATCATTGCTCGTGTTCTTAATCACCATTGAGAGATTCCTGCTTCTAATGTATGTGATGCAGGACAAACCCACCATCCTTGTTCAGATCAAAAATACATTTTAAAGGTTAACTGAAGATCATTTGAGCCTTCAGCAGCCTCAGTTGATCAAATCAAGTTAGTAGCCTACTTTCCAAAGTTACAGTCTTTTTAGTGCATAATTCTCCAGGGACGACAAAGAGGGAATTTTGTTCTAAAAAGTCAGTAACTTTGGAAGATTCCCAGTTGATTTGTTTAACTCAGATTGGATCCTTATATTACCTTCGGATGTAGTTTTGGTATACATTCTTCCATGGAAAAGGAGTGTGGGGTTCTTTGTTCACCATATTATTAAATATTCATGATATAATAAGAAACAATGACAAGTTAAAGATCATTTGAAGTTAAACACTAAACTCAATCAGTTACTCTAGATAGAGGGACATCAGCAAACCGTAATCAAAGTCTGATTCAGACAGGGCCACATTCTGATTGGTGGAAAGGTGACATCTATTTTTTCCAACTGATTCTCGCCAATTTAAAACCAGACATAAGAGTACAAACAAAAACACAAATACAAAAATCTTTCAAACTAAATGACACACTATGTCTCAGCTTTCAAAGAAAAAAACATCCTCATAAAGGACTTCATCACTCATAATAAGAAGCCGACTGAGAAAATACCATTAAGTTGGGTAATGAAATAGTTACTTTTGTCAAAGGGATGAACACATTTGAACAGACTCATGCTATTTTTGCAACTGTTTATCTTTAATATAATCATACAGAGAAATTTGAAGAGAAAGAGAATAAAACACCCTCAGTGCTGAAGCTTTGTAAGGAGTAGGAACATGATCATTCAGAGCTGGATTGGAAAGTCACACTATTGTTATTCTCTAACCCATCCACGTACTGCAAACTGCCTCAGAGTAATTTGGAGCCAAGGCCAGTCACAGCTGAATTCTCATTCTGATACGCTGAAATACAAAATGGGTGCAAAAAGAACTTATCAAGAGTCTGGTGATATTTATGGGTTTCAGGTTTAGAGACCAAAGCGTAGCATAGAATTTTTTAAAACTACATGAATTGTGACTTTTTGGTCAATACATTATTAATCCGATTAAATAATTTCGATCCCTTGAAAAGAAGGTCCATGAGCAGATTTCAGTTTGATTCATGGAAATTCTGTCAAGGTTCAGTGATTCATCTGATATCAGCGAAAATCCCTTTTTATTTAAAATTGGCAATCCTACACTTTAACCTTGCAGTTATTGGCCATTTCTGGAGGAGGTAGGAAGTGTAGGTAACCTTACCCTTCAACAACCAGTCTTTTTTTTTCACTTTTTAATTTGACATCTTAAGAACTTGTTTTTCAATTTAGCCTTTGAATCTATTACGTTCTTGTAGCGACATCATATAATCACACAAAGCTGAAATGGTTAGTAGATCACGAGATTAAGTGATGAACAGGAAAGTGATTGGCGATTATTTTGATAATCAGTTATTTGTTTAAGAGGCCAGACAATTTTTCTTTATTTTAAGAGACAGAAAATTTCTTTAGGTTTTGGGATATTGATTGACCTTGGCCTTTTATGAAACAGGGCATTTCTCACTGTTAATGACATTAATTAATTGAGAAAAAGAATTGGCAGATTCACTTATCATGAAAATAATGTTTAGCTGCAGCCCTACATTTAATGTCTGTTACCTATTATCATTGAATTTATGTATTGTGGTTTTTAAAAACTGTGGGTGTAGCCTCAGAATACATAAACATGATTAACTGTATTAAATCTTGATAAGATTCTTTACCACCACTGTTATCTACACTAACAGTTTGTGTGCTCACGCTCACAGCAATTGTGTCATCTCACAATGGAAATATAAAGAGGGGACGGTTCTAAGTCCTGTGGGTCAGCATCTACTATTGCTTCTACTTGATTTTATATTCTTTAAAATTGATTGTTTGTGTGTCTACTATGTGCAATTTGGTTTAATTTTTCCCAGCTGTGAGTAGCTCCTCCATTTCATTTGTGCATTGCATTGTGGGTTAGTATAGCCCATCAACAGCACACTTGAATACAAGAGAATTTAGTATGCATAGTGTTATCTTTGAGTATTCTTAATTTCAGCACTTCTCCAGTGTAAATCCACTGCATACTGAAAACCTGTTACAATTAGCATGTGGTATGGAATGAGGATGCAACTTGTGTCTGGAATTTTACTGCTGGATTTCAGCACCATGGACAGAGCAATACACTGATAGCAGTGCATTGCTGTTCCTGTTGAAGCTCAGGGTCCTGAAGGGTAAATTCATGTTCCACTTGCCTCCACAGACGGCCTGGGAGCACAGGTTAGCACCACAACAGTGTCCCCAGAGCAGGTGGGGATTAAGTAAAATGCTCAAGGACACTTAAGCAAGGTAAATCCTTGCTGTCACTTGGGCTTGAGTGTAGGTCCTCTGGTTGAAAGATGGCTGCTTTTTCTCGGTATGCATTGACGGCTTTATTAGATCATGTAGAAACGGGAAGGAAACGGAGTGTGGAATTATAGTATTTGTTGTACAGAAGATTTAAATCAACACCAGAATATGCTTGATATGTGTCTCCAGGACACAGCAAGGACAGCACCCCGCTGACCAGTAATACCATTAATATTTTTTATCTTCTGTTTGCTCTCATGTAATTACCCTTCTCCCTGAAGGCAAATCCTCCCTACTTGGCACTACCCCTCTGTGCTTCTCTCCCCTTGATTCAAACACATAGAGTCACACACATACACAAATAAAGACCCTTTTTAACAGCTGGGACACTGCCAGCCTGTGTTTGTGTTGCTGCTGATAATGTGCCACCAGTATATTTGTCACCACCCCAACACCACCCCGCGTCCCTACTCTGAGGGGAAATAGCTGTGCCAGCATATGCACGGGCTACCCATGGGTACCAGTGCCACACTCACACACACTCACACACACACACTCACACACACGTGGAATATCACGTGCACTTTCAACCTTATACACATTCAGGTACATCAACAAGTTCACCCTGTGGATGCCTGAATATGAATGTAGACACACACTCTTGTAAAATACATGCACACACACACACACACACACACACGCACTCATGGGCACCTGTTGAAACACACAAAAAAAAAAAAACAGAAAGAAGAGTACATATTGAGTACAGCTGAAATAAATTGCCAGATGAGCATGCTGAATCTCTTGCCTGTGCATACCAGCCTAATTTCCATTCAGATTTTACATTCATGTCTAATTAGGAATAGCTCTTTCTGTCTACTCATTATCAGTGTTTGACCTTTTGCTTTGGCTGTTTGAGAAGCTGAGCAGCAGTCAACGGGTGGCCGGTGATAATAGCTTGTCATTTAGCTCAACACACGCTGATTAAATAAGATAGGCCCGTGCTTATACCAGCCCTGTTGTTCCCAAGGGGCTCAGTCAATATGGGGCACCTAAACATAAAGATGCTTGGACAACATTATAGTTTCCACAAGCAGAACAAGAACAAGAAGACATAACAAGATCAAACAGTCCCTGTGCTTACTGGGACTCCCCCCACCCCACTTCAAATTTCACTCAGTTTCCCTTATGTAAAGTCTCATTGGCATGAATTAATAATACCACTTCAAACAGATGCAAATTCATTGTACTCTGTCCTCTCCTGCTCTGACAAATGCTTAGGTATGTAGGCAGACCGATTCCGTTGCTGTGATTAATTCTCCTGAGAACGGGATACCTAAGCCAAAACTAGACTCTTCTGGCCTTTTGCACCTTTAAGTTTTAGAGACGGAGTATTTACATAATGTATATTGATCCCTCGGATGCTGCAAAACAAGCAATATGCTATGGCTTTTGCATTAAAATACAAGAACAAGATCACAAGATCATTTAGGTATATTTTAATTTACCATATAAAAACAAGCTGTACACAAATATACATGAAGACAGACAGAGACATGCACGACACGCACACAAATGTTGGCAGGAAAGCAGGTTCGGTATGTCTTTCATAAGCTGTATCTGTGTGTGGGCTGCTGTGGCATGCATAAAATATTATTTTCTCAACAACTAGAGGTTGTGGAGGAGTTAGTTCAGGAAGGGGTGGGAGAGAAGGCCAGGGGATATACAGTATTTGGGCAGCTGACAGCTGCGTGCGTGTACGTATGTGTGTGGGAGTCTTGGAAACGGGAGTGGGAGTCACTGGCGTTTGAAATGCAATGAGGTGCGTTTGAAAGGCGCTCCTGTCACAGGTAAGCAGGGTAGCGAGAGCAAGAAGTGTACGGTGATAAAAGGAGAAGAGGAGAAGTGCCCATGCTTTAGGGTGGCATTCGGTATCTGAGGGCTTTTTGCACAGACTGAGGAAAGCACTCAGGACTACTCACACTTAAATACAAAAGCCCCTGAAACATACACATACACTTTGATCCTTATGGGAACAATCCTTAGATTTTAGGGGTCCGAAGTAAAAAGCATTTTTTTTAGCCCTGGTTTGGAGACCAAAAAGTGCATGCATGAGTGTGTGTTGGTGCTTTGTTTAAGCTCAGAACAAAGACTTGAATCCATTGCTCAAGGTGATTGAGAGATGCTCTTGATGTTCTCTTCACTTTCATGCATACTGTAAGGATAAAGATATGCCTTATAAATCAATAATTCCTGTATCATGTGCTTGCTGCTTGTCTTTGATGCAGTGATGTCCTCGTCTGTATCAATGCGTGTCCTCTGTAGTGCAATCTTAAGTCGCTCTTCACCACCTATTGAATGTCACAGCAGCGCTGGTTAAAAATATTGCTTTCTTTCAAATCCTCCTCAGTTTATACATGTGGATTTAATGTAGAATTTATTAATGTCATGCCCTTTCAGGGATATGACTAATTATGAGAGAAAGGCTTGAAGGAGAATGTGTCATGGAGGTGAGGTTATATAGCTGTTTCATCTGTCAACACTTTGAAACTGGTTCACATGGCTCATACATTAGGGCTCTTACTGTTGGTGATGAATCAATAGATACCTCTCCATGCTTGCTTCTTTTCTTTCCTTTCCCCTTTTTCTGATGAGATATCGATGACGGGCTTAGAAAGGGACAGCCTTTGAAACTGCTGTCAAAATGTATGTGTTTTTGGAGACAGATTATACCGCCCTTTTTAGCACTTCCAAAACACTTATCTGCCTCCAAAAGTGCTAAAGTACCATCTGAAAGTAAAAAAAAAAAATGAAGCAATAATTGAAGATGAAAATGCTGGATCCTTGCCCATAGGTTGAAGGCTGTGGAGGTGTAATTTGGTTGCAAATGCTTGGAGGAAATGTAAAATGAAATCTGTGAGAATTTATGGTTGTGGAGCTTGTGCATAGGAAAGGTCATAGCTCTGTCATTTAAAAAAAGATTTCAATAAACGGTTGGCACTGTCTCTTGTGAGACACTCAAGCTGCATGGCTGGATGGGTGGAGCCGGAGCGCTGGTGGAGAACAGAGGAAAAGAGTGATGGAGCACATCCCTAACACCCTTCCGGAGAAAGAATACCCTAGTTAACTCTTAACACCCCTGGAGAACAGGCATCCACCGCAGGGGCAGAATAAGAGTGTATCGCTGGTGCAGCTGGTGAGCATTGTTCATAGCATTGATCCAAGATCCCTCATTACTGAATGAGAGAAACCCCTTCAGCAACGTCACCCTGGAGAGGGATGGAGCTAGGCGGAAGGATTGAGGAGGAGGCGGTGGAGGGGGAGTTTGGGGAAGAGGAAAAGCTTTTAGATGAAGACGTGGTCAGGAGGACGGAGATGGAGAGGGAAATAAAAGGGGAGATATCAAGAAAATCAGCAAAAAAGAAGTGGAGCAAAAGTATTGAGAGGATAATTGTTAGTTTCTAGTTACAGCATGCTACAACCACCTTGTGTTCCATAGTGGAAGGATTGATCACCGGCCAATCGATCACAGCCTACGAGGAACACTGAGTTCCGAGGAGAAAAACTGTGTTGGCTTTGCAGTTTGCATGTACAAGGCTAAATATTGCTCACGGAAACTGCCTCCAGCTGTGAAGTTAAGTAGTGCAGGGATACTTAAAATCCAATATTACAGCTAAGGCTTGAAGTAGCATTAAGGTGTGGATGCATTATGGAACTATCTCTTGTCTCATGGCACTATGTAGAGTGTACCATATCCCGGCTCCTCAGGTTTTTAACAGATGTGTCACACGGAATGAGTTTGAGTTGCTTATAAGCAGGGGAGAAAAAGTCGGGATATCAGAACCACGGACATCTTCCCATCCCGGTTATTCTCACCAGACTCCATTTTAGCATTCATCACAGCAACAGTAGCTTTCCCTCTCACATCGCTTTTATGGAGTACCAACTCTAAATCCACCTCTGTGCTCCCCTTCCCTCCCTATACGCTCAGCTGTGCTTGCATGTTATCCAAATAGGGCAGGAATAATTGGATCAGCAAACATGGTCTTATGGAGATGGGGCTCTCCCATTTGTTTCCACTGACATTTCTTTCTTTGCCAGATGAGATACTGTTTAATTAGGTTATATCATTTTAATGCAATTTACATTCTAATCTGATGACATCAGATGTAATGCAACTGATGTCTGAAATGCACTCTGACCAGCTCTATAGAGCATTTGTGGCTCTAATGATGCTAATTATCAGATAAAATGTCGACTGGGTTTCCTCCACAAACTTCCCTTACCATGACAGCCCCATACTGTAGATACATAGCAGTGCTCTCAAAGACATATTCTCTAGCTAGATATGAAATGTTACTTTCAATTTCTATTTTCCATGTTTTTTGGCCTAATATGTGAGAGCTATGTCTCTCTTATAGCAAGACCAGCACTCCTCCCCTCTCCACATCTATTATCTCTCCTCTGTAGACCATAATGATAAAAAAGAATCACAGTAAAACACTGTGACATTTCAAATCTCTGCATTGAGCTGGTTGTCAAGGAGATGTCTCAGTGAGATGTGTCGGGCAGAAGAGGAACTGCTCTTTTAAAACAGCTTTTGCCCAGCTGCTGGAGGTGTAATGTGCCTGCCATTAGGACTCTGCAGGCAAACATGGAGTCGCAGAAATAGTTCTCCGGCGCGGGGCTGTCGGTTCACAAACTCCAGAGGTCTTCGGATCCTTGATCAAAATCCATTACAGTCTTCTGCGGTCATTGTTCCAAGAAAGCAGCCTCTCGCAACACCCTGGCAGCCACATATTGACAACCTCACACCCAGATGACAAACACGGCGGTTATCTCTACGTCAGAGAGGCACAGTGTTATCAAGCCCTCAAGACCTTTTCCCTCACTGTTCTCCCTTGGATCATTTAATTCTCTCCCTGCAACTGCTTGACTCGCAGCCTCCATTTAGAGAAAACCAGTGGTGAAACTGAGCGAAAGTGCCAAAACCTATTGTTGATAAAAGCTGCATACTGCTGTGTTGTGTTGGGGATATGGCAAGACAGGCTGAAAGGCAGATAGACTGAAGCAGCTGTCAAAATGGTTGTTTGTAGCCCCACGCGTACCGTGCTTTGGGGAAATAATAAACTGCATCATTAGAACCCCTGTCATTCACAAGTTGTTTGTACCAGCTACTGACTGGCTGTAAATACCCACACCGCCATATCACACATAAGAGCACAGGTCAGAATCATTAGGTGGCTAATTTAGCAGAAGAAAAACAGATCTTGTGAGATGATATGCAGGTGTTATCATAAACCAGGCCCACCGCTGCAATAAATTAGTGTCAGATTCCATCTTCTCTTCATATGCACAGCATTGTAAGGACCATATTTGCTTTGCTTTTAATCATCTGAGACTTAAGCGATCGCTCCTAACAATAAAAGAGCCACTGTATCACTTGTAACTCGCTTTTATAATATGGAAAATTTTGAACTGTGCAGTTCATTCGTTCTCACACAAAATTTTCCAGGAGCTTTTTTTTTGGAAATATGCTGCCCTGAGTGTTACCAGAGCAGCAGCACTGGCAGAAAATAGCCTCCAAAACTTTCCCCCATTTTGGCCTCATTAATGAGTCAGCATTCCAGCACAGGACAACAGAGCAGCCATATGGCATCACCTGAATGAGTCTAACTAGTGATCCAGACGACCTCCTGACGAGAGAGAGGCTGTGCGCGCTTGTGTCTGTGGCCGGTCTGTGCCACACCCCCTTCTCCTCCGCGCGGTGGTATGATCCGGGGATGCTGTTATAGCGGCACCGAGCCTCAACCAGCAACAGCATCAACCCGTCAGCCACCTTGGGTTCAACTGCGGCTAAACGCACCGCGCCGGGCTCCCTGTCACACATACACACACACACACACACACACACATACACACACACAGCACAGCGGAGCTACAGCCCCCGAGAGGAGATCCCTTTCCTCCCCGCACTTTTCCTTGCGTCGTCCTCTATCGGCATTTGAGAGACGAGCATCATCAGCATCAGCACCGCCGCCTTCGAAACCCAGACCAGCAGGCACACAGAGAGGGAAGAGGTGCCTCATCCACATTTTAGCCGGAGAACCGCGTCTCGACTCGACATTTCTACCGGGGGGATTGCACACTCTTCAGCATTTGCAGGGTTCTTATAGCATGGAATCGGACTAAAGGAATGGCTTTACGTCGGAAAGGTAAGCGGCACGCTCAGTTCTGGCCTTTAGTGGGCTCGTTGAGGGAGGGGGGGGGGGGGGGGGGGAGAGAGAGAGAGATCGGCTACAATGTTGCTTGGCTAAACGAGGCTCGGATGCTGAGACAACGTGAGTTCACAGGAAATGGTTATTATCAGCTGTTCAGATGGGCTGTGCAGTGTTGCGGTGTGTGTGTGTGTGTGTGTGCGCGTGAGAGAGAGAGAGAGAGAGGCAGAGGGGAGAGAGGTAGATTTAGAGAGAGTGTATGTGCTTGTGTATGTGTGTGTGTGTGGTGCGGTTTTATGAAAATCAGTGCGCCTCCTTTGAAGCGTATGGATGCAGACTTTATACAAGCCGGTCTCTTTGACAACCAGTCTAAATACTGATCCTTCAGGTAGAGTACAGTAGCTGCAGACCTGCCGGCTTCATGTGTTCAAGTGTCATATTCGTTTTGCTCCAGCAACGCTCGCAGCCTTGAGTTGTTTTTTTTTTTTTTTTTTATGTTGTTGTTTTATTTTTTTTGTTGTTGCTCCAGTTCTGGCTCGTCCACTCCATCTCCATCAGCGCTAAGGTAGCCTAATGATGCCAACAGGGCCACCGGAGATCCAGGGGGTATAGATCTCTCTGACGCGTGCCTTCTGTCTCCCAACATCAACGCCGCTTACCGGGGCCCGGGCTGGACATTAAACCATCTCCACCACCACAGGTCCAACAGGCACGTCAGGACACATCTCAACACTGTGACCCTCTGCATTCTGCTGATACATTCTTACTTCTCATACATTTCAACTTCTGCCCTTCCTGGATTGACGCTGCAGCTGTTGCAGCCATTCCTCAGCTGAATTATTGAACTGCGAGATGTTTATTTATTTATTTATTTATTTCACATGGGTAGCGTTTAAAGTGTGTGAGGGTAAATAATTAACAGCAGCAAATTCATTCTGATAAATCATAATTATTGTGAAGGCAGCGCAAATTGCACCAGGATGGATATGCTCTGATAGAATTAAATTAGACCTCCTCACTCCTCTCCTTCACAGCAGATTATAAATAATTGCCTGGAGTAGACCACTGAAGGCACATTTCCAATAAATAAATAATTGAAAATAAGCACAAACAAATAAATTAATAATAAATATTTCTGAGTAATTGTCTGAATATATTCTTCCATTAGTGAGAAAAGGCATACCATACTTTTCCTGCATGGTTTGTTAATCTTGCTCCACTTGGCTGAGGGAATGGGAAAGGAGCTATATACCTTTCATTTGAAAATGCAAATGCATTGTAATCAGAAACTACGATTTGTCAATATGTCTAATACATGGATCTAATGCACTACTCCTCCAGCCACTGTACACATCTTTCAGAGAACTGTATTGATGTTTGGATTGTTTCACCCATCAGGCTCACCTGCTCTCTACCATATTATTTTAAGATCCAAAAAAACCCAAAAAAAACAAAAAACAAAAAAACAACAGCTTTAATTACAAGCCCACACACTTGAATGCATTGTGTTCTGTCAGTTTAGCATTATGTGTGTGTGTGTGTGTGTGTGTGTGTGTCACTGCCCTACCTGACACTGCTCACAATGATGCGGGCACCGAGCTTAATTCTTCCTCGGCTCGCACATTATTGATAGAGATGATAAAAATGCGGCAGTCTGTCTTAGCTCTATGTGATTAATAGAGAGCATCTGTGCATGGAGGTTAGATAATACACACACCCTCTCCCAGTCTCTTCCACACACAAATACACCGACACACACACACACACTTACAGTCACATGCACATAGACGATGGAGATGATGTAGATGTATGGGATCTGGGGAGGTTGATGATTGTAATTCTGTGTTGATTTCTCCCACTGTACTTTACTGTAGTGTTGATGGACGGTGTGTTATAGCAGGGGGCTGTTCATACTATTGCCTGGTGAAGTGTGTGTGTGTGTGTGTAAGCTTGTTGTCCACATGTGGATGTTTTTTAAGGCCCTGCAGGGCTGCTGCACTGGAGGTGGTGATGAACAGTGATTAAGTGCATATTTTAAATGGCACACCCATTATGGCAACGCCTTCATAATTAGAGGACAGGTCTTTGAATTGAAATGTCACTCCACCAATTATATGCTGTGCACATGCCACTGATAAGGCATTGGCATTTCTGTCAGTCAACCAGCTAACCACATGATTTATCAATCATTCAGATATTCAGGGTTTTACATTTCAACTTGTGCCGACGCACTCTGGTTTCCCCTGAGCAGCAGTCAGTGGTCAGCGGTGTTGCACACTCCACTTTTTCTTTTTTTTTTCTTTTTTTTAAATTTCAGACTTGTTATTGTTAAGCTGGTAGTGCATGTGGCATTTTGGAAATCTAAAGAAGCTGCTCAGCTCCTTGGCTTGGAGTCCCATCATTATTTCAGTGCAACTTCCTGACAATTTAAGCCCGAATTGCCAATTGTTAGAATACTGGCATTTTGCCCTGGCTGTCAGCAGATCCCATTGTCCTGAGTCAAGAAAGCCCTAACAAAAAAAAAAAATCTTTACTTGTGTCTAATAATTTGTGTTTTTCTGAGATTTGAGTGATATTGCTTGGCCTTTGGATAGCGCAGTGCTGTGCGAGACAGCGGGGGAGTTCTTTTTGTTATCCAGCCCTGCATTATTTATGAATTTTCATTCCAGGAATGCAGTAGCCCCTGGCACTGTAATGCTACTTTTTCCCATGGAATCGCTTACACACTTCCCTTCTGCCCCACAAGTTCTCTGCAAAACTAAATTTCCTTAATAAAATTGGGGTCATGAATTAGTGAGGGGGACAATGTGAAATACACATTGATGTTGTTTATAATCCTGAGTACAACACTTAGTGCTGCACTCAGAGTTTCAACTCTCAGACGATAGATATGACGCCCAGTGCGAGTTTTTATCCCCCCCCCCCCCCCCCCCTCTCTCTCCATGTCCGTCATATGGGGGAGAATGTAATGGCTGGAAGAGCTTAAAATGTTTGCCACTCTGCTGATAATTTCCGAATAAAAGAACCCGTGCAAGTTGGGTTATCAGACTGCTGGACCACTAGATTTGCACACTAATGCACACACACACACACACACACACACCCAGAGATGTAACCATTGTAACCATTGTACAACTTCAAATATTTACCTTGTTGCTGCAATGCTGCTCCATCCTCAAGAGGAATTGTTTAACAAATCCTGCAGTGCTAATTAGCGTTTCCTCTATTCATTCGACTGTGGTCGGCCTCTGCAGTAAAGAAACTGCCAGCAATGCCATTTAAAAAAAAAAAAAAAAAAAAAAGAAAGTGAAATACGGAAGCAATACAATATCACCAAATTACCCTATAAAACTCTGGTATGGCAGTGTAGGCCCAGTGCTTGCACTTAATGCACTTAGCATAACATGTTTACAGATAATCAGCAGTGAATAAGAAAAGCTTTGGTCCAACTCATCACCATCGTTCTTACAAAGACAGTGACAGCAGTTTTAGAAACGAGCGGTATCATGTTTTTGAAATGATGAACTCTTCTGAGGACTGTGTAGTCTTTGATTTGTTACTCATACGTGTTTCATAATTAATAGAATTTCTTTCCAACGTAACATATTAGGTTTTGGATTATAGATCTTTTTTATTAACGAGCCTGATATATATATATGCTTTCTCTTATCTTTTTCCACTGTGTAGCTTTTCCTAAATCAAAATATTTTTCTTTTGCTAAGCTTTTTTTTTTTTTTTTTTTTTTTGTGAAAACCATGCAAGTCCCTTCTATCTGTTTTTTCCTTACAATAAATTATCCAAATACAATACTGTTTATTTTAGTGTTGAAACCAAAAGCGGGACCAACAGCAACACAGAGAGGGACAGAAATTGAATCAAAACCAAAATTGTGCTGTAAACACACACACACACACACACACACACACACACACACACACTGGTACATACAGATATGCCCGAGGCGTTCTTCTTTCAAGTGTTTGGCTATGTCTCCACTGGCATCTCCAGCCCTCTATTCTTTCTTGTCATCTTCCATTGGGCTATAGGCAAGAGTCAGGAACTATACTCGGTTGAATAAGGAGCAGGGTGTTATGTGAGATTTGTATTGTGAAAATGCAATCACAGCCTCCCTTCACACTCCTACACCTTCAACCCCCCCACCCACCCCCTTTCAAATTCTAGTCAGAAGACAGAATGATCAGAGCCACTAGAGGCTTACTGGTCAAGCCCACTCTACTTCTCTTTAAAATATGAGATTAATTTGTCGAGAGGAGTCTGTCTCTGTGTGTGTGTGTGTGTGTGTGTGTGTGTGTGTGTGTGTGTGTGTGTGTGTGTGTGTGTGTGTGGAGAAGAGTATGCTGATGGAAACTCACCTAGCTAGAGGGCTGAGACAGAAAGATGATGATTTAAGTGTAAGGTAACAGGGAGGACTTGTGTTGCTTCTGCTCGGGCTGGAAGTAACAATTATTTTCATTATCAGTTATTTTACCAAATTTCATTCGCTATGAAATGTCGGCAAATTGTAAGAAATGTCCGTTACAGGTTGCCATAGTCCAAGGTGACATCTTCAAACGTCTTGTTTTGTTCGGCCGGCTGTCCAAAACCCAAAGATGTTCACTCAGAGGACTGAAACAACAGATAATATTCACATTTGAGATGCTGGAAACCAGTGAAAGTGAAAGTCATACTTCCTGGAAAAATTGCTTAATTTTCAATCGATTATCAAAATAGATTTTTTAATTCATTTTCTGTCACTTTACTAATCAGTTGCTGGTTTAATTACATGTATACTTTGGTTTTTTCTCCATCTCCTCTGTAAACACTGTGCATCACAATGTTCTTTTTATTCTGTTACAATACTGGTGTTCATTTTATTTTGTCCACCCCATGTTCTGTATACAATACATGTGGAGAACAATAAACTGTAATATTGTAGTAGGCACACATACACCTATTCTACACACACACACACACACACACACACACACACACACTTGGCACACTAGCTCACTCGCTCACACACACTGAGAGAAAGCCGATGCACACCTACAGGGACACATTTCTCACCGTGAAATTTTTATTAATCAAGTCAGTGGACAACTTTAGAAGAAGAAAAATCAATTTTTGTTTCTTCCCCAATTTATTACCACATAAATTGTCCTTCACTTCAAAGTGCACGCCTCGGCGTTGGTGTCAAAATAATTAAGTTAAAATCCATTATATTTGCGTTGATTTTTATCCTGCTTTTGTTGACACAAAGGACACAAAGGGAGTCGGTGCCGGCCCTGCTTTTACTGACAAGATGTATGGCAGCGCATCACCTTCAACTCAATCAATACAGGGAAATTGGGAATCTGAGGAGGATTTAAAGCAAATCTATTCCATCAGATATTCTGAAAAGCCTGGTCAACATTAAGATGGTTGATCCCACCGTTTCTTCAGTAGTTACATTAGCAACGTGAGTGGAAGTGAGTTGACCACGTATACCTGCTGCATATTAGCCCACGGTGAAACATCAGCAACACATTATACACCTACATTTGCACCTCAAAACCATGATTAATATCTCAATATGAATAAGTTGCATCTGCATCTCTTTGTTGCACGCATATGAAGTGATTTACTTAGCAACATAAAACACAGTGATGGTGTACTGTACATCTCCCCTCTAAACGAGTTCATCTATTTCCCACTGACTGGTAAATAGCCTCATGTGTATCATCAGTAATATTCATAGCTCTACTTTCGAGATGATCATGAATTATTAAGTCATAGAAAAGATGAATAGCTCCAAAATGGTGCTTGATGCATCCCTGCTTGAAGCCATGTTTTATACAATACAGAACAATATATAGTACAGTAAAGCAGAGTTCAATATATTTTGCAATATGTTGCAAGGGAGTTGTTTTGTTGTTAAGGTTTAATTTCAGAATGAGTCTTGATCCACCATGAACTCTGGGATGTATTTCAAGTACGCGTATCATCGCCCAAATTGACTTCTAACTGTAGAGACACATATTCTCTGCTGATTGCCAGCCAAAATGCCAAGCCAAACTGCACAAAGAAAAATGATTTGAGCAAATAAATACCCAACATCTACTCCAAGAAAATCATGGCAGCTGTGTGCAGCCATTTTTCAAATAAAGCAGACCTAATACATGTTGTCTCCAGATGTAACAATCCTGAAATCCCGGATTTTACAGCCTGCATTGCATGTCATCCCGACCCGATGTGCCTAGAAAAGGAATTGTTTGGAAAATTCATATTTTGTTCTCTTTAATGTGCTCAAAAGACACAATGATTCATCTGACAAGCAGCGAAATGAGAAATGCAAATTGTTAAGGGACATGCCCGATGCAGTTTTGCCTAGCAAATTTTTCGAAAGAAAAGGCTGCAATGGAAAATAAGATGCAGGATAAATGAAAAACAAAGCACAGTACAGTATGTGATATTGAAGAGAAAAGTGCTTAAAATGACTCCGTGCCATTTCCCAACTGCAAATACACTTTACAGTATGTGCTATTGATTTCAAGCATAAATGATTTGTTTATCTAGAAAACTGCGACTCCTCTTTTTTGCTGATATGCATCTCACACTTGCAGTAGGGGCTGCAAGTGAGGCTAGACCTTCAGGGCTGAAAACATCACTTAGATTTCTAAGAGCCACACATTCATTGGCGGATGTTTGAATTCTCTGTATTTCTCTGAGAGCATGGTTAACCAATATGCCATAACCTTGAGGTGCATTTATGTTTTTTTTTTTTCCTATACGCTGAGCAGCCATTAGGATGGAGAGTTTTCAGCCCCCGCACCATCGCTGTCATCAGCTCACAAAAGAGCACCGCTAGGACCACAGTTTGTTCCCGACTGAGTCCCGCGGCCTTTGTGGAGCCGATCCTCTCTTTGTTGAGAAGCATTTTCCTGCTGAATGCCATCTGTGTCCTCAGCCTGCGAGAGGCCAGACGAATCAGAGAGGAGGTGAGGGTTGAGAACAGATCTGAGGCGCGGGAGGAGCCACAGGGAGCACTCAGGACTTTGGGAGTGGGAGCCTCACAAAAATCCTCCTCCTCTCACGTACTCCTGAGTTTTTCCAGTGTGACAAGCATCACATTGTAACGGTGTAGATGGAAGATTAGCCCACTTAGCATTCTGAAATCAATCTGCAATGCTGCTCAACAGCTACCAGTAGATCTTTTCTGCTAGTCCTCTGCGGGGCTAATTCTCTTTACTCACTCATTTCTCTGTAATCAACAATCTCATGAAGGAGATGCGCCACAAATACTGTTTGAAATCACTAATCACCAAACCCTATTTCTGAAATCAATGGCATTGATTTATTAATTAATTCTGCATCTGTAATGCTGCCACTTTGCTTTGCTTTGGGTGTTGGAGGTTTTGGCGGTCAAATGCGTTATTGAAAGAGGCTTTTTACCAAGCAGTGGCTGATGCTGAGAGCTTAGGAGGTTGTCAGTCTTGATGTAAAGCTTTATTTGCAAAGCGAGTTAGTGTGAACAGCCTTTTAGTCCTGCTGGGAGGACAGTGACATGTATTTATTTTGCGAGAGAGGAGGAATATCAAATGTGTTGAATAAGGCTTTGCCTTGTCAGGAATATTGATTAAGTGGTTTTGGGTGGTGTCTGTCGCTCCGTGTGCGTGTGTCTGTGTGTTTGTGGTCAAATACGTGTGTGCCCCTCCCAAGTGAATGTGGTGTCGTGCATGTGAATGCACATGCGGGGCATGTCTACCGTTGCATATTCTTGTCCTTTTTTGTGTTTTTTTTTTTTTTTTTTTGTTTGCTCCTGGCTCTTCTGGGGAATCAGCAGAGGGCTTTAGATCAGAGAGAAGGAGCAGAAGTGAATATCATGAAAAGAAAACTAGTCTGGTGTGAAGCAGAGGGGGGGAAAAAGCTATACCTTAGTCAAGATCTAAAGGAAAGAAGAAAAGTTTTAACTGTAGTCAACATATAAAAACGGCCTTTGAAAAGTTAAAGCTTAGCCACTCCCTTGCTCAAGGCCACATTCAGAGGGTATGAATAGTGCAGGACCTTATGGATTTCTCCACACTGCTCAGGCATGCGGTGATGATATGGGATTTGACCCATGTTCACTATAAATGATCAAATGATCCAAGATGATTTCAAAGCTCCCGACAGCTCAAGACAAGCAGCGATCTGCTGCGCACGTGGACAAACACACACATGCACACTTTTTTTTCTGATTCTTGGTCACGCTGTCATCCGGACCCGGTGTCGCTGGGCTACCGCATCACCTCTGTGACTTGCTTTGTACATACATGCATTAACCTTGGGTGCTATCATGGGAGGAATGGTAAAGACACTGCAATGGCACAAACGGTAACCAGTCTGTACGGAGAAAGCCTGTAAAGGCTGTGTTGATTCTTTGTGGCGTGTGTTGGTGTTCAAGTGTGTTGTTTTAAATGCCATTAGTGTGTGTGTGTAGGCGCCGGGGCACAGAGTGTGTGTCCGTTTGTGGTTGAAGGTCTGTATGTGTTTCATCTTCTGCATCTTATCAAGGGTACTGTATGTATGGTGAAGTCCGGGCTCGTGTGTGTCGGTGTTTGTGTGTGTGTATGTGTGTGTATGTGTGTGTGTGGGTACACACTACAGTATGCGTTCTGCTGGTAAACTCGGCATTAGCAGCGAGAGATTTCAGGCTTGGTCAGCTATGAAAGCACAACTACGTGACGAGAGTGCTGCCGCCGCCCACAGATAGCTAGCCCTTATCCACTAATTAAAACCCTCTATCACTCCATGTCTCACTTGGCAATCTCTCTATCCTTCAATTCCTCCTATTTTCACTGTGAGCACTCCATCTCTCATTATCTATCACTCTCTTTACCCACGTTCTCCATTCATCCCTCCCTCGTTCCTCTCGCCAGGCGCAGAGGGCTCCCAGTGGACGGCGTACTGTTTTGTTGTGTTTCAGGGTGGTTAAGGTATAACAGGGTCCTGTGGGTCCTTCAGGGCCTCTCGTCTGAGGTATCCCTGTCATATGCCTGAGGAGCTTTGGTGCTGCTAACGAATGAAACAGATAAATTTTTAAGCCTATCCTTCCCTATCTTTCTCTCCACGCGCGCACACACACACACACACACACACACACACACACACACATACACACTCCAGGAGAGGCATCTTTGTCTGACAGCTCACTGTTTACTCCCGTAGGACCTGTAGCCTGGATCTGCATTTGCAGCTACAGACTGCGCCTCCATGCCTTCCGATGATTAAGCCATTGTAACGGTAGACAAAATGAAAACCTACAAACAACACCAGGACTGTTATGACTTCACTCCGGAGCATCTGCAGCAACAAGTTTATGCTCTAGCATGAATATAGTTCTCAAGGTTTCTCATCGTCATTCCTGTGGCTTCGCGAGGCCTGTTTAGTGAGCGGGATTAGCTCGTCTCTGTGCAAACAAGCTTCTTGGAAATGTGTAAAGGCCAGAGCTAACAAAGAAAGTAGCTCCCTACTCACTGGGGGTCTCTGGGCTGTTATGAAAATAAGACCTTCTCTGCATGGCGGAAATGTATTTATAATCCTGGAACTATACTGTATCAATAATCTGAGGAGCTAATATTGTTGGATGACACTCTGCTGTCCCCATCCTCGTTGTTTATTTACCAATGTGAAACTCAATTTCTCTGCCTCCGCCTGGCCCCAATCCTCTCTCTGCCTCTCTCCTTTTTACCCCCCCCCCCCCCCCCCCCCCATTTTGCATGCCCTCTCTTCCTGTTTGTCATGATTTCAGCGCATTCATTTGAGATTGGAAAGTGTAAATCAGTTTGGACTTGTCCTGATGGTCCTTGCCTTCACACATGACGATCACGGCCGTGCCATTTTGCAGTATTGTTGTTGGTGTTGGACATCTTAGGGAACCCCGCCCCTCTGGAGAAGACTTGGAGCATAAATCCTGTTTAAAAGCAACAGTGGATGTGAGCCTCTATCACTTTTCTAAGCAGATTTGCAACAAAAAAAAAAAGGAAAAAAAAAAACAGCCCACTGGTCTATGGTTGCACTGAGTAAATGGATGGATAGGAGGGGATCAAGTGGGTGAAGGGTCCCATTAGATATTATTGCAACTGTGTAGCTGTGGATTACCACTCCCGCGTGGTTGTATGTGTGTATGAGTGTGTTTGTGTGTGAAAGAGGGAGTGATAAGAGACAGAAAGAAAAGGGTTAGTAATGGATGAGGGGAGGGGGGAGTAGGGGGAGGGATAACAATGTAATGCAATGCGTGTGTTTCACTCAGTGTTGTCACTTTGTGTTAATTTTAGACCGAGCGGTGAAGAGTTCATTGCACACTGATGAATTATAGATTAGACTTAAATTAGAAATAAAGTCAGACAATAACATATACCTTGTCAGTGCATACAACTACTCTCTGTTAATTTGTAGCGCAAACAAACTCACATCAGATCTGTCTCAAATTTTCAACTGTATTTTTACAGCTTTTTTTTTTTAAATTTATTTTCATTGTTGTATTTTATGACAGCAGTCTATCAATAAATGAGTATTCCTGTGAGTACACATTCAGTAGGCTACAGTACTGTGGTTAATACAGTAGAGTGCATTAATCATTGAACTCTATGAATTTTACATATTTTGCACTGGCATAGAGATGATTAAGATCAGCTGTTAGTCACTGGAAGTATAGCCATGCAATCAGTTAAGCACTTAGCTTCAGCGAGGGATCCCTCAGTGCACCGTGTTGCTTGACACATGCATAAAAAAATGATGAGGGGAGATGATACAAATGTTGTAGTAAAGGTTTTGAAGATTCCGCTATTAAAAATTGATCCTAGCATGATGCTAATTATTCCAACATCCTCAGACCTTTCCAGGCCTGACCTGTGTTTTCTATGAATAGTAACCCCCCCACCCCACCCCCCACCCCCAGGTGTTCATTCCTAAATTGCAAATCCAGGCTGTTGTTGAGCTCAGGTGGCACATGCTAACTTGTCCTACAGAACGCCCATGTGTCTTGTTTGAAGTGAGCTTGGCTCTAGGAAACAACCTCCAGGTTTTGACATCAAAACCAAGAATCAAGCCCCCTAATGGGCACCCCACTGTGGGCTAGAATTAGCGGGCTTACTTCTCTAAATGCCGGCGCCTCAGAGGATGAGATGGAGGGTGGAAAGCGTGTAAGGTAGGGGAGGAAGAGCGAGGATAGGAGGGAAGGAGGGGGGAGAGCAGAGATGGACTGGTACACCAAAGAAGGATGGTGAAAGAGGAGGGAAAGAAGTGCAGGGATTTACCAGGAGAGAGGTGTGTTTTAAAGGAAACCAGTCAGTATTTTCACATCATCCTGCACATACTGCTTGCGTATTGACGTGCAGTATATGCAAGATACAAGCAGGACTATTTGTACTAAGCAAAATGCTCACTAGACGGACTGTGTCTGTGCACACACATGACAGGGGAACATGAATGTGTTCCCGTGTGCAGGATTGCACGCTTTCATTCTTGCATGTAAGCATGTAACAGACATAAAACGGGACAGAGAGCCTCTGTAGAGACAGACAGCAGTGAGTGCCTGCAGCAAGCTCAGAGCTCGCGGGGTAATGCATACTCGCTCCTTGCCGTACCAGAGAGAAGGTGACACCAGTCAATCCCATTCTGACAGGGCAGCTGAGATAATAGTGGGCTTTGATTCCTTGCAATAACTCCTGCCAATCAAAATGAAAGGCATCGTGATTGCTGGGAACCACAAGTGTGTGCGTGTGCGAGTCACAGGGAGCTTACAGTATGTTATAGTATTGCTGGAAGATAATTGGAGGCAAATTGTGGTTATGTATTTTAAAGGCATTGTTATGCTTTGTTTTATTGTTCAAGAGAAAACACAAGAGATGGATGGCAGGAGAGACAAGTGCAGAGCTTTTACAGATCATCTGTGCTATGATAATGTCTGCAGGGGGTGTGTGTGTGTGTGTGTGTGTGTGTGTGTGTGTGTGTGTGTGAGTGAGAGAGAGAGAGAGAGAGATATGAGTGTGCAAGCAACTTGGCCCATTTTTCGACTGTTTGCTGTCAGGGGTCAGTGGGCGGTCTGTGTGAGCGTGTGTGTGTGTGTGTGTGTTTGCATGCAAACTGGTTTGTGCGTGTGCATGCATGTGGGGAATGAGGAGGGTGAATTCGGGGCTACGGGAAGGAGTCTTTCAGGTGGAATAAAAGCATTACTGCAGTGGTAGAAAGGTCAGCTGTAAACTTGTATCAGACTAGTGGTGATCACCCTGTGCTGCAGATCTCTGAGGTATTGAGCAGGCACGCTCTAATGGCTTTGATATATGGACTACAGGACTCCCTGAAGAGGTCAATACCGTAGCACTTTGTCTCTATGAGCAATGACCCTCTCAAGCTCCATTTAGAAGCTTTATATCTGCAGGAAATAGGCTGGAAAGGCCTCGGGCAGGGCACGTTGAAAGAGAGCTAATATGAATGAAGTATTTTCTAATCACTTCTTCTGTGCTCTAATCATTGTCCCAATCAATCATTAGTTATGGCGGTATAAGCATATTGCGCCGGACGTTATCAGAAGGAGATTTTGATGTGGTTGAGAGAAGAACAAGAGAATATGAGCTGAACAGAACTAAAAGAGCTGATTTATCACTACTGTATTTTGGAGGGCAATGGCAGTGTAAAGACTGGTGTCTAATAGGGTTTCGTCATTACCACAGAATCGCGTGAGTCACAGTGTTTAATGAGAGTGACAGACGTGAGACTCGGCTCCAAATTTGTTGATTTATCTACAAATTGTCAATGTTGTCTGGAAGAAAGAGATAAAGCGTACAGTAGCTCGAGAAAACAGAAACCACAACTGACAGAACAGAGAGCCATGTTTGATTTTGGCCAATTTCTCTTCAAACGCATCCGGACATAATGGGCACGATCGCGGTCCCTTCTGAGTGTATTGATTTGGAAGCAACCTTTAGTGAGAGAAGCCAAATACTGTTTATGAATGTCTGCTGTAATTGAAATGAGCAGATGTTGCAATATTGTTCCACTGTGCTCAATAACGGGCTTCTTGTGCTATTTTTCTCCTCCACCCTGTCTGTTCAATCCCCTCTTTCCCTTTCATTTCCCCCCGATGGCCCATCCCTCTTCTGCCCTGCTGTCCTCACTACCTTTCCCCTCCACCTTCCTACCTGCTTCCAGACTGTGTGCTCTGTGCTGTGGCTGTGCTGAGTGACTAAGCGGAGCGCTTTGAGCCATGGAGGAGATGGACAGTAAACCCTACCAGCCGTTGTCTAAGGGGCGCCATGAGATGGAGATGTCCTACACCAGCTCATCTGACGAGAGCGAGGACGGCCGCGCCCACCACCGCTCCTACACTTCACGCGAAACCCTGCCGGACTACACGCATGAGCTACGCCTCACCCTCGGGTCACACCGGGAGAGACAGAGCAACTACAGCCAGGCCCAGCCAGGTACCGCGCTTATTGCATGTTTAAGCTGGATGTGTTTACCTTTGAATATATGTTCACATTTGTACAGTTACTGTATGTGGTCGCAAATGGATACAGGCACAAAGAAACATACATATAGGCACACACACACACACACACACACACACACATACACACACACACACACACACACACACAGAGGTCTTTAAAAGAGCCTATGTGAATTACCTATTACAGTCCACAATGAGCCAGAAGGACAGTCGGAGGCAGCCAATTACCTCTTCTCCACGGAGGTGATATTTCTCTCCCACAGCTAAAGTAGGTCAACCCCAAACCTCTCTGGCCTCACCTGGGGTGGAACACCACCCTTCATTACACACACACTCACAGATACAAACACAGGTGGACATAGGCACATGTAGAGGCGCACGTTGACACATACACACCGAAAAATTCTTCCCTGCCGGTGACGGGAGGAGAAATGGGCCAGCGCATGCTGTGATGGATGGCCCTTATGCAGGTCATGTGTGGCGTTAAGACAGAAGCCGCACCTCTTCAGGAGCAGACCACTGCGCAGGGTTCATCGTGATCAATAGATACTCTTTCCGCCACCCCAACCTCCTGCTACTCTGCAAGACCTACCCACCATGCTAACAAGCAACATTAGCCATTCATAACAGTTACAACTCCTGACAAGCATGCCGCTTGGGATTTCATGGTTTGAATGCCACCTGCTATGGATTTTGTCGTATTGTTCGCCGCGCAGCAACCCATCGACGGCCGTTAGTCCTCATCATGTTGGTTCGATGTCTTCCGTAGCGTTGTGGTGTCAAAGAGCTCCTGGTTTTTTCAACAGTTGCTCAGCCTTTCTGTTTCCATACACAAACAACATCCCCCTGCCATCAGTGTCATATGGTAAGGCGCAAAAGACCCCCCAAAGCGGCCTTTGAAATGTCAATGGCAGCCGGTTCTGCGAAGCACATCTGTTCATCTTTGGGCAACGAAGCTATATATAGTATACCCTACCTAAGTAACCAACTGTTAAGGGGGGACGTTGCCTCCAGTGACATTTTTAATGGATTATGGTGTTCCTGACAAAGATCAGACAGTTCGTTTCTCTTCTAATTCCCCACCCATGTTCTTCATATTTCCCTTCATCTTTTAAACTGCCGTATCTCGCCCTCTCCTCCCTTCCTTCCTTCCCTCTCTTCTCCTCTCTTCTCCCAGCTGTTTATTTTCCCTAATATTACGAATTCCTCTCTGTCCACTTAATCGCACATCAAGCTTTTTCTCTGCTCTACATTGCCCTGTCTCTACCCAAAATCTCTTTCCATTAGAAAGATACTGTTGATAGATGAATAGCCAGTCAGCTAGACCCACTGCTCTGTTATCTATCTCCAGCACATAAGAGAGTTGACCAAAATAATTAGTTTTGCCTGTTAATTAACTCAAATGAATTAATTCGCACTCTCCAATATTTTGTTTACAAAGCCAGAAATTAGTTACAGTATAAATCTTTGAAGTATTCACAGTCTTACAAGGACTGAATCATTTGAGTATATACGGACCTTCTTACCACCTAATGCATGAAGTTAAACTCCATTTAATACATATATTTTAACAAGAGGGTAAACACAAGGGTTTGGACACAACAAAGTGGGAAAAAAAACACACAGCTCTATGAATTCTGTTAATATCAGTCGAGCAAATAGGATGAAATTGATTATCGTGTTCTCCAAAATAATGGTAGCCTGAGAACAAAAAGAGAATTTCTATGTAAGTTGTTGTATTATTAATGCACTGATAGACTGCACTACTGTTCGACTGCTAATTATGTCATATCCACATTTTTACTAAAAAGAGCACTGTCCCTTACTGGCTTATTCAATTCAGTTTTTTTTTACTTTTTTAGAAGAATATAAGCTGTAAAGTAAAAATTTTTGTAAGTGATAAACATGCAGAGGGTGATGAAATACTTTTTTCAGGTCACATCAGTGTGTGCAGCCCTTCCTCTCAGGTCACACTACATGGTACGGCAATCTAAACGTGGCCTGAGAGACAAAACTTGAGTATACAGCACTTCCTGGTCCCACATTTGCTGTGTGGTAATTTGATTTAACACGTTCATCTAGATGTATTTAAGATATAAACACAAAACTGAAACCTCTACAATACAGAGCCTTGATATTAGTTAATATGCCAGTCAAAGGCCCTTATCGTGGATTTGTGGATATCGAGCACCAGTGCTGCATGCATCCAAACAATAGTCAGTTAATTGAGTACAAAACCATCTGACACATGGTTTCAAGGCCCCTGTAAGTCTGGGGCCCTTGTGCGGTTGCCTTGGTGAGGGGGACTTGTAACAGTAATTAAACCCTTGGGTGAACACGATTTAGATGTTTTTATCTTCCATAACATCCAGGACTGCATTACAATGAAATTATAACCCAGACTGTTTTGGTAGATATTTGCTTATAACAAGTACTTACGACGTTGGGCGAAAGTAGTGTTAAATACATAAATTGTCAATTTTTTGCTGAAATGAGTCGGAAGCGGCGAACTGTAATGGCAGGAAATGGGAAGTTATTCAGAAAATATATTGTCCCTCTAATCACCTGCTAAAATCTCTTTGTGTGTTATGAATTCGTTTCAAAACAAAATGTTTACATGACTTTTCAGTTCACAGTCGATCCATGTTTGTTACCTTGAGGAAATAGCCTATTTGCTCCTGAATTGCCCTCTTGCAGCCAATTTGAGCTAAACAGAAGTGTGTAGCGGTGACCAATCTTGCGCCGGTTTAATTCCGGCAGAACAGTATGTGAGCCACAGTTGGTCTTGACCCCATCAAACAGGCACAGCAGGATACATCGCTGGTCAATGGAGTGGTCAACAGGGCTGTGGCTTTTATTGAAACACTGTGGTTCGTGTTCAGAGGACCTGACCTAACACAAATATTAACTGCACTAAGTGAGAAGGAGAGGAAGTCTTTCCTTGCTTCGTCTGCATTCGGTGGAGTAGATATATGTGGCCTGGCTACAGTGGTATCTGTATAGATTTCAATTTATGCCCTTGATTTCTTTGAAATTACATCAGCTCCATCACTTCCATTTATACATTCTAAACAGAAAACTCGAGGAGGTGGCGAGGAAGAAAATTTACTCAACTGCCTCTGCAGGAAAAAAAAAAACTAGAACTCAATTGAATTGAATTGAATTGAAGTGTAACCAGAGGACTAACACAGTATATCTGATGTTCTCAGATAACTGGTTGATACTTGGGATTGGAGGGCATTCTAATACCTGAAAGCATAGGAGGCTCAATTTTTCCCTCAGTCTGAGTCAATATTAATAAGGTTTGATCTTTATCTGATCTCTTCACCCCACCAAGGAGAATATAGATGAGATCAGTGCTCTGTTTGAGCAGCAGTTCAATACATCTTGAGCTCAATAACACACATCAGGCAGCATGAACAGGATATAGCTTCCCTGCAAATGGTTAAGAAAAATCGAGGGTGGCATTTTGATTTGGACTTCTGCTGCAAAACTTTTAATAAATGCTTGCTCAAATAACAGCCTGTCCCTTGACATAATTTGGGGTGTGTTCAGTGTTTGGCTTGTAAGTGCTTCCCGCTAACAAACACCTGGTCAGCTTAGTTGCTAAAGCAAATAAAAACACATGCCGGTATTAAAGGCTTTACAGCTCTCAATCTGCATATCTCTCCATCATCCTCCTCCTCCTCCTCCTCCTCCTCCTCCAGAATTAGACTTCTGCAAGGCCGGGCAGATGAGGAGCCCAGACTACCACATCCACCAACAGCAGCAGCAGCAGCAGCAGCATCAGGAGGAGGAGGAGGAAGCGTTGTGCTCCGGACCGGTTGCTCATGTCCACAGCCGTGCCTACTCCCTGGGCGTGGGCTCGGACGTGGACACTGAGCCGGAGGTGGACCCGTCTCCTGCTCACGGTCTGCAGCACATGTGGATGCGCGGCCTCAAGTCTGAGCAGAGCTCCTGCCTCACGAGCCGCGCCAACTCCGCCCTCTCTCTCACCGACACCGAGCATGACAGGAAGTCTGAGCCTGACAATGGTGAGTGAAAAATCTCTATTCTTACTCTGTAAGGGGGGATGGAAGAAGCCCAGGGAGGATAAAACTTCAGCTTTAGCAGACAATGTAGTGCACCTTTGATGATTCGATTTTGTGCATAGAAGCAGCATGCATAATTTCTCTCCTTGACTGTATTTCATGTTACATCCTCACGGCCTCTTATTATAAAGAGAAGTTTCTCACCAACAAATGCAAAGAAAAACAACATATAACATTAAAACTCCTTTCAAGGTTTAAGTTACAGCCTTGGGCAATTACATGATTGAAACTCTCCGTTTTTGAACTAATGCTAATGCTTAAGTTCCTCTCTCTTTGAAGGCTCTTTGATGTGACTAAATACAGAAAATGTGCTATTGGTTATTTAGTCTCTGAAGTGAGCTCGTATTGGAGGTGAAACTGGGGTTAACTGAGGATGGAGCTTGAGGAAAAGTCCGGCGACGAACATCCACAGCATATGGCTTGGAGAAGGATGAATATCCATTGAAAGTGGAAGCCAGATTTTGGTTTAAGGCTTGGAGGAAAAGGAATTGTAGGGGTCGGACATCCACAGTACCTTACTGGCTGCATGAGGGCAGCTGACAGCCGACTCTGTGGGAAGACTGTAGCCTGGAAGGAAGGAAAAGTTGAGAGGCGGGGGTGAAGATCTGGGGCCAACTAGAGAAGAGTCTGGGCCGGTGCCAGCTATCTGTCTTGCACTGCTGGGCTTGGCTGGGCTCCCTGCAGATGGAGAGTTAGTTAGGGGTGCACACAAACAAAGACAGAGCTCTCCAACCGATCCCCAAGGGCACTGTCTGTTTATATGCTGCAAAAAAGGTGGAACATATTCTGTGGCTGAGAAAAGGGAGGGTGATGGAGAAAGAGAGAGAGAGAAAAAAAGAATAAGAGGGGAATAATAGAGACAGGGATAGCAAAAAATGCTAATGAGAGAATAGAAATGGTAATGTAATGATATAATTAGAATGAGAATAAAAAGGGAATGAGTGGTTGAGGGTAAAACAGGTGAAGGAGAAGCTGATTTAGAATGAGTGGTAGACAAAGATGGTGGGAGAAGGAGGAGACTGGGATCATGTGAAGAAGGGTTCAGGATGTGCCTGTTTATGTTTGGGATGCACCCAGGGGTGCTGTTTAATGGCAGCCAGATTGGACATGGAATCAGCCTTGTGCAAAAATCACACGATGGAAGAGGGGAGAGAGTGAGAGAGAGGGAGAGTGGGAGTGCTTGCAGCATTACACAGTAATCAATTTGTGATGGCTGTGTGCATATGGACCAAAGTTATTACCATTTGAGATGAGGGACTCCATCTTTATCCAGGGTCAGAATGAAAGCTGCAAATATGGGGGGTTGGAGGCAGATGGGCACAGAGCAGAGGAAACAGAAGCAAATGAGGATGGATGGAGTCACAGAAGTGAGAGGAGAGGATTTAAAATGTTCAAAGCATTTGGTTTTACTGCGACAATGCACCAGGAAAAGCTGGTTTATGTGTGGATTCCATATGTCACATGAAGTTCTGTGCAGTGTGTCCTCAGGCTCTCAAAATCTTGACACAATCTCAAGAAGACGCTCTTCTTCCGTTTGCTCGCGCTTTACCCCTTACGTCTGTGTTTTCTCTTGCATAGGTATCCTTTGCTTGGCAAGCTGTTTTCCTCTCCTCTCACCGACATCCCATTTATTCTCATCCTCTTCCTGTCCATCTTTCTCTGACACGTGGCCAGGTGTGTCCATGCGTGGCATCCTCTAATAGGAAATGCATTATGGATGTCACATATCTCTCCATCAGCACAACAAAGTCTCACACGCCCCTCTGTTCCCAGCGATAATGAAAGTTAGAGCTACTCGCAAAAAGATGTTGGCGTAAAGGGGCTGAAATCAAAAAGCTAACGTCCCTGCCAAAATGAAAGTGCATTTTAAGTCAGCCCGACCTTGCACTCCCTTTGTCTTCAGAGCTCGCCCCCTCCCAAACCCATTAATGATGTCAGCTTCAAACTGGCAGGAATCCTTTTGTTCCTGGTCTGATTGAAGCTGACAAGTCAATTTAGTCAGTGTGTGTGTTTGTGTGTGTTTGTGTGTGTGTGTGTGTGTGTGTGTGTGTGTGTGTGTGTGTGCATGTGTGGATTCAAGTGTGAGAAAAATAGAAAGAGGGAGGGACAGATTAAGAAAGAGTAAAGGAGAAAGAGATTCAGCTTGTGTGTGAAGCCATGTTTGTACAGATGTCTGTCTTTATTCTGTTTCATGTGTGTGTGAGTGTGTGTGTGTGTGTATGTGTGTCTGTGTGATAGGGTGATGGTGGTGGGAGGGTGCATGTCCAACTGTGACACCTCCCCTGAGGAAGGCTGGGGGCATTCTCGAGCACCAGTCAGACCTGCTGACAAACTCGGGAAAGCATCAACACCCTGAATTGACGACAGTGCACCGTTAGAACAGAGGAGATTGGCAGTAGAAAGACAACACGTAGTTCAGCTAGAGTTTACTGCTGACACACGCACATATGCACGCACATACACTATACTTATATGGCCAGAAATATGTGGACACCCATAATACCCATAATAGCCATGTCATTGCAACTGCAGCTATCAAACTAATATGCGTCTATGTGGGGAGGCTATGTTATGGAACCTGGCTGCAGGGATTTGTCCCCATTCAACCCAAAACAGCATAAGTGAGGCTGGGCAATAAAGCTGGGTGACTCACAGTGCCAGTTCATCCCAAAGGTGTTGGATGTGGATGACGTCAGAGCTCTGTGGAGGCCAGTGACGCTTTTCCGCAGCAAATTCGGACACGGCTTTGTGCATGAGGACACTGTCATATCTAAACAAGTAAGAGCCTGAACTGTTGCCAAAAGGGTGGAAGCACACTATTGTCTGAAATATTGTGTGCTGTAGCAAGAAGATTTCCTTTTGTTGAAACTAAACCAACTAAACTATTAAAAACACCACCAGGACAAAGGTACTTGAGCATCCAAGCTAAGAGGCAGTTAGCTTATTAGCATGACAACTGGAGGAAGGGAGAAACTAGCTAGCCTCACTAGCTAGCTGTATCTTGTTTGTTAACGCACAGACTTTATATAATTATAGTCTCTCTCTCTCTCTCTCTCTCTCTCTCTCTCTCTCTCTCTCTATATATATATATATATATATATGCTTATACAATTCATGGCATAGACGTAAATGGTCTTATCTAACTCTTGGCAAGAAAGAGAGTAAGTGTTTTTCCAAAAATGTGTAAATCTTGAGTCTTCACCAGTGACAATGATGCTCGTGTAGTGGGTGTGAGCGGTGAAATAAATGCCGAGAGAAAGAGAAGAGGAGGGCTGATGGGAGTGGGGGAGAGAGGGAGGGAGGGAGCAGATAGAATTGGTGTCACTCTTGTGAATTACTGCAGTGTGGAATAATAATTAAAAAAAAAAAACTACATTAGCTGTATTATCTGGGTTACAACACTGTCCCAAAATGAGATGCTAATTAATTGACCACTTTTTCATTAGTTTAATCAGTTGCAGATTTACTCCAGCCTATTGTCTATCTTTTTAGCTTATCTATTTTCCTCCACTTTTGGGATCGACACATTGGCGTGTAGCAGACTGCCTCGTGGTTTTACATCACTGCACTTTTCATACATCATCCTTGGAGCAGAGAGGGTTCTAAGGCAACTGCAAACAGCAGACCAATGAAAGCCTCTATCACTCATTATGGTAGATAACATTCTGTGCTAAAATGCAAATGTCTGTGTAATTACCATGGCCTGAGTAAGCACTTGATTCTGATTGGCCGCGGGACGTCCATTATTTTTTAAAAACTTGACAACTCGCTTATAACTGTCTGATCACAGTGCTAAATTAATACACTAGAAAGGTTTAAGTGTTCAATTTCTGCCATACACTGCAGATAATGGTTTGAAGAAAATGGGTTTTCAAATTGCCTCAAACATTTACAGTCCCCAAGTTAGCAATCAAGTCTTATGAAAGCAGTGGCACTGAAAAACATGGCTCAGAATGAATGTAATCCCCTGACATGAAGACGTGTTAGCCCTCAGCTGTTGATCTGACCGCGCTGTGACACTGTGTTAATACTGCAAACACAATGACATAAAACCACATTAAAAATATAACCTAGTAGATATAAATAAATAAAGATGTACATCAGTATTCAGGTTTTATTTGGTTTTATGTTTATTAGCAGGCTGATAGTAGTAGAATATTCTAAAGCAGGATGTGGCTAAATGAATAATAAAAACCTAAGATCATGTGATGGACACTAAGTCATTTCAACACGAATAAATGTTCCTTCCACATTCATTTTAATCAAGCAGTAATTTATTTACACTTGACAGCTTGTGTCTCTAGATTTCAATTTTTCAAACAAATTTCAGGCTATTGATAGTTTTTGTTTCTCAAATCTTAAAATTTGTTGGTCTCACTGTCTTATGTCTTTGTAAATGGAAAACATTTGGGATTTGGGCTGTTGGTCTGCCTAAACAAGTAATCTGAAGACATCACAAAAGGCAATGAGAAATGATGATATACATCTGTCACTTTTTTTGTGTGATTAACATTAATCCAAAACAAAATCGTCACATTATCTGATAATGACGATATTGTTGGTTGCATCAACGCATAAAAATATATTGTACTTGAAAAAAGTGTCTCATTCACAAATCCTCATATGTTAGAACTTGAAAATGTTTTCAGTGCAGCTTTTAACAACTGTGTTGCACACAGAAGTAATCCCAGTAATTTCAATTTCTCATAATATGCTTGTCCAATAAATGAAAGATAAGAATAATGAATGTTCTCCACCATGAATGACTGTGAAAGTTATTCTGTAACAGAGTAGACACCTGCCAGGTTTATACTTACCAACTGTAAATTAGCAGAATTACCCCAAAAATAGATTGCTGCCATTAGACCTTCAAATAAAGTTTTTTTTTTTTTTTTTTTACAGCGTAGCTTTTGTCCTTGCCTTGAAATAAGACAAGCATGAATGTTACCTTAAACGTAAATGTTACATGCTGGCTATAAACTAGGTTGTTCGGGGGCCTGTGGGACGGCACAATGTCATAGAGAGCTCTCATATCCTTTATAAACACGGTCCATTATTTTTATAATGATGTGCCAAAGTTTTGCAGTCAAGTTTGGCCAAGCTGTATTCAAGTAAGTGTTGCAGAAGGTTAGCAAGGGCATGAAGACAAAGGGCTGGAGAGTGGAGTGAAAAACTGACCTTATGGTTTAATGAGCAAGCATACGGCACAGAGAAAGACAAAGAGAGGGCACAGAGAAGATGGGAAGACAGAGGGGCTCGCACAGGACCTTGCACTGGATATTGGGCAGCCATCAGAAAATCTTGGCGAGGTTTCGCTTTTAGACTTGTTTTTTAATTTAGCTAGCAGCGACTTGACACATGTTATAGCTATATTTGAAATACCATTCTGATGGACTGATGGAACCCGGTGAAATAGCAACAGGTGTTATACGGAGTTAAATCTCAGATGGGAATCAGATTTTCAGGACTTCTCCACACCATGATGCAATTCTGACATTTATTAGGCAACTTGGACTTTTAATTAGATAGTGAGGGAATTACAAATGTTTCCTGTAAGCTCTCTTATCCACAAGTGTCAGATAAGAGCATTTAAGCAATGTGAATGAAATGGGTTTTATGTGTTTTTCCTCCTTCTGATGTTGGAAGACACAAATCTCCTTTTGGCAGCTCTGCAGCCGCGATACTCGGTGGAATCAGGAAAGTACAATGCCCTGAGAGACAGAGACATCCGCAGATGTGCCAGCACAACCACACATATGGAGATGCACAGACACACAAGCTACATCCCAGCATCTCCTTTGACCTGCCTGGCGTGCTTGTATGTGCGTGCAAGCGGAGGTCTAAGTGGCAACACCAGGCGAACAGCCGTGTACTCTGACTCCCTTCTTGCCTTCCTAAGGCCCAAGGGGTTTTGCAGGAATGGATTTGTCTATTAGCTCGTAAAGAACATTGCTCAGTGCCATATCGATCATCTGAGCTGTAACGTTTAGGGTCTTTAAGTTGTAGAGTTGATCTAGTGGTACACAGACTCCCCTGGCTATTTTACCAGAGTGAGAGATGATCAACTTAACCCTGGTGCTGCGCTTGGCCAGAGGAAACGCTATAAACACGTCCGCTGGAGCCAGGAACCGTTTTTATTGAAATACCCATTCAGCCATCCAGGAGAGGCTGAAGAGCTCCCATGAATCCGCCAGGTGCCTTATTGTAGCAACAGCGCAGTTGTGCGGTTTTCCTCTTCTTTAATAGCAGTCTCATCACATAGTTAGCCATGCAGGCTTCTGTTCTTGACAAGCTGTCAGAATGTTGGACCCCGCCCTGTTGTCCTAATGATGGACCTTTGCAGCTCACTGATCCGAAAGAAGACCTACTGGACTGTACTACTGGTTGATGGGGGGTTAGGGATGTGTGTGCGTGCATGCGTGCGCTTCAGGGAGAGACAGAAAAGAGAGAGAGGGGGATCATTTTCTGTCTGTCTCTGTGAATGCCCCTCCTCCATTCTCATCTCGCTGCCATGGCAACAGTCATCAAATCAGAGCATCAGCCGTAGCTTTCATCTCACACTGTCCACTGGCTGCCTACAGGCTGTCTGTATACATAAACTCTGTGATGTTTCCATCACAGGGTCCAGCCGCTACTTGCTTTTTAATAAGCGGTCACATCCCGCACAATTCCGCGATCACCTACACAGCAGAGGAGGTGAGAGGCGAGCTGATTTTTTCTAATGAACAGTTGAATAAGCGGGCTTAAAACTGTTTTTAGCTCCCAGCGCTGTTGGAGTATTAAAATGAGAGGAGAGCATGCTGAGTGGCACATGAATAAGCTCACAGCAGAAAGGAACAATAGCCCTGAGAGTGTACCGAGAGATTAGTGCAAATCAGAGTATTCTGAATTGGGGGAGATGGGGGCAGAGAGGGGGCGGAGGACACAGGTGTCTGTATGGACACACACACTTAAATGCCCACACACGCTCGTGCTGTTTTGTCTTTATTTGTGTGTGTGTGTGTGTGTATGTGTGTGTGAGAGGGGTCAGAGGGGTATGTACTTTGGAGGGGTGGTAGAAATGCTACATTTTTCCGAATCCAAATTTTCCTCTGTTTTTTCTTTTAGCTAAGATTTTTGCATGCAATCGTAGAGGAAAGATGCAGGTTTCTATGAATGGGAAACTACAAAGCTTAACCGAACAATGATGGAGAAAGGAAAAGAAAAGTAAGCAAAGCAAGACCTTTATATCCTGCACAATAACCTCCTCAGGGTGCATGAATGGGAGCTGTCACCGAGCAGGTTTCTGCTGTTGAAAAAAATCTTGTCTGAATAACAAACTTACAGTGTCATTAATATTCTTTTAATCACAATTGTCATCTGAGCCTGCATAGGGATGTAAATGCCAAGAGGATGTCAGCGATAGTAGTAAAGACAGCGCAGTGGTTTCCCCGCCATTAACAATTGCTGCCATTTTAGTTTAACTGCTTGTAGTAATGGCTGCTCCTCCGCCGCAGCCGTCGTGATACTGCCAGGGACACTTCTGCCATAGCTGCCTCAGTGCCAGTGTTAAAGGCTGCCATCACAGCCGTGGTGCCAGTAGTAAAGGCTGTTGTTACATGGCACGGTGCCCTGAGCCTGTCAGACCTCCAGGGTGTGTACACCACCTGTCATTATCAGCTCTCAGCCCTGGCAGCTACGGACAGATAATGGTCCACTGGGTCTCACCCAACAATCTGCTGACCAGTATGAGTACTGCTGCTTGGACGGCTGGACACCTACGCGCACACACATGCCCGTGTGTGAGTGTGCACGTACACGAACACACAGACGTGAAGTAAAGTGCTCAGGCGGTACCGGGACTTCAGCGCAGAACAAACTGTCCACACCTAAGAAGAAAAAATAACTTTTTAAGTGAGGTATGAGTTGAAGCATAAACCAAAATGAGAAAAAAAACACAAGTGATATATGAGCCTATTTCACTCATTCACTTTGCCCTGGGATGGACTCCTTCTTCTCACTGGAGAATTGTCTGTATGATTTATTGGATTGGATTGCAACCTTTGTCACAGGCTGCTTTTAATTGAAAAAGCCACAATAGGACTTTGGAAAGCCATTAATTGTTACGGTTAATTAAGGTAAACATTAAATGAAGAGAGTTTTAATTGGTTTCTCTTGATGAGGGTAGGGATCTGGGGTGACCAGAATCTGCATATGTAAATAACTGAAAACTCCTCCAGGCCTTGGCTTAACTCTCTCCGCCTTAAAGTCCTCCCTCTCTTTCTTTCTGTGTTTTGTTTATTTTCCTCTCCGTTTCCGTCACTGTCTCTCTCCTCTCTGTCTCTTTTCTTACACACACACACACACACACACACTAGAGACTCGCACACCTTGGCCCCAACCATGCTGTCAGCAATACAAATGGGGTGCTTTTGTCAAGTGACATTGATGTGATGTATGTACATGCTAAATGCTAAACTGGCGCTCCCTGAAGGGATACATTTGTTAAGATGAGACGTGACAGATTGGCATAAGACATCACCTTCGTATTTACAATATATGGAATTATTCCAAGGTCCCCTCCATCTGAGCAGACTGTGTTTTATTTTTAGCATTTTATTTTTAAAAGAGGAGGCTTTGTTGATACGCGTGTGCCCACTGGTGCTCATCATAGCATTCTTGATTGACCACTTTCTCCTCGCGCTTAAGATTCATTTGTATGCTGTCACACCGTGGCAAGGATTGCAATGTGCGTGTGAAAAAAAAAAATCACAAATATGTCAAATAGTAGAGTCTTTTTTTTCTTTTTTTCCACTTTTTTTTCTTTTTTTTATTGCATTTTCGCTGAACAGCTGCTACCTGTGCCAGAGGAAAGGGCGTTAATAGCGCACCCATTCACTTTGCTAGATAGATCGCCCTAACACCAGATAGATAATCATGCCGTTAAATAAATAGCTTCTTAAAATGCTTCAGAATACCGCTAAAAGCATGAGCATTTTATGGGCGACTTGGGAAAAGAGAGTGGTGGTGTTAAGGGGAGGGGGTGGAAACAGAATCTGCATTGTGGCTTTCTGCGCTTGAAAGTGTGTGTGAATTTGTATGTGTGTGTGTGGATGAGGCGAGCAGACAATTGAGCAGACTGCTCGGTCACCCGGTCATCCTGCTGCAGTAGACAAGCGTCTCATGGCCAATGCAGGGGCTGTTGCCAGTGTTTCACAAAAACTGAATGTGCTAGTGCCGTCCAAACAGATGCTCAATGCCATTTCCAGATAGTGTTTATATGTGTGCGCGTATGGTGGGGTGGGGTGAGTGCGTGCACGTGTGGATGCACACGCTGTAATTGCTTCCAAGTGAGTGTGCACTTTGTATTCATATCTGTGCGTGAGTGTATTTTGCTCCAAACAGATGTTTTCTCCAATGTGTGTGTACGAGCTGAATCAGATCAACACCAGCCGAGGCAGTGAGTCTGGCCAAGGTGGATAATATTCACTGCACGCTTTGGCCAATATTACACACACACACACCTACACACACACACACACACACACACACACTGAACACTGAAGAGACTTAGTAGAGCAAGATGTAGAAAGAGCAGATGCAGGAAAACCTTTACATTAAACTTACTGTAACATTTTAAGCTTTAGCTGACTCAATAGGATAAGTAGAAACAAGAGTAGATTAACTCAACATGAATCATCATGATTGCAAGTAGCGTAGTAATAAAGACATCGCAAGCAGTCATTAAGAAAAAGTAGGCAGGAAACAAAAGAGCATAATCAAATACAAGTAAATGAGGAGGTGGTGGAAGTGGTTGTAGGGTATATCATGAATGGGTGGACTTAATTTTACTCAGAGGGGCCTGTGTTTATGTGCTGTAGCCTTTGTAATAGCCCTTCTGTTAATGTGTGCTTGTTGAAATAATGCTGCACTTTTGCTCCTATACCCCAAGAGGAAAAGCCTGTCCCCTTAGTTACTATTGCTACGCCTGTCAAACTTTTCTTTCTAGTATGGAGTGTAATAGTTTATGATAATAACGGTGGTAGATTTACAGCGGACATTTACTCTAATTTTTCTAAATGGGTCTTGGATTTCAAACAGTGGTCAACAAAAGAAAGCCTCTCATTTCTTTTCATCGATTTTAGTGGCTGAAATGTCGCTGGCAAATTTTATCTGCCGTAAGATAACCAGCTATTTAAGCCAACGCTACGTCCATGCTGACTTCAGCTGACTCATTTTAAAACTAGAACCCTGTTATGCGCAATGGCAGCATGATATCTTTGTAAAATACTGAGGCTAAAGCTACGTGTCAAAGGCAAAAAGTCAGCATCCCCATCAGCTGATGATCAGTGTAGAAGACATTGTTCTTGTATTGCAGTGCAGAGCTAGTTAGTCCTCGTCTTATAAGTATGATAAGGAAAAATCTGACTCATATTTCATCCTAACATATCCTGCCTAGCTGCTTATCTTTCATACTTGTTATCTTTTATGCTTTATTATTCTTTTTTTTTTTTTACACTATGCTCTACTTTTAATGTTAAAAAAGAAACGGAAGAGGACTAAGCAATGTTTCTGGCAAATGTAACACTATCTCGGCTTACATTAGCTGGGGTTGCTGGAGTGTAAATTTCCCTAAATCCAATAAAGATCAAGACAGCACTGCTATCATTAGCCTACAGGATCATCCAGGACCGGCTCCCAAACCATGCATGTTCCACTCTTGGACAGGCCCACTGAAACGAAGGTAGCTAATGAAGTCCTCCATGGCCTTGGAAGTAATGCTGGGCTGGGTAACTACTAAGTTTGCAAGAAATGCTTACATTAGGGCAAACAAACTTGTTTAATCCATCAACTTTACTCTTGTGTTCTGCTTCAGCATGTGCAGAAATCCAGAGCTTGCCTAATTTATGGCCTGAGTGGACCGTTGACCATCCGGAGGAGATGTTTGATTTAAAGGTCCCATATTGTATAAAGTGAGATTTCCATTTTTTCAGGTTCTATATTAATACTGTTAAAGTATCAAAGCGCTCAGTCCACAGAGAAATGCACACAGCCTGTATTGAGATACTGAGCCTAAAAACCCCTAAGGACTTCCATAACTTTGGGATGTCACAACAAAGCAAACCAATTCAACCTCGCAGGATTTAGTTTCTCACAGTGTTTACCTTAAATGTGCTATAATTTTATTTGATCACTCAGAAAACAGTCAGCCAATCAGAAGAAGAGCTCAGAGCCTCCTCTTCTGATTGTCTCACCGACTGTTATTAGTGCTCCAGAGAGAAGCCTGAGAGAGGAGGTGTAAAACAACATTGAGATGGTTTTCTGGACATCAACACTTCAAATAAAACACTGGAAAAGTGTAAAATATGAAAAAGAAATGATGAATGCATGATGAAGCATGCAGCAACAGTGGCTGATACAGTAAGCTGATTCCCCTTTTGTCCATCTGTAACCTCAGGGTGGATTATGATCTGATCAAAGAACTACATATCTGTAGTTCTTAGACCGAGTGGATATGGTCCACCAATTCTTATGGTCTTCTTCCCTCCCCGGAGGAACTGGTGTTACATTCAAGGTACATTCATCTATTGTTTTTGTATCTGTGGTGGAATAAAGAGAATGACTTCAGCCCTGTCTGAGCGGGGAAGATCCCTGTACAATTTGGGAACAAGCAGAAATGAGTCTAGCCTGTGAGATGTGTTGAGCGATGATCACCTCGGGGAAGCATGAGCCGAGCCCCCACATAGCCGCAGAGCGAGAGACACAGAGATAATGGGTTATGCGGCTGACAATAGGTTGGATAGGTGGTTCTTCTTTCCAGTCTTTTTGGGTCAGCACCAGAGATGGGTCACCACACAGACGGAGTGAAGGAAACAGAGGGAGGAAGAATGGATGAGAGTAATACCTCATATGTCTGTCCTTGCCCCCGGTTGCCCTCAGTCAAATCCACACCATTATGCTTTCATGCCTGATTTATGTGATGTGGGTGATGTAGCAGTATCTTTTCTTTCTGCTTTACAAGACAGGAAACAGAGGGGTGGCAACCACTATAAACCAGTTTTGCAGTTGTATTTCTACCTGTACATCACAAAGAAAGCCAAGTAGCAACTACACATAAATCTTCTTGGTTTCTAACTACATCCTCTTGTCCTCATAGCCCAGGGCAACGCTACTTCTTTTCTCCTATGGTGTGATCTTGAGTGGGCAGGGCTTATGCAAGAGCTATTTACATCTGGACCGTCTTAGCTGAATGGATTTCCCCTGATATCTCAGGCAGGGGGGAAGTAAAGAAGGAGCGAGGGGAGCCAGCGGGTGAGAGGTGCCATGTATCAAATGTATATTTGCAGTTGTATGCTACATTAGTGGAATGAATGCAGGGTGATGCACAATCACTGCTAACGTTTGGCCAGAGGCAGAGAGGGGAAACAAGGAGAGAGAAATCTGGAGATTAATGTTCTCATGACTGTTGCACGGCCAAGAGAGGCAACTCTGTGTGGGAAGGTTTATCACAGGCGAAGGTTATGATTGTGTGGCTGTAATCGCTGCTGAAATAAACACGGCTGGTTGGTGGTGCTGCAATCATCGGTTAATACTTTAATGAAGACATGATGGCTCAGAGATCAAAACCTCTCCAGCTGAGATTGCTGCTCCAGCTAATTTTACTTATACAAGCACAGAGTGGCTTTACACTCCGGCACGTTGAGCTGAAATATTTCTATTGTGAATCCAATTCCACCATGCTGTAGTTTGCATTTTGCAATTTTTAAGCATTTTTTCTTTTCTTTTCTATGTTTCTTTCATTTTTCTTTAGTGAAAGCCAGGACATTACTGTTATGGTTATACTTAAAATTTTGTTTTGACAACAGCTGACATCGGGGATCATCCCCGCTCATGGCTCGTGTTCATTTGTCAAGGCTCTCTCTCCTCTCTCAGCACCTCCCAGTATCATCAGCCACAGACTCTAACCACCCGCGGCGAATGTGAATTAACAGACGGCATGCTGCTCGCAGCACCTTGCTTGCCACTGAAACAGATTCATCACACAGACCTAGATACTGCCTTCTCTCACGAAGGCTCACACACACACACACACACACGCACACACAAACACACGCACATTTTCACCCTAGAATAGAACCTCACATATCATACATCCATGGTGTAACACTCTTCACACTTACACAATGTACTTTGTGATCAGGAGAACAATAATATCGGCAAATATTCTTCTTCTTGGCTTTCTTCAAGATGCTTTTTGGATCTCTGTCGTTGTGAGTTGGCTGCATCTAAAAAAATATTCTGCTTTATTTGCTTCTTGACTCAAAAAGCCTTGATCTGTACTTAAAGTACATCCCTGTTCACTTTTCCACAATTGACACATTTATATGAGTGGGAGCTGCTAGAAAATCAATGTCCATCGGAAGTTGAAAGGAAGAGTGAGGCAGGTTTGCCCACAGGTCAGAGGTGCATTGTGGGATATTGACTAGTCCCCAGTGCTGCAGTAGGCGCATTGAGAAAACACATCTACAAGAATATTATTGACAGACCTGCACCTCAGTAAAGTGGACAGATACTTTATTATCCTCTGAGAGGAAATTCGTTTTCACAGTCAATACATAAAAACACTGAACACACTCAAATAGAGGTAAACAGGAGGGGTTCGTGTTTGTACCGAAAAGCACTTTTTTCATAGGTGTACCATAATAGGCTCTCATGAGACTCTATAGAGACCTTTTGATCCACTGTTGAGAATTTTCTGAGAGGTAAAGGTGCAAATTTGGTTCCAATTCAGTCTGAGTAGTAATCTTTTAGTATGCAGCAGGTGAGGTAGGTATGGTATTTTACACTGTATGGCAGTTAAGTCATCTGACACAAAAAGGTTTTTTCTAATCTTCAAAAGCATTATTGGAGCACGCCTGATGTTCATTGGCTGCAAATATCTACCTTGAAGTGTGTGTACAGATCACATTTCCTGTGACAATACGCTATTGCTGACCAGCCAACTTTGAACCTGTAACGTATAATCAGAATTTTAATTGCGTCGCCCACAGAAATCAATGTTCAGTCGGTTAAGGTGCAACTCTGAATGGGGCGGCACAGAGGGATAAAGCACTTCCCATATACACAGCTACAGTGCTTCTGGCTTTGCTGACCACACCATCAAACATAATTGGCAGTGTTCGCGGGTGGGAAGCCAGTGTGGGATCATGTTTTTGACACAAACTTCTACCGGCTCATGGGGTCACCTGTATGGTGGGGTTATATTAATGAGAGGTGCATGGCTTGTCTACTCCCTCCCCAAGTCAATAATGGGAGTTAGCAGTGACTGAGAGTCTGGAAATGTAGGGGTCCACTGGAAATTGGAAAAAGGGTATATTCTTTTAACGGTTGTTTCAATCACTTCAATGCACAATTGCACCTGTGACTTACAAGATACATTACTGTAACAGTATAGGGTACTGCCCAGGGAACAGCTTTTGTACTGTAATTCTTTGTTCTAAGAAAGCCGAGCAGTCATAGGAAGATATGAGGAAAAACCTAGCGGTGGGTCAGTGATGGCCAAGGTGTGGGCTCAACTCTCAGGAGATAATACCTTGTCCACAGCAGAAACCACTTTATAAATAGAGGGCAGAAATTTTACTTAGGACATAGTAACTTATATGAAGGAGATAAACTTCATGCTTTCACTTGGTAAATTCTTTACTCTGCCTTGCCTGTCTTGAGATATTAATTACAGTGAGAATAAAAGTGCTGGGCAGAACAGGGACCGTGACACAAAGGCCATATGAAGTTCAGCCAAATCAAGCATTAACAAAAAGCTTCATTGTCTTAAATATTTAACTCTTAATGCTACTATAAATCTTCAAAATGAAAGTGAGGCCTCTCTAGCCGAACTGTCCAGCCGATGTCACACTCTGCAGTGTTCATCAGTGAAGCAGATCAGGAAGATGGTACAGCTGAGACCGCTACGGTTCTCCCTTAAACCACAAGTGCCATTTCTATGCATTTAATTTGGTTATATATCGATGTTCCATAAATTAGATAATCTCAAAAAAGTCAACATCCATCCATCAATTATCCATACCACTAATCCTTATTGGGGCGTGGGGGGTTGGAGCCAATCCCAGCTGACATTGGGCGACGGCGTGGTACACCCTGGACAGATTGCCAGTCTATCACAGGGCTGACATATAGAGACAAACAACCATTCACCCTCACGTTCACACCTATGGGCAATTTAGAATTCACCACTTAACCTAATGTGCATGTCTTTGGACTGGGACGAGGAAGCCGGAGTACCCGGAGGGAACCCACGTGCCACCCTCAGAAGTCAACAAAATTTCCCAAACTAATTGACAATAAGAGCAAGTCTTTGTACATATTGTATTCTGTATTTTTAGCTTGCACATTATATGAAGTGCTTGTGTAAAGTGCCAAAGCACCGAGTACTCCAATTCACTATTGCACATTTTCTAAAGTCAGGGGACCTATGATAGACATGTTTTTAGGCTCTAGAGATTCCTTCTTTAAAGAGCTAGTGCACTACCCATGAAGCAATTAGATAACGTACTTTCCCTAGGCTCTTCACATCCTTATGTCTTCCCACTCCTACTCGCTGTTTGATGAGGCTTTAGCGGAACTTGGATTTCTTCTTTTTATACCTCTGTGCTGGCGACAGCCGTGGCCGGGGGCATTATGTTTTCGGTCCATCTGTCCGTCCGTCCAGCTCATTCTCATGAATGCCTTGAGGGAATTTCTTAAAATTTGGTGTAAAACCTCACTTGGTAAAACCCTTGAACTGCTTAGGTTTTGGTGGTCCAAGGTCAAAGGTCAAGGTCACTGTGATGTCATAATGTTCTGCAAAAACACTTCAGGGTATTATTCAACTCAGGAGAGGGAATTTATGAACATATTTCCTGCAATTTGACTGGTTGGTGGAGGCATTTGTTTTTCCTAAGGTATAACATTTGTGACGGAATGTTTTTTTCTCTGTTTAACTTAAAAAAAGCTTCCAATTAAAGTTTGCTTGGCATTTACAAAACATTGCAGATATTATGTTAGCAGTTAAACCACTATGTTTGGAAAGACATTAAAAAATTAACAGCTACTTTGTTTTTGCAAAGCACATCCCTGCTGCCGCCAAGAAATGTCTATCCAGATATTCACATTGTGTGAGCATTATTAATATTAGTAATTCATATATAATTTTACTTAACCTCACTAGATTTATACAACAGCAATTGGTGAATATGCATGCATCAGGAAATGTTAACACCATAATGCACATTAGTGTTCAGCATAGTAATCTGTAACAGGCGTTTTGTCAGCATCCATCAGTATTAGCGAAGAATACGTAGTGCACACTTTACTTTCAGTTGAATAGCTGAGAACTATGTTAACAAGCATTACTAAGCATTTGTTAGTGCATGATTCTGTAATAACTTGGCAGAGTTAACCCCAGAACATGAGTCCATGATCCAGTTGTGCTGAGGTTCCAGGTTTTACTCAACAACGTTATCCATGTAACTTTGTTTTATTTATCCAGATAAACCTGCTTCTTGGAAAAGACGCTGATTCTAAATGCACAGAACACAGTCGCTCTCAGCAAAGAATACAAACTGATTTCTTTGCATAAATAATTAATGTTCCAAAGCACATTCTTGGAAAGTAATTCGTAGGTGCAACAGGTGGACAAATCAGCAAAGTAGCATATATACAGTGTTATCAAGCATTCCTAAACTGTTTAGGAGGAGGTCTAATATGTGTGTGTCTTAAAAATGACACATTCTTGGATTTTATTATTTCAATTAATTTCCATTGTATTCACAATATAAGCTTTAATCTGTGGATGTGTCTTGACACCGGAAATGTTACGAAGTTATTGTGGTCAGAGTAGTGTACTTCTTCTAATTAATGGACAGAGTGCAGATCACACATTACTGCCAAAACTTACAATATTGGAGATTAATAATAATAAACCATCATTGCCCATTATGTCACACGTTATCTAAAAATACTTCCTCATTAAGGATAATATCCCTCACCAAGAAAACTCGTTTCACTTCATGAACTTATGCTGAGTTTTTGAAAGTCTTCTCCAAAAATTTGTGCGTTACAAAATGCGGAGATGACTCAGGGAACATTTATCACAGATAATTTGGCTTGGTAAAAGACACAAGGCTTCTGCTGAAGCAAATCTGTTTTTTTTTCCAACAGGATGGGAGGTGGGTGAAACACAGGCTGAGGGGGTGTTCAGGGTTGTGTGCTATAATGAACTATATATATATATATATATAGTAAAGCTACCATTTCGCTAGCATTCTGCACTCCCCCTCTGGAAATAGAGACTATTCAGGCTTGTTAGGCTTCTAAGAGCTGTCTAGAAGCCTGTCATTTCACATTAAAGTAGCCTAGCATTGCTGCTTTCATGGATTTAGTCCTCACTGGACAGCAAATGATATATTTATGTATAGATTTGAGATGGGAGGCAGACAAGGCTGTCTACTCATCCCACATTAGCTGTGCGTGTGCATATTGGGTGCGTGTTTGCATACATGTGTGCCATTGTGAGTGTATGTTAGTCCCTCACTGGTACAATGCATTTCCATTACAAGGCATATGCCACCCTGTGTTACAGCGAGCCGAGCTGTTAGCTGTGACTGTCACATCCACAGAGGGGAAGGGAAGGGGATATTTCCTGTTTAGATGCCACCAATTTCTTCTTCATGCATGGTGCATACAGGCGTAATGCACACACGCGGACACACCCACACGCACAATTGATGGATTTATTATAGCGTGTCAGGAAAGTGCCGGCGTCACATTTCAGCAAAAATGGAATTTGGCGGGTGAACAACTGCACCCCCCCCCCCAACTCAACCCCACCCCACCCCCACCACTTACCCACCTCCCCAACTCCTCTCAACCCCACCCCACCCATCCAGCCGGCGTGCCAGCCCACTCAGCCAAATCCAGAACGGCACCAAATACATGTTTCTGTCACAAGCTTCGTGTCAGCTTTTTTTACATGAGCAGGAGAAATGGGGAAAGAACAGGTCATTCTGACAGTAGGAATCACTCTGTGAGGATCTTAAATGTTTTACGGCCTTAATGGGCCTCCAGAAATAGATGCAGTGCTAATGTCCTCTGACTCCAGGAAAAAAGGGGAAAGAATGTGTCTGTGCTAAGTGTGTGCATTCGTGTGCTTGGGAATTGGTGCGCGGGTGTGCGCATGTCCATTTTGTGTCTGCTGCTGCTCGTGTGTGCGATTCAAATGGGCTTAAGTGAGGGATTCACGCATGCAAATGAAGCCACTTAAATCTGGGTCTTTTTTTCCCCTCTCTCTCAAAGGACACCCTATTCTCTATTTAGAGCACCACTTTGACATCAGCCCTATGGAGGCAAGGCCCTATGGGGCTTTGGTCTTAAGTGGTGCACTATAGACTATAAGGAATCATCCAGATTTGCCTTATATAATCTCTCATCCTTAGAGATATCCACAACAAATCTTCAACAAGCTCCTAGCCTGATGCAGACACTCAACATAACCCATCGCCCAGCTCAAGCATTAAGCATTACCTTTTGAAGAAGTGTTCAATATCGTGGGATTCCTGGCATTTGGTGCTTCCAGACAGCATTTGCTGCTTTAGAACAGTTAACCATCTCCCAGCATGGTTCCTCCTTTCCAGACAGACTCTGACTTAGAATATTGATCCCTCTGCTAGCTGTATCCTTACCCCTCAGACAATCCATACTAAATGTATTAGCTGTGGAGAGAGCTACAATGTCCTCTGCAGCTAATCATATTTAGCCACAGAGAGAGATATCTTTAAAAAAGCAGCCTATTTGCAGGGCCAGAGTGAATTGTCCGGACCAGAGGATGGTGCTGCAGTGTGCAACATGAAAAGGTGTGCTTCAGAGGCCGGCGTATTAGAGGACCATTTAGGTTCATCTCTAAACATTAAGGGCTAAAGTGCATGCGCTTACACGGGCACATATGTTCTTGCATATGCAGGAGTAATTTCGATTCACTTAGCATGTTTTTTCATGATTTCTCTCCCCCCTCTCTCTTGCCAGTCACACACACACACACACACACACACACACACACACACTGTTATGTATCACAGCAGGCATCATACAGGAGAGCAACACTGATTGTTGAGTGGGGCAATCAAAGGCTTTGATGCTAATCAGAGCTCTCTGTCCTGCTAGTTTGGGATGATGGCAGAAATATACAATAAAAAAAAGGCTTCTATAGCAGATGCCCGATGCCTGGCTGATGTGATTGCTCTCTACCTCATTCACTGGGTAGCAGGGGATAGAAATCAGCCTTGAGCTGGGGAATAGGGCTGTATGCTGGCTTGTGTGAGCTCCTAATGCAGTGCCACATGTAATGAGCTTTGGATTTGGGCCCCCATCATGCATAGAGTTTTCCGCCTAATCTGCTAAATACTTTGTGAACCATTCATTACATTTGTTTGGGTTGATTTCCACACTGCTACTTCTGTAGAGATGACAGTAGTACTTTGTTTGGCGGGATCTCCTGCAAACCGCTTCTGATAACACCTGTGCCGCTTGATGCAGCAGGCATATTCCTGGCAGTCATCTCCTCTCCTGGTAGGGGGGCTGCCGCGGATGATTGTTTTTCTAACCGCTGATTTCTCTGAATGTGCTCTGAGCGCTTCTCTGGTCATCTCCGCCTGTCTTAGCTCTTGCCAGACCCTTTTTGGACATATGTGATTTTGCTTTTTGATTATGTGTGCCTGTGTATGTGTTCGTGTGTGTGTGTGAGGGAGAGGGAGAGAGAGAAAGCAAGTGAGTGAAAGAGAGAGAGTTTTTGATAATCTGTCTCCATTGTGTTTTTTGACTGTGTGCATGTACTCGCAAGTGTGTGTGTGTGTGTGTGTGTGTGTGTGTACGTTACCTCTGCTTGTTGGATGACAGGCTGTTGTTCAGTCTTCTGACAGACAGTTCCATTAAATCATGCTGCAGTGGTAACCTGCAGTGACAGGACGCCATTGCCTCCCTGGGATTCCTCCATCAAGGTCTCTCATGCGCTTAACGAGGAAGTAAACATGCTAAATTGTCTGTTGGAGATGAAGTGAAGAGCCTGTCTCAATGCTGCGCGTCACGTGTGATGTGCACACAAGTTCGTTTGCTTACTTGAAGCAATAAACATACCACAGGGAGAATACGCAGCTTAGAGTTATCGTTGCTCCTTAAATATAAAAACACAAGCAAGCTTTAGCATTGGTTTATGAGAACACACTACATTAATGTTAAATGTTGTATGCTGCAGACATGTGGGCTATGCATAATGATAGATTTCCAAACACACGTGGAAGGCTTAATTGTACTCACAATGGTTATAATGAATTCTTGATGGTGAGGTTTATTGTTGCAAAAATACTAACCTCCTAACAATCTGAAATTGCACAACTCATAAATGTGCAGTAATATTTTATGCATTGGACACTTAACATTGAGCCTCTGAAATAACTGGCTCTTTCTTAGACCACGGCCACACTGACAGCTTTTTTTTTTGTGGTTTTCTGATGGTGCCAAATAGTTCTGAAGCCAATTATTTTCAAGAACAGAGTGACAGTACAGCGGTGCTATTGTTGCACAGAGGACATGCAATAATAAATGCAGCCCCTTTGATGAGTCCTCTAATAAATGAGTGCTACATTCGAATATGCTGTTTGTTGTTTTGCAAATCTTCCTGCAGATCGAGGCAGAGGCTGCCTGGGAGCTGCCTGGTGAGAAAAGTGTGCGGATTTTGAAGAGGTGTTGAGTGCAAGGGGGATGATGGCTCTGCTTGTTCCTTTTAAGGTTATTTTAAGCTGCAGACCTGCGGGGTGTGTGTGTGTGTGTGTGTGTATGTGTATGTGTGCGTGTGTGTGTGTGTGTGTGTCAGTGTGCGGTGTGTGTGTCAGGGTTGTGTTTTAATTAGAGAGACAGGAGTGTGTCCTTGGGCTGCCGCAGAGGGTCAGGAGAACCTGGTAGTCTGGAAGAGCAGTGGCTGGGACAAGTCTGGCAGGCCTGCTAAACACCCATTACCCAGACGTGTAGATGCACTCAAGAGTGCACGCTCGCGCTCACACCCGTACACACCCGTGCACACACAAATGCACGTACGCGTCCTGGTCTTGGCGCCATTCCTGTTGGCCAGTGATACCATGGTAACTGAGCAGCCTGCATCTCCATGTGTTCCATGGCCTTCTCTCGTCTCTGAAAGCAAAATTACCACTGGCACTACTCTGGGGAGATGGAGAGAGGCAAGGGAGAGGTGGGCAGATTGAGAAGGGCAGCAGGAGGTGGAGTGGAAGGAGCAGGAAGAGGTTGAGAGGGAGGTGAGAGGAATTGAAAGAAGAAAAGGTTGAGAGGGGAGAGGGAGGAAGCATCTGACATTTATGTTCCTGGCCAACAGAAAATGCCACTTCAGGCTGGCATCTCTCTTTCATTCTCCGTTGCTCTCTCCAGCCTCCCTCTGACCCGAGCCTCACCTCCCACACCTACTTCCATACATCTCGTCGGCGATTCCCGCGGTCACTTCTCCTCTCATTTCCCTGCATCAACCTCTTCCCGTTTTCATTTGTCTATCATATGACCTCTGGCTTTCATCCAGCTGTTTCTTCATCTCCCTGTGGTCATTTCCATATCACAGCCCTCACCTATGCCACATCACGCCCATCTTTCGTCAGCTTTCCTTTTTGATTCTTCGCCTCTGAATCCTCCTTAACCTCCCCTCTCCCCTCCCCCTCCCGTACCTGTATTTGCATCTCCTCCTTTCTCTCTTTCTGTCCCCAGCTAATCCCCTCCTCACCCCCTCCCCGCACACCTCTGGTGTGCCTAGCCTGGGCCCCAGCCGATGATGGGACTCATAAAGCCTCCCAGATGAGGCGATAGCTAATGGCTGTTGAATAATGCATGGCAGGCAGGATTTAGAGAGCCCAGTCTATTAGCCTGACCAAATACTCTGGGCTTTTATTAAAGACCAACACTTACAATTACAAACTACATTAAGGCTGGGGTCCTGTCTCAGCTCCCCCTCTCTCGCCATTCGTCGCTGTCTCCACGGTCATAGCTAAGGCAGAATATTATCTTTTGCTTTTTAAGATTTTATAGCCTTGGAGCAACTGACCCTTTTAGAGGGGGGTCACTGGCAGTCTTTTCTAGTTGTTGTGGCTTTTCTTTTCATTACTGTGTCATAGGTTAGTAACCCTTTTAGTCACAGTTGTAGATAGGAAAGGAGATGGGTGAGGCAGAGGGTAGTGGTGTCACATTTTCCCTGTTGGTGGTCGGTATGAAAATGGAGGGTTGATGCATATATCTGGGCTTTTTATGCCTCTCCCCAACTGTGGCGTGTTAGTTTTTGCAGCTGTTGCGTGTCCTAACATCAGTGACAATGTGTGCCTGCGTGTATGCGAGACCGAAATGTACTGTACTGTGGTGGGGTTTGTGCGCGTTGCGTGCACACATGTATTGCTGCGGAAATTGTCATCATTTTCTGGATGGATTAAAATTTTCTCTGAGTTTGCTGTTGTTGCCGCAGATGAGACTCCGTCGTACAACCATTCCACATGAATATACAAGAAGGTTAATGGCCGCTAATAGCTGCGAGCGTCTCGAAGTATGTGTCCTGTAAGTGGCTTCTGAATAGTCATAAAATGTTGTTAGCTAATGACTATCTAAACATCCTTCTATCTGGCTATGTTTAAGTGCACACTTAGCTGTCTCTCTGTAATAGTGTATTGACCTAACTTGTAAAATTGAGAATGCAATGCATGTTTTCATCTTGCATTTGCATACCACAGTGTGACACGTCTGCATATTCTTGACACGTTTGCAGAGCTAGGTATTTGTGTGCCACAACAGTCCACTGAGGTACTTTCAGAACAAGACTGTAGTCACGGGATCAATGGTCAGTGGGCTCCTGCCATCTCGTCAGCCCAAGGGTTTAGTTTTTATTGTGCTGACGGATCTTTAATCATGTCATTTAGGAAACCAGAGGATATCCAGGCCGTGTCAGATAGAGAGGAGACACTAGAAGGGATGATAGATTGATGTCAGTCAGTCCGACACAGAAAGTGTTAACCCTAAACCCTTGATCCGTCCACATATCCTCAGCGTTGGCCCCTCGTCTGCAGTGTGTCTGGAGAGCTGTGATTACGTGTCTGATCCACCAATGATCAAATGAAATGCTGCTGCTTAATTTGTTGCCAAAAACATCAACCTCATGAGCTACTATTTCCTGTTTGTCTGCCTGTCTGTCTGTCTGTATGTTTGTGTGTCTTTGTTTCCCTCTTTTTCACTGATGCTTATTTATTCTGATCTCCTGGCTGACCCTGCGGCCAACCAGTGTTCCTCAGTCGACTGCATTCTATATATAGTATTCCCTAAATGTCACATACTTTTAAACCACGCTTACCTCATTGTATATCGAAGCACGCACTCATGAAGCTTTATTAAGCAAACAGTCGCCTTTTAATAGAGGTATGTGTTAAAAACAACCAATTCATACTGGAAAACTGACACAACAGTCACAGCCACAGATTGGAAGTTGTGGTTGAAATTCATCTTTGTAAAAACACAAATAAATGTAAATTTGCTTTCCCGCCTCTGTAGGTGCGTGAACTACCCCTCGACTGCTACCTAGCTACATTCTCCAATCACATATCTACTTCCGAGCGACCCTCTTGCTAAATATTGAAAAATAAATGTCTGATTCTCCTTTGTGTGAAATATTTTCATTGCATTTGCAGTCTGTAAAATCCTAAAACATGGCACCACAAACCTGAGTTAAGAGGGCTAAGTGTGCAGTGACAGTAAAAAACACAGACTAATGCTACGCTTCCAAAGCCTTAAACTCTGCCCGACTGAAGGCAATAACTGAAGCCATGAGCCGTTAGTGAAAACACTAATTTAGACTCATGCAACTGATGTGGAGACCGAGGTAAACAACACTCTGTTGACAGCGTTTTAGTGGGAAAAAAAATACATCCTCTTTGGAACTAGCTACTGTGTTAATGTGAGTGTGGACATGATTTTTAGTCCTGTACTTGAAAGAAAAATGAAGAAATATCGATCCCTTTATTATTCAGTGATTCAAGATGAACACATTTTATTTCATATTGAAGTAACAATATCAAATCCTGTTGGATCTGAGCCAGATCAGTAATAAATCACAGCTGATTCGAATCATATCGAGTTACGAAGAGTTACGTATCACATCAATGTATCTGAGCCATTTTTGTATCACATATGATAAGGGAGAGGTGCACGCTCTCGCTTTGAAGATAACATTGAGGCTTTCTGAAAAAAAAAAAGAAAAAAGTAGTGCCTCAGTAGGACGTCTGAGCACAAGAGGACCACTAAATGCCTTGTTTTCCTCTTCACCTATCAAAGAAGCCACTTGAGTTCAATAGGTGAATGGAGGGCAATTGCAGTTTGGATTGACGATAATTTGTGTCCTCAAAAGAAAGAATAAAAAAGTAATGGTTGGAAGTTTGCGTGTGTTTTTGTTGGAAAAGAAAGGTGATGAGGAGGAGGGCTGAGCACATACAGAGGGTATCAAGAAGGTCTTAGAGATATTCTGATTGCTCTATACTGATACGGACTTTAACAAATGACTCAAAAATGTGTGTGTGTGTGTGTTCATCGAAGGCATGTGTCGGGACAGCAGAGGACTGCAGTGTCTTATCTTCGTTAACGGTATTCCTCTGTCTCTCTGGAGGCACGCTGGGAGCAGAGGGCAACTACAGTCTGATGTGGGGCATCTGTTCCCACATTTGTTAAGCTTCTCCTGGCGTGTGTGTGTGTGTGTGTGTGTGTGTGTGTGTGTGTGTGTGTGTGTGTGTGTGTTTTAAGAGATCGGGGAGACAGGCGAACACAGGAAGAGTGCAAAAGCGTATGCGTGTGTGCGCGTTGTGATCGGTGTGATAGGTGCGGTCGGTGGAGTGGAACGACAAGGTGTTGTTGCGCTAGAGGGCAAGTGCCGACTTGTCATTGGTCTGTGTTAATGCTGACCCAGGGCGGTGGCTGCACTCACCTCATTGACCGCAAGATGGCCGCCAGTCGAATCTGCAGGTGGTGCTGAAGACACATCTCTTTTCCTCGCATTCTCTCCCTCTCTCTTCTGCGCACCCTTTGTATCTCTATCTCCCTCCACCATCTATTATATGTTCCAGTCGGAATACCAAGCAGCCGCTCATCCTTTCTGCTATTCCCCCTGTATTCACACAGCCCTGTCCTCCATGTGCACAGTACATATATGTGTACACCTCTCTGAATGCCTCGCTTTTCTATACTATAATCTCAGTGGGGACATTACATGCATAATCTACTATAATAAGACTCTAGTTGGCCTCGGATGTCTGGTTACGATAGGAAAGGAGATGTGTTAATTAGACTCATTTACAGCACCAGCCAGTAAAGAGCAGGACCCCTTCACAGATGACCTGCTTCTCCTTGAGAAGAGCCACAGAGTAACTGATCAAAGTTTCACATGGCAAACCACCGGGGAACCGGAGGTGAGCTGAGGTAGCACCAGTGGACGTTTTTAAGTCAAGAGCAGCGTTGGTGGATGTAATGGGAATAGGAATTATTGACTGGAGCAGCGTGGTATGGAAATAGTGTCTCTGGTGTGCCATCATCGAGACGGAAAGCTTATAGTACCCTGATTTATGACTGCTGTGGAGAATTGAGTGCTTCATAAAGATTTGCCGCTGGCTGAGATGGAGTAATCAGTGAAGTGATCTGACTTTGGTGGATTACAATTTCAACGAGTTGTAAAGTCAGTTACAATGCCCTGACTTTGTCTGACGGACAATGCACGTGGAAAGAGTGAGAGTCTAACTCTGGCCCTCTGTCAAGGTCATATGGATTAGAAATGATTGGGTTTCCAATATTCTACTGGGGAGTTCTGCATGATGAATCATCACTCCATTCCAAATCGACACCAATTAAGAAGGGTTTGTTTATTCCGCTGTGGGACATGCCGTGGATGTTTGCTTGGAACAAGCATTTTCACCCCCTTTCTCTTTTCACAAGCAACACTGTGGCATTTGCAGGGATTAGTATAATGTGTTAGTGTGTATGTGCTGTGCGTTAGTGTGTTTTCGCATGTGCTTGCTCGATCGTGCGCGGCGGGGTTTATGTTTGTGTCAGGCCTGCAGATGCAGTCTCACATTTTGGGTTTTCACACTCTGGAGTGTGTGAGCGTGCGTGCGTGTGTGTTTGTGTAGACGTGTTTGCACGTGCTTGTGTGCAAAGTCATGTCACTCAGTGTTTATTGTGTAGCCCCGCTCTGTTTGTGCCAGTAGCTTCATGTCTGTAAAGCAAGCTATATGAAAAGTGAGGTTGTGGAGCCCAGTGCCGGAGCCAGTGAATTCATTTGCATTCATTCCACTGCCTGTCTCTCCTCAGAGCCCATTCTAATTACCAGCAGCTCAGGTCTGCTACAACACTGCGCATACTCTTTCTCTCTCTCTCTCTTTCTCTCTCTCTCTCTCCAACACACACACAGTGAAAAAATGGGCTGCTGGTGGTGCATTCCTGTAGCTTTGATACTACTCTCTCTTTAGCCTGCCAGGAATCTCTTCATGTTGGTTTGTTTGCTGTCAAGCCCAGGCACTTTCTCCTGTTTTAGTGTCGGAGTCTGAGGAAATATAGTGTATGTATGTGTATGCAAGTGAAACTCCGCCATACTCTGTGTGTGTATGCTGTGATTGTTTTGGGGTTGAGGAAAATGCATTGTGTGTTCACATATAGGAGGGAGAGCGAGGGGGAAGGAGGGAGAGAATCATGAGACTTGTAAAAGATGAATGTGCGCACTAATCACTGTAATGACCATTGTGGTGTTTCACCTCCCAAGCCTCAAACACCTTGTCACGCCCTCTTCCTAGTGATGTAAATGTCTACCAAGGCTAATAACTCACATGACATCACACCTACTATGCATGCTCTGACACTTTGTGAGACACTCATGTGCATACTTATGCAAGCATGCATGCGCACGCATGGAGGTACGACATGCACCATCACATACACACACACACACACACACACACACACACACATACACACACCTGCATAGCTCCACGGCAGGTGGCAATGACCGGGTACCCTGCAGCACCGACAAGGTCATGAAGGATCAGGACACTGCTGTGCTCTCAGGAGAGATGAGCTGAGCTCAGCTAGCTGCTATTCCACTATTAGCTCCATCCAGGAAAACATGCGCTGGTCTCCTCTGCAAAAGCAGCCAAAACTCATTAACATCAAAAAAAGTTTGGTCAGGTAGCTCATGTCTGCGAAACATCGGCTGATTAATCATAAGTTTTTAAACAGATCATTTAAACAGCGCAGGACAGAAGGAGGGTGCTCTTCTGAAAATGTAATTTGAGCGCGGCCCCTGCAGTGAAGTGTTTGAGTGATGGTAAGCCTCTTCCTGTAGAGCTGAGGAGCTAGACTCGGGAGGCTTCACATCCTCTCCAGGGAAATGCTACTTTCAGAATCACCTGCAGCCTAAACATGATCGTGGAGTTGCTCCGCAGTTATTTTTGAAGATGGGGGTACAAACAAGCAATTACACAAACATGCTCATAGATAAACACCGTCACGTAGACGCATGCATGCACGTACCACTACGCACACATATAGCTGCATGCACACAGGGAGAGTCCTCCGGTATGAAAAAGCCAAATGATGCATCGCTGCTAATTATCAGCCTCTGTATGAAAATCGACTGGGTTCCATTTGAGAGGGAAAAGCTCTTAGAGCACTCTGTTTCTTCATTTGTATTTTCTTGCTTTAATTGGACAACATGATTGTGTCACTTTGTTAAATGGAGATCCCACCGTTTATCCCGGTGTCTGCAGAGATGAATCAATGGCTGTTTTTATTCTAATTGCTGTCTCAGAGCCCACTGTCATCAATGTAATTATCAGTGTTTCTGCTGCCATCACTGCTGTTTCCATCATCATTGTTACCACTGTTATTACCAATGTTATCATCATTATCTTTGTTATTTTCATCACAACCGGCGTCGCTATTATCGCTAACATCATCTTCATCAACGTCATCATTGTCGCGAAGATCATTAGCAATATTTGATCAGCAGCCAACCAGTGAAAGGAGTCATATTGGAGCTCATAATAAGTGATGAGATAATGTGTTATCTCTGGTCAGAAACTCTGCTAAGACAAAGACAAATTATTACAGAGAGTCAGATGGTCAGATAGGCCAGGATCCCATCTCATTACCGTAAAAAAAGAAGAACAAAAACCAGTGAGTTCTAATTTCACTTGTCTGACCTTTTTATGGGGTTAATTATTTATTTCATCGAAGCACAGCAGTGGAATAAACTTTGTGGCAATTTAATGCAAGTCAATTAAGAAGCGAGATAGATGAAAAGCTATCCTCGGGGAAATTATTAAGCTTTTATTTTTAGAGTGGGGTGGATGATGTGCTCTTCGCTGGGCTTGGTCCAACAATAGTGTTAAATGTTCTCTAAAACAATCACATTCCTCCGTCAGACAGACAGGTTTGATATAGTTGAGGTCAGGCTCTATGGATTTTATACAGCTTCCCTGTAATAAGTGAAATTAACTCTGCACTCGGGCGCCGGGCACAGTAATGACGAGAAGGAGGAGAAGAAAGAGAAAGGTGGTGGGGCGCGAGCAAACACAGTGAGCGAGGTAGAGGCGGAAACCTGGTTAAATATTGGGTTTTGATATTATTGTGGCTCGTGTTTTTATGGCCTGCTACATGCCAAAAGTATTGGTTGCTTCTTATTAAAGGAGCTGTGTGTTCTATGTTTCCTGCATCTGGGTGGAAAATTTTTGGGATGCGGGGAAGGGACCTGAAGCTTAATTTTAGAAGAAAAAACAAAAAGCAACGCCCACTGTAGAGTTGTTAATCATTGCATTTTACCCTCCCCTCTGAATTAGAAAGAAATGGCAACACCCTCCTCTAAATATGTCAAAGAAAATATTATGGCTGAACATTTAATCAAAATATTACAACATCCAAATCACAGGCGCTGCAATCTTTTGATAAAAGTCGAAAAAGTGTCACAACATACCATAAATGAAGCATTGTGGTGCTACAGAGATGCCTTGGCCTACAAATCATATTCTCCAGATGTAATGGAACACGCTTGTTTGGTGCAGACCCCAGCAAAAATCAGTTTTTGTTTTCTTTTTCAATCTTTTTTTTTTTTTTTTCTGTGAAAGTGAAATACAAAAATTACCATCTCCACTATAATGACTCATATTGCAATCACAATATCTATCAAAATAATGACAATATGATTTGTTTGTTTTGTTTTGTTGTTTTTTTTGCATGTCATTCAGCCCTAGAAAATATATTTGTAAAAGAAAATGGTAAAGAAACAGCCTCTCTCCACAGTCAGGTTGCTACAGCTACCGGACGAGTAAACAGAAGAACAGGCTGCTGATTTTGATGAGATGAAGAATAAAGCCCAGAGAGAGAAGCTGGTTAGTTGTTAGCAGCACAGACAAAAGCTTCTTTTTGTTGTAACTATTTCATTTTTTTAATAACACAACATTTTCGCATGACAAGGCTGAAATAAAATATGAATGAAGTACGGGATAAAACAAGTCAAAGACCTCAAACTTCTTCTCCCAGCAAAGAGACCCCCTGTCCCTTCCTGTCTGTAATTAGAATACCAGGGAACATTTTTTTTTCCCTGAACATTTCTTTCTTCTTTTTCTTTAATTTTTCTCTGCCCAATTACAAAACCACCATGTTCAGGTAGCACTGAACATCTGGCAGCCACATCCAGACTGAAGGTAGAACATTTTAATGAGCATGACGAGCGTTCGAGAATGAGATTATTTAGCACGTGATTCATTTTTCATTCGAACAGTTTCATGCACTCATGTAAATTTCCCCTCTAAAGAGAATCGCACCATCATGACAGCTAACTCATGACACACACAACACCACAATCACTGTGCATGTGTGTAAGGCTTTTTTTTTTTTAACTACGCTGTCCTCGTGTTACATAAGTATGACTTGGCTTTAAATGTGCAAATTGTCACAAATACTTAATGTCTGTGCTATTTTCAGTCCATCTCACCCACAGTCAAGCATTTTTAATACCCCAATACCTGTTACCTGTTACATTTCCCAGTAAATCCCCCCAGATCTCTCCTCTGCTGGCTATAAAACGCTTTCCCTCATATCTCGCTTATGTAACCAAAAGCTGATGATTCCAGGAAAGTATCTCATAAGCGACTTTCCAAAAGTGTCTTTTCTGGAGGGTTAAGTCCCAGAGAAACCCCAGGGCAGAGGATGTTCTACACTGTCACGACTGTCATCTCGAGCTGTAATGGCCCCTCCTCTGGCCTCTATCTGCTCCCCACAGAGTTAATTTGATGTTTTTGAACTCTTGGCTAGCCCGCCAAATATTGCACGGCTTCTGGCCTACATTGCCAGGCCTATTTAGGTTACATCTACTATTTAACACAACATCACAGCGTGTGTGTTTGATATGACTTTGTGGGAAAGAGTGAGAGAGAGAGAGAGAGAGAGAGAGAGAGAGAGACAGGGGGTGGGGGTGGATTGGGTGTGGGTTAGCAAGTGTTCCTCTGCCATTTGTGCGTTTGTGTGAGAAGAGAGGAATTGAGTCAGTTTGTGGATCTTTGGGAGTGGAGACCCAAAGCTGCCTTAGCTAAGCCTTCTAAAGCACCATCTGGCAGCCTGGGCCCCTGTGTCACCCTACTCACCAAGATTACATTCTCCTCTGGCCCTCTATCCCTGGCCTTTCTCCTGCCTTCCTGTCTGCTTTACACTCTTTCCCCCTTTCCCCTCGCCAGCAAACATAAACGGAGCAGGTGAAATTGTGGCAACTGTATACCCAGAGCTTTTAAAACATGCTCAGGTTTTCTAAAAAGACTCAATTAATAATGAAGTAGAGATCATCTGAGATTTAAGAGGCGGAAATGATTGGGATTTATTCTTTTGGTGTCAATATAATTGTGAGCCATTTGCATTGAAAAGCATTTGTCATTTAACGTCTTACTAGAGAATATGATGCTTTAAATATAGCTGTTTCTATGCAGAATTCACATGTGAAAAAGAGTTTTTACCATGAGTTGCTGATGATTGTTGTCTTGTTTGTTTTTTTACTTTACTTGATATCATCAGGGTCAGCTTAGCTTGGGCTTGGAGCTTCCATTACAAACTTGGACGTGGGGTTTGAAAGACACGGGCATTTTACCAGGCATGTGCAATGAAAGATGCTGTGGAGTTACATTGCTAAAAGTCTCTATAGGTGAAGCTATAGGTCTCTGATGCTTTGATTCTCCCAACTTTTGGGAAGTACAATACTAAATCAATGGAGTGCCCTTTGAATTTCCAAATGGAAACAGAAGGACTTTGAAAGACTCAATGCTATAAACCTGTAACTGGCTGCACTTGTTCAAATTCACATGCATATGGCTGTTTTTATCACGTTCACAGAAAGTCACTCTCCAGCATAAATGTTGATACGCAATTATCGCATATGATGTCCACAAATATACAAATTAGCATGAGTTAGCATGTGTGACCATCTGGTGAATGGTAGTGGAAATTAACCAAGTAGATTCACTCAAGAACTGCTGCTTAGTCTTAACCTGAGCATTTACATTGTTCTGATACTTTATACTTCTTTCACTGCTTTTTCCTGCTTTTCAGAGGAAAACATTTTTGCTTCTTTCTCGACTACATGTATGTGATTGTTGTACAGCAGTTACTGGTTACATTACAGATTAACATTTTATATACATAACATTTGTTTATGTTATGAGATATGTTACATTTTTATAGATCAAAATATTGGACAGTATAAAATAATATTATAATAGGCCTAATGATAAACTTATTTATATAGCATTTTACTGGACAGTATATAAAGTAGTGAAGTAGCTCCATCTCAACCACCTACATCTTTAAAATGTTGGTAACATCTTAATAGTGATTTGATATGTGTAATGATATAAAACTCTAGAAAAGCTCATTTTGTATACTGAGAACTTTAAGTATATTTATCTGATGATACTGCTGTACCTTTACCTCATCACCACTGTGAATGCATGTAATGGAATATTTTCACACTGTGCAATTGCTTCTTTTACTTGTGTGGAGGATCTAAATTCTCCTGCCATCACCGCTTGTGACATTTGCAGCATGCTGTAGCCTGAAAAAAGTTGGCAGTGTCAGTGTCACACCTTTAGCTGGCAGGTGCGCATTGTGATGTGTAATAGAATTTGACAGCATTGTAGAAATCACAGCTTTGCTTTGGCAGAAACGTTCACAGCTGCTTTACAGCCTGTGAATGGCTTGTATTGCTCTCAAGTCATTACAGAGTTAACATAGTATGAATCAAGCCTGAATTTACAAACTCAAATCTAAAGTTGACTTAGTGCCTCAAGAACGACTTGAATAGAAATTCCTAACTGAAGTGCCCAGCTCTTTTTAAGAAAAAGATTCTTTTTTTTTTTTTTTTTTTGTAACAAATGCTAAAAACGTCAAGTCTCCAGACAAAACCCATGAAAGCAGGAGGTTTCTGGCTGAAATCTAAGGACTCCCAGTTACTGATGAATCAGATAGAGTGCTAAAAACTGAAGCACCACTTTAAAGCTCCTGGTGCATTACAATGACACACGGTGCAGTAGTGCTCTAAAAATGTGCTGTCAGTTTTCCCTAAGCGTGTAATTTTTAATACTCAGAGGTGGTTCGGACAAAAATAACTTCCATTTTCCACATCCATTAGTTTAGACTAAACAGTACCTCCAGGTGATGACACAAATAAATCCCTGTCATTTTTACCAGGCTGAAATCTTCTTGTGATTTAGCGCGGTGATAACTAGTAGGACGTATATGGTCCAATGCAACATTATATTGAGAAAATCAGCTTTTCAGATTCATGCAGAGCAGTGTCTGTTGTAGGGTGTAAAAATGTGACACATCCGCTGGTTAAGTACATTCTCAAACTACAAGTTGACACACTCGTTCAGCTGTTGTTATTCAACAGAAACATGTTAAGCATGCTAAAAATATCAAGTTTTATGTGTGAGTGTGAAATGTGCATCATCGCAGATGGCCCAGAGCAATAAACAACAATGGAGGGAGCACAATGTTTAGTTTAGAACCCGCAGCATGTCTCGAGCATGAGTAATGGCACGTCATGAGTAATGAAGAGATAATTTCATTGTGTCAGAATGCAGAGGATGGAGACAAATATTTTATCACATGCTCTGGAAATGTGACAAAGACATTTCAGCCATTTTGGAAGATCAATAAGCAGCAATGCGATTCGCAAGAGAAAAAAACTAGTCATTTGTTCAAAGAGCATTTTAATGATACGTGTTGGAGATATCTGCACACGCAAGACAAGCAGAGGAGGCGTTGCCATAACTGCTACTGTAACCATGTTCAAAATGCCATTCCAGCTGGACAGATGGCATCATGGAAGTATTACTGAGGAAATGTTTATAGACCATTTACAGAGCTGCTTCGCCACAGCATTCCTGCAACACTACTACAATATATATCTTGTAAATGTGAAATCACAACAACTTAGAGTCATAAAACCTGATGTGCTATGTGGTCTGTCAACGAACTTTGTACTCATTGGTGGATATCACATAGCATATTGGTTGACATGTTGGTGCGAAAACGCAACAATAATTTGGCATGAAGAGATCAAAGTAGCAATATAATGTCAGTGCATGTGCAGAGATTTAGTGTTATGGAAATGTTTGCGATAAAACGATCCATAACTGTTCCCCTGCAATATTTGGAAAAGATGTTGCCTCAATTTTCAACATAATGGCAGCTGAAGCGCAGATTCCGGGAACATGCAGGTTTTTATACCGGCAATAGAAACTGTAGGAAACAGGAAGAAGATTATTTAATTCTTTACTTCTCTCAGTTCATCTCTGGCAAGAATCATAAAATCTGTTCTCCCATGTTGTCTGTTTAATACTTAACACTTGAATAGAGAAGATTGTGGTAATCTCCCAGGTGGGCTACATATCCTCATACTAAATTATTGCTGACATTTTGGCAGCAAATATAGTTGAGGGCCAATTGTGTCTGTCTCACAGATTCTGGCGTCCTGACTCCCTTACAACGGGTCCAAGGCTAATGTTACATTCATTGTCAATACAGCTGGACAGAGTTGGTCTTTTGGGATGTGGGATTTGCCGTGCTCGTACAACCATGCTGCAGCCATATGGCACGAGCTGTCCCCCCCTAAACACAGATAACTAATGTCCCGACATGCTTGATATACACATGGAAATACATGCAAACCATCTTCTTCTGCAACCGCGGATGCACGCACACACATTAAACAAACATATGCGCACACTTTGCATTTGGCAAAACTGTAATTAGTCCGCGCTCGGTTTTAGAGGACAGATTGAAAAGCGGGAGAAAGTAGCAGGAGGGAAGAGACGAGGAGCGGCTGAGTTATAGTGAAAGAGAATGATAAATGATGGATTGAGAGAGCTCCAGCTAGACCCTGAGGTTACCAATGTGAGGGAGTTACAGCTGGCTAGCTCATTCCGTCGAGCTACAGATCTCATAATAAACATCACATGGGTAGTTTGGGCTGGCGGGTGCAGATTAAGCCAGAGCTGTTAGCTCTTTAAAGACTGCTCAATGTTGCAGGCAGCCAAGAACCTATTTATAGGGCAGCTGGAAGTGTATCAAAGCAGGTAGGAAGGGAAGGCTTTGGACAGGGACAGTTTTCAAGCTGATTTATGCCCCTCAATCAATGTAATAACAATAAACTGTCAACTAACATGCCACTTTTATTTGTAATTTATGGTACTGCGCTCCTAATAAACCTTTGTTTATTTCTCCCCTGTCCCTTCCTCCCTCCTCCCTCCTCCTCCTCCTTCTTCTCCTCCTCCTCCGCTTTGCCCTGTCCCTCTGCGCAGAGCTGCCCAGCAGTCCAGGTGGTCAGTTCACGTTTCGCCCACTGCCCCCGCCTCCCCCGCCGCCCCACGCCTGCACTTGTGCTCGCCCGGCGCCCTACACTCAAGTCAGCCTGCAGAGGAAGACCATGCCCACGCGGTGCCAGGCCAGTCAGGGCGGCCAGGGGGCAGACACCAGCTCGAGCACAGACCAGGCACAGCTTCACAACAGCTGGGTGCTCAACAGCAACATTCCCCTAGAGACCAGGTAAGAGAATGCAACAAATGGAAAGGTCCCTCTTAAAGGTTATTTTCAGCATGGTGTTTTTTTTTTTTTGTTGTTGTTTTTTTTTTTGTTTTACTGTTTTTTTAACAAGTGAAAAAAAGAGAAAGAATTTGGAACAAATGGACGGCTTAGTTCCAAAATGCTTTCAGTCCAGAACGGCAGATATGTAATTTTGCACTGAAACCCTTGAAATGAAAATACCTTGCAGGCAAACATAATGTCACTTGATTAAAGATATTTATCTAATCCCACAAATGAGGATCATTAGATTAAAGGGGATTCTTTCATCAGGAGTTGGTAGACTTGAACAATTTCTTCAGAGTGGAATGATTAAGAATAAATGTTGGATGAAAAAATTTTGTTAGGATGGACATGTTTTGCACGTGTAGTGAGCAGGAAGTGGAACACCATGCAGGCCTCTGGGGTATTATTACAGGACTCTGCACACCATCAAAGTCATGAGGAACTTCTCAGGTTTTCTTGGGCTCTTTTCATTTTCTTACCCCCCACTGCAGAGACATTTAGCAGGGGATCTGTATCTGAGTTTATACTACCCAAAAATAAAAGTAAAATTCCGTATCCAGAAGGAATCCTCTTTTTCAGGAACACATTGTGATTCCATTTTCAATTGTAGTACCCAAGAAAACATTTCCTCCAAATGCCCGGAGACGAACCGCTGGAATTTTGTCCCATCAAACAGAATTAGGCATGTGCTTGCTGCATAAGTAATAATTGATCAGAGAATTATTTAGGAGATCCTCATTTGTGGGGCTGCTTTCGAGAAGAAGCAGCAAGGTGCAAAAGAATATGTTTGCATGTTTAATGAGAGCTCGGTGCGGCAGCTGAATTCTGGTATTATGAGTGTGGATAAGATTGGCAGGCTGCCACGCCAGAAGAAGAGGTTTTAATAAGTTATGCATTAGGCCATAATTAGATCTTACCTCATTTAAAGGAAAGGAAGAATAAAATTAGATTCAGTGACAATTTAAATTAATCATTGGCAAGACATGTGTATCAATGTGAAAGACTTGTCAGAAGTGCATTGTAATTACATTACTTATCTATGTGTGTGTGTGCTTTAAATGAAGATCCACCAACAAAAATATACGTTTTTGTAATTTTTTTTTTCTTCGAATTGCTCAAACAATATTTGCTGAACATAAAGAACTCTCTCCCAAAGAGAGATGTGATTATAAAACACAATTTCCGCAGTGGCTCTGTATATTGGATGGTGGCTTTTTGTAGTAATACATTTTTGCATTTGGGACTTTATAGTCAAATAAGTTTCATTTGATAGTGCACTATTAGTTCTGAACCATAAAATGTAATCATATTCATAGTCAATAGAATAGTGTCCCTTCATAACATAATTCAGATATTATTGGCTCTTTCCTATTTGGCTTTTGAGGTGGGGGGGGGGGGGGGGGGGGCAAACAAAAAGTCTTCACTGCGTAACTATTTTGGGTTGGATTTAATATTCAAGCACCCTCCTCTCTTGCTCTTCTCTTCCATATTATCAGATTTACTAATACTATAATGATTTTAGATTTTCCTACTCTTACCCTGATGCTGCTATCAGCTCAATCTGAGGCGTGAGATTAAAGATTTATCAAGTATTTACAAACTTGATGCGGGGGCTCATGCCAACAGAATTATAAGTAATGCTATGACCTTATTCAAGATGGCAAAATAAAATGGATGATATCTCTTGTTGTCAAGTACACTTCCATTTTCCTTGATGCGTATTTGATGAATCTGTATTGAAATGTATTGACGTTGCGTCAGCTGAGATTAAGATTGTTTGAAGTGTGCATAGATTTCCTATTCAGCTGCATATCCGTTATGTTTCTGGAGAGGGCAGCTTGTGTAAGTGGAAGGATGCAGATATGGATATTCGATATATCTAACTGGATCTCACACTGGGTGTGTTAAGAGGCATAACAAATGTTGGGACTGTAATAAATTGACTGGTGCCCTGCCTTCTCCTCTTCCTCTTATCGCTAACAGATGAGACTACTTGAATCATACACTGTGCAGCTACACGCTGAAAGCAACTCCTAAACAGTCATACCATAAATCTGTATGTACCTGTGCACGAAGGTCTCCACACACACGAGCACGCACACACACATACACAGTCATTCACACATATCCAGGTAGAGACAGCCCCTGGGCCGTAGACTCCGACCTCCTGCGGAGCGGGAACTCTCATTTTCTTCCTGTCTCCGGGGAAATCTGCCCTCTGATATGAATTCGGAGCTTCCTGGGCGTCGCCCCTGGATATTGTCTGGCAAGATCAAAGGCAGGGAGCCAGGAAGAACAGTGAAGAATTTTTAAAAGCGCCACACAAGAAGAATAGAGTTGCACAAGCGTTGACAAATGCAATTTCTTCAGCTGGATTCTGATCCCTTCTGCTATAACGCACTTTCAGCAGAGCAATAAAAGCATCACTGTGGACTCGACCTGTGTACTGGCCTCAAAAATGTGAAAATGCTCACCTGTATTTGACATCCTTTTGTGTATGCTGGTCTTGTGCAGGCATCTCTGAGACAAGCTATGTATCTTCATGTGTGTGTGTGTGTGTGTGTGTGTGTGTGTGTGTGTGTGTGTGTGTGTGTGTGGTTGTCCTAAGTTTATCTCTGGCCTTTCAGAGTTGAACTACCATTGACCCTTAGGTGTGTGCTTGCTCCATGTGCAGCCTCCTGTGTCCCCCATCTGACTCACAGCCTTCAGCAGACGCTGGATGGGTGGATGGAGAGAGGAGGGGAGACAGACAGAGAGGGATGGATGTCATCTGTCTCAGCCACGGGGCCGCGTTTTAGACACACACGAAAAGAGAGAAACACAGAAACAGAGTAAAGATGACTGTCAAAATCCAAAGAGAGGGAATTTAAGTGAAGAAGGAAATGAAAACAGATTTAAAAAAAAGACATGTCAGTAACAAACACTATCCATCATATTGCAAATTAAGTAAATAAATGAGTCTGAAACAAGCAAAATTTTAAATAAAAAATCCCGGTGAGTGGCGTGAGATTTTCTTTCTGCACTGAAACTGTTCCTTTTGTCCTATTTTTGTCTGTTTTCATTTTGTCTAAATTAATTGATTTTATTTTTGTTCATTTTTGTATTTCTGGTTACAAATTCCCTTTTGAATTGCCTCTATGTTTGAAAAGTCCTATAGAAATAAGATAACAGCTAATAATTTCTCAAATCTCCCATGCAAATCATCTTGTTTCACACATTTTCCTGTAATTTGCATGACACAAATGCTATGATCAGCTTCATTCTGTCATGCATCATGATACTCAAACTCATTTCCAGCAAAAAAAAAAATCTTGAAACTCTCAAACCATTTGTAGAATTTTTGCTCCTGCTTTTAACCACAATCTGTCTTCAAGGCAGAACATGAGATAAAATGACTTCAGAAGATGGATGTGTTTTTGCCGTGCATGAGGGCAAATGGACGAAGTGTAAGGCGGGCGCAGTCTGGTGTCCAGCGACACTGTCAGTCTGCTGTCTGGCCCCACTTTAATGGCCTGTCCTCTGAGGGTCCTTCAGAGACCGCGATCCTACCAGCAGCCTGTGACCTCACACCTGCCGCTGCACGGACAGAATAGCACTCTGGCAAGCTGCACGTCTGCCCCGACATATCACACTCACAGCCGGTATTAACCCCCGGAGAGCACACAGTAACCTAGGGCAATCATTGCTGTCAGAGAATTCCAGCAGCTTCAAGATATTTTTTTGTTATGGAAAATACAAACACACACACACACACACACACACACACACACACTGAAGGGAAAAAACAATGAGTCATACCTGTTCTTCGCTTCTGATGTTTTCTCCAGCATACCCATGCTTTGTTTCCCTACACCAGCAGCCTTTGTTCATTTTTTGATGGAAGTCAGTGTGGCCAGAACGCGCTGGATCTGCTTATAATTGCCTGCCCAGATCCACTTTCCCAAATTGCATAATTTCCTAGCCCCGATATTTCTGCTTCCTCAAATGACACCCTCCAACCCTTGCCCTCCATTATCCAAACACAATATAGATGAAATGCTACCTAGATTAATTGCCCTTCAGTTTAGGTTCCTATCATCATCTGCCATCTAACGCGCTCTTTTTAATAATGAAAATGAACCTCATCTTCGTTTAACTAATACAGTCGTATAACTTAAGTAGTCGCTTTGATGAGTTAAAAAAGGAATAGGTAAGTCATTGATCCTTGGCTGCCAGGGCTTTTTCATTCTCCTTCATATGAGTGCTGCTCTGCATTACAGTAGCTGCTCATAGTGTTGCACCAGACAGACACTGTGCCTTTTTTTTTTTTGTCAAATTTGGGCTTCCTCTCTGATGAAGGGCTTAGGCTGGATATGAGATTATGGTTTAATATTGCATGACTGTATCAGCTGTAGTGTGTTGTGGGTATATTGCAGAGCAGTTTGTAGCGAGCATTTTGAGGCTGTTTTCTATTGTTTAACTGGTTATAGTGTGCTAAATGTGAATAGTGTCTGTGCTTTACATTTGTCACATACTGCTCACCCCGCTGAATTTATGGTGGAACAGAATATAAATTGCAAGTGGAATCATGGTGCTTAGGGACTTCCTTAAACTACTTTTCTTCCTTGATTAGCTTTCTGGCTTAATCTTTGATGATGCATTACTTGCAAGTTAGAGAGAGCACTTAAATTAAAAGCACACAAATGTGGCCAAACATGTGGTATATTAAGGCTTTAACTGAATTACATACTTCTAGACAAGTGGGCTTTAGTAGGACTTTCATGCAGTTGCAAGGTGGAACAGTCTGTCATGTGTGTGATACCTGAATCCTGAGCCAGCCTGTAAGCATCATTTAAAAAATAGCAGGAAAAGGGGTCTCTTCTAAAATCTCCCACCTTGGGGGCCATTTAAATGAGTTTCAGTCAGGCATACTTTAGAGTGAGACTGAATTCCACCGAGTGCAGATTTGCATAAATAGAATCAGAATAAGATACCAGATACCTGAGAAAAGATGATGTCTGTGCTGTGCAAAGCTAATTGAACCACTATCCTAGATAGGCCTGCATAGTAACTGTGATTGTTTCCATCTTCACACCATAATCTACTTTAGAGAGACACAAGAAGTGGTCCCAGATGGCAAGTAGTTTGTGGGACACAATGCGAAAACGGCTTCCTGCTCCTAAGATAAAAACAGCCATTAATTGACCGTCCTCTATACAGCTCCCGAGAACAGCGATCGTCCAATCATAGCTTTTCAACCGTAAACAGGCAGGTCTGACGAGTTTTGGATTTCTCCTCATTACAAGCAGCACAAGCAAAGTTCAGGGGGCTGTGTTGAAAGTGATGGTGTGTTTAAATAGTTCAGAGCACGGTGTCATTTTTTCATTACTTTTCCTAAACCTAAAACACAAGCCCAAACCTGTCTTTATCTGCTTTAACGTGAGCTGCGACTGTTAGCATGTATGGCTACCTAGCTTACAATAACCAAGCGTTTCTCCCAAGGCCAAGGAGTACAGTACACCATTAACTACATGATTGTGAGGTTACAGGTTCACCACAGCTCACTGCTCAGTATGTCAGAGTTTAGGGTAATTAGCAGCTCTGTATCTCTCTGCATTTAATTTAAGGAAGTTTGCACTCCAGCAACCCCTGTCAGTGTTACTTGAGATACTGTAAATTTTGCCAAGCACACTGTTTAATCCTCATCTTTACTGCTTTTCCCCTTTTAATGTCAAAAGTGAAAACGTACATTAGCCTAGAAGTAAGCTAAACAGCTGACTTCTCCAAACAGGAAGGAAATAAGAGTTTTATATTTTTCCTTTTACTTGGTAGAACTAATTAGCTCAACACTACAAGAGAATGCAACATTCTTCTTTATTTCTACACCTTCTATTCGATTAATTGAGGGGTGAGGATGCCACATTTAGCCATTAGCCGCAGTCTTTGAGTACTATATTGTGAACAGTATGTAGCCTCAGAACGCTTTTTATAAGTCTCCTTTTGAACCAAGTCAACTGTAAGCATTAAAAAATCGGCCAGAGACAGTGTTTTAAGCAAACTCCTGAAGCTAACGACGGCTTAATTGGCTTGCTAGTTAGAGGTGATCAACTCTGCCAGTGACGGTTGTCATTACAGCCGACAAAATCAACGGTTGCCAGTTAGAAATCAGAAGCCTGCTGTTGTCTGCCTCTGTGGCAAATCAAGTTCTCTTTGTTTCAAATGTTACTAACAATTTCCACCATTATCACTGTAATCTGCATTGTGCCGCGCGGATGACAGGTGTAGCATGGGGCTCAGGTTAGATTGATTTTTTTTTCTGTGTGTGTGTGTTTGTCCCACAGACACTTCCTGTTCAAGCAAGGCTCTGGTTCTTCAGCTCTACTGTCAGGGGCAGGGCAGGGTTACCCTCTGACCTCTGGGACAGTGTACTCCCCTCCACCGCGGCCCCTCCCTCGCAGCAGCGTGACCAGACCACTGTTTACCTTCAACAAGCCTCACCGCTGCTGCAACTGGAAGTGCACGGCCCTGTCCGCGTCCCTCCTCACCCTCACCCTGGCCCTGCTGCTCACATACGTCATCGGTGAGTTACAGAGCACATCAGCCAACAGTGCAGGGTTGTCATGTGTGACAGCTCAAGAAGTTTCTGCTTTGTTTGTTCAGATTTTATTCAAGGAATGAACATTTTCAAAACAGATTGCTAGAGGAGCAAGGAAATTGGGAAGCTTGTCAAGAGACTGCCTAATTAATTCAAAACGGAATCAATAAAGAATACACAAACAAAGTCTAACAGCAATTTTTATACACATACAGAATGTTGCAGGCATCAAGGGGTGAAAAAAAAACTAACCAAAAAAAAAGAAAAGAAAAGAAAAAAAAGAAGAAGGAAATCAATAGGGATAAAATCAGGACTGCTGAAAATTTTACACCCTTACTTTAAAGGAGTGGGCTTTAAAAGCAGCAGGTAATGTTTTTCAAATGTGACCCTCTGTGGGGTATTCGAAAATTTAAATTAGCTGTTCTAGACCAAAGCACAGCAACTGGTAATTATTCTGTGATGACACACACATCCAAAAAGTGCTACTAACTCATGCACTGTTTTTTCTCTCTCTCTCTCTCACTCACACACACACACACACACACACACACACACTCACACACACACACACATTGAGAGCTACACAAGCTCATACATTCACCTTATTACTCTTCTGCCACTTTGTTCTTATTATATTAATCCGGCCTGCTTTGTCTTGGTTTATGACTTAATTGTGCTTTTTTTTATGTTTACATTTTATATTTGTTTATCTTGTTTTTTTTAAATAATTTATTTAATTTTTAATTTGTTTAAAGGTGAGGCCTTATTACTTACTCTCTTTTTATTTTGTTTTTATCACACCTCTACGAATTTCAACAGTGATTATTTATAAATTGCTTTGGTTTTGTCTTCTTCTTTTGCAAATAAACATAAGCTAAACTAAAGCTGATAAACGTCTACAACACCAAAGTTCAGAGGGAAATATTGCACTTTATTGTACTTATTCCTATGTGACAGCTTCAGTTGCCAGGGTTTTATATATAGCACATAGAATGAATACGATGCACTGTTACAGATTAAACTGCCCAGCTGTATATGGAGTAGTTCATTACACTTGCAGAGGTGTTTTTCTTTCATTAGGAGTTCTTTTACTTTTCATACTTTTAAATCTGTCTTGCTAATAATACTTAAATACTTTTACTTAAGTGACATTTTCACTGCAGGATTTTACTTGTAATGGAGTATTTTATATTGCAGCATTGCTTGAGTAAGCACCATATTTCTGAGCCACTCATGAATGCAGATGAACTCCAGCTTTTATGACTGATACTAACTTAGAAATAATTTGGATCTTTAAAATCGAGAAAGTTTCGGGAGTTGTCCTGCAGTCCGGAAGATCATCAACGCAGTTTGTCAAAGTCAAATAGTAAATTTATTCATCGATCCCCTCCAATTGCACCAATTCCCTGTTCATCCTCAACCTTGGCCCGGCCCTCCACCCCAGCGCATCGTCTCCCCTCCACCGCCCCTAGTGCAGATAACCCAACCCTCCACCCAGCCAGTTCATTTCCCTCCTGTGGTGGTGCTCAAGGTCACGCCGGAGCAAGCGGGGGTTCGCATTAATCACACACACACACACACCCACGCATACATCCACGAACACACACACGTCAAAGACAGACGTCTCACACACACACACACACACACACACACACACACACTCTCACACACACACACACACACACACACACACACACATGCACGCGCACTGGCGAATCCATGCAGATTAATCCCTAGGCTGAACCATGCTATTCCATTAATGTCCCAGCCCCGGTAATTAGTGCATTAGTGAGGAGTGTGAGTGATGACTTGGAGACGACATCACCTTTTAATTGGTGTCATGCTCCACTCCTGCTTGGTAATGATTGATCTTCATGTTGACATTACCATGGCAACTGCACCAAGATGTATGGGATGTAAGCATAGATGATATGTTCGCCTGTAAATCAAAGATATTCAAATAGCAAGATTAAAGTGGTCATGGACTTAATGTCTTTGTCTGGGGGGAGAGGTTGAGACACAGGCCACCAGATGATTAGGTTCTCTCATTACATAATGATTCAGTAATTTTAATGAATTAATTAAAAGCCACTGACAGGAGGAGAGACAAAAAAAAAACCCACTCCCTTGCTTTTTCATCTTCATCAAATAAAAGCCATGCTGACTTTTTCTGTACGTATTGATTTTGAGTCCGCCTCTCATTAAATCAGGTTCTTATTGAAGATTCATTCTTATTATCATAAATAATGCAATACAAAACAAAATTAATTTATTCCTTTTTCAAAATATGATAATGAATTTTACTTTATTCCAGATATAATCAGCTCCTATTTATTATTCTATTCTACTTTGGTAGGCGGTTGTTATATTGTACATATTTTTATTATTTTATACACATTGAAAATGTTCCTCAGTAAGGAAAACAATTTTTTTTATTATTTTCTTTTATTCATGTGTAACCACATGCTGACTTAAAACAGAAACTATTTTGACAGTTTACTAATCATTTAAGCCAGTTTTCAAATTTTCAAACATTGTGCCAGTGTCTGTGAGGATTTGATTTTCTTTGTTATAATATCTCCAGCTTTTGGAGTTCTGGTTATACACACAAAAAAAACTATTTGATTTCATTATGTAGGGAAAATTAGCTCAATTTGGGGAAATATGGCATTAATCTGAATTATCATGCAGAACCATTTTAATTATTCAACTAGCGATATAATTTCAGCGTCAGCACAATAAAACTAATAACTGTTTCGCTTGGTGATCAGTCAGGAGTGTCAATCATGCACAAAATAAGAAAGAAGAAAGAAATAACTTGATAGAACAAGAAACACAGGAGTCGGATACGTAAAGTGACTGAAAGTAAGTTACAGAAAACTATACTTAAAAACATTTATTACTACACATTGCTTACAAAGACTGACACAACAACGGCACAACAAACTACACACACAGTGATGCTACAGTGAAGGAGTAGATTAAAGGAAATATGCAGCAGGGGAATAAACAAAAATAGTGCAAACTTTTACTGGTAAAAGCAGAAACTTAAGAATCAAGTTTGGATAGAGAAGCCAGTTTTAACTTTTGGATTCACCCGGGCAGGAGAGAAGAAGCTATGCTGGTTGCGTGTCTGTGTAACTGCTGACTGAGCGTGGCGGCGGCCGGAGTGGGGAAGAAGGTGTGGAGGTGAAGATTCTGTTAAAGTTGAGATTAGCGGACAGAGAATCAAAAGAGACGCCTGGACAATCTGTGGGCAGCTCGCTCACACTCAAGTAACCATAATCACAAATGAATAAAGATCTGCCGCTCTGATGCTCATTTCTAATGGTTATGGAAATATTAATACGTGTAATAGATAAACAACCTGCAGAATTCAACTATAAATGACAGCATATCTCTAAAAGTAATAAAATCATGGCACATAATTACATGTTTTCTTGAAAGAGTCTCTGGAGTAGAGGAGAGGCCATCAGAAGAAGGGGGGCTTTGAGATATCTGGGGGGGGTGTGTAGCTGTGAAGAGGTTATGTGTTCAACATTCGAGTGTGGCAGTTCTATCCTCTCCCTGTCAATCCAAAACTCATGTCGGAGTCCATTTCTTTTTTTTCTTTGATCTCATCTTGATATTTATTCTGTATGTGTTTTCATGAAACGCATGACCGACATTTCTAGAGGTTACCCAACGGTCAAAGCAGGGCAGCAGCCCCTGGTGCTGGAGGGGCCTGTGAAATGTCCAGTGTGGTTCCCCTCGACCATTAGTAGCTGCTTGTTAATCCGGTCTTATCTCTGCTTCCTCCAAAAACGTCTTTGATTGTCGTTGGATGTAAACACCAGGCCCGATTTGGTACCAAGTCCGAGCTGCAATTGGCCTCACAACTCATTTACAGCTGTGGGAAAGGTCCTAGGCCTTGGCTTTCAAAGGGGGGCGGGTGAATCTTTGGGGTTTGCCTGGACTGCATCACACCTCAGGGGTGGCAGGTCTTGTGTTCTGCTCAGAGATATCCCACAGGCTAAAGAAACTGTAATGGCTGCTTCTTTTTTTTTTTTTTTTTTACAATTTTCTGCCATTTTATAGACTGAATGTTAATGGGTTATAAAAAGACAATTTCTAGATAGATTAGCAGATAATGAAAACAGACCTACATCCAAGTTGTTGCATCAATTGTCCTAACACGTCATTATACTGCATCACTGGTAAATATAGTGTGTATTGTCTGTCGGTTTCATACTGCAGATACTGCTGACTGAATCAAGACGTTTGCAACATTTAAAAAAAAAAAAATGACATATTCCTTTACAGTCGTGCCAAGCTGGAGCCAAACATTTCAGAATGTTGGAGACGCCCCCTCCCCTTGGTGAAAATCATCTTAACGCAGCTGTTACATTTGGCTGAATCTTCATCTTTTCTCGTGATGCTCAGCCAAACTTTGCACTGCTTGCCGCAGTCTTCCACGGTTCAGCATGTAACAGAGCTGGTAACTGATCTCAAAATGCTAAGTTGAGGCACAGGGTGACCAGTGTTGCAACAGTGAGCTCTTCGAACACTTGATATAGCTCTTCATAATTCACTAAACACATCTGACACTGATGATTTGGAGCAAATCCTCTGTTATTGACCGTTTGGAAGCAGCTCGTAGTACCCACCTCAAATTACTGCCAGTCCTGAACGCTCTTTGTTCAAGTTATGGGACTTGTTTATTAATTTGGGGAAAAATAACCCAGCGAATAATGAGGCAATAATATTATGTCTCAAATTAAGGTTTCCAATTAGCACAACAATGGGACGATGCATGATTGCAGAGATAATGCTGCGCCTAAATGATTGCAGCGGATGCCCCCTGTTGTGATTAGCTAAGACAGTCCTCCTCTCTTTCTTTACTGCCCTCTCTCGCCTCCTCCCATACCCCCTGGTGTTGCAGGGGCTGTGAATAGCTTTGTTAATTTGTTTATCTCCCAACGTACCCCTCCCTCCTGCAGTCGTAGCTTGTTATTAAGCACAACACGGCCATCAGATATGAGGAGCAGGCATTATGATAGCAAACGGGGCATTTAAGGAGAGATAGAGGACAGATTAAGATTGCATCTGTAATCTTAAAGAATATTGCTGCTGACAACACTGCAAGTAACCCATTTTCTATTTTAAACCTCATTTAAGTTCTGCCTCCGTAAAACCCACCGACTATTGCTCTATCATGCTGTCAAAAAAAAAAAGCTAATTAGGGTATTTTCTGCATTAATGAATGTCTTGCTGTTTTAAACAGTTACAATTCTCAGTTGCTGAATTGAATATGAGAAGAGGGTGGGATGTGTCAGTTATGAAAGATAATCATCTCTATGGCAACAGGGAGAAGCTTCTGATGCAAGTGAAATGAGCAAGTCAGCAGCACCCTGCAATCAAATAATCACCTCCAAATCACATTTCAGTCACTTGTACACACACAGAGACACAGACAGTGCACATTTTAAGCCAAGACCTTCTTTATAGCTCTGTTGTGCGGTACGTGAGGCTTCAGGGGCCCTGGTGGTTCCATAAAGAGCCAAATGACTCGTTAGCGGCTTTAAGTTCATTACTTTCACGCTTTTTCTTTCAGTAAATCTACTTTCACAGTTTGATGGCAATTCAAAGCATCTGCTTTAAAGGATAGCCATTAATCATGGGGGTCAAGCTCTGTTCAGTCTCCAACTGAACTCGAGTGGAAAAAAAAAAGTGCTTCTGTGTCTTTATTAGCGCTACAATTAACAATTACTTCAATTATCAATAGATCAGCAGATTGTTTTCTCTTTTTGGTCTCCCGTAGCCCTAAAGTGATGCCTTCAAATGTCTTGTTTTTCCAAACATAGAAGAATATTAGACAAAACAACACACCCATTTTGGAAGCTTGAACCAGCAAATATTTAGCAATTTTACTTGAAGAATTACACAAGCGATTGATCAGTTATCAATGGAGTTGTATTTATTTTGTGTCAACTCATTAATCAATTAATATACTTAATTGCTTCACCTCGAATGTTTATGCATGTGTAGCCTACAGCGGGGCCAAAATGATTTGTTAATTAACTGAAGTTGTAACAAAATTAATTGACAACAATTCTGATCAACTAATCAAGTGAGTAATTTATCAAGCAAAAATTTGGAATTTTCTGCTTTCAGATGCTAATTTCAGATCAGTGTCTCTTTTATATCCCTGAACAACTTTGAGTTGTGGACTGTTGGTTAGGCAAAACAAGCAATTTGAAGATGTCACCTTGGGATTTATTAATCACAAAAAAAAAATCTACAGAGCAATCAGTCAATTATTAGAATAATGCTCATGTTGCAACCCTAGTTAGCTTATTTAATTCAAGCCGCTTGAATTAAATAAGAGTTCTTTCAGTAAGTCGCTCCCTCTTGATCTGGATTTCTCCTCTAAATGTCCTAGCAGGCTCTGTCTGTCTGAAAGCGCCGAGCTGATCACAGTTTATCATGAATTAAGTGCTTGTGTTTATTCTGTGTTGTTGACCAGCCCGGCAACCAAGTCGAAAAATTACAACTGGGAGCTGAGGGGCCACATTATGCATACCATATATTACACCAAGAGGACCTTCACATTGAACAACAATATGTCATAAGTCATGAATGTTTAGTGCTGGTGTTCAGACTGCAAGGATCTGTGGAGAGCTTGGAGCATCAATATTGGCTTGTTTGTTGTTGGGGTTTTTTTTTTTGTTTTTTTTAGACCCTCGTATGCTGGAGGAAAGGAACAGGAAGGCTGAACCAATTACACAAGGAACACATTAAGCCTTGTCTAATTCAGGGCTCGTAGACAATGAACTACAACATGCAGACAGAAAGGAAAAAACTGAACAGCTGAAGCGAAATGCAGCAACAAGTGTAGCATCATTCAGCAATTAATATCAAATAGTCTAAAGACTGCTGTTGCATCATTTTCATGAGAGTAAAAATGTGTGACCACAGACGGTGCAGACGTAACACTCTTGGAAACGTAACCATTTTTCACTCCTTCAGCTGCTGCTATCACATCCTGACAGTAACAGAGGAGGTTAGGCTGGAAACACTGTTGTTCCCATGTTCCCATGCCTGCTGTCACTGTTGCTGTGCTGATGTGAGCCAAGCAGAGAGCACCTATTGGCTATTGACAGTGATGAATTATAAATCATGGCATTCATCATTAACCAAGTTGTAAGGATAGGGGGGAAAAAATGAATGATAAGATTTAACATGTTAATTTTTTTAAAAGACTTGAAAAGTGTAAGCAAAGTAATTTAAAATTTGTGCAAATCTCAGTGGATGCAGTAGAGTAACAGCAGTGAACGCTTCTCTTTATAACAATGAACTGCCCCAAAATTGCAGCTGAAGCTCTATGTGTAATAGTTTTGTTTGCTCTAAAGTGTACAAGTAATTCGTGTATTAAATAAATAATATCACTTCAAATATAAATAGTTAACAGGGTGACTTAAGCTGAAAAAGCACCGCTGCTGCAGCACCTTATGTGATGTGCATCATTTGCTGCTCACCTATAGAAACTGGCAGTGCAGCGCGCCATCAGGACCGTACACAGGTCGGGACAGCGGAACTTAAATTTGAGTGTGGAGTGGACACCCGCTACTTGAACTTGATTCTCATCTGTAAAGGCGATCTCCAGAGCTATGGCTTCCCACGCAATTGCCATCGTCTTTGTGGGTCGTATAGCTCTTTACATTTCTCAACCTGAACAAGTAATGTCCCCTCGTCCATTGTACACACCTTAAATACAGCGACAGAGACAGGGAGCGGTAATGATAGGGAAGTCAAGCTGCTACGGGAGCCGGGATGCACAAAACAGCTTTTTCCCTGTGGAAAAAAATTCGTTTCTCAGGGGGAGCGAGCGTGGATGAACGAGTATCACAGGGTGGCACGCCACGTCTAGCCTCCGCCGGTGGGGCTGGGGGGCGGTTGTACGGCTGTTTTAACACACCGTTGAGCGGCGTGTGTGACCTTTAGAAGCCATACCACCCCAACCCCCCAACAAAAAACAAAAACAACAACAACAACAACAAAAAAAAAAAAAAAAAAAACAGAAAAGAAAAGAAAAGAAAAGAAAGGGAAAAAAATGGCTGCCCTGTTTCTCCCTGGATCACCTTCATAGGATGGAAATGATTTCGTCCTCCGCTGCAACAAGGTTTGGCTTGATCAAACTAACCGTGCGTACTTTCGGTTTCGGTTAGCCTTCATTAAAATTAAAGTTAGCAGGGAACAACAGGAGAGAAAGAAAAGGAGCAAGAACCATATTTCCGTCAGAGGAAAGGCGGGTTGCTTGCTACATTTTATCATATTTAAGTCTGCTTTATGATAGTTAACAGTCTTATGTGTTTTGTTGAGTGTGTAAATCTCTTTTGTTCTGTTTTTATAGGCAGAATAGTGGAAAAACAAAATAAACAATTAGCTTTTAATTAATTGTAATGAATAGCTAAGAAAGCACTAGAAGTTTTAGACTACAGTGTTGGTGATGGAGGGGAACCACTGTGTCCCAGTGCTTGGTGATTCATCACAGTGGTTCCCACAAATGCAGCTCATTTATGTTTCAGACATATACCGGTCGGTTGATTGAACCAGGCTTGTCTTGCATAACCAGCAGCTGTTATATGAGCTGGAAAGCTGCAGCTGATGAAAGTATAGCTGGAGAAAGTAGCTGATGCCTGCTCAAAAAGTTGCTACATTTGTTGCTAAGGCTCGTTATTGATACAAAAGTGCTAAAGGGCTCTGGAAAGTTGCCAAATCGAGTGACAAAGTTGTGAACACTGAAGGCGAGAGGAGTGTGGAGTTGAGGGCAGATGTAGGCTGAGCAGTATAGACTTTTAGAAAAAGTGTATATTAAGTATATATTAAAAATGGTACGTCCACTTTAGAGTAAATGTAAGATGTGAAAAAAACTTACCATACCATTACTAACCCATTACCAGAATTATTCAACAAGCGCTATAAGGGAATTGTCTTGTACATAGACACTATGCATCCTGTATCTGATTGAGTTGTTTTTCTTGTTGACAACACTGTTGGAAAAAAAAAAGAAAAAAAAAAGAAAGAAAGATTCAAAGTAATGTCACAGCAACCAGCCTCCTTATTCAGGTGAACAGACAATAGTATTTCGAGCCAGCACAACCTCCGGTGGACATATTGGACTGAGGTGCATGATGGAACTTTTGTCAGGCATAAGAGAAGATGACCTACATTGGTCTCAGGCTAGTAATAATCCATCCTTCTTCAGCATCACTGCTCCAGGCTCTCATCTCTCATCACTAGCAAACACAGCAAATCTGAACAAAGAAACTTTCTTTGGTACAGAGCTGAGAAAACATGAAAAATACTGTTACCAGTGAGGTACAGCTTTAGCTGAGGCCGATCCCTCCTACCAACACCCAATCAGGACTGATAATTATAAGTATTACGAACATTACAGCTTGATTTGGTGAAAGCCATTTAATCTGAATACTATTGAAAATATTTAACTTGTCATGAAACACATCAGTTATAAAGGCAAAAATGTGAAAAACACTAGTATGTCTCCAATTCAGTTACTGTGTGCAAAGTAATTAAGGAAATACCTCAACAAAAAGACAGGAGCGAAAAATTCCTGGGCCTAAAATTCCAATGTACCAATGGGAAGGACAAAGAGGCAAGGATATTGAACAAATCTACGTGGAAGCAAAGACATGCCCAAAATAAAAAAGATAGTCCAAGTTCAAATTGGAAATAAAGCTCAAATATGCTGATTCAGTCTGCTGAAGATCTGCTGCTTTTATTCACCCTGAACTGTGCCCCATATGCAATCAGACAGCACAATCTGCAGGCCATTGCACAGCATATTGTACTGCTCTTTGAGGTAGTTGCACTGAGTGGGATAAAAATGCTCTAAAACGTTTTGAACACTGAGTCACATCAGTTCCCAAAGCTATAGGTAGGTGGTATAGAGCACAAAGTGCAGACAAATTGAGGAATACAAAGAGCCAGCCCTGGGTAGTGATGAATATGGGTGTCTATGATGATGCTGTGTGGATTGCAGTGCATTCATTAGTGGATTTTTACATTGTATAGTTATAATAGCCTCAGTAGAGTGAGGAGTCAGAGGAGTGGGGATTGCAGTCTGTTCTGATAGCAGGTGGTGGGCAGGAGGCCAGAGACTGTGTACAGGTGAAGTCATAGGGTCGGCTGAGTCCGGTGACGGCTGTCTGGATGAAGCCGTTGAAGCGCTCAGTCGGCCGGCTCCTAATGAAATGTTACCTTCTCCCAAAGGGAAGTTTTTGAACAGGTGGTCGCCTGATTGTCTGGGATCAGCTGTGATCGTCTTCGTTGTGCTGCTCTGTCAAGGAGGGCAACCGGCAACCAATTATCTACTCAGCAATGCTGAGTGGGGTAAGAATGGCCACTACAACTTGTTTCCAGTCGGGCCTGGGAACCAGAACCCTTTTCTATTAGCGGTGTTCTTGCTCAGCACAGTTCAGCTGGACACAAAAACACTGTCACACACCGTGACTCAATCACAGTAGAGCAAGGCTGCCGTGTTCTGCGTCGTTTATTCGCTTTAATGTCTTTGTCTCAACAGATGTTTTTAATCTGTTGCATAATTGTAGCTCACACTGAGAGGGTTTTCACATTTAAGTCATTATGTGTGTCTCAATTTGTGCGTATGTCTGTGTTTAAGGCTGTGTGTGTATGTATGTGTATGTTAAGGGCTCATTATTTTTTCAAAACAAAAAGAAAATCAGCTGATCTATTAATGTTTATTGCAGCTATTACATTTATTATATTTTTCAAAGTCAGTAATAAAAATATACGGGTTTTATTTTTAAAAATTCCCATTTGTATTCTGTCTTTTAACCATTTATTGTTTAATTACTTTTTTTTTTTTTTTTGGTTTACAAACTTAGAATGACTCTGGCTCTCAACAAGCAGCACATTTGGGTTTTTCTCATGATTTTTCTCTACACTTTCTATTTATAGGAGCATTTTCTGGGCTTGTTTACTGTAAACTCTGGTGTTGAGGGCCTTGGAGCATGGGAAAAGAAATTCAAGGTGAAAATCGGTTGAAAATGCTCTGCTCCTTCACAAAATCTTAGTATTATTTCTGGTGCAAATCGGCAAAGAAAATGAGCCCCACATATTCTTGTATCTGAGTCCAAATGTGTGTGGATGTGTATGTGAAGGTGCATGCCTGACTTGCGATCGAGTGTGTGTATAAGTGTGTATGTGTGTGTGTGTGTGCTCCTCACCCCAGCTTCTTTTCAGCCAGCTGCTTCATGCCTCATTGGGGTCTGTATTGATTGGTCCAGTTTCTCTTTGTTTTCAGTCCTCTATTTTGGTCATCTAATGCAACTCAAAGAAACCCGCTGGCCTTTGCTAAAACTGCCCTAACAGCTACAGAAGCCTTTGGTAAAATTGCTTTAAATGGCGAGACAGTCTCTGGTCAGAAAGCTCTGAATGGTGAGAGAGCCCTTTGGTAAAATGTCTTCAGAAGGTCAGAGAGGCTGCAATAAAATAGCCTCAATAGCTCCAATATTTCACCGGGCAAAAACATGCTCACACACATGCACGCGGGCACACACTGTAACTCACACGTGCGCCGTTTTTTCTTTCCCATTCTCTCTATGACACTCGCATACACACACACACACACGTACGCGGTCACGCACCCATGCACCAACACACACAAGCACGCAGGGATTGAGCTGTATGTGACTGTGAGCGGCAGTTGTGAGTCGCTGTTTGTCTGCAGTGTTTTAGCTCTCAGTGGTGGTAGATGGTGGCTGCCGGAGGGGACTCTAACATGGCGCCGATCCCCTGCTCATTTAACACTATTCTGTCTGTTGTAACATGACTCAGCTTTCAGAGAGGGGCCAGATCCGCAAGACGGTGAGTGGGAGATAGACAGAGAGAGTGGGGGACTCTGACAGAGAGAGAGAGAGGGGGCGTGATTAGAAATGAAAGAACAACAGAGAAATGCGTGAAGCAGAAAGCTGTGATCTGTTGGACTTGGTGTACCGACGCTACCGTGACTAACTAGATGACAGTGACGGCGAGTTTTACTGGTAAATAAACACCAGGATATACAGCAAATCTCATCATTCAAGACATGGGAAGTGTGTCACCACCTCCGCTCTTCCTTTATCCCTCTTTCCGTCATTTTATCCCTTTATCCGAACAGGACTTCCCATCCCAGTTTAGCAAGGTCACACCAATGATGAGTCCCGAGGTTTATACCAGTCAAGAAATTGCTGCTACACTGCTGCTCACTCACTCACACACACACACACACACACACACACAAATTTGGAGACGAGCAAATGTCAGCAGACACACACTCATGCATGCAAACATACACACTTAAACAGTCATGACAGTGGTATTAGTAGCTTTCAAGGGGCTGGTGGAGAAGAGAAAGAAAAACACTTTAGCACCTCTTGTCTGTCAGAGTGGAGCAAGGGCCGACAGGCAAAAAGGCAGGAGGGCAGGGGGACCCTCAGGCTCTCAGTCTCTACTCTAACGTTGACTAAGACACAGATTTGTTTTATTGGCTCTGAAGTCCCTCTCCTTCACTCTCCTTCACACTTGTTTTCCCCATTTGTCTCTCCTTCTCTCTTACTCCCCTCTCCCTCCGTCTTTTATCTCCCTCTGCCCTTCTCTCTCGCTCTGCCTTTCTTTCTCCCATCCCTCAGAAGTTTTGGCTTAGCTAGAGGCTGACACAGCCATGCAGAACTCGGATGAGCAATTGCTTTTACTGTACATGCTAAACTACACACTAAATCGAATGACTGATGCTCTTGAAAGTGTTTGCTGCTGGGCAAAGCCAGCTGTAGTCTTTGGTTGTCAGATGGAATATAGTTGGCGGTTAGCTATGTGTATGAGAGAAAAGAACTTGGCAATCAGGCCTGGGTGTGTTTCCGCTTGTGCGAGAGTATTGATAAATCATTTTTAACTGACTGCGGTGCTACCTTGGCTGTAATGGTTATCGATAAGACAGTATATTCACAGTCAGTCTCATCCATTGTGTCCAGCAACCCAGCTCAGGACTGATACAGATGCATTAAACAGGAGTGCATGCACACACACACACACACACAAACACAAACACACACACACACACACACACACACACACACACACACACACACACACACGATCACAATTTTCTTTCTCTATCTCCTTCTCTTTCTCCCACCACAAGTGTGAAATCTAATCATCACTGGAGCCCACAATCATTTCTATCTAATCTGGAGACACACACATGCCTGACAACAACAATAGTAACAACGGCAGCAGCAACTGCAAGCCAGCATTATCTCTACGTCTTCCAGCTCAAATAGCCTGCTTTTAAAACCTGGCTGTCTGGGAAGACTGGTGGAGAGACTTTAGTGGTTCAGACTTGCCATTTATTACAGTCACAATAAAGATATGCCATCCATACAGCCAGGCATTCCAGCTGTTAATGTGCAACAGCTGTAGGGGAGCAGTTGTTATCTCAGCAGCCTTTCGTAACTTTATTCACAAATTTCCACCAGCTTCTGTTCTCTTATTTCTCTCCACGGTAGTTTAAGTAAACCTGAAAAAGCCACATCAAGTGCCTCTTTCTCTTACTACTGAACTGTCTCAGTCTCTCACTGCAGCCAGCGCTGTTCTCTTCAGCCTGCCACATCCTCCGCGCACATCTCGGCGGGGTAGCTGACAGCGAGGGTACAGTACAGAATCCCCTCACAGCAGTGCTGTCCTATTACCTCTGGCAGTCATCTCACTGTCACACTGATCAATGGTTCATGTGTGCGAGGGCCTCGGCCTGTTAGCTCGCTGCACTGCTGCTCGCTGTCGCCACTGTGCTGCTGCTGCCGCCGCCACTCGCGTTATAATGACTGGACTCACTCGGAGTCTCTCTCTCTCTCTAACGTGTGGCGGTTATGTTCGTTTTTGTGTGAGAGAGCGAGGGAGAAAGATGGACACTGGGAGAGAGATGGATAGACAGAGACGGGAGAACAGAGAGTGAGAGTGAAGGTTCATGCTGAGCACATGCTGCTTGTATAACTGACTGCATGCTGCGTTCAAGTGTGTCTGTGTGAGTGTGTATGTATGTTATGTGGCCACACATACCATGAAAAATGTATTAAATCCTGTAAGCAGTAGAGTTAAGAAGTGTGTGTGTGTGTGTGTGTGGGGGGGGGGGGGGGGGGTTAGAAACACAGGGCAAATCATATACTGTTAACTGCAACATAGCTTCCTGTCTGTTTCAATACAACAACCCGTCCACGAATGATTAAAGAAAAAGGCAAAAATGAAAAAAAACAAACAGAAACACTGAAGTTTCCAGGAAAATTAAAACAATTAAACAATATCCTACTATTATATGTTTATGTTCCAACGCTCAGTTTTAATTATTTCATCTTCAATTCTGAGAAATCATGCTGTTTCCATTGTGGTATAGCAGATGGCTCTAAATACTACAACACCCATGAGCCATAGTTTCTGTTGCTATCGGGAATAAGAAGTCAGTCAGTGGCAAGAATCAAAGCTGTAGCAAATTCACTTTGAACACTTTGTTGTCGCAATTGGGAACAAAATACTGTGGCATATTTACTGAATGCATCTAACTTTAACTCTGAATGTGACAGTAAATTCATTAAAATAATATGACATTTTGGGACATTTAAATAAAAAGATTGATACCACACTCATGTCACTTTAGAGGTACTGGTAGGTGGAGTTTGTTACCTGTGGAGAGCCAGGCTAGCGGTTCCTCCCCCGTCTTTATTCTAAGCTAAGCTAACCAGCTGACTTGAGAGAGGTATCAATCTTCTCACCTAACTCATGGCAAAAAAGGGACTGAGCGTATTTCCCAAAATTTGAAACCATTTCTTTTAACTGATGACTTAACCGCTAACTGCCCTTTTTTGCCTTGGGACGTAGTCTTCTGGAGGGACACTGTCAAAATGAGTTTTTGCTACTTAAAAAAATTAAATTTGAATCAAATTACCACAACCTCATATCACAGCAAATCTGGGGGGGGGGGGTTTCGAGTGTAGAAATACTGGTTAGTTACTAAGACTAGGCCAAAATGGGTTGGGGTAACATGCCTATATAGCATCAAGAGGTGCTAATCAAATATTTGACGCTGGCCCCCACTGCGGGTTAGTCTGCTCTTGTTTGCATTGTGACTGACTTCTCTAAAGAGTTTTTATGTACATAGACGTGGACGTTTGACCTTACAGCAAACGAGACATACAGTAACACAACTGCTCCTTCGATAAACTCAAGGTCCACTCTTTTCTTTTTCTGGAGCTTATGGCAACAACATATCTTATGACAGCAACATGTCTCCATGACAACTGAGCAAACTCCGTCTGTCCATGGGCAGGCGCTTGTAAGTGGACCTTAGGATTATTATGTCAAACAATGTGTCTGAGGTCGAGAATGAACCTTCAGCAGTTGTACATCTTTTGTACTTATTCAAGCAGGCGAGTTTTATGTTCATCCAAGACTCAGAAATGCTCCAGGTGCCTGTCACCTGCAGCAAATGAATGGGACCAGGCATCCAGAACAAGTCCCACTTTAACTGTATCTCCAAATATAAACCTAAATTAAAGCCCTATTCATGTCTTAGCCTGTGGCTTTTTAAATACCCAGAATTAATATGGTCAAGTGAAAAGCAACAAACATGTCCTCTCTAGACTTAAGATTAGTGTGAGTACATCAGGTCCTCAAAAGTACAAGAGCATACACACAAACTTGCACTCTCCAGCGCTATCCTCTCCTCATCACATTTACAGGTCCTTATCCAACCTCGCTTCAGTGTGTGCGTGCGTGTGTGTGTGCTCTGTGACTCTAGATGCTGAGTGTTCTAGCAAAAGGTCAACAGCCATAAAACAAGAGAGTGCGAGAGACGGAGGGAGAGAGGGGCTGATGAGCTGGAGCAGGAGGAGTGTGGTCTGAGGGGCTTTTGAGGAGGGATGGAACGGTGAAGAGGAGAAGATAGGAGAGCCCATGAGGACTGTCGCTGCAGAGTCATTACTGGAGTGGGTAACACTTGGCTAACGGAGGTGTGGGGGGCACCAGAGTACAAGGAGAGAAAGAAAAGCAATTCAGATGAGAGGAAGTGTGGAGAGAATGGTGCATGAGAGATTGAATGGTGAAAATGCTAAATGTTTCAGTTTGGGAATAACTTGTTATCCCTTACCGAGCACTCTTACAGACTAATTTATGAAACCATGATAGGTTGTTCCACTCCGCTGCATAATATAATGCAGTACAAACAGTGATGATGCATACAAACCAACATTTGTAGGTGCAACACTATATTTCATGTTTAATTCTAATAGCAGAGAGTTGATAATGGGTCATATTTTAAAGGAAATCTCTGCGGTATTGTCTCTAAATCTGTCATTGTTAAATAAAATATGATTCTGACTATCATCAGTAGGTTTCACTGCCAGTTTTTCTCCACCTGCTTCTTTTTTCTTTCTCCCACCTGTCTGCTAAATATGCAGTACTTAAAGCACCAGACAACCATAAGGGATTTTGCTGGAAACTATACCCATGAAATTGAATGTACATGGCAGATCATTTGAGTTACTGTTTGTCATACTTTTTTTTTTTCTTTTTCGAGCATCAGAATGAGTCATCACAACTAATTTCGCACCGACGTGTTAATGAGAAAATCCCCCACATTGCATCTTTTCAAAGGAAAATTAAGAAAACTACAGTGAAGGAAAAAGAGAAAAAATTAAAATGAGTGACTCGTACCCACACTGATGAGAAGAATCTGCACGTGTCCAAGTCTGGTCTCGTCACAGGCTGACAGTTCAATTAGTCTGAATTAAATGATGCATGACGTCTCCCTCATGGCCCTAGTAATCGTCAGTGTTCTGCTTTGAAGAGCTCATATTGTGCATGAGTAGATAGCTAAACCAACAGTGGCTAGGGCTAGTCAGAAGTTGAAATGTTGAAATGTATGATTTTCTGATCCCCAAAGATGCCAGAGTGGAGCACGGGACCAAATTGGCTTCAACTCTCAGAGCTCATCATAGATTTGCTGTATTTTTCAGAGGAAATAGTCCCCCCACCCCCCTTGCGCTTCTGCAATGGTAAAGTGAATGCAAATGGCTTTGAACTATCTGGAGTTTTAATTAGGTATTCCTCATCAGCCGGGGCTCAAGTGTGGGTGAGTGTGTAGGTGTGCGGGTGTGTGCTGCCATGCATGCACAGATGAAAACAGCAGGGACATTAATGCTCTTGTGTGAGCTGTGCTGTACCTGTGTGATTGTGTTGGTCATGATGTATAATTGTGGATTTGTTTTTCTAAGCAGCCATTTTGTGCAAGCGCGTGTCAAGTGCTTTTTCTGGGTGTCGGCGCGGCAATCAGCAGACAGAAGACAGACAGTGAAGATGTTTGAAGTCGTTAGAAGTTCCTTACCTTGATCTGCATGCAGCAGCCATCCTCTGACTGCCACCAGCGCCTAGTAACTTTTTGATTTGAGTCTTTGCTTTTGTTTGATGTTCCGAATGTGTCAGAGGAGAAAAAACCTGCAATGATTTATTTCATTTGCTTTGTTCTTCCTATCAGCAAGGAGACATTACCTTTTTAGATTCTTTTAAAGTATAAAACTAAAGCAGTGTTGGAGTACAATCTCACATGAATGGAACCTGATGATTGGTCAGAGCAAGGTGAATGTTCTACTGAACATTTTATTGACAGACTTGCAAGACACTAATTAATTTCCTTAATGGGCAGGTGTTAGTTGTTTTTATTTAACAGCATGTTGGATTGTCGTCCTAGTAAACAGTTTTATGAGTGGGAGGGGGAACCCAGTATACTCCCATACCCTTTGTTGTTTAAAAGGCCCATATGGATTGTGAATCGGCAGCAGCTTTCAAAGCATCATTAGTCATGCATAAAAGACTGTGTTAGCGCTTTAATACCAGCCCTAGGCTCAGGCTCTGAAGATCTGCCTTAATTGCCAACCTCTGCCACGCTCAGTGTTCATGTGTACGTGCACAAACTGGACGTATCTGTCTGTGTGTGTGTGAGAGAGAGAGAGAGTTCTGTGTGCTTGTGTTCTCAGTGTATTTGCTAATTGTCCATTGTCTTGCCAGGCGCTAATAAGCACATAAACTGAGTGAGAGTTCTAAGATGGGCATTAAAGAAGATTCAGACACACCCCTGTGCATGTGTTGAATAATGATCTTTCCTCTCTGCTTTTCCTCTCCCTTTGGCTGTCACTGTGCGTCTGCGTGTCTGTGTCTGTGTCTGTGTCTGTGTCTGTGTCTGTGTCTGTGTCTGTGTCTGTGTCTGTGTGTGTGTGTGTGTGTAGCGGTCCACCTGTTAGGTCTGACCTGGCATCTGCGGCACGGCGAGAGCCAGCTGTATGAGAACGGCCTGAGCTCGGCGGACCATCAACAGGAGGACCGCGGCAAAACCAGACCTACCAGCTCCATCCACCTGCTGGACACACTCAACCCTGAAAACACGCACACTGGTGACAGAGGTGAGCTGACACAAACACACACACATACACACACACAGTATTGCACCACAATAACAGATGTTCTGAACTCAAGTATTGACAAGATTTGCCCGTCGGTAACAACAGAACAAATGTAATACAGCAATTTGTAAATATAAAATGTATTGAATGAACACTGGCTTAAAGCATTTCACTTCATTTCAGCACAGCTTTGCTGCTCCTTTTTTTGTAATTTCATGACAATTTTAAAGCAATAAGGCGAGTGTGTAGTTAAATCAGAGGGTGTTTCATAAATTCAGATTGCTATTTAAGACAGACTTATTTTGGTAAGTCAGACTTATTTTAAGGAAATTCAGTTTCATTAAGGTCCAAATACGTCTGACTTAAGTTACCATGGAAACATATCCCTCCAGACTAGCCTGCTCCTGGTTTCAGGGTGAACATGAGTCAGTTTGTAGTATATGAAATTGATCTCATTTTGACATGGGCTGCACTTGCTGCTTTTATTAAAATCTGAGGTCATATCTTTTTGAGTTTTAAAGGGGAACTCCACTGGTTTTTACACATCAAAGTGTGTTTACAGATTTTGGGGAGTTCTACTGCACATGTGAAAAAAAAAAAAAACCCTCTGGAGCCACATAACTTCCTTGGAGCTTCCCGAAATCTGATAAGTTGCCGCAAATGATGTCTCTGGAGGAAGTGTCGGTTGGGGCTGAAGACTACAATTTTGAAGGGGGGGGGGGGGGGGGGGGGATTCTACCAGTATGTAGTTAGAAGGACATGAGATTGCTAGACCTCTGTAGCCCGCTCCTCATCTCTGCTCGAGATGGAGAAGGAGAATGTGTGGAATGAAAAAGATGATGTCTCTAGTTCTGCTACATCTGCACAGTCTTCCAGTCAGCATATGTGTTTTTAAAATGATTGCAATGAAAATAACGCCAAGAAATAACATCGACCCCAACCTGTAGCCTCATAGTGAGAAATATTTTTTATGTCGCCTGAATGAAATTACCCACGAATCAGTGTATGAAAATACAAAAGGAACAAAAATGCTAATTGTCAAATTTTCTTGGTATGACCTGGTTTTTGTCCTATTTGAAAAAAATCCTATTTGATGTTACATCCTGTACATATACATATCAATTCTCAGCATATTATGCAAAGAAAGATCACGTTACCGACATGAGACGCAAACCCAAAATATAATGTTTGCAAGCAAAGCACTGCAAAAGCTTTAGCTAACAATGGATTTTAGCATTTATTTGTGTGAACTCACCGATGGGCAACAACAAAAGCTGTTCTTTTGCTTTTGTCAAGGTAATGATTTTGTTTATTCTTGCTTTAATATTTTACTCTCCATTTCATACATTCGACAATGCTGCTTTGTGGCTGTGAGCGCCACATTTTTCCCATCGCGCTTGTGTTTTCCTCAGTGTTGAATTGATCATCAGTTCCTGATGTCAAAGTTCTGCTTTTCAAGGTCATGGAATAAACCACATATGATTTAGTCTGCTCACATTAGCTACAAGTAAGATTTATGAAGCAGGATTTTCACAATAAGCCCTGTTTTTCTGGGATAACTTTATGAAATTAAACACCCTTGGGCCCAGTCCACACATGCCCACACACTAGAAAGGTCAGCTCCAATACATCCATGAACGCAAACAGGTTACATGTTATTCTAACTCCTAAACTCATCTCAATGCTTTGCTGTTTCTTTGTCTGTCTGCTCACTTGATGAAATAGAAATTTCTGCAAGGACAAGACACTCACAAATTCTTTTGCTACAGGATTTAATTGAAACACGATTATTAAAATAGTGGCAAGACGAGAAAATCTTCTTCAAATGTAAATTCAAGCATTTAAACATGATGATTGGGCCATGTTGAGACTGACTATATACCCATTGGCATGAATTCCAATCAGTTTCTATTGCATTTGCATCCTGGCTTGCATACATAACACACTTGGCACAATGAATGTTCCAATACGTTAGAGAGACATCAGTGCAGAGATCAGCCTTGAACTGATTACTCATTTATTAGAAAGGCAAGGTAATTGGTTAATCATGTTCCTTCTTAGCTAGTACGTGACTAGAATAGCCTTTCTGCACTCGGCTGTCTCTCAACTAGCCAGAGGAATTACTAACACCAATTTAACCCCATGATATGGGACATTAATTGTGAGTGTTCCAGGTCATGAAGTCAGGCAGGACACAGCAACCTTCACGCTTAGTCTGACTCTGATGGATATTACATTGGATGCTGTTGGAGCCCATGTTCAGCACTTATACGGAGAATGTGCGAGCCAAACTGCAACCCGCTGCAATTTAGGCAACCTGGGACATCCCTAAAGCAACTGTTCTTGATGAATCCTCACATTCTGCAGATTAACACTCTCATCAGTAGCTAAATCCTCCGATAGAGCATGCGGGGGTCACGGCATTCACTTCCAAGTGTTGCGTCACAACAATCTATTGTTTCAACTGCTGTTGCTTTATGTGCTTGATGAAAGCTGGGAAATCAAAATGGACAAAGCTAAGCCTTTGATGCAGGGGGTTCAGATTATTAAAATTGGCACGGTGGAGATGGTCCCCGGGCAGAGGAGGGCCAGAGAGATTAGAGATTAGGCTGTAATCCAGTGTGGCAGATTATCACGCTCATCCTGCTGTACCCATCACCTCTCACACCAAGAGACCACACAATCCCCTAGATTACACAGCGAAGGATGGTGAGAGGAGGCTGCAGGGAACGGAAAGGATAAAAACATGACACGGTAGGGAGGGAGAAGAGTGAGTGATGGGAGGAGAGGAGAATGATTGATGGACACCAATCACCTTGAGGGATCTATATAATTGCTGACATTAAAATAGAAATTTTAGGAAACAATTTATCAGCCAATTTCATGACTTTTGTCCACAAAACAAAGAAACAAAGCAGCAGTAAATGTCTTTTTTTTTCCACATTTGGAATAAATGAATTTATTTTTGATGCACTGCTATAAACACAAGTAGCATAACAGTGGGGGCATAAAGATAGCTGAGGAGACTGATTGGAGGATAGTTATCAGTTTCTGCTTGTTTTGATATAAACTGATGACACAGTAGGGAGAGATGAAACAAGCTCGGTGGAATGATAGGAAGGTAGTAATCTTCTTGCATTCTTGCTCATGTATTTTTAGTGGTGTTGTTTTTATGCCGACTTCAATGCCATAAAGATAGGCTTTTTGTTTGATTTGTTGGCCCTGCGCCGGAGTCAGGATCCGAAGCAGCAGAATTCTAATCTACCTTACGAGGCAGCTTGCAGCACGGCAGTAGATACTAATTGACATGTTGTGTCAGGTGCGTAAGGCTGGTGTCTTGTCGAGCTGGGCGCGCTGTGTTTTATGTTCTTTCCTGCTATCTCTCCTGCAGGTTCGAGAGATCACCAGGAGCCCTTCCTAGTCCTCCATACATAAAAGCCTCTCTAATTAGTGCTACATTAATTGCCACTCACCCCATGATAATCAACCTCGGGCTGACACTATATTGGACATGCATGCGTACGAGCATGCGGACACGCCCACAAACACACATAGAAATTCCTCTGGTGCAGATGAAAGAAGAAGTGCCCAGAGATGAAATTTTTCTGTCAGTGGATTCCCTGCCTTAATGAAGTACGTCGGAGTTTGGGAATAATATTTCACTCACCGTAGGACGGCGGATAAATTAATGATATGAAATGATACAAACTGACATACAGTAGAGCGGCATATTGCCTCATTATAATGCGGAGATGATGAAATGTGGAGCTTGTGGAATGCCATCTGAGCCTATGTGATGATTGTATAAACCACTGTATGAAAGGAGAGTTAGTGCTGAATTGTTTTCACTCTATCTGATGGTGTGGTTGGAAATGGTGAGTAGATGGATGGAATGTGACACAGACAGAGAGGAGGGCTCTTAAAGAGCACATCAATATTCTAGACTGCGTGCAGAGAGAGTGGAGGCGAGAAAGGGCCGAGCAGTGTGTACGTGTGCACAAGTGTAAGGAAGTGTGCATATTGTATGCATGTATGTGCGGAAACGAGACGTGCGTGCGTGCGTGTGTGTGTGTGTGCATGAGAGAGAGAGAGAGAGATGTGCATGTGTTCATGCATGTGTGCAAATGCTGATGGACTGGTCCCTGTTACACTGGTCTCATTGATTTTCTCACGCTGGGATACAGTCTCAGGATGTAACACATGCATGCATAGACACACACACACACACACACACACACACTCTGACACAAACGCACAGAGAGTATAGATCATTTAGTGAACCCCCTGCTTGAGTGCCTCATCTTGAGAAAGCCTAACAGCAGCAACGTGTCTATCTGTTATTCAGCCTGCATTCAAAACATTGTATCCAAATATTGCTGAAGAAATTAAACATAATTTCAAGCTGCAGTCAGTATTTACAGTGTAGACGACACATTTTATCAAAGGCAGAGGGCTTTGTAGTACTGCCTCTTGACATTTGAGAATGGGAGATTGATGTCTTAGGCTCTGACATCAAAGAAAAAAAAAAAATCAAAGTCAATTTTCATCTTTTGGGAAACAGACTAGAACTTCATTTTTGATTTGATAAAAAAATAAAATAAAAATAAAATAGTCCTTTCACGACAGTATGGGCAGCACGTGTTAAACGGGATTTTAGGTTACATGTACATATATTATATAAAGCAATTAATATTAGCTAGATTTTAAAGTCGTGACTTTTGATTTTAATTAAGTATTTTTTATATAGTTGTATTGTTACTTTTAGTTAGTATTTTTCTCTTAACAGTGGTTCCACACCCGCAGGTCAACACTTCCCCAAGTGCTCCCATAGTAATTCAAAAGATGATTAAAATATTGGTGTTTCACAAAATTATTATTTGCTTTTTCAGACTCTTCGCAAACATTTTGCTTTTTTCTTGTAAAATACTGAATACTTAAAAATCCTTCAAACGGAACAGTCTAAGAAGGAAAATGAACTCCACACCAAGGCATCTCTGCGCTTGTAATGAAGGGTCGCAAGCAGACACTGATTTCTTTAAACGGGTCACTTGTCATGAATATTACATATTCAGAGAATGACGTCATGGTGGAGTAGTTTCACTCAAAGTACTGACAGCCCACAAACTGGGGTCAGTTTCTGACTCCAGTGTTGCTAAATTCTGATTGTTGCATGGACGTATGTGACAGCTTTTTTTAGCTGAGCCCTGCCCACTTCAAGCTAGTGACAAGAGCACGGAGAAAAGAAAAAAATACAGAGATCTCTTATGTGAAATAACAAGACGGTTCTAACATTGGTGTATAAAAGTGATCCCATCGCACATAGAAGCGTACTGATTGAAACAAGTTTTCAAGTAAAAAAAGCAAAGTACTTTTACCACTGTCTTGAGGTAACTGAAGTCTTGGCTATTAAGGGACTAAGAAATGTTTGCATTTAAGTCTTCATCAAAATTAGCAGCATGGATATCTACTGAGCACTTTCTCACTCCTTCCAGGCTTTTGTCCAGACTAAATTAATACGGCAATAATAAAAAAATAAAAAAAAACACGAGTGCTTTATCTACATGTCAATTTATACAGCACATATTACATGTGTAACAATGTAAGTGCACTCGCAGTGAATGAGTTTGTGAACAGTCAGACATGTCTGTCACAGACATAGCCCGAGGCCTGATGGTAGAAGGTGAGGACGAGAGTAATGGAAGGCCCTACGGCCAAGAGCATTATCTTCTCCTGACTCTGACTGACACTCATTAGGCTGCACAGTGGAGAGAGGAGGCTGAAAGCTTATTAAGCCACCTGCTCAAAAGGCCCTTAATTGAATTCAAGTAATTATAGAGACCTTGCCCATTGTGATATTTTTATTCATCCTGCGGCAAACTCAATCTCTCTTGCATTTGGAACACTATTAATGTTGTCTGCACCAACGTGTGTGAGATTCGCACACAGGCCTATGCTTCAATATCGACTAACACTTGCACACATACACACACACACACACACACACACACACACACACACACACACACACACACACACACACACACACACACACACACACACACACACACACACACACAGTTCCGGTCCCCCCAGACATGTCCCATCACCAAGACCCTGACTGCACTTTTAGTCTGTTCTCTGCTTCATTAGAATCTGAAGGATAATAACATTAATTGCAAAGACAGTTTAGTTCCTTCGAAAATAGATTACAGGTGTAATTGTTTTACCTGAATAACCCCTAGGCAAGAGAAATTAATTAGACCTTGTGTCCCAAGTCCTAATGTAGCTCATCTCCATCTTTGGCCTGGCGCACACACACACACACACACACACACACAAAGACACACTAGGCACACAAAACACTCAGAGACGCACAACAGACAGACAGATGGTCAAACTCACAACGACTTGGACTGTGGAGATGTTTGCTAGTCATTAGAAATGTGAGAAGTTAAAGGAGCAAATCTAACCATCCTAGTCCAGATGTCCTGTGGCACAGAAACCTTTCGAGGGCTAATTTAACAGAAGATTACAATGTGTACATGTGCTTGCATATTGTGGGTGAAAAGTGTCAATGAGGGCATTAACGGTATTACATGTACGCCATATCGCACCACCGCTGTAATTGGCCGAGGCAGCATCATTATTATATTGTACAGTGTGTTGGTTATAAGCAGACCTGCCCACTAGGCACGGTGTGCTTGATGGCGGACATGAATAAACTGTGCATCACTTTGATCGCCCCTTTAAACAAGCGCAACATTTTGAAATAAACCTTAACACATTTTTTGCTTACAACTTGCTTCTTCCGCCAACTAATGATGAAAAGCACAAGAAGAGATTTATGCGATGCCATTTATTTTTATTTTAAGTAACCAAGTGTGAATTTCAAGCTGCTTTTCCCTTATTAAAGATAGCAAGGTGTGAAGGAATTTTACCTCTCTGTTCGCATATTGGCTTGTTTAAGCTTGTATTCCTTTTGCCTGCCAAATAGGAATAAACAGATTTGCTGTTTTGAAAGATAGGTTTCAAAGTATGGTCTCAGGTTTTGTGCTGGGACACACACGGTTACGTTGCTGGTGGAGCACATTGATTGACAGCAGTAATCTGAGCAGCCGGGGAGGCCTGGAGGAGCCCTTGTCACGATCTGTGTGGTTTCTGCGGGACTCCCAAAAATGCCTCAATCCCCCAATCTTTTTACTGGAGCAGCAGTATTATTCTCTATTGCTATTGGAGGGGTTTTCTTCTTTCTTGCATCAGCAGCTGTAACTTGACACCGCAACCTCCTCTTTGGACATGGTCCTCTCTTCTCTCCCTCCTCCTGTTTTTCATCCTATTTTCTACAACTCCCGCCCCCCAACCCACCGCCCGTCTCCCCCAACCCCCCACCCACCCACCCATCCTCGCGGGTGACCCAAGCAGCACTTTCTGTCCCCATGTTGCATCAGACTCAGAGAGGCGCTATACAGTAATTAGCATCAGAAGGACCTGCCTGCTCATCTGCCCGCCAGCCTGCCAGTCAGCCTGCTTGCCGTCCTGCCTGCACGCCTGCCTGCCTGCCAATGTTCTGCCAACTGCCATGCCCTATTCATGTCCTATTCATCTAGTGCTGAATAAAAGGCTGCTTTCCTCGGGACATCCATCCCTCTACTGGCCTTTATTTTTTTGTGGTGAGGCACAGGAGTGAGGATTAGCATTAAAAGGAATAGACTGCTGAGGTAGACTCGGCAGGAAGCATGAATGCATACCTTAGTTCTGCCAAGCAGCTTTTATTCTGTTTGGTAGAGATTTTAGTAGAGGGACAATTTATGCTTCTCACAGGACACCTGTCTCTTTTCTCTCTTTCATTACAAACCTTTTTGAACTCTCTTTTTGTTCTCATCCCCCTCTCATCTTTCTCTCCCTTTGTCTTTTTTCCTTTTAGTCTCTCCCACTCTCATGTCACAGCTCAGTCAAGTTCAATCAATTAACCAATTAATCAATTTACTTTCTCAATCCCATAGTCCATATAAGACGAAGATAAAGAAGGATGGAAGATAAAAGAACAATCCAATGTTTTGGCATTTACTAGAATAATATTTGACATTTTGTGAGAGTAGATGTGAAATGTGAAAGATTTTGTCTGAAAGAAACAAGAGTAAGCATTTGTCACCATGCTAGCAGCTCTAGCACAGTGCTACTTTGAGCTCATACTAGTGACGCCAGAAGCATGCTAGCTAACTGAATTAAATAGTAAAAGTTGACCATGTCTGTCATCTTCGCTTAGCTTTTTAATGTGCACCATGAATGTCTGCACAAAATTTCATGGCAATCCATCAATGCGTTTCAGTCTGGAAAGTGGTGGACAGATAAACATGACCATGTCACCAGAACCACGCCTCTAGCACAGCTAAAAAGTAAAGTCTCACAGAGTAGAGTCACAAAGTGCTTCACAAAAGTAAAATTCTTAAAGATAGCACCATAAAAGTAGCACAGAAAAAAAACAAACATTAAAGTAACAGAACACAAAGCACAAAGAAACAGTGACAGTAGAAACAGGAGCTCCTCACAGACCTGACTTCTCTGCCTCCCTGTCTCTGTGACAGTACATGTGATATATGTCAGCTAGCCTGTGGGTGTGCATGGTGTCGCCATAATGGAGTGGTAAAGCTGCAGGCATTATAGATTGAGAGCGAGCGGCCTCGTCCATGAATCTGCCCCTAACTGTTCTTTTGCCTTTGTGGCCGTAACGATCGGCTGGCTCCCCTCTGTCACCGTATTTCCTCCATCTTAGTTTAGAAGCAGAGATATATCTCTCCATAAAGGCCGACACAAAGAGGGCTGGAGAGCCTTGCCTGCTCCCCTGCACAAAAGACTCAGGCCTGGTGGTTGATAAAGGCTTATGGAGAGGGGAGCAGCTGATGGCTAGGGACTGCTGGAAAGACCTATTCTCTTCACATACAAAGACGTGCTCTCACTCAAGACACTATCTGTGTGCCGTGACGCTGTTTTTGAATGCCGGCATGCGTGTGTGTGTGTGTGTGTGTGCGTGTGTGCCCCTGCACTCCTCACTTTCTCTCATCCACCCCTCTGTCTCTCCTTTTACACACATGCTAACACACACACTTTTTCTTTCTTGTTAGAAGATGCTAATACAGCACATGACAAAGCCCCGGTAGACAGCTCTCAGACAAAACACTTCCTTTTTAAAGTAGTTCATCTTTATGCAGACCCTATCCAAAGGACTGCCAAAGCAAAGTCTCTTGAAAAGCAGGATTTTTACCAGCTCTCAGTCATTCCTGATATCTATACAGTCTCACTTCATTAGTACGGCTGCTGATCACACTAATGTTTGAGGACATCAGCCTGGTTATTAATTGCTCCCTCTGATACTGAATAGAACTCCCTGTCCACCTTGATAAATCTGCAGTATGTGACTTAACACTGTCACCTGTCTGCGGCTCTTACCTGCAGAGAAGTGGGTGCGAGGCCGAGCCATCGATCGCGGCGAGGTCGACATCGGAACCCAGCAGAGCCAGGCGATCCCACCGGGACTCTTCTGGAGGTTTCATATGACTGTGCACCATCCAACCTACATCAAGTTCAACCTCTCTCTCTCACACAACGCACTGCTGGGGGTCTATGGACGCAGGAACATACCGCCTACACACACTCAGGTAAAGAAAGCTCCTGTTGTAGCATGCTGTTTGCCCAGATGGGCTTGTTTGCTTCAGCTACCTCAGATCACATCCAGACTAATGCACCTTTTTCTCTCCGCTTTGGCCTTTCATCTACACTTAGGCAGTGTTTTCGACTTTAATACTAACTCTAAAATCCTGATCTCTCTATTTTTGAACACACAGGCACCATTTTAAACACACAAAAAAAAGACTTTTTGGAGGCATGTAAATTGTATTTTGTAGAGTAATTTTTACTTATTTAATTTGAGCCGACAAAAATCCATTCTGTACTCAATATATGTCATTTCTTTTGTGTGTTTCCTACTATCCACATACATTGTCTCTCTTTCTCTCTCACAATCTCTGCCTCGTACGCTCTCAATTTTGCCTGCAAGCTCACTCAACCTGACAATGTGTCATAGTGAGCCATACTTTCACCCAATCTGAAAATTGGAATGGGCTTTTGTCGATTCACAGTTTTGTCTCCAATCCAATTGCTTGTAGATTGCTTGTACAATAGAAGTAAAAAGTTGCAAGGGTCCGCTACTAACAACTGGTGATTCAGGCAGTCACTAGATTGATTCAGTAAAGTCAGTTCAGTTTGAAGATTTAGTGTTAAGGATTCATATACAGTACTAGGGAAGTAAGGAAGCGCTGTGAAAAAGGTAAATAAGCATGTCCACCTTGTTATCTTGTTTGACTTCTTCCGTAATTGAGGCAGTTTAACTCAGCTGACAGGTCAGGGGTTGTGTAGCAGTAAAACAACTTCCTGTCACCTCTAACCTTGTCTGTGATCACTCATTTTAAATATCAGTGGAGCCAGTTACACAATAACAGGTGTCAATAAACTGTATTTAGGCTTGTTTTGTCGGACAGATTTGCGAGACTGAAATAATGATTTGATCGACGTCTCAGTGCACCAGAGCAGCAATTGTTGTCTCCCTGTTAAACAGGTTGCATTTATGAGCCATGAACAAATCACTATTTTATACTTGTTCCAACAACAGCAACACAAAATGTGCAAATGAGAACAAATACATTTTGAGTTTAGCCGTATCATAAAACACAGTAAAAGAGATGATGGAGAACAGAGATTGTACTTGCTTATGCTCAGCAGAGTAATCAGGCTGTGTGTCTCCTGCTCCTAACAAACGTTGGCTGTGATGCAAAATTCTGTTGCCAACTGAAAGCGGAGGAAGAAGAGATTTTGCCTGTTTTCCCCACATGGGCAGAGATCTTCAGAAAGAGTGGATGCGCAATGTTTTCACAAGAAAACAGTGATTTCTGATTTAGTCAGCTGTGTGTCTGATTGAGTCTCAGTCTCACTCCCAGACACAATACACACACACACACACACACACACACACACACACACACACACACTCATACGTTGTACACAGTGTAGAACAGCATTGTGTCATGCAAAAAGAACGCATACAGATGAAAATACAACACACACTGAGTCGTCTGCTTTTTAACATCAGTGCCCCCCCTGCTCTTGCCTGCATGAAGAGGTCTAATTAGCTGTTTTTGACACTAGTGTGACACACAGCCCTCAGGGGGAATAAGACTCAGCGAGTGCTTGGTAGTTCAAGGAGGTCTGAGGATGGAGAGGAAGGGAGGGGGAGACGAGGGTGGTGGGGAAAGTTAAAGAGGGTGAGAAAGAAGCAGAGAAAGGTTGAGACGGATGAAATAATAGTGTGATCCACTTGAAACCTTGGGTGGTAAAGTCTGCCCATGCTATTAGCAGCACGTCAAGTTGTTGAACCAACTGCTGTGGAACATGTGTGGTGGAGGACTGAGCTGCCATGGATGACTTTCTGTGGATTCCTGTTTTGCAGATATCCACTTCTAATGCTACTCCCCTACATGCATGTCTTGTATGTAGGCAGTTTTCCAATATATTATATATTATTTCCAATAATATTCAATTGGCAGTTTAACCCAGCAACAGCCACGCACCACTGCCCGATGCTTGGCTTGTAAATATCCATCGCATTTTTTGCAGGTTGATTTGATTGTGTCACTGTGTTGTGTTCAGTTCGACTTTGTGAAACTGCTGGATGGGAAGGCGCTGCCCAGGTCCTTGACCGATCCCATCTCAACTGCCAAAGCTCCCAAAGGCCTGCTGCTGAGCGGCCTCCAAGAAACGGGCTTCATCGAGTACATGGACCCAGGTACCTGGCACCTCGCGGTTTACAACGACGGACGCAACCTGGAGCAAGTGTTACTCCACAGCAGCCCCATCGGTGAGGAGGATCAGTGCAAATTCACTCAAAGTAGTAGCATTTCTTTCCTTTCTTAGACAGTTTAGTGCTAGCATGAGTATGTGTCCTCTTTTTTTACAGTTATACAGTTGTATCATATATGTATTCCACTCTTTGTAGCTCACGGTTGCTTCACTCTCGTTGTCCTTTCACCGTTTTCATCTGCTGACTTGCAGAAAGCAACAAACCACACAGGACAAAAAGAAAAAAAACGGTGGTTTAAAAAAAAAAAAAAGTGGATTGAAACTCATTGACATTTGAAGGGAACTTTTCCTATTACAAGAGTGAGCTTGGCATGGCAACAGACAGCCGTTAGAAAGGGGAGGACAGCTCCTGTAGTAATGACAGGGCTTGCTAACTGCAGCTCATTGCTATGACACACACGGATGGCAGTGTAAATTGAAGGATGTGAATAATGCAAGAGTACGTGGCTGAATATAGACAAGTGGATAATTACCGGGGCAGTTTCTTCACTCCCACTTTGTCCAGTAACCCTTAAGAGAATACAGTATTGAAAAAGCAAAAAAAAAAATGTGTTGGGAAGTGTAGCAGCTCAGTCACATCAATGGGGGGAATTTTTATGGAGCAGACAGGTAATATGGCAATTACAGTACGCAGTATGTGATGAGTAGATACAGAAGCAATCCATGAAAAACACTGTTGTTGAATTTTTTCCCAGAGATCTTTAACTGCCCTTCCATTATGCAGTTTTTATGTCATTCAGTAAATGATAAGGAACAGAGCGCTCTCCATGCTTATTAGTTAGATATGTCTATCACCAACGTCTTAAAAACTCAAGTTGTAAGCCAATCAGTAAACAGCTCCGCAATGCCAAAACATTTGTACTGAAGACATCTTTTATCTTCATATTGACAGAGTCCTTTATATAATGACTGACAGCATGCGACAACTAAAGACAGATTTTATTTCAGAGCTGTCAAACATTTGTTGACACGTGTGCTGTCTGTAAAGTCTGGAATATACCAGACCTATTCTGAGTCACATATTTTGAGCCTAGCGGGAAACAGCAGCGTTTACAAAGAGTTAACGTTCCCTTTTTCTTTTCTTTTTTTTCTTTCTTTCTTTTTTTTTTCTATTTCCCTCTCTTCAATAATCAAAACAAATATACATGCAACAGATGGGCTGAGAATAGCAGCTCTTAGTCTGCTAAGGTTTTTCAAATAATTAATCAAGCGATTTGGCTTGAAAGAGGAAAATAATATTAATGGATTGATGTCAAAGTTCATTTCACTGCCCATTTACACCTCTAACAAGGGTTACAAACAGACACTGCGTTGTTTTGGATTCAGAAACAAACCATTGAGCTACAGTGTGATAAATTCCAATACGAGACATAGTATGCTGTAGCCCCAGAGTGGAGCTTTATGGGGAGATGGGGGAGAAATGAGATGATCTCTGTCGGGAAATTGAGCTTTTCCGCAGCAAATAGTAACTGGATACAACAAAGAAACTCAGCATAAATAAGAGAATAACAAAAGACTGTTGTAGAAATAAATAAATAAAATAAAATAAAATCAATACAATGTACAGTACAGTATGACAAGAAGGAAAATATGAGAACCTGGAGAATTGATGCTGAAGCACCAAAATATGCTTGTCCTCAAAGAACATAACATGTTCTGGTGTTTCAACAAGCTTGAGAGAGTAATGAAGTCTGTGATTACATGAGACAGAAAACGCTGTCATGGACAATCATAATAATCATCAGCCTGATAAAGGTAAAAAGAAGAAAGAAGTGAGTTGTGGCAGAACCTTCAAAGCTTCATGTGTTTGGTCAGCTGGTAACTGACCTGCATCAGTCGAAAGACATTACGCTGTTCTGTCATCTATTCACACACCATCTCACAGACACACACCATCTCACAGACACACACCATCTCACAGACACACACACACACACACACACACACACACACACACCACACACACACACACACACACAAACACAGCCTTCAGTTACATCTCAATACACAACCAACTCAGTGCTGCTGCTGAGTTGGACAGAAAATTGTCGGTTACAAATGCTGATATACTGTGCGTAGTGTAATGTAAAGTGGGGTCCCAAAGTCTGAGGCCTTTCCCATGTACTTAAATACAGTACAGTCGTTTCTCATTGATTCTGACCATCATGCATAAATGGCTCTCACATAAAAGTTGTATAAAAAGGAGAGAGAGCATCTGCTGATTTCAAAAAAGCATCATTATGTGGCAAGAGATTGAATTTTCAAGCATATTTTTGCCCTGACAAAAACAGTGGCAGATGCAGATAAAACCTTTTTTTTCCATCCTCCATAGTTATTGACATTTACCTGTGATCCACAAAAGCTCCAGCTTCATGAATTCTGCCATTTTGCCACCTCCACTCCAGCCTCATCTTCTTTAATTCTGCTCAGCCTGGACCCAGGCAGAGAGTGGTGCTTCCTGCGGGCTTATTAATTATGCATAATTGCTATACTTCACCTGTCATCACACATCCTCTCGAATATTATATCTTTTACACAACAGCCAACAAAGTATGAGAAAAAAAAAAGTTTCATGTACATAACTGGAACTTTGAACAAAAAAATAGATGATAAACAAAAGCGATGGTTAGCTAGCGGCAGTGTACTTCTAGTTAGCTGAGCAGCCATTTCATTTTTCCATCAATTCATAAAGCGCAAGGGTCATAAAGCGTGGCTGGAACTTTACGGGCTCATAAAGTACAATTGGAATGCTTATTTGACCAATCAGATCACTTGGCTGGAAGTACCCATTTTATAATAGCATTTAACTGCAATAACTTATGGCATGAGTGATTTCTAACTGGAAAGGGTTTAGTCAGTGGAAAGAGCCGAGCGGGTGTCTCACGGATGCCCGCACATGTGCACACACACACACACACACACATAGAAAGACACACACTCACACTTACTATACTGTAACAAATAAAGACATGACTCTTAATACATTACCTGTTAATTGCCTGGAGATTTTTATAGTTGAGACATTGACCTGGAGGATACAGAGCTTATATCACCGTTACAGCCCCGTGAGCCTTCTGACGGATCACTCATCTCCTCTGGTTAAAGAGAGACTTTGTGACCTTGCAGATGAGCCTTTGATCATTGTATGTGTCAGGTGCCAGATACAATATTGGAGTTTGTGTATGTGAGGCTTTTTTTTTTTTTTTTCTCAAGAGCAAGAACAACGCACATATGGAGAAAGGTTTGTGAGCTCTCCTGACTGTGTGGGAGAAAAGATGATTGCCACTCCTTCTCTCCATCAGTGTGACGATGACAGGTGATGGAGGTGAAAATGACTTTGGTTTCTGTAGTGATGCGCTGCTGTGGAGGATAACGCGGCGCTGCCGGCTACTGGCAGGGCCTGTCTCATTAGCATGTGTCACATGCGCCTCAAGGCGGGTGTCACATAATAACTTTGCGTGCACGTGCTTGTAAATGTGTGTGTGTGTGTGTGTGTGTGTGTGTGTATGTGTGTATGTATGTGTGCGCGCGTGTGCGCCAGCCATGCCACTGAAGGATTTGTCATCCATGCTCCCTGAACAGACCGAGCCAGGGGACTGCAGTGGTTTGATTCTGGACTCGGTGCCTGTTCAGAGGAGCCGAGCAGGACAGCACAGGGTCAAATAAAGGATGACATCCTTGACACCCATTTTAATTACTCTATCTGGCTTAGATAGAGCTCGCCTGGCAGAAGACAACCAGCAGCACAGTTCAGATCCCCCAACCCTGCTAGCCTCTGGGTACTTCTCCACCAGAATCTTCAATCTAGAAGTGTAGCTGACGGAGATTGGCGGGCTAATATAATGCTCTAAAAGCATAAAAGTGCTCTCCCTCTTTATCTGTCTTTGCCATGTTATCTGTACCCTGAGAATGAGATCTGACATGATGGACATATCAATGGGAGAAAAGGAGACCGGTAAAAGGAAGGCAGCTAATTGAAGTCCGATAGAGGACTATGATGAAACACATATAGCCTACAGAAGGATATGATGAAACACACATATCCAGATGAGACAAAGCGCTAGGAGGAACAAGCATCACATTGATCTTCGCCATGCTGAGAGTGCAGCTACTGTAGTGACACAGTATTACCCATTCTGCACTAACTTCTGCACTCACAATGTCAGATTTTATGTTGTTCAATCTCGTTCCAAACTGCGCCCTTGTAAACAGTTTGTTGATTAAGCCTTGATGTTTGTAAATTTGCGTGCAGTGTGTTTCCAACCTGTAATGCAGTATAATGTGCTTAGTGCTACTGAGTGTAAGTGAGTGCTTGGCCATTCCCCAGAGAGCGATAGCAGCTGGATCAGACTAATCTAATATAGCCCCTGTGTCTGGGGAGCCATCCATTTCTTATCAGATCTCTCATTCAATAACAGTGAGCTGTGCCAGCTTATGGAGTTACATGTGGAATATTTCAAGTTTGTTTTTTCTCTCTGCCTTTTATGTCTGATTTGTGAATGTGTGCGGTTGTGCAGACTCAATGGACGGTTGCTCCACGGACTGTAATGGAAATGGAGAGTGTGTGGCTGGACACTGCCACTGCTTCGCTGGATTCTTGGGTCCTGACTGTGCCAAAGGTGAGAGATATATGTTGGTGCTGACTTTCAACCAATTCCATGAAAAGACCAAACCAAGTTAGTTCATTAGTTTCAATTGTAATTGTTTCTTAAATGGGACACAATTATATATATATATGAATTTGTCAAAAGGCTCAGTAACTTTCTAAAACAGCAAACAATACTCCAACAGCAGTAAGGGGTGCATTTGCAGGGTCCTATTTTCAGCTATGGATTACTAGGGATTACGTATTTGGTGTACTAGTAGATATTTATAGCACCAGGACTTCAAAATAAGACCTATCCTGTTTTCTGACCTGCTCCCCCATTTTAAATTGACAGTTGATACCATTTTTTGTTAATGAAAACTGAACACTTCCTCCATGTTTATCTGTGGTCTTGACATCTTCTATATAATGTACATTTCCACAGCACCAATTCCATCAGGGCACCAACAGAGTCATACGCAGTGCTTCAGAAAGTGTTATATTATAGCTTTAATTATCCTTGAGATGTGCTTAGAACTTGACTGGAGTCCACCTGTGGCAAACTGAATTGATCATTTAGAAAGGCACACACCAAGGTCCCACTATTCACACTGCATGTCAGGACAAAAACCAAGACACGATTTCAAGTGTTCGAGAAACTCTCTGTAGACCTCCACAATAAAATTGTGGTGAGGCATAGATCAGAGCAAGGGTATAAAATTTCTTAAGTGTCATTTCTAAAGCTTTGAGTGTTCCCAGGAGCACAGTGGCCTCAATAATTGTGAAATGGAAGAGGTTTGGGACCACCAGGAGTCTTCCTAGAGTTTCGGAGCTTCAGACGTTCTCTGCAGAGATGGGAGAACCAGGTGGAAGAATGGCAATCTCAGCAGCACTCCAATCAGGCCTTTATAGTTGAGAGTAGAGAGGCTAGAAGCAAGCCACTTTCACTGAAAGGCACATGACAGCCCACCTGGAGTTTGCCAAACAGAATTTATAAGACCCTGAGAGCATGAGAAAAAAAGATTCTCTTGTCTGATTAGACAAAATTGAACCCTTTGAGCAGAACTCTAAGCACTATATCTGCACTATAAGCACTATATCACCAGGCACTGCTCATCACCTACAGTGAAACATGGTGGTGGTGGCAGCATCATGCTATCGGGGGGCTTCTCAGCAACAGGAACTGGGAGACTGGTCAGAATTGAGGGAGGGATTAATGCAGCTGAATACGGAGAGGTGCTTAAAGAAAACTTGCTCCACACACGACCTGAGTCTGGGGTGACTGTTCACCTTTCACCACGACACACACCAGGAGCATACAGCCAAGACAACGCTGGATAGGCTCTGGGACAAGTCTCCAACTGTCTTTGAGCCAAAGCCCAGACATAAACCCTGAAGATGGCAGTTCACAGATACTTCCCATCCAGTCTGTTGGATATTCAGAGGATCTGCATGTGTAAAGGTTGTAGAGAGTTACTAAAGAAGATTCTATAAAGTACTGAATTTAGGATCTAAAAACTTTTGTAAATGAGAGACTTCAGGTTTTGATTTGGTCGATAGGCAAAAATGGCTATTTTATCTATTTAAATCTTAAATCTACGACACAAAGTGTGCAAAACCTTTATGAAGCCACTGTATACTCATCTCTGCTCTGCTCCCAGTTTGTCTTCATCAGCAGACGTAGGGTTAACATTTTCAATCGTCTCCAGTTGCTTCCATTGTACAAGCACTGCTTAACTAGAGTCAATAAACTCATCACTTCCTGCAGAGATGTTTCACATTAAAAGCCTTCTATTGTCTCAATGCCCCCCCCCCCGTCAGACTTTTAATGTGAAACATCGGCAGGAAGTTTTGAGTTTTATTGACAGCAACTTTAACTGAGCTTGAAAATCAGCAGAGTAGAAGCAACTGAAATCAATGAGTTTTATTTTTGACTCTCTTCCCTATTGGTGTCTCTCCTCCACTCTTCCTCCTCCTTGCGCTCTACCGCTGCCGGTTTTTCCATCCGCACTCTTCCTCTGTCCTTCTTTGTAAAATGATTGTAGTTGCATCTGTCTCATTGTGTAAAAACAGGTGATATGATATCACATCCTATAATTTATTTAGGCTCATCATTTATTTATATGCTCCTCTCATCTTTGCTCATTTTCTTTCTTCATTTTCTCAGTACATAGTGTTGGATTTAACAAAGGATCAAACAAACACATAACACATGCCCACACGCATGAATGCACCGGGCCTTCATTGCAAATTATCCCAGAAAAAAAGACATTGGTTCTGGATCGTCTTTTTAATCCATTTGAAGTCTGGAGCTGCCATACCTCCTCCAGCTGCAATGAGGAGGGGGGATGTAACTGTCAGCGCATCATCAGACACTCACTGACTTTATTCTACCTGGCTGTCATTACATTAGCCACACAGCTCTCCATCGCTGCATGGAGATAGCTCTGCTTTCCACCCTCATTCTATAAACCCCTAATGCTCTCTTTCCTAATCTTCAGTTTTCACGATTGTTTTCACGGCCTGTTCAGAGCGAGTGAGGTGACATTGGGGGGATTTTCTACAATTCCTGGGTTGCCGTGGTAGCTGGGCTCAGGTGGTGCTTGAGTAAATTGAAACAGCGTGAGGGATAAGCTGGAGAGTGTGTATGTATGTGCGTATGTGTGTAAGAGAAAGAGAGGGAGACAGAGGCTGCTTGAGGATTTGCTGAATCCGCGCTGTAGCTGAGATAAGAGAGCGTAGCCCCACTCACGGTAGGTTACTGCGGTCTCCAGCTAATATACTGCAGCACTTTGTGTGTGTGTGTGTGTGTGTGTGTGTGTGTGTGTGTGTGTGTGCGTGCGTGCGTGTGCGTGTTTGCATGTGTGTACTACTAGTGTATGTGGGTGTAATCTGTGTTTGTCCTGTTGCAGACTCATGCCCCGTGTTGTGCAGCGGCAACGGCGTGTACGAGAAAGGAAGGTGTGTGTGCCTGGCGGGGTGGAAGGGGGCAGAGTGTAATGTGGAGGAAGGTCAGTGTATCGACCCCACCTGCTCCAACCACGGCTCCTGCATCCAGGGAATCTGCATATGCAGTGCTGCCTACAAGGGGGTTAACTGTGAACAAGGTAAGAAGTTTTACAGCAGAGACACACACCTCAAAATGTCAGCACACCAAAAACTGGCTCCACTTACACGCATTTAAATTAATGATTTTACTATTTTTAATTATTTAATTTCAAGCTGCACTAATCAATATCCATGTTTTGACACTGGATCAAATGACTATGTATAATTTGATAGAGGTTAGCAGCCGATTCTGCAGACTCCATCAGCCCTACATAACATTTTAATCAAGTCAAGTGAAATCAGCCAAGTCAGTTTTAATTCATATGGCCCATATACAAAACAAAATTGACCTCAAATTGCTTTCAAATGTGTACAGCATATGACACCCTCTATCCTCAGACCATCAGACTCTTAAAAAAAAAAACTCAGTGAAAATATATATATTTTCCTCATAGTTTTCATTCTCTAGCAGCAAATCCACCCACATTCCAGCTGCAGCAGGCAGCTGTTTTCAGCCCACTCAGCTCCAAATGGCAGGCGGACACAGATAGAGACTAGCTGGTGAACATATTGGAGCATTCAGCAGCTGAAGAGCCAGATATTCCCCTCAGGTGTTGGTGGAGAACAAAACTGAGCTAAAGGGAGAGTGAATATTCGACTTAACATTAATAAGGTTGCCAGAAACACAACTCGTTATGGACGCTGATAATTTTACTACCTGTCTGCTGGATGTATAGATAAGCATTGTTTGTTAACCTATTAGCCGTAACAAATCAATAAAGTAATAATATGTGAGTGGTCTGCTTGTTCAATTTCCCCCTAAGTGGCCAATAATCAGTAAATGCAGTGTTAATAATGATTTTAATTAATGATTTTACTATTTTGAATTATTTAATTTAAAGCTACGCTAATCAATATTTTTGTTTTGACACTGGATCTAATGACTATGTGTAATTTGACAGAGGTTACCACCCGATTCTCCAGACTCCATCAGTTAAAATTGCAAGTTAAAATTCAATGCAATTGCATCAATTGGCTTCAAATAAAATACATATCCATAACTTGCTCTCCCTCTTCTCAGTATCATAGTTTGACAGCGCCCATGTCAAACTGAAATCCATAAAAATCATATGTACTGCTACAATCTGCATAACTTTCTCTTTTCAGTGCCCATCAAGGATAAATGTCCATAAATCCACCTTGCAATGTCAAAAAGAAACACACTCAGATCTTACCTCAAAATCATTTCACATCAAATTTAGACTTTGTGTGCAGTATCAAAAGCAACAGACTGTTGTTTACACCCCTGGTTACAGAACTGACAGGAACTGCTCGTAGCCAATACAGCATGACTTTTCATGGTGCATGGTGCATGGACTCAAATGCAACATTTTCCTTTCTGTTACATCACCCAAAGCATTGTGGGAAGCATGGTTTCAAGAACTCAAGAAACGTTCAACCCAGACAGATACAAGAAAAAACAAAATAAAAGGAATGACACATTCTATTAAAATTGCTTTTTTTAAAATTTATTCATTAATTTTACAACATCAGTAGATTTTGCATCAGTACTAAAGCACAGACTGTCTTATCAACATGGTTCTATTAAAACACGCAAACTGAGGAGATACAGCCCAAAAACCTGAACAATTGTAAAAAAACAAATAGCAAATGTATATGGTATTTACCGTTAGCCGAGACATAAATGTTAAAGTACAGTATGTGAAAACAAAGTCAAGTGGCCTAGGGTTCAGCAGTATAAATGATTTGTTTTATTTCTTTCATCATCATTCTTTCTCATCTGCTTGCAGCTGCTCACTGTAAAATCACCCAATAAATTAGCAGAAAACAAACAAAGCCATATTTAAAACAATTATGATGTTACACTTGAACATAACCTGATGGCACAACGTCCTGAAGACCGCCCTGCTGTTGCCTCCAGTATCTGGGCCTTTAGAGACTGAATCAGGTGTTTGACCTTGAGCGGCGGAGCTGACCTGAGCTGAGCCGAACTATGCTGAGCTTTGGCTCGCTGCTCAGAGCTGTAATTACACACACTAACACAGTGTAGCGCGGACCACCCTGAGAGACACACACACACACACACACACACACACACACACACCCACACACAAACCAACCCATTTCACCCCTTATCAAAGCCTCAGTTCTAAGTGTCCTATGAAGTGTAATGTTGTGGAACAGATACAGGGATTGTAGCGAGGGTGGTTAACTCCTGGATGGGATGCAAAGAACACTGCTTTCATACTCGGTGAACTGATGATTATAATGAGACAGGCACCCCCACCCCACCCCCCCACCCTTTCACTCCCCCCGCTCACCTCTGACTCATTCTTGCTTTTCCCTCTCGTCCTCCTTCTTTCCGCAGTGGACTGTGTAGACCCTCAGTGCGGCGGGCACGGCGTGTGTGTACGCGGCGAGTGCGTGTGCTCAGCAGGCTGGGCAGGAGTGAGCTGTGATGACCAGCTGCCAGCCTGTCAGGAGCAGTGTTCAGGACATGGCACCTATCTCCCTGAGTCAGACACCTGTGCCTGCCAACCCAACTGGACGGGACCAGACTGCTACACTGGTAAGACCTGAGGATTATTGTTCACACACAGAAAAAAACACTGAAAATTGCAACTGCACATCACTAGTTTGCCAGTGTTCTTGTAGCACGCATGGTCTTGCCAGATTCTATTTTCTGGGGATTTGATAGACATGAGAGAGGAATATGGATTTGAGCCACTCTGTGGAATGTGTGTGTGTGTGTGTGTGTGTGTGTGTGTGTGTGTGTGTGTGTGTGTGTGTGTGTGTGTGTGTGTGTGAGAGAGAGAGAGAGAGCGCACATGCATGTGTTTTTGCAGTCCCTTCATGCTGGTCGTAAATGAGATTTCCCCTCATGACTCTGTGACGGCAGCACTCTGGAGCCCCCCCCCCCCCCCCCCCCCCCCCCTCCTAACCCCTCCCCCTTTACCCACCCTCCTCCCCCCTTGCAGTAGCACTCACTTTACTGTGCATTTACACTGTGACACACATACTCATGCACACAAATATTCCCTTCAGCTACACGGAGAAAAAAAGCCAGGCGAGAAAAAAAAAAGACTTCTCTTCTCACTTTGCTCCGAGGCCTTTCAGAGACTGTTACTCTGAGGAACATTCAGCTTGGCATTTAAAAGCTTGCTGATGTTTATTCAGAGTACCCATTTACCTGTACTCTAGATATTAGTTAGTGTGCTGTTCTTTGAATATAGTTCTAAAAGATTCTACCTTAACTTTTTGTTCGCACCCAGTACACTCTACACTGATGATAAAGAAAACACAGTGAGCCAGCCATTGTAGTAGACCAGTAAAGCGTGTGTACCGCAGTGTCTCAAATATAACGTGCAGCACTCTGCGGTGCACAGTGAGAAAAGTGTCCTTGTCCTTGCAGTATAAGCTGACAGCGAGGAAAATAGCCATTATAAGACCGACTTTCCACTGTCTCCACCACCTGAACTCAATGCCGGTTTTGGGAAGGATCCGCTTTACCGTGCACACAAATGATTTGAAGGCAGCTGGCATTAGCTCCAACTCTCAGGTGTATGCATGCCTTATTACAGTGATATAGCCCATGATAATGATAGACCGTGGCTGAATATCTGAGATATGAGCGGCCTCTCTCTACCTGCCGGGCTTTTAATCAAAAGGACCCAGCAATTCTACATCCTGGTCTTGTTGAAGCATAGCTAAGCTAATGTAATTCTAATAGAGAGCTGAAAAACTCTCCAACTTTAATCCACTTTTTCCTTCCTCTCCATGCTATGTATATTTAAATTGAAATAACTTTTTACTGCAGCTGGATAAGTAGTCTTTATGTGCCTCCAGCACTTTGCTCTCTTTACTGATGGATGAGGCTTTGCTTCTGCGGAGAGGGAGAGAGAGAGAGAGAGTTGGATGGCGAGGAGTGCACAGAAAAGGAAATAGACAAAAAGAGGAGCAAAGAATTTTAAAGGGATGTTGCAAGAGAAGGCGAGAGAGAGGGAGGGAAAGATATAGAGAAAAGAGAAAGCTGACAGAGACAAAGATGGAGAGATGAAGAAAAAGAAAGGGTATTAACATACCCAGCAAATCTGATCAAAATGTCAGAAAAGAATAATAGAGCTGAACTGGAGTCCCAGTAGTTTAAATATGCGGTGCAAATACGAATCATTTGGCTGTTATTATGAGTCTATTCACTCTTCTCCTCCTTAAGGGAGCTCAGCTATTAGAGGTGGGAAGATTGTGTATTGTGAGAAAGTAGACTTTTTTAGCCTCTGAGGTTATCCTCTTCTATCGCTTGTTTTTTTTTTTTTCTCTCTCACCTATATCCGATGGCTCACCCCCAATTCTGAATTTTTAAACTTTTTTTCCTCCTCTCTCCGTGTCCCCTGTGCCTTTTTTTACCTTTTCCATTCTTCCAACGCTCAATTCCTCCATCTGTTCCCCTCCCTCTCATTCTCTCTTCCTCTCACACTTACACGCTTTTTTCTCACGTATATCCCCACCCACCTGTTTGGCAGAGCTGTGCCCGGTGCCATGTGGCAGCCATGGTGTTTGCTCAGAGGGCCAGTGCCAGTGCGAGGAGGGCTGGACCGGCGCTGCGTGTGACCAGAGAGCATGCCACCCTCGCTGCGAAGAACACGGCCAGTGCCACGACGGGACCTGCATCTGCCAGCCTGGCTGGGAGGGAGAGCACTGTAACATTGGTGAGCTGTGTGTTGTGTTGAGCATGTGGGAGTGTTGAATTATTCCCTGTGATATTTTGATTAGTATGATTAATAGGATAAAAAAAAGTTGTGACTGTTGTTGGATTAATTTCCTTCTACAATTTCATTTTCTTGACCACTTCTTTTTTTTCTCCACAGTTACTCATGATTTGGACGTCGTTGTGAAAGGTAATTTATCTTTATTTTAGGATTTAAATTTCATATTGTGCACTTCCAACATTGTCACAAATACCAAAAGTGTGTGTGTGTGTGTGTGTGTGTGTGTGTGTGTGTGTGTGTGTGTGTGTGTGTGTGTGTGTGTGTGTGTGTGTGTGTGTGTGCGCACACGTGTGCATTTTTCAGATGGCTGCCCAGGGTTGTGCAGCGGGCATGGGCGCTGTACCCTGGAGCAGAGCGGCTGGCGTTGCGTCTGCCAGGCTGGATGGAGTGGGCCTGGATGCAGCGTTGTCATGGAAACTGACTGCAGTGATGGAACAGACAACGACGGAGGTGACATTCTAACATCATCTATCATTTTCTATCTCTTTTTATCTTTCTTACCTCCTTCACTTCTGTCTTTTTGAGCAGATTGTCCATTCCATTCCATTACTTCTCCTCCTGTTTCTCCCGCCGAAAAATCTGCCTCATTGTTCCCCCCCTTCATCCCTCTGTGTTGTCCCAGTCCTGCTGAGGCTCCTGTAGAGTCCTGCTGGTCATTATTATACTGAATATGTATTTGTGTGTGTGTTTGAGTGTGTGCGCGTGTGCATATGTGCAAGTGTCTATGTCGGTTTTTCCTCTTATCACAGCTAAATGTCTAATATGCATACCACCTGCTAGGATAAAAGGCACTCAGTGAAATTTTCAAAAGTTTAAATACAGCAAACCATGCAGAATAGATTTCTGCTTCTTTGGTTTTGAGGTATGTGGTGACAGGTGAGAGGTGTGCGTGTGTTGCTCAGCCTCATAGCTGTGTTTTTCTATCCTCATGTGTAGAGACAAGAAAGCAACATTTCCACAGTAACGGGGGTGCTGCTTATTACAATCATTTCCTCATCATATCATCTGCAGCTCTTCTCCAACACATAACAACAAGTTTTAAAAACATAGTGCAGTATTACATTGTTTTCAATTGTGCCCATTCACAAACTCCCATCAAATATTCATTATGGACATGCCTGTTAAGCCGCTGCTGTAATCCATCATGGCAAACAAGGTAGTGTCGCTTTTGTTTGTAGGAAAAGCTTCTTTGTATGGTTTTTTTTTTTTTTTTTTTTCCTCTTTGTCCCTAAATGCAGCTGCTGAAATTTCACTCTGTCCATTAATATTAACAGCCAAATGTAACCACTGCAATTTGCGCTTTCTACACTGTGCACAGCTGACTAAGGCTCATATGGAACAACACCCAAAAACAAATACACACAGTGAAGGCACTGTTTAGTGGTTCAGCATAGGCTGTTTGTGAATGCGTGTGCAGCAGCTGGTCAAAATGACTCGGCAGATGCGGCAAGCAGCGACAAGGTAAACCTACGTAACTTCGCTAAAAGAAAATCTTTTACTTACTATTCACACTGTTGTGTAGCATATTCCATCCACTGCCATAATACCTGCTCATTTCACATTAATTACTCAGGTTGGGCAGAATGTATGATCGTGTACTCAATTACTGACGTAAACCTTGTGCAAAAACATTGCACTTGTGCACAGGTCGGCACCCCAATCAGGATATGAATAAAACTATTTCAGTTTATTTGTGCACACTAAATGAAGATTTTTGCACAAACCACTTTTGAGCAATTAAATGTTAAACTTTTAAGGATAGACCTATATCAGCACCCCATTAACGGCCAAATGCCTTGAATTAATGGAGCAAAAAAGTTGGGTTTGTTTGCACAATCGTATACAAACGATGTGCAAACGAATGATTGGCCACTTTGGACGTTAATGGGGTGCTGAGGCCTATGATTAAAATGTAATGTTTAATTTTTCAAAAACGGTGCACAAATGAGCTTAATTGGTGTCATTGATATCATGATTGCCAACTTTGTCGATGAACAAACTGGTGCAACTTTGTCCTGCACACTTAACTTGTTAGTCAAATCATATTTGAATTTTCTTATCAGTATGTGTTGAGGCATTTCATTCTTCAACATGTAATACTACAGCTGCCTTGGCCTCCAGAACACTTCAAGTGTCTAAAGCTCAGTACATTAACACACACACGACAAGGTGTACATGAACAGCGGCGTTTCAGTCAGCACACACAGCAGCAGGAAACCTCAAACACATATAAAGTTGTTTTGTCATCGCTTTTTCAGGCTGTGGTGCGAGGTGCTGTTGCTGCAATGTAACCTTATTTTTTTCCTGCACATTGTTTACCAAAGATACATGACTGACTGAGCCAACACTTCAGAAAAACAGTGTAGATGGCTGCTCAAAAAGTGAATTACAGGCCCCTACTCTGGATTATAACCTCGCAGCCATGCAATAAAAAATGTCTTGTGGACTATAAAACTATGGGCTGAATAAAGGGAACGAGTCACAGCAGGACTGTGGCCTGCCAACAGTGTAGGCACTAATGGTTATGTGTCTGTATTATATTAATGGATTATGCTCTGTGTCATTGTTCTGAATATTTTTTGTTACTAATGTGTGTTTCATCTATGGTCTTTCAGGAATAAATAACAATAATAATCATGACAACAGTAAAAGGATTGTCACACTGTGCATTTAATAATTTTTACACATCGTATATATGATTTCATTCAGTCACACCTTAAACAAACTCTCATTTTGCCTCCTGATTTCACACATAAAGATAAGTTTACCGGTCACTGGGTGAACTACTCAGTCTGTGAAAACAGTTGGATAATGTCTTTCTTTTTTTTTCCATCAATTTGAAAATATCAATAAAGATATCGATATTTTCAGTGATTCGATATTTTCCACATCCAACAATAAAGAAGCAAAGGTGTTCGCATCCAGTATGAATGAATATATCAAAACCAAGTAGATCATAGTCCCAACATTATATAGATAGTGACAAAATGTAAACAACAACAATAATGTCAAACCTACAAACATGCAGTAGTTCATAGAAAACACAGCATTTGAATATTAAAAAGGAATTATAGTAAGTAAAGTATTTCACACAACTACCAAGGACCACTTATATTTACACCTCATCACACCAAATCTGTATCCTCCATATACAGTATAAAAGGACCCAAATGTTTTCAAAGAGTGAGCGTTTATGATGATTACTTTTATTACTTTTTATCACTACTATTAAAACGTAAAACAACAAAATGTTGTTTTCAAATAAACAACATACTACGTAACATCTACGTTATTGGTGAACTTTCGAGGTTGCTGGCAGGCAGATTTTCTTACCTTTTAACAGAGCCAGACTTTCTGTGTCCTTTTGCTAAGCTAAGCTAACCGGCTGCTGGCTGCAGGCTTGTTCTGAATGGACAGATATGAGAGGGGTATCACTCTTGTCATCTAACTCTCGGCAAGAAAGCAAAGAGTCATATTTTCCAAAATGTCAAAATATTCCATTGGCAGGCCTGGGAGGTCTCACAGAAAGGTGCTTTTGAATTTTATTACGGGAAGTGTGCCTTTTAGCCCCAGTGTGGGTACACACTTCCCATAATATATAGCTCTGCTGCCTTGATTATGAACATTTTTCCTGTCTTTTATGAGTCACCCAGCATTATGTATAACACCAGGCAAGTGTTATACTAAAATGCTGGACAAGCCCATTGATACATATGTGTTGATTTGATTTGATCATGTTTTCTTTCTCTGTGTATGAGTAGGTTGAGGAGAAGCACTAGAGGTTGAGGTGATGAGTGGGTGGATTAAGAGCAGGCATGATATATATGGCATTATATGCAAAAGAGAATTCAGTATATGCACGCTGTATGGCATTACAGTAAATGGTATTATGATGCCGTATGAATATTGATGAATCTCCTCACGTGTCTGTACTATAGGTACAAAACTGTGCAGTTTAGGTATGATAATGCTACGGTAAGACTCACTGACAAAGCCGTATGGAGACCGTTTACACTTCTCTTATCTTTCTATCCTTCCACCTCTGTGCACAGCTTTTCAAATACCATAATTTTCTACCACACAATTCAGCCATCTCTCTTAATTGGCAGATATACTGTAGGCTCTCATAGCCCTCTCTCAGAGTAATCTTTTTGTCTCTGAAGATAGACAGAGATGGAAAGATGCTATCACAAGTAATCAGAGAGTAAAGAGGAACTTTAAAGAGAGAGTTTCAATTATTCTGCCTGGATGGGAGAGAGGAGTGCACGTATTGTTCTTCCTCGTGAAAAAACAGTATTTATTCCACACACAAAGCAGAGAAATCACATGCACATCTATACTTAAAACCTACATTTCACTGTGCTTCTCTGTGCCTAATCTTTAATAGCCATGCCTGCGTAATACGCTACAGACCTGTGTGTTCTTTTAATAACAAGTAACAGTGTGCTTTCAAGCTGAAGTAGTGAATCTTATGGAAATCAACCATTGTACTATTCTACCTCGGTAGAAGGAGGTTATAATAGAATATTGTTGGCCTTTAGCTCTCTGCTCTGTGGTCAGATGCATTTAAATGTCAGCAGTGTTTCCTGCCTTTTCAGGAACAGGCTTGAAATGGGAAACACAAATGCTAGCCTGGCTCCTATTACCTGCCGCATTGGCTGGTGTCCGCGGCCCATTGTTTACGCCGGACTTTTATAGACCACATTCAAATAATGAATGGTGATTCGGGTCTGATTTATAGCAACAGATGCTACAATCGTGCACTGATGGCCCCTGATGAATCTCATTTGATTGATACTCGTGATAATGATGATACATGTGCGATTCATCGTTGTAGATCAGATCACTGTAGCGGAGTTTCTCACCTGCCAGCGGTGCAGTTCTGAGGTTTTATGGTTCCTTCTTCTTGTCTTTCTGCTGCACATATATACAGCACCTTGACCTTTAAGAAAAGAAACGTGTTCTCAGCACCTTTGTCACTTAAATCTCCATCCTTCATTAACTATGCATAATAAAGACGCTAATGTCTTGCCTATATTAACTGTGTAAACTCAAGTACCCGCTAAACATTTCCTCACATAATATTGCATGTGAATGTGTGTTTAATTTTATTTTAACTGTCTCATTTTATTTCATTTTTAAACTCCCTGTCCATTTCAGATGGCCTGATGGACTGCGTGGACCCCGACTGCTGCGAGCAGCTGAGCTGTGGCTCTGACCCCTTGTGCCACGGCTCGGCCGACCCCTTGGCCCTGTTGCAGCAGAGCCCGCTGACCCCCACCACGCCGCCCTCACCCACCAGCACACACACACACAGCTTCTACCGCCGCATACGCTTCCTCCTTGGCAAGGCAGCCACACACACTCTCCCTGGAGATGTGCCCTTTGATACCAGGTATGTGCTTGTTTACTCTTTGCTCGCCTGAGTCTGAATAGCCTCATGTATTTGCTTTGTGTGTCTGTGTCCTTGAGTTGTCCTGCTGCACTGTATATTCAAAGACATAAGTAGTCAGTAATGAAGTAAATGTGTCTGTATTAATGCATTTAATCGCCAATTGCCTGTTATTTGTTTAATGAGAGTGTGTGTTTGCATGTGAATGAGGCTCTTCGTGCGTTTACATGCCTTTGCACACATTTTAGTAATCTGTGTTCCCCTGGAGATTAGCAGTCACATGGCAGTGCAGTGTCGTCCGCTATCAGTGTCAGGCTGCAACTGCAGAGTATTTCTTTGTTACATATTTATGCTTAATGTGTCATTCAGTTACACCAGTCGTAAAGGTGTCACCATAAATTTTTCAGTGGCCTCTCACTGCCATCCAACAGAGGAAATACATCTTGCCGGCGTGATGATGACCCAGAAAGTTCAGTTTGGAAAACAAGAAGTGATGCCTCTGAAAAAAATGAGAAGGGGCATTTTTTCCCTGGTTCACTTGTGGAATAAACAAATAAATTAATTATGTGAACGTTTTTTTCCTAGGGGAAATCGATGGCAGCTTTCAGGGCAGGAGTAACAAACGGGGCAACACAGCCACCCGGAGAAACCTCACTATCCTTCATTTATCCCTCTTCTGGAGTAACAGATAGGCTCCATCAGTGAACCTGTGTGTGTGTGTGTGTGTGTGTGTGTGTGTGTGTGTGACACATGTGGGTCTAAATCTGTCTTCATTTGAACAGTTCAGCGATTATTCCAGGTTTGAGCAGTGTATTTCACACTTTACCTGCAAAATCAAGATGAATACTTTAAAACAGCGCAGATATGACTGATAGTTTATGGGCTATGTAAAGAACAACACAGCCCTTTTGCTGCAGGTACCACTGTCACTGTAATATAAACATGATGTGGAAGTTTTGCTTTTAATATGACAGGGTGTTGAAAGGTTTTACTGTGGGTGAAGCTATATTTATGGTCCTTGTATCCTGGCAATCTCTGGCAGATTTCTCTGTGCTACAGAAGGGAATTGTACTGAGCAGAATAAATGCAGTTGCTTTCTCTTCACGCACAAGGTTGTTTGGCTAGTGCATCACAATATGCCTTTCTCTTCAAACAATGATTATGTTCTCCATCATTGTAAACCTGTCATCTCTCCCCCTCTTTGTCTCTCCCTGCTTCCCGTCTTTGTTTTTCCAGTCGGGTAGCGGTAATTCGAGGTAGTGTCGTGTTGCAGGACAGCTCTCCTCTGGTTGGAGTCAACATCACCTTCCCACAGCATCCAGAGTATGGTTACACTATCAGCAGGCAGGATGGAAGGTACAGGCACAAATACAAGATACACATTTGTCTGTTTCTTTTTGTCTTCCTCCAGTCTTATTCTGTTTTACTCTCATTTATCTCTAGTTTTGACTTGGTGACCTTGGGCGCAATGTCTATGACCTTGATGTTCCAGCGCCCGCCCTTCCTCCCACAAACACGCACCATCTGGACGCCAAACAACAACTTCCTGGTTCTGGATCAGGTTACCATGTCCAGGGAGGAAGCTCAAACTCCTAAATGTGACATCAGGAGTGTTTTGAGTCCCTACCCGCTGGTCCTGCCCTACCCTCTTCCCAGATACACGGGAGCATGTGCAGAGAAGGGACCAGCTGTACCTGAGCTTCAGGTACTGTCCACTTTGCTTTGCTAGCAGCTGTGTGACGCTGGTGCTTTGTGCTTAAAGCTAATACGCGAACCGATTCATAATGACAGTGCTAACATGCTAATGTTTAGCAGCAATGTTTATAATGTTTACTGTTTTTGCCACCTTAGTTCAGCGTGTTAACATGCTAACCTTTTCTAGTTAATACTAAAGACAATGTACAGCTGAGGCTGGCAGGAATAGAGCTGAATCAATAAGTCGACAAATGGATTAGACTGAAACTACTGCAGCTAATTATTTTGATAATCATTTAATTGTTTAATTGTTGTTTGCAGGTTGCTTTTCTCTGCTTAATATCATTGTAAACAGAAGGTCTTTGGGTTTTGGACAAGACTGAACTTCACCTTGGACATTTTATAGACCTAAATATAAAAGTTCTGGAAATCATGAGCTAGCATGAGACCACCACTCTCCACAACTCCCTCCCTCTTCCTGCTCTCTTACGCTCCGCCTAGCCCTTCACCTACATCCTCGCCATAGTCCATCTCTGCTAACGCTGGAATCTGAAGCCTGCTAGACTATGGGTCAGCCATAGCGATGTCTTCCAGTAGCTAACACTAGCTTAAGGCCTTGGTGCGACAGGAGCAGTAGACCAGAAACATGTTCATGTATTGATTGGCAGCTGTGAGCTCCCACCCATGACTTTGGCCGTCTCTGATTGGTTATAAGGGTGAGGCTCACCCAAAAATATAAGGAATATTTCTGCACTGCTGTCAGGCTGTTCAATGGGTCTGTGTCACAGAAGCCTTTGACAGCACCTCTTCACACTGATACATTTTGAAGCATATTCCAGCAAAAAAAAATCATCAAAATAATCTTTAGTTGCAGCCTTAGATGGAAATGTCATTAGACTTACAGTTGTTTGGTGATAAGTGTTGTGTTGGACAAATAAAAGCACAAGCATGGGTAAAAACCTGCATGTAACAACACACTCTAATGTGTACAGATGTCAGTCAGTGAGAGTGATGCTCAGACTCAATTTGTAACAGCTCAGCAACAAACCAACCTGGTCTCATGGGATTTTGCAAATATAGCTCAGTTCATATTTGCATGATGCAAATATGAATTGAGCTAAAAAAAATGATCAAAATGCAAATTTGTGCTCCATCCATATACTTCCCCACCACAAAAGCAAATTAGGTGTCTGAAGGTCAGGTGTGGAGGTCAGACTGGTGATTACGTATTCACCCTTCAATGTGGCTCCAAATGTATTTTTTTCACTGTGACCACCAAGATTTTATTTCAGCTCCAACTAAAATTCTTGGTGCACAGAAAGTTGTTTTCCTGTTACCTGGACACATGATAGACTGCAGAAAATGTCATATCCAATATGTGCTATGGTCACACCATCCTTTTGTGGCAGAGGAAAGAAATAACTTTTTATTTGTACATATAACTCATACCCACAACACATCATCTGTTCTTTTGAGTTCAGCCTCATTTTACAAAATCAGATGATTGGAACCAACAGATCATTAAAATGAGGGAACATTTTATCCTTATGACAAATAACACCTCAGGACAAACAGGCAGCAAGCAAATAAATGGAAAGAACAGTACTTAATGTTCACAGTGAGCTTAGCAACACCCACAGTGTTCACCTGTGTTAATAAAAGGAATCAAAGGATTTAGACTTTTGATAAAAATGTATCGTCGTCTAACAGATAATTTGATTTGAGGTAATCACTGACTGAAATGGCATGATGTTATCAAACAGAAATATTGTGATGGATGAACAAATGTTTCCTCCGGTGGCTTGTTAAATGTTTATGAAGGATGAACGTTATGTTTTATTTGCTAGTCTGTAAGGTATATGAAGCATAATCATTTTTCCACCTTTTCCATTACAAGAAAACCTTCACGGTACAGACGGATCTCATCATTCACACTTTATTTCATCCATCACAATACGGCTGCAATGAACAATTGTTTTCGGTTAATTTGCAGTTTATTTTCCACATTAATAGCTTAATCATTTTGTCTATGAAAAAAAATTGTAAAATGCCTGCTATAATTACCCAGAGCACAAGATGATGAATTCATATTCATATTGCTGGTTAACATTATTTGATATAGCTGTACCTGCCAATAACACTTATTGTGTTAGCTCATTATTCAAATGCAAAGCAAAGATAAAACCTTTTTTACTAAGTTATTCTCTCCTATATTTCTCACTCTGATCTTCATCATGTCCTCCCCAGGCAGTGCAAGAAGAAGTTTCAATCCCAGGAGACTTTGTGAAGCTGAACTATTTGAGCACCCGTGCTGCTGGGTACCTCTCCCTGCTGCGGATCCTCCTCACACCTCCTTCCCCGTCATCCCCTGTCTCCCCACTGGGCGGTCTGTCCAAGGTGCACGTCCGTGCGTCAGTCCAGGGAAGGTTGTACCAGCGTTGGTATCCTGCTGGGCCTGGTCTGGTCCATAGGCTGGTGTGGAACAAGACTGATGTTTATGGCCAGGAAGTCTGGGGCCTCACTCATGCAACGGGTAGGTAGGAAATGAAATACAATGGTTCCCATCCACAAATGTGTTCCTTTTTCTATCTTAAATAAGAAAAAAGACATGTGTTGTATGTGATGTCCTCTGTCTCTCCTCTTTTCATGTAATCTCTGTACTCTCTGTAGAATAAAGGCAAATATCAGAAAACATCTGGGTTATGAAAAGTGTGCAAACTACTGATTTCATCTCACTCACATGAATTATAAATGAACATCTGCTAAAAAACAGAAACATTCAAATAGTCTCAGATTCGTTGAGGACAGCAGCAGCTGTCTGGGCCATGTGGAAACCATCTGACGTGTGGAAATATAATAAGAACATCAGACCATAAATGATGATAATTCGTCTCTTATATTAGTCCTCCTGCAAATGTAATAAGTTGATTTATGTGATTAAAGGGAGTTTTAGGTAAGTTGCCAGTATTATTGAGTTAGACCAGACAATTAGTACCACTCATGTCCGTGTGTAAAGTACAGCAATTAGCTTAGATTAGCATAAAGACTGGAAGCAGTGGGAAACGGCTTGCCTGGCTGTGTACAGAATAGTGCTTTCACGATGTCAGATTTCCACAACACAGTTATTGTGGGCAAAATAATTCACGCTAAAGATATTATCGCGATATCTATAGAAAACTAAAAATAATATGTCTCTTTTTTGGCAAATGAATTAGACTTGAATACGAGTGCAGGGAGGTGGAGAGAGAGTCTGTAACCACAACTGTACAAAAGTGTGCAAAAAGAACAATTACATTTAATGGATAGAAAAGGCAACCAGATGGTATGATAAACAAAGGATCCTCAAGGCCTAACATCTGCCATATATATATATATATTTTTTTTCATTTGTGCATTATTAACACAATATCAACAATGTTTTTAATGTCACGGCCATCGCCAGTACTAGTATGTTGTGATATCTCTAGTGCAGTTTTTAAAAAATTGTCTGTGAACATCTCTGAAGTTCACTATTCAGTGAGTTGGTATCTTTTAAATCCTCAATGTGAACAAATTATGGTTTTACTGGGAGTTAAGTGCTGTAATTGACTTTGGAGGGTTCTTGGCAGAGACCCTAGCCACTTCTTAGCCGCTGTGTCGTACAAATAGTTACAGCGTACACCATATAACCTTAACTTGTTGTTTTTACACAGTGTCCCCATTTCCAGTCTTTATGCTAAGCTAAGCTAATTGCCTCCTTGCAATAGTTGCATAGTTAAAGCGCAGACATGAGAGCGGTATGAATCTCCACGAGATAAACAACTAAGGATACTTCCCAAAATATTTGAACATTCCTTACAACAGTCTCGTTAGCACTGTCTTTCCAGCCTTTTAAATAAAATGTTTTGGTCAGCTGTGTTGAATGCTCAAATACAAACTAGGACAGAAATATTGTTGTTATCCACAGTAACTCTTAGGTCTTTGAGAGACTGCTTAGCACAAAAGCCTGATTGGAATTCGTCACATAAATGATTGACCATTCAGCAGGTAATCAGTCTCCTACTGAGAAATTAAAAATTGGAGATTGCCTGATTATGAAAAAAAATAATTATAGCTTTATCTGGATTTAGTTTATTGAATAATTGGTTTGACAACTGCAGCTTTACCAGCTTGCAACAAAGCGTTCACTATCGTTAAAATATCACAGGCCAGGAAATTAAAAAGTTGTAACAAACACAGTGGGAAGTGGATGACGTGAACAAGGGAACAACAAACTGTTTAGATTTTGTGCGACCTCTGCAGGACCTTCAGGACTGACAGAGGAGAAGAGTTGTATTGAGGTGGAGGAATAGCAGGATGGATGGTTCCACAAATATACCATGGAGTACCTGGCAGTAAAGATAATGTCTGCAGTGGCAGAGCGATACTGTCAAAAGTCTGGATAGTTTTGACAGAACTGGCTCTATGGAGTCAGGTGTGTGCACATGCTAAACGCAAATATGTGCATGGAAAGTTTTCACGGATGTGTCCCGTTTCTCTTTCTCACCAGGGTCGTCTCCCACCTGTGCAAAAAAGATATACTGGATATAGAACTGTTACTGTTATTGCACTTTGGGCTCATTATGGGAAAAAAACAGCCATTTTAAAGATGCCATAAAGGCTTAAACCTTTGAACTTTCTATTGGTAATATGAGAGATTATGTTTCCACTATCTGTGTTCACCACTTTTTCTTTGTGGAAGGTTGTAGACAAACAGTGGAGCTGCGAGCGAGAGCTTTCCATAAGCACTGAGATATCGCAGGCATACCAGAAGCTTTGTCCACTCAAGTGTATGGTCTCGTACACAGATTGCATCTCTGCATCCCTAGGCCTTCCCTTGATCCATCCCCTCCTCCCTCTCCTTATCTGCCAGAGCTGCATTTCATCTGCTCCAGCTCTCTCACCTTTTCTCAACTCAAATGATCTTGTTTTCTTATTTGCCCTGCTTTGCCAAGCCACCTCCCTCCCTGCCCTTCTTACCCCCTTCCCTCGTCTGCCGTCTTCCTCTACCCTCATAGTGTTTCCTGTGTTTCTGTCCTCTCCTGAACTCTCTTTTCTTCCCTTCCCTGCTTGTTATTTCCTCCATTCTCTCTGATCTCCCCTGTTACCTCTCTCCTGTTTTCCTCTGCCCTCCCTTGTTCTCTCTTCTCTTCCCATGTTTTCCCCTGATCCTTCCTTCTCTATAGTTCTTGGTGCTTGGTTGGCACAACGACACAGACGTGCACAGACACACACGCGAGCGCACCAAGGTGTTTTTGCGCGCGCACACACACACACACACACACACACACACACACACACACACACACACACTCACTCGCTCCATGTGCTCGCACACAGCCAGAGAAAGGGAGATCATGCTCTGTTTGCTGGGGTGAACACATTGCCTGAGGCTTCAGCAGAGGGGAATGAAAGCTTTCACCTGTGAGATATTGAGTGTGCATTTATGTACTATGGTGTGCATGTGCATTGTTTGTGTGAGAGTGTGTATGTGCTGGTGCGTGTGTGTGTACGTTTGTGTCATTTCTTGTAATATAGCTACAGTAATATTAGGTTGTGAAGCAGTTCTCAAAACACTGACACGTTCCCTCTGAGATTGCTTTGCCCCTTTTGTCCTGGAAAAGCCTTGTTCCTCAAATAAAGTCAGTTTTATTGTAGAATTTAAAATAAAAACGAGACAATGTCCCTGTTGACGGCAATTTATTTATGGCAACTTTTGATGCATTTTCATAAGGATGGATTGGTTTCCAGGTCATGAAACAGGTTTTTCAAGGGGGGTGCAATGTGAATTTAAGGGTCAGAAATGAATGTTACATATTAAAAAGTGCTTTTATTTTAGGAAAGTCTTTTTTTGTATTAAAGTCTGTCTATCCAAGCATTACTTCTATATGAATTTAAACTCATTGGCTCCTCAGTTCTGTTTCTGTCCTTCAAAAACACAAGATCACAAGCCTATCAGAGCTGAAGACACATAAAATTGAAATAAATGAGCCTTTTGAATGAACTTAAGAGATAGTTCCTGGACTGAGAACTTTTGTCCACTATCAGGTTTCTTTTTCTCTTTCAGAATCTCCAGTGTCCCAAATTACCCATTATTTCCCCTCCCCAATCAGTTTATCGATTGTACCCATTGAGTTGGAGTTTTAAGTTGGCCCCGTGTGCCTGCTGAGAGTTTCTCTCCGTGTTAAAGGAAATCTCCTGAGTTTGTGCGTAATGTGAGCGCCTTTACTTAACGTATTCCACCATCCCTGCTGTTCTTTATGCTGACTGTGCTCTCCTGTTCCCCTTGAGTGCCCATCAATTCAGAAGCTTGCTGGTTTACAACGAAGCAAGTTAGAGAGATCAGTGCCAACAGTGACTGACAGCGGCAACTATTCTTCTATACAGCTTTTGTGTCAGACTTGTCAAGCTCTTCTTACTGTACAGTTCATCATTATCTTCATTTGTGAAAATGTGAGTGTGAAAAGTTAACTGTATTGAACTCTTAGGCTTTGATTATACAAATTATTAAAGTGTGTTTTTTTTTGTTTTCATTTCATACACTTAACTTGGAATCAAATTAATTAAAACATAATTTGGTTACTTAAGGAAAGATGCAACAACTTATTTTAGGTTAATTCAGCTTTGGTGAAAAGTAGGGCTGCATGATATGCAAAAAGAAATCATATTGCCATTGTGATATGAGTCACTGAGTTTACTGAAAAGAATTTAAAGACGATGATGTGATTTTTGTTGAGTCTAGTACCAAACAAGTATGTTCCCTTACGTCTGGAGAATATGATCTATAGGCCGGGGCATCTGCGTAGCAACACAACGCTTGTGGTGCTAACAATGCACAACTTGGCCGTATTGCAATTTTGATTATATTTCCATTAATTGTGCAGACCTTGTAAAAATTTACTTTTAATTAAAGCATTGGCCACATCAAAAATGTGCATATTACATGAATAAATGCTTTACATAAAGATGCACTGATCAATATTTTTATATTAACAAATGATTAAACTACTGAGTGTAATTTGAAGGCAATAAGGCTACAGAAAATAATCACCCAACTCTGCATTTCATCCCAGCTTTACATTTCAGTGTTTTAGCATTTTTCAGCTCATTTTTGAGGGGGGGGGGGTTTCAGCCCTAAACCCCAATCAGAGTTATTTCCAAAAACCACTGGCAGCTGTTCTCAATGAAAAAAGCTCTGATAAACCCACTACCTCCCAGAGCCAAACAGCAGATGGACAAAGTTAGCATGTAGCTTGTGAATGTATCATTTAGCTGCTAAACAGCAAGATATTTGGTAAGCAAAATGAATATCTGACTGAAATTCATCATGTTGCTCAGTGTCAGTGACTTTTTCCTCTGCCTTCAGTTAGCCAACAAAAAAAGAAAAGAAAAAATCGATGGCTGCAGCTTTAAACTGAATTAGCAAGACAGCGCTACAGTGTAAACATACTTGATTGCAGTTCTGCCTTAAAAAGGAACAGAAGTATTACCAGCAAAATATGAATACATTATTTATTATACTTATTTTACATTATTGGTTTATATTTAGTGTTGTGGCTGATTCAAACAGAAACATTTTAACTACTACGTCTGCTGGTTTCGAGTAGCCTCGTCTAATAATATCATGTCATAGAATACCCTTTACCTTTATCTATTTCAGTAATATGTATCTAATAACTAGAGCTGTCAAATGATTGTAGTGGAGTTCAAATAGAAGGTCGTATGAATTAAAAATAATCCCTCATAATAGTAATTGTCCTTAAGTACAGTTGAGTGAAAGTATTTTTCACCTCTGAAAAAGACTGGTGACTTTTTGTACATGCATTTCTTTCTACATGTATGTGTGATTGTGAGTTGCAGATTGACGTGTATGGAAGCGTGTCTGTGTGTTTACATGTTTTTGAGAGCCCCTACGGCTTTGACACCTTCTGCCTTTAAACGTATTCCAAGTCTGAAGTGGTAAATTACTGTTGAGACATATTTAATCCTGCCAAGCCAAAAAAAGCTGTTGATAGTTGTTAGTTGTAGTGGGATGCTGCACAGCGTATCATTACAACTAAGAGGCCAAGCAGCTAATTCTAGGGCTCCTTCATGAAGACGGGCTCCTCCTGATTACGCCTCCACTTCTCACTGATCTCTCTCAAACACGCACACTGATGAGGGCTCGCTACAGGCCTTTCATCTGTTTCACCACTCAATACAATGTAGTTTTGAGTGCAATGGAGAATATGTGTGTGTGTGTGTGTGTGTGCGTATTTGTGTGTAAAGTCTGGCTGTCAAGTTCTGTACAAATACCACCACACATAGTTATTTTGCTGCTACTTTAGTGTTACGCACAGCAGGTGCACAGTACATAGTTATTACCGTGCATAACATCAAGCCCTTTCGTGTATATTTGCGTTTCAGTATCGGTCGGCTACGAGTACGAGTCGTGTCCTGGTGTGATCCAGTGGGAGAGGAGGACCGCTCTGATGCAAGGATTTGAACTGGTCCCTTCAAACCTGGGAGGCTGGTCTCTGGACAAACACCACACCCTCAACATACGCAGCGGTGAGGACAAACACAAGTCTCATAAACACAATATACAATATACCTGGGTATTGTTTTTGTTTTGTTTTGCTGCTGCACTTGCCTTTAGTTTCAGATGCAAGAACTGAAATTAATTGAATTCAGCTAGATTGAAATTAAATGAATTTTTGTTCATTTTTTTTCGAGAAGTAGCACTGATATCTTGCTTCCTTTGGGTCGGTCTCATACAGTGTAGCCGTATGACTAAGGATCAGAATGCTCCCACTTTAAATATATTTTAGTTTACTTAATCTGACATTACAGGAAGTAGTCCAGCTGACAACGCTACATCCTACTATGAATAAACCAGCTCAATAAATACCTATTGCATTAAAACCCCGGAAAAAGTTGTTTCAAATCTTAAGCACTTGTCTGTAACATTAAACATTCCTCACTAAATATACAATGCATATATTAAGGGGAAAAACAACATTGTTAGCTATTCTTTATTTGATTTAAGAGTTGAATTTGATTGACCAGATAGCTGTCATCACATTTAGATTCAAATATTGCTAAATCCTGATTGGTGCAGAGAGGTGTGTGACATCGACTTTCTTCATGTGACTGCAACCTACATAAAAAGCAGTGAGAGGAGCTCGGACAAAATTAAAAAATACTGAAATCATGTGCAATAATCAAAAGTGTTCTAACTTTGGCAGGAAATTGTGTGTTCATATAGGATCCCATCACTCACCGTAATAACGGCCTTTAAGGTATTTACTGCTTTCCTCTCCCCCCAAGGAATCCTTCACAAAGGAAACGGCGAAAACGTCTTCCTTTCCCAGCAGCCTCCTGTCATCAGCACTGTAATGGGGAATGGCTTCTACCGGAGTGTCCCCTGTGGTCCAAGCTGCAGCGGTGCAGCCAGAGACATGATGCTCTTTGCCCCCGTGGCACTGGCCAGCGGCCCTGATGGCTCTCTGTACGTGGGCGACTTCAACTTCATCCGCAGGGTCCATCCTGATGGATACACCAGAACCATACTTGAACTCAAGTGAGACTCATGATTCTTGTTGAGTATGCCTGTGATAAGACCAGTCTGATCTTGGCAGGGATCTCCCATAGTGGGAAGCAGTGAGATTCTGAACACTGGATTGACTTGAGCACAATTAAAACTAAATTAGTGTGGCTGATACGGGTTAGTATGGCATTAGCTCGGGTTGGCATCTGCAGTTGTGATCTTTTTGATCTCAACAGAATACACTCTGAAGTTTGTCTTCATGCAAAAGCCAAGTATGTGAGGTTCAGGCATCACAGGCTCTAATCTACCTCTTTAGGATGTGAGAGAAGCTCAAAGTCTTTGCTGTGAAACAAAGATATTTTTTACCCGTGGATTATGACGATGATATCTCCTACTGCGCTGCAGGCACTACATTCTCTATTTCGGTACTTTCTCAAGCGTAGAATCTCGATGGGATTGCACAGTCATTTGTCCTGTAATGTGTTCTTCTTATGTAACTTTACTCTCTCATTCTCTATTATTATCATCTCTGACTAATATTCCTGGTTCAGACGGAGGTTTCATGGTGTCTGTATTTGATACTTCCCTGCCCTCTGGGAGGAAATGCCAAGAAATTTCCTGTTTAGGTTGATATTTAATGTGAAACAATACAGTCATCTAAATCAGCTCTAATCTCACTTTATTAGGAGAGAATTGACTCATTGTAGCCACTGAAATTCTAAGTGACTCTTGTTAACATCACAAATTATTGTTTTACCTTCTCTTTTCTCCCTTTTAAACACTCCTTTATTATCAGGAACCGGGACACCAGACACAGGTGAGAATTGGTGATTAACACCTCTTTTATATATCTTGACAAAAGAAAAATATACACATACACACAAAAGACATGTGTCAAGAGAAAAGATAGGATATGTTGCAGAATGTCTCACAGCACTTTATCTTGGTTTGTTTGCTGCAAATTGGATTGACCTGACTTCTCCTGCGTCCCACAGACACACACAAACACACAGAAACACACATACACAGACAAAACACCCAAAATCTTCATGTTCTCAGGTTGCAGTCAGATCTATTGAATCCTCATTTGAATATCACTGGTTGATATTAAATTTGTAAACTGGAAATCAGCCAAAATGTCAAGGATTTCCCGTTTCAGAGGATTAGCAGAACTCTGTTTGGAGGATGCAGCGGTTCATTCACTTCCTGAGCTGGACTAAAAGCGCGAGGCCTGGTGTGGCCTCGACATTGTGATGTTTGTGTGAGCTCTATACACCATGTTCGACAGAAGATTAGACAGATGTTAAAGGGTTTGTGTGTGTGTGTGTGTTTGTGTGCATGTGTGCGTGCGCGTGTGTGCGGATGTTTGAGTGGCTGTCTGCTTGTGCACCACTATCAGGGGTTATATCGAGCCTGTGTGTGTGTGTGTGTGTGTGTGTGTGTGGGTGTGTGGGTGTGAGAGAGACAGAGAGAGTTTATCCGATTTGAAAAGGGAAAGGGTTTTCAAGATGCCGTATCTCCAGCATGCCAGAGTTTTCAACCGTGCAAAAAGGATAACGTGGCTGGGTGTGTATGCTTGCACTGTATAGGTGGGTGTGTACAAATGTCTGCAAGTGGGAAAATGTAAATGTGCCTATGATGCACAAACCATAGTAAATACCTACTGGAAAGCCTAAGCCAGTGATTCCCAACCAGGGGTACTTGTACCCTGGGGGGATACTTCTGGCCTTGCCAGGGGGCAAATAGAAAGATTGTGGAGTAGCTCAGATAATTACATATCTGGATGAATGGCTGATATAATGTGAACTGGATAAATGTTTAAAGAGATAGCTTAAAGTAATGAATAAATATTTAACCTAATTAGTTAAAAGTAATATATAATTACTATATAATGGATAAAATCAATAATGGATAACCAGTTAAAATAGTTAGCTAAAGGTATGAATAAATAGCTAATTAGCTAAAATCAATGGATAAACAGTTGTAAAGTTGTATCGGCTAAATGGTCAAAATAGCTCAAAGTAGGCCTGTTGGTTAAATGGTTGAAACATCCATCAGTCCTTTTTGCTATGCCAAATGTATGAATGCAAATTTAACTAAACCACAGTTGAATTATGTGAAAAAAATATTGTACCATGCACTATTATATCCATTTTAATATTATTAATAGTTAAGTAACATCCAGTTTAAAATCGATTCAGATTTGGAGCACAGGGAGAGGTGTCAGTGGAGGGGTGCTGTAGTTAATCCCACACACCTGTGGGGAAACTTTACATCAAAAAAAAAAGGTGGAGAAGCACTGGTCTTAGCCTGTAGCAACTGGATTCTTCTGAAGGCACTCTGGTTACCCTCACCTCACCCCGGAGGTTTCTCCTTTAGTTCCCGCTTCCTCCTTTTTCTCCACACCAGCTTTTTACTGTTCCTCTTTTATTCTATACTATTGTTCTCCCAAGTCAAATACATTAATTATTCATCCATATTCAGCTTTCAAAGCTTTTCACTCCACATTCTTCCCAGCAAAGTGCCTATCAGCCAACAGGGCTTCAAAACAAGGTGCTCTCCGAGGGGAGACAATATGGGATGTACTCACTGTAAAACCATTGTCTATTCTCTCCCTTCAAGAGTGTGAGCAAAGAGTAAAGCAAATAGGGAAGGAAGTCCTCTGCAATATCATCTGAGAGCCCAGACGCTCGATTCAGAGAGACGGTCAGGAACAGCTAGATCACTGTGTCTATCAACTCTGATCATTGTTGTTGTTATTATGTGAGCGGGGAACAAGGGAGGCTAGAGTGGGATTGTTTGTGTTGTGGTTGTTATTGTTGTTCATTTCCCGTCCGCTGGATAAATGTATTCCGAGCTGTGAGCATCTAATTGAGGAAAAGACAGGTGAAGTTATTTGTAATCAGTTGTACTCACCATGCGACGCTCGAGGTCGCTTCAAGAGGCCCAACAAATATGATATACTGCGCAGAGCAGTGGCACACTTTGGAAGACGGCGAATAACTCTCTTAGGATCAAGCTTAAATTATGTATGTGCAGTTCAGTGCAGAGTTCTGTAAACAGTTATGCACTTAATGGACTAGATGACTGACAGCACTCTTGCCTATATTGCTGTGTTTTTTTTTTTTTCTTCTTTTTTTTCTGGGTTGTGAGAAGTTTCCGGCTTATATCAGAGGGAAGTTTTCTCTTCAGAGAGTGAGGATAGAATAGTTTCGTAGTGCACAACTGCTGTGCAAGGCAAACAGACAATTATAGGAAACTGTTTGTAAAATGTGAGAAAAATGTTAAGAAACATCTAAAGGGTTTTTAGGGCTGTAAGCGGTGCACATGCTACTGACGAGCATGACAAAAGAAATATTTTTCTTGACATTGTGATTTCCCTCGCAAGATGATTTTCATTAAATGGCCAGTGAAAATTACAGGGGTGTCTCTGAGTTTAACAGCAGGAAGCCTTTAACCAGACGCAGTTGATCACCTGGATCTCAGCTAGCTACAGTGTTCAAAGTGCAAAATTTAGATTCTGAACAATACAACACAATAATCTACTAAAAAGGTTTTCTGTGATTAATGAATTGAAGATTATATGTATTCAAGCAAGTAAAGTCGTCTCTGTTCAGCTACATGCGCACAGTGTTGGCGCTCCTACTCAAAGGACAGTACATCGCTCACAGTCAGCATGAGACTAAATGAAGTCAGTGCTCATGGTGTGCCAACTGAAGCCTGAGGTTTACCCCTGGATCCCACTGGCTGCCAGTGTATGACATCACATCTGTCACTGTGTTTTGGTCCGTCCTCTGCACGGCTTCACACCCCACAAGGACTGGTTAACTTCTGGCCTGGCGGTTATGATGTTGATGTAATGATGTAACATACGGTCTGGAATCTGGAGAGGGGGTTATATTTCGATGTTCAATGCTGTTCCTGTGTCTGACTTCCTGCACGGCTCAATCCGTTCGTTGCAGGTTGATGTGACTTATGTCAAAAATAAAGTAGGTGCGTAATTTTAGTGGAGCAGAGCGGAGAACTGCTTCTGGGACACTTCGCTGCGACGCATCTGGTGAAATCACAAATCTAGAGTGGCCGCAATCAGCTCCGAAGGCCGCGTCGCAGCTGGAAGGCAACGTGTCTGTCCCAGGTGTAATCCAGGGGTTACACTGAGGATAAAAGACAGTTTTATTAAAACAGTATGAAAATAAAACATAGTGTATTTTTCAGCCTTATGCTGTTGCATGTTATCCCTTCTCCCTGTTATTGCCCCCCCAATTTTCCTGTTGCTCCCAGTTTAGTTTGCAAGTTCCATAGAAGCGAAGGAAAGAATTCACAATCTAGCATAACATTTTATATTTGTGACATATTACGTACAACGCAGAAAATCAAAAAATCAAAGACATGCAGTACATACATAAAATATGATTCCTGAACATGACATACAGTCATAATGCACCAGTAGACTCTTGCAAAACAGGTATCATGTCACAGAAACATTATATAAGGATGCAGCTATTGGTAGGATTTACCAAGGCATTAATATGACCTACCTTATTCAATCTGCATATACATTTATGCATAAGGCTCCTTATCACTGCCTGACATGTGGATGCTGTAATGCTGATGAACAAATGACTAATGCATTAAAATCTAGGCTCATACAAAAATACCCTCATGGTTTCATCGTAAGTAAGTGTACATCCCTTTATACCACTATTTTATAACAATACTGTAGGAGAGGCTTACAGGGCTGTACATCTTGCCCCAAAGAGAGCTCTTCTTTATGTCCTCATCAAAAAGAGCAAAAATGAGTGAGCATTATAATATGAGTGTATTTCTTTTCTGTAGTTATGGCATTGCCATTTTCCAGAGTAACTGAAATTCAGTTTGAAATAAGAAAAAAAGGTCCATGTTTTGTTTTATTGTTACAGTGAATAGATATACCACAAAAAAAGGAATTACTTAATTTTCACCTTGATATAAGGACTATCCGGTTTATGCAGCGTACAGTCTATTTTACACATATAAAAGAGTAATGTAGAAAAGGTGGAGCACATTACCGAGAGCCTTATCACGCCTCTTGATCCAGGGGCACTATTTTCCTCTTGTACAGGTCTAGTTCTCCTTGTTTAAAGGATGGTTTACTGTAGTTTTTGGGGGGAATTTTACCTTTTTTTTTTCAACTGACGTGTGAATGTGAAAATGTTTTGTTCTTTTTTAAGTGGTTTAAATGTAGTATCTTGAAGGTATGTAGAGATTAGCTCAGGTAGGCTTCACTGCGTGGGATTATTCGTGTTAGCAGGGACATGCAAGAAACATATGAGACACTGGTTTAATACTTTGAATTCGTAAGCTTATTAATTTTTCTTTTCTTAACAAACTTACTGATACCAAATCCTAAGAATGAGATAATCACTGAGAACTATTATTCGGCTGCCATGGCTGTGGCCATCTGTACTATTTAAATTAGAAGAGATTAATCTTGTTGTTCCAGCACAGGCTCCTGGAGTTTCTCACACTAATGCTTTTCACTGGGATGACCTGATTACTGCTAAATGCCTTGACTTCAACTGATGGTGTTGTGTGGTTGTGAATACTGAGTATTATTAGAATTTCCTGAAATAGGCCAGTTTCACTGTCAATATAAGTTTAAACTGCATCATATAATGACATAAAGAAGCATCAGTCTGTGTCACTCTGGGGAAATAGAACAGAAAAAAAAAAATCAAAACGCTGTTATTTGCCACTAGTGTGTCATGGTAAAATTTACATACATGCATACACACATTACCATCTAAACTTACTCTGCTTTCTAACTTGATCGACCTTGATTAACCTTCTCCTACTAGCACCAGCCCTGCTCATAAGTACTACTTGGCCATGGACCCGATGGGGGAGGTTCTGTACGTGTCGGACACCAGCAGTCGCAGAGTGTACCGGGTGAGGAACCTTGGACAGCCAAAAGACCCGTCACGTAACCTGGAGGTGGTGGCCGGGACGGGAGAGCAGTGTCTGCCTTTCGACCAGAGCCACTGTGGAGAGGGCAGGAAGGCCACCGAAGCCGCTCTCAATAACCCTCGAGGTAAGAGAAAAGACACACTACATCTGAAGAGCTCACTTCCTCAGTAAGTCACGACACACTTTTGCCATGAGCGTGAACTGTATTTACAATCCCTCCAGGCTAAAATATATGGAGATCAGTAATCTGTAATCAGTACTCGCCGATCAGTATTCAGTAATATTCGGTACACCTAGGTTTTGACAAGTTTCCTGAAGGTCAGAATTTTTGTATTGAAGCAGCTCATTACACTGACAATTTCAATAATTTAGTGTTTTCCTGATTTCATGACAAAAAAAATTTCAGATTTGCCTGTAGTTCATAACATCGAGTGCAACACTTTGAGTATCTGTCTTGAAATCCTCATGGGACGCGCAGAGACTACTATCATGATCTCATAAAAAGTCACTTTGATAACCCTGGAACTGTCTCTGTGCTCTATCCGTGTGCTTTGAACATTGTTCTCCTTGAAGTATAGTTTTTGGAAAATCGTAATCTGTGTGGGAGGGTGGTAGGATTCTTTTCATATAACAATATTGTGCTCACATTTTACACAGAATTTGTCATCCACCAATTCAAGTTGGTCAAAATGCCGCATTATAAACTGTATAATCATAGAACATATATCGGTATCTATAAATTCCTTCTGCGATGTGTCCTTCCTGTGGGATGTTGCTGTTTTTGTAGACTAGTCAGAAACCTGCTTGATACTTGTTCAAAATATTATTTCATTCCAGACTGACTCTTGACTTAAATGATTAATTATTGGATTGCAAACATAGCAAACTAATGTTCTATTATATCAGAACAAAAGACAATTGTGGTCCAAGTCAAATTTGATTAAATTTGCTCTATAAATTACAGTGCTGTTTATCTTTATTATTCATATGTAAAAATGTTTGTATGAGATATATAAACACAATGTAAGTTTCAATGTTATGGCTGATTTCTATGTTTTGACTAAAACACACAGTCATTTAATCCATAAAATTGCACTTACTGACTGTAAGCCCTCAAATATTTAGATATGCTGTGGCATTGAAATAATGCTTAATAGGTTCAAGGATCCTACTGTGCGCTGGCACATAAACACCGCATCACAGCCCCACCACCAGCCTGTATTGTTGTCACCTGGCATGATGGATTGACGGTTTCACGCTGGTTGCGCCTATTTCTATTTCTCGACCCTGCCGGCGTTTTTTAAGTAAAAATTGATTTAACCAGGCAGCATTAATTCTCCCACTCTTCAGTAATTATCATTGTTGGTCAAAGTTACTTAAAGGTAATTATTTAATTCTCTTCATGTGATTCGCCTTAAAAAATAAGTGACTGTTGCAAAATGTTGTTTTTACAACAAGAAAACTGCCTTGTTTGCCAAATTACTGCTGGTCCTCTCACACAGCCGATATTCTGCCGTGTCACAGCAGGAAAAGCCCAAGTGTGGCTAATAAAACAGATAATCATGGCTGCAGTCCATTCAGGTGTTCCCTGGTGTTGTGCTTGCTGGCTCATTGTCAAGGCTTACATGTCAATGGAATAAGGCCATTATAAATGCTGTTAGTTGCACCTGTGCTTCTGTTGCTATAACGTCAAAATGTTTACTGTGGAGAAAAATAGTTTGTTGTGTCAGCTTTGTAGTGTGCAACTCACTACAATTAAAGCCCTGGAAATGGAAAAGTCTATTCTGGGTTGCACTGACTCGTCCACAAAGCCTGAATTACAAGAATTATAAGGAAATACGTCAAAAGTACAGCGAGGTCTGAGACCACTTTCCCATGAATGGGTTGTTTTTGTGTTCTTCTCCTGATCATTCCCAGCGACACAGTGGCACAACAGTGTACTTACTGTAAGCACCATACACACAGAGGTGCCGTGCTCATGTTAGTGTATATATACACACACAAACACACATGTATGTCTGAGCATGGGAAAGTGGTCTCAGACTTTCCCACTGTCTCTTTGTCTGTGTGGATATATATATATATATATATATATATATATATATATATATATATATATATATATATATTCTTTCATTAGTCATACTGCTTATCCTTTTAGGGTCACGGGGGGGGGGGGCAATCACAGCTGGCATTGGGTGAGGGCTGGGTAGGGGTACAAACTGTACAGGTCGCCAGTCTATCAAATGGCTGACATATAGAGGCGAACAACCAGTCACACTCACATTCATGCCTACGGGCAATTCAGAGTATCCAATTAACCTGCACGTCTTTGGACCGTGGGAGGAAGCCGGAGTATCTGGAGGAAACCCACACAGGCAAGAGGAGAACACGCAGCCTCCACACAGAAAGGCCCCAGTCAGCTGGCAGCTTCATGCCCAGAACCTTCTTGCTGTGAGGCGACAGATCTAACCACTATATGAGCTTCTGCCTGCGTGGCAGCAGCTCAGTACACTGCACAAACTGACCAATAATTGTGCACTTTGCCATCCAAAGGGAGGCTGTTTCAGTAATTTGAAGATATTCGGTGCAAAAGAGAAAGTAGCTGGCCGTGAGAACAAGATAAGAATACAGTAATTGTCATGACAAGACAAGTTATTTGATCTTTTTATTAAAATGACAATAATAGCCTGACTAATGGGGTAAGCATGGCTTCCCCTGGCTTACGGGAGAAAACCGCACTTGTAGGCGCTAAACTTAACCAAAATACGCCTGTCATATTAAGCTTTTCTAATACAGAGAAGTCTGCAGATTCAGCTCTGATTCCCTCCTAGCTTTAGCTCAGTTCGAGCTATTTGAATTAATGCACATATATTTCAGACATTAAGCCTGGAGTGTCGATTTGAATTGGTTAATCGTTCTACCCTTACTTATTAGCTGACAGGAGTGGATTCCAGCAATGTGTCTTTTCTGCTGTTGCACTACATTTCTATTTCCTTTCCTCTGCCCTGCCTGTTGGCTGGAACAAGGCGTGCTAGTGTCTTCTGACTTTTGTCATTAATAAGACATTGTCACCCAGGGGAAAGCTGGAGTTTGGAAAGTTTTTTTTTTTTTTTTTTTTTTTTTGTTCATTGCACAAGGCCCTAGAAGTAAAATGTAGACATCAAGTGTCAGTTTGTCTAAAACAGTGAAAGCAGCATGCCTGTGGTGTTGAGAGATAAACAATATTTCATCATTTGTTTTTATTATATGTTTTATATTTTTTTTTAATAGTTGAAATGACAAATGAAGTCCAAGCTTTAACTTGCACTAATGATTATTTCTTGCTGTACTGACACATTTTTGATCACACTCATCAACCAAAGCTAAGCTGAGATAAATTTCCCCCCAAAAAAATCACATTTTCCTGCATATGCTGTGATCGCATATTTTTTTCTGGATATGACAAATGTGTAATATTTGTGTATAGTGTTGTGCTTATATTTCATCCTAGGTATATTTGCTTTGGTTCGTATTCTGACATACAGTATATTTTCAGTACATGCCTGACAATGACGACCGTGAATATAAATGAGAGAAAAGGACGAGGGGTAGAACTGAGAGCAAGTCGGGGGAGGAGGGAACGACATTATCTATCATTCATCAACGTCATCGGCGTGTCCATGCACAGCAAAACACGAACCTGCATTTGTTTACGGAAGCATAGAGGAGGACAGTATGTCTAATAATCTATCTACCTTTCCAACACTTGAATGAATGAAATCCTTCAAATAGAAAATGCTGCAGTTTTCTGTTCTTTGTTCAGTAACATTGAACTCCCCACTCACTTCTTGATGGAGCATCATATGCTGCATTGGTTTGTCTTCCACTAGCTGAGGTTACTATGCGTATGTTTTTGTTTCCACTGCCCAGCAATCGGTGGAATCAGGCCACTGTGTAGCTAATATCCCGTACTGATGTCTGTAATAGAACTAGATCTGGCTTGTGGGGGCTGCATTTGTACAAAAAGAAGAAGAAATAATCTGTTTACCGCTCTCACCAATCACACCCACACACCTGGCCACCTCTTTGTCCCCGGGTCGCACAGGAGTTTTAGCCACAGGCCTGTCACTCAGGCTGCGCCCACAGCCCTGCGCGGCCTCTCCCCGTCAGTCACACTCAGCTTGTGCGTGCAATGCAGTCTGACGTTGGAGGCAGACAGCCGGTCGATATGGAGCACAATAAACAAATGTACTGCACAAGTGTCTCCACTCTTCAAATGTCACTGATTCTAAATACAAAGTAGCTCCACAGTTGATAGCAGAACTTTGATATTTATTTCCCCGAACAGCCTAAGTTCATACAGACAGAAAAGGGAAAAAAAAAAAAAAAGGGAAAAAAGAGAAGATGATAAGAGAAAAACAAGATTGGAGCTGATTTCTGTTACAATCTGATGAACGATCAGAAGACTATTATTCTCAGTGTTCATGCCCCTTATGCTTTAGAACATGCTGTATCCCTGCCTTTATACAGTAATAGAATATTCTGTCCCATGACTGCCTGTTCTCTCACGGTCAGGTATTTTATACTCTTTGACTCACTGCACTTCACAGACTCTCCTCTGTGGCCATTGTGCTCCGACTAACCAGCTCTTATAAAGGCTCTGGAGATTTCTGCCTGGAGCCCCCTGGTTCCCTGTCATCCATCTGCCACAGCCCACACTCTTCCTCCTCCTCGCACCCTCTTACCAATGGTAATGAGTGGTAGACTTCACAGAGAAATATCTGTCCGTTCCTTTTTTGAAGCTGTGGCTCTGTGATTCTCCGGCATTGATCTTGTCTTGTGTCCTCTGGTGAGCTCCTCGCACCAAATTAGAGCCTTCCTTCATTTTCCCCACTCCCTCCACTCTCTTTTTCTATCCCTCCCCCTGTCTCATTGATGAATCATCCTTGTGCCCCAGTGTTGACATAGCTGCAGTAGGCCTGCTGCGACGCATAATATTGTTACAACATGGCAAACAGTTGTTAAATAGTAATCCATAATTTTAATTTAGCCAACAATGTTGCAGCACCATTGAGCACACTGCCATTGCCCAAGTTTGTAGTCTCTCCATAGCGTAAGCTGCCGGGATTATCTCGTGTCCTTCAAACACTCTCTTATGAATACAAGATCTGGGGCATTGTTTAGAGTTGGCTCCGCATGTGCTTCTGCAGTCAATTAGTGTGGTAAATAAAAGGCCTTGCTCCATTTAGGATGGATCCTATGTCTGACATGAAAGAGACGTCAGTCCCACAGGACTCCGCAGCCTTGGCTCGCATCTCTGGACTCCTTCTGTTCACAACATGAAGGGGCCCTTTTTTTTTTGTTTTTTTTGTACACATTTGGTGAGTTATAGATATGTGGAAGTAAAAATGTCTGTGTCTGTGTTTCATGTGTCGGTTTGGACAGAGGAGTTCAGAGTGACTCCAGTGATTGAGAGTTTAGTTGTTGTTGTTTGCCATGCGCAGGTCTTATCTATTTTTTGTTGACTACTCCCAGACAGCAAAGCTGACATCCACAGAGAGAGGTGTGCGTGTGTGCGCGTGTGTGTGTGCGGGCATGGCAGTGTGTGAGCACTTGCAGTGTCAGTCTCTCACTCTGACCCACAGGGGGCAGACTAATGCCCTTATCAGAAGCTGACATGCTGCCACCACATTTCTCCCTCTTGCCCCGTCGGCCTCTCTCTCTCTCTTCTTCTTTTCTCTCCTCCTCTGCTTTCTTTCTGTCTCTTTCTCCATCTCTCTCTCTTCCCCACACAGACAGACACAACACATTTGTCCCCATCTCACTGAGCCCCAGAGCTGCGAGGCACGCCATCAGAGTGGAGATAGCAGGGCCAGGGTGCCGAATGAAGCAGTAGGGTTTAAGACTGGTCGCGGTTATTAGCATGTTGAACAGCCAGGGAGTTTTAAAAAGAAGAGACACAGCCAGGGGTAAATATTGCTTCACATGGCACATTGCTGCTCAGCCACCAAACTCCAGCCAGGCTTCGCGTCGTACAGTATCTGTCAGTATGTGTCTTGGCTGGCGGTTGACGTTTACGCGGCTCAGGTGAAGGAATATCTTCACACACTGAGCGCCGGTCTCATTTACAGAGATGGCGGAAAACATTGGCAGTGTGCAAAGGAGCGTTTCCCAGTTTGTTTCATCAGTGTGAATCAAGCATTGGATGTTGTCAGCAAGCCTATACTCAAACCATTAACTCAGCAAACACCTGCCCCCTGCTTCTACTCCAGCAGTGGAGTCATACGACTGGTAGTGTCCTTTAACTGCACAGCTTTAATCACTGCAGCTTGCCTTTCACATTTCCCGAATCTGCCACTTCCCAAACTGTATTTGCTGGCTGCAGCAGTGAAGTTATAAGATCTCCTAGGGCTGTGTAGCCTCTATGCCAGCTGCTTTGTGTTATAACTTTGGAATGAATATGCCATTGTTATTCTACCTCTGGCTCCCATAGCATTTAGGGCAGAGTGATTGTTGCGTCTCACAAAATAGAGAAAGGGAGAGGGAGAGAGGATTAAATTGATAGAGAAAAAAGAGGGAGCTCAGAACCGAAAGAGCCGGAGAGTGAGGGAGAAATTGTGTGCAACAGAGAACAAAAATAATATGAAATTAATAGAGAAAAATGGGGAATGGAGGGAAAGAGAGAACAAGAGAGTGAATGAAATGGATAAAGAGAGAGAGAGAACTCAGTGTTTTGCGTCTAAATCCTGCAGCATGCAGCAGCAGTCCTACACCTCATCTGCATATTAAACTGGCCCTGTGGCTGCCTTCCCTCTCAGAGGGTCAACTATCATTGTTTCTGTTGGTTTAAACAGAGCACTGCTTCGCAAAACAAGGGCATCAGATAAGTCATACTGTGTTTTTATCTCCAAGATTCGGTTTATGCGTGAGCGTGTGCATATGTGTGCGCAATTTTTAACAGCCTGCTCCTGTGTTTCATTCCACATTGACCAAGCTTTTGTCTTTGCCCCTGGACATTCCTGCATTAATGATACACACATGAATTAATCACACAGCAAGGCAAACAGCAGCATACTCTATGATAATGCAAAACAGAGAGACGCCATTGGGTCATGCTATTTCTACCACAGCTTGTTTTCTCACTGCAGCATCCATGATAATTAGAAGATCGGCAATGGGTTGTGCAACAGACATGCATCACTGAGCAGCCACAATATGAGGCTCTGCCAGAGTCTCCTTTCTCCAAACACTAATGCTAATAATAAAGCTGCCAGCGGCAAATCCGGAGGGCCAGGCAACAGAGCATCAAGCAGAGCACGCTGCGCACAGGTACATGGAGGACTTGTCCAGCCGCTGAGCAATTTTTTACATGATTGGAGACAGAATTGCAGAGATACAGCCCATGTCCTGTTTGTGTGTTTACTGCTGACTTTGTGACAGTCTGCAGTATGTGCACGTCCCTGACGGAGCTGCAGGAGTCTTAAAACTATTCATTCACTGCTACGAAGCTGTGATAAATCCAATCAAATGTAAAGCGTGTGACACATTAGGAAGTCAGTTTTGGTAAATAATGTCTGCCCTCGCACTTTAAGAAAGAAAATTCCCAGCTGACCGTTGGTCTTGAACATATGACATCTCCTGTGCAGGACAAATGGTACAGTACTGTATAACAGTCATACTACAGGAATGTCACAAAACTCTTGATTAAAATAAAACAGGAAAAATTTGAGTGACCCAAATGTTAATTATGTTATCTTTTCCTTTTTAAGATGGAATTAGGATTTTATCAAGAAACACTGTGAAATGTGTGAGATGTGTTAGCATCTTTATACTGATAGGCCAGAATTTGCTCTTTCATCTAGCTGAAGTCAACTTCAAGGCCAAACACTGTGCAGTTTGAAAACTGTTGAATAAAGCAACAAGTTCACATCCACAAAAGACAAAATAGATTGTCACCACATATCTGCAGCTAAAAGTTTACAAGGGAGGGCGTTAAATAAAAAGCAACACATAATCCTCTGATGTTACAGACTACAGTGGAATGTAAACATTATGAATTATCTAACCTGCCAACGCTGTGCTTTCTCACATTTGCTGCCATGCTTGAGACGTTTCACTCCAGAATCAGTTGTGTTGCAGAATAGAGTTACATAACTCTTTCAAATTCAGACATGCACGATATCAACTCCCTCCATTCCTCTCTGTTGTAAAAACTGTTGCATCTTAACTTCTGTATATTTGGGGTCAAAGTTCAATTTAGATGAATGTTAATTGCAGAACCTGGTTGAAAATCCAGGCAGTGAACATCAGTGGAAAAATAATGTTGCTGTGTGCAGTGTCGGAACCTAAGCTTTTGGCGTGAAAGCCCTGTAAGATGTGGCTTGTAACAAGGTCACACTGCTTCTGTATAATCATTATTTCACTACCACAGGAGTCAGCCTGTCGGGAAATGTAGACATAGGTCATTTAAGCATTTGAACAAATGTTTTTTTCTGGTAAAGACAGTCTGGAATGTGATGAGACAGCTCCCTCCAGACAGAATGAGGACTCAGCTGTCAAACACCAAAAAATGGTTTCAACAAAACTCCAAATAGTTGCTGATTTTACAGAAAACTGATCAAACTACTGTCTCAACCTACAGACACAGTAGAACAAATACACAAGTGTGTGATAGCCCGAAATGTGATCTAAGATTTGGCCTGATGGTGCCACTGGGAAGACTGTTACTTTGAAACTGGTCTGAAATTCTGACATTGCAATATTTCTACCTGTTGCATGTGGTTATGATAAGATCAAGTAGAAGAATCACAGTTGGTTTTTTTTTGCAATTTTGCATCAGATGCATTTTTTGACATTGAACAGAATCTGTTTAGTTTTTAGATTTTTCCCAAAACAGGGATCCATCTCAGTAAGTAGGTATTCTGCCTTCTAATCACCATGGCTCAGAGGAGGAGCCATAGATATTCTGGGAGGAAATAGTCAACCCACTGCCAAGATTTCCTAAGGACCAAAGAAAATATAGCCAATGGGCTTAGTAGAGGCAAATTTATGCCGACTTAAAACAAGGCTCTACCTGTAAAATGCCTGCTATTCAAGTAATGTATTAGGTAGAACACTATACAGACTGACAGCTACCTTGTTTGTAGTCGGAGTGTGTAGGGTAGCTTCAGAGAGATTACTGAAGCTCGCTGTGTGTGTAATGAAGTCCTGAGTCAATAAGAGATGCAGGCTCAAGGCCAAAGGCTGAGCCTGTGCATCAAAGGTGCTACGTTTGTGGGAGTTCGTGTGTTTGTGCATGCTTGTTGTTGATTGACAGCCTCTGGGTCCCTGGACCTACTCTCCCTCTCCCAGTGAATTGAGTTAGTTATGGGTGTCTTGTTAAAAGTATGTCAGGCTGTCAGCGTCAGCGTGATCATGGGAAATGTGACACACGTGTCCCTTTAACTGGTTGAGATGGCCGCTGCTGGCAGCTGGCCTGTCAACCTCCACTGGGAGCCTGGCAAGGTGACAGGAGGAGTGGAGCTACGCCACTGTGGAGGAATAAATTGCATTTTCTCGAGGTGAATGCCCAGTACACACACACACACATGCACATACAGATGGAAGCATTTGTCTCGGTCAGGGGGAGTGGATGGGGTTCTGATGAGGGGAGAGATAGTGAACTTGTGCCCATGCAGGTCGTTTCTACCTTGATTCTTTAAGCACACTGACAAAAAGATGAATAAGACGAGTGATGGTGGCAGGCACAGTTTGGCTTGGCAGTCCAATTGAACCTGCCTGCGTGAGAGTGGGGAAGGGGAGGGATGGGTCAGCTGTTGTTATGGGGATGGGAAAACAGAGCCAGTAAATGTTTGCACCTGGGTACCATTATCACCTGCAGCTCTCCAGCAAGCCAATGGCCAGAGCTCCATCCCAAGAAGCACTCACACTGTTCTTTTGGAAAATGTGGAAGCAAGCATCTGAAATGGTTGCAAAGCCAGCGATCTGTGATACAGACTGTACTGGAGATGCCTCTGGCTCCGTTGCTGTGATGTCTTTGTATGTGGGGAAACTTTGTTTGGGTGGAAGCTGTGCATACAGATTTGGAATCCATAGTAGTTTAGTGCCTCTTTTCCACTTTTTCAGTCGTTAAAAACATTTGTTTCCTCCCATCTGATCCCATTTCCTCTTTCTGCCACTGCACAGCCTTACCGACTGGTGATTGCGATGGCGTGTTTGGTAAAAAGAGCCTCTATTGATAGACCTCCTTGTGTTTGTTTGACGTTCTAAACAGTGCAACATAATCTGCAGACGCTTTGCACTGATCCAAACCCCTCAGCCTTTCATGGAGTTTTCTAGTCCAAAGCATTTCAATTGCTTTTATAATTGAGTTTGTCTGCTGCCTGTGTGATTGCTTTGGATCTCTCTTTTGCTATCAAACAAGGCAATTACTGCCAAGTCGCATATTCTCAAAAAAAAAAAAAAAAATGATTTGCACAAAAATTAGCATGCAACTATTGCAAAATCTCCTTCCAGTTCTCTGCATTCTCGTAATGTCTCGCTTCACCGTACATGTGTAGTCGGCAACTACCAGCTCAAAAAAAAAAAAACAGGCAGCTATCAATAATTAATTAATACGGGTTAATATGTTAACAAACTTATAGTGCTTGATAATTAGATGAGCCACAGTGTCTGATTCAGACTTAATTACTAAGCCACTGTCTGTTCTGTGGGGCTTTAATGAATAATTAATTACAAGAAGCATGAATTATTTCTGCTTACCAAAGATCTACCAGAAATACACGCCCGTCCTCGTTTATGGTGCTATCTCCTATTGATTGATGATAAGTGTTTGATTGGGGAAAATAAAGACCACTGGAAATCCCGTGTACCACTACTACTACAGCACTGCACTTCATAGATGTGTGTGTCATAGGTCACGGAGCAGTATGTGATGTAGAATGTATAGAGTGAACACATCTGAACACACGGGTACTCACACTCGAGCAACGTGCGCACACACAAAAATTAGTATGGTGCATAGTGCCGTTTCACAGGGCAGAGATTGAGTGAACAGGTTTAATTTCCCCCCTCAGTGTCTTCGCAAAAGTTGTGTGTGCGTGTTGGTGTGCGTGGGTGGGAGTGTGAATTTCTCATCTGCAGACACTCTGATTTATCCTCTCTATATTTGCATACGCGCACAATGTGATTAACTGCCATGCCTTATCTTTTCGCCTAGCTACTTCACCACACGCATGCATGCACACACACACACTTGCATGCGGGTTTGCACACATTGGCATAATGCGCATACGTTCACATGTTTTCACACGTTCAGATACAAACAGCATTGTGCGTTCTCAAGGAGAAATGATGAAAGGGAACAGTAAACCACACAGCCAGCTAAAGACTCCTTCAAACAGTGTGTGTTGTTCAGTTTCACTTACAGTTGGACTGTAGCAGTTAGTGAACCCTCCAGGCTTTTTGCCCAGCTAATATGGTTGACTTTATTTATGGCCAGGGTCCCTCACAGGGGCCAGTTGTGCAGGTGAAGCTGTCTATTTGTCTACATTCACTTGTCAGTCACACACAGTTACTCTGTACAGAAACACCATAGGCCATAATCAGCTACAGCTAGCATCATTTAGATGTTGTAATAATATGTCAGTCCATATCATTAACACCCACTGAGCCTGGGGATATGGGAGGGCAGATTGAATGACTTCTTCCTCAGGCTGCTGGCAATCTCTGTGTTTGTGCGCACGTGTGTGTGTGTGTGCGCGCGCGTACATGCGTGCATATGTGCGCATGTTTGTGCGCACGTGTGTGTGCACGTGTGTGTGTGTGCCCGACTCACCCCTGTGTGCACGTGCTGCGGTTGTGTGGGTGTAAAAGTTTTCAGGTATAAATGGAACTTCCATACATGCACACATTATGCTCCATCCTCCATACGCAGATCCTTTAAATAGGTCTCCTCTGCAGAGCGTGTGCTTATTTTGCACTTGAGTGGCCGTTCCACCAGCTGACAGCCAATGATGTGTTTGTTTTCTGTACGATTTTACACTTCTTCTGCTTTTCATCCATAGAGACGGCTCTTTCAGCAACTCTGCTGTCAACATTTGAAGGGTGAAAGTACTGTAGACGGTAAACCAGTAGGCTGACTTCCTGCATTCTTGAGGGCTCAGGTGTTAGCAGTCAGTTTGCACTTCGCAAATGCACCACATCCTGATGTTAGTGTATCCCAACAGGGCTGTCTGCTCTTGCTGCTAAATAAGATACACAAGCCACAACTTATCTTATAATTAGTCTTTCTCACTTCATCTAATTTCTCACCTTACACCTTTCCTCACCTCTCCCTTGCTCTCTGCGTGGAAAATCCCTGGTGGCTCCTTCTCTTCAAATAGCTGTAATCAACACTGATGCTCTCTAAGACCCCTCTCCAAGGCAAGGCAATCAGATTGGATTGTGTTACGATGCTACAGGGGGCCGTTATAACTGATATTCTTTTGACAAGGACAGAGAACAAAGAGATTCTTTGATTGAGAGTGATTGGCCTGTAATGGTTAATTGAAGCAATTCTTCATCATGTCCCTTTGTCTCATCACCACCTCTCTCCTCTTTCCCACCTCTTTTGGCACCGTCTCTCTCTATCTCTTTGGATGCGTTTGTCCCTAAATCTGAGCTTAATGTGAATAGCATCACTGTATCATCCTCTCCTTCAGTCCTCTCCTCTCCCCTTCCCTTGTTTTTCCAAGGTCAGTGTAACTCAGTCTAATTCACTTTTCTTTGATGGTAAAAATCCAGTCCCAACTTTAGCCAAATGTCTGTCTCCCTCTGGAGTTAAGATTTATCGCCATTATTTTTCCCCTGGTAAGTCTGCCAACTTCTAAACATGACTATCAGAGTGCCAAGTCCACCCAGGGAGAAACGGTAAATCTTTTGATGTCTTGTGAGTATCCATTGGTTGTATGGAGGGGCCGTAGCATGCCACTGTTACACCAGCACACAGTGCGGCAGGAAATCCAGCCCCTGATGAGGAGAATTTGGACTAATTTGCTTCCTTTTCAATAAACAAGGCAGAAATACTCTTAAACAACACATAAACTGTTGTGAATCGTTTTGCCAATGCCGAGGAATAATAGCAATCGTTCTACACTGTTGCGATGTTGTGAGGATAAGTTGTCAGTCGAGTCCTGTATTTATTGTTGATGATGGATTGGCAGCTACTTCGAAGCTGCTTGTGTGGAATATAAGACATGCAGATCCTGAGCACGCAAAACCACAAAGAAAGAAAGAAAGAAAGATATGAATGGAAGAGAAGCACAGGGGAAGAAAGACGAATATCCAGGGACAGAGGAGCAGGAGGAGGGAGGAGGAGGAGGACAGAATTCAGTATTGAGAGTGAGTCCTGGCTGCCTCGTTATGTCCTCGTGCAGGATTTATGAGCTCTAAGATCAGGGACAGGTTTAGGGTGCTAGGAGGAGGAATGGATGGGAAAGTGAAAGGAAAGTAGGAAGGTTCCGAGGATGGCGTTACAGCAGGGAGAATGCGCTGAATTTCAGACCTAAGTGGGCTCAGACTGCTGCTGTGGGTTGAGACGTCCCTCCTGCATAATGCCAGGTGACAGGAGGAGAAATGGCAAGGCCGAGAGGAACACAAGAAAGAATAAAAAATAGGCTGAACAGAAGGAGACGGAGCCCAGACATTACTGAAGGGTCAAAGGCCACTGATTTGATTAGCACTTGCAAGAGAGAGGGAGTGCAGCAACAAAAAGAAAGCAAAGGACAACAAGAACAAAAAAAAAAAAAGGAGAGGGGAAGAGTGAGCAAAAAAGAGAGCTGGAGAAGATCAAGTTAGGGAGGATGGAGAGCGAAGGTAAGCTAGAGGAGGGGAGGAAAGGTGTTGGTGAGGTGTGTGTGTGCGTATGTGTGGGGGGGGTCTGTGTGGGTGGTGTAATCTGTCTGTGTCAGAGGGATGATGAAGGGGCCAGGAGGGAGAGAGCTCTGCAGTTCACCTTCTGGCCTCTGGAGGAAACACACTGACCCTGGCCCTCCCCCTGCCCACCTCTCCTCTCCACCTGCACGATTTATGACTCTCAGGGTTGATCCAGGGTTGCTCGCTTTGAGGACATTTGTGAATCTAGTTGTGGTGTGTGGCGGTGGGCCGTGTTTGCATGTTTGTCTGTGTGTGTGTGTGTGCGTGCGTGCGCACAGGTTGAATGAAATCACCTGTAAAGAAAGCCATTGTATGTCAAGGAGGATGTGATCTTAGTGCTGCCTAGGGAAAAGAGCAGTAGTGATTTCTATCCTGGGCTCAGAGCGTGAGCACAGACACATCCCCACATAATCCAGTATGACAGGAGTATGAAAGGAGAAATATGGACAGGGTGAGGAAAAAAAAATCAAGGGAAATGGGACAAGATGACTGAATGAGGGAGGAGTAGTTGGAGCTGTGTCTTGTCCATTTTTATTATGATGTGCTGGCACCTCTGCATGGTCAGATCACTCTTTGAATCTTTTTCAGAAGGTTCCTTCTTCCTCTAATGTGGGTAGTGCTGGGAAAGCAGCCAGACCTGCTATATCTAGAATTAAAATTCAGTCAGTGGACAGAACTTTAATGAACAACAATCTTGATAGTCAGTGTAATTTAGTATGGAAAAATATGAAATACTCACTGGTTCCAGCTTCCCCTCTGCTCTCCTCTGTCTCATATTGTGAATTATGAATTATATCTTTCGTTTATTGACTGTTGGTCGAACAAAACAAGCAATTTGAAGCTGTTACCTTGTGCTCAGGGATATTGCGATGGGCATTTTTCGCTTCTTTCTGTCATTTAAAATTTTTTAGGTTTTTTTTTTGCTTTCATTCATCTTATTATTATCTTTATCTTTAATATCTTGGTTCACTCTCGCCACTTTAATCAATCTGCTCTCCAGCTGCAGCAGGCAGCTGTTTTCAGCACAAAAGCTCTAATAAACCAAATGCACGCTACCTCGAGAGAAGCAAAGGGCAGCCAAACAAATTAAGCATCTAGTTAGTGAACATAGTAAAGCAGTTAACAGCTAAAGAGCCATATTGTATTTCCCTCCGGAGTTGGTGGAGAGCAAAGCATATTGGGCGTATCTTTCCAGATCTTTGACAGTATTGTATTGCACCATTTAGTTTTGTGATTGATTGTTGTGTAGTTAGATATAAGTGGGCTTTGTCTCCATTAAATCCTTTGAGGCATGCTTGAGCTAAACTTGCCATGACTCGGTGATAAGCCATAAATAAAATGTATTTTAAATGGCGCAATCATGAGCCACATGTATTGGAGATGGCAGGTAGGAATACTGAAATATGGCTTATTTTCGCTGATGCTAAGTGAAAGCAATCAAGGAGAATTGGCAGCATGCGGTATGAGAGGTGAGGGTTGAGTCGTGGAATATTATTGCTGAGGAGTTGAGTCAAAGGGCTATTCTCTGTATGGAGATGAGACGGGGATGAAGGTCGCTCCTCATCCATAACAGATGATTCATAGTCTGCCCTGACCTTTAGAACCTGGACTTACCTCTCTCCCTGTCCCTCTGCTCACTGTCTGTTGCAGACCTCCCCACTGCAAGGAGAGTTCAAGTATGTATGCTGTTCATTGCAAAAGCGCGTGTTCACATGTGCTGCGCAAATACAGGCAAGCGTCTGCACAAATGCACATCGGTGGGAGCACATTTATAATGCACATTTACACAAGCTTCAAATGTCAAAAGTTCACTGCAGCACCCTGCTCACATCTAATGTGACAAATAACTTCTTCCTCCAGTTGCATTGTTCTAATCCCTTTAGTGGGCTCTGGAATGGAAATATAATTACATTTCTGTGGTGCAGTGCCTTTGATAAGACAGCCGCTTGCTGAGCTGAATGTCTAACCGAGTTGGATGCCTCTCCGAAGTCCTCTCCTCTCTCCACTTCTACTTCTCTCCCTTACTCACTCCTCCCCACCTCTTCTCTTCTCTCCTCTCTCTCATACTCTCTTTCGCGATTTTTTTTTCTCCTTTTCCCTTTTTGTTCTCTCATCCCCTCTCGCTCCCTCTGTCATCTCCAAAAGCTCATTCTGCCTCTCTCTCTCACCCGCCCAGGTATTGCAGTGGATAAAAGAGGTGTTGTCTACTTCGTTGATGGCACCACCATTCAGAAGATTAATGAGAGGGGTTTGCTTTCCACTGTGATTGGCTCAAACGGACTGATGTCGACGCAGCCACTAAGCTGTGATGCACGCATGGACATCAGCCAGGTAAGAATGCAGTCGGGTTTAAACGACTGGTAGAAAGCTAGAGCCACGTGATTGACTCTAAAATTGGCTTCATCCTCTACATTTAAGTGTTGTTTAAATTATTTCTCCAGCATATGTTTTGTGTTGACTAATTAGACTAATTAGATCAAAAAGGTCTACAGTCAGTGATTGTTGTGTCAATCTAAATTGCCTGACCTCCTCTATAGAAACTCTTAATGACTTCTTAAAGGTTTTGTGTGTGTGTGTGTGTGTGTGTGTGTGTGTGTATGTGTGTGTGTGTGTGTGTGTGTGTGTGTGTGTGTGTGTGTGTGTGTGTGTGGTGTGTGTGTGTGTGTGTGTGTGTGTGTGTGTGTGTGTGTGTGTGTGTGAGAGAGAGAGTGCGCAGTAAGACCAAAGACAGCCACTGTACAAATTTGATCAGCCAGCCTTCAGATCATGCTGCTGACTTATCAGGCCTATTAGAGCAGAGGGTGAATTATGGATGAACCGTTGGCTCTATAGAGGCATCTCTGCCCACACATAGGGATGCAAGCGCCTGTGTATGTGCGTGTGCGTGTATGTTAATATGCATGTACAGCCCAGGTGAACTCCCAGTGGTGCTTTTATATGTCTGTAAAGGGACCCATGATACCCAACAGTCCTCTTTGTAAATCATCGGCCTCTGCAGCACGTCCGATCCTGTTCAGCCGCATTCATCTTCCGTCCGTTTGTTCTTATAAGCGGCTTTGACATCAGTCTGGCGTCCTAGTGATGGACACTGATGATTAATGGCTAGACGAAAATCACTGTAGGAATTTATGCTAAATTGTTGGCTGAGTGTTTGTTGAGTTAATCTGGATTCTTCTCACTTTTTGTGAAATAAAGTACAGAGTACAAAGTACTGCAGATCTTGTGCACATTTTTCTATATGTATGCACTTTTTTTTTTTTGTTCTCCAAATCAAACATTTAGGGATAAAGTCGTTTCTGGACGTAAGTGTGTAATTTGTAACTTCAACTTTTGTGATGCTCTGGACTGGAGCCACGTACCACTGATGATACTTGACATTTTTTGTTTCATTTTCTCAATTTTTTCAACAAGCCAAGATACAATAATGTTGGCTGTCAACAATTTTGGTCATCTATCCTTTTACTACATTCAATATTTCAGAGGATCCATTGTGCTGTTAATTTCCTCCTGCGTGCGGAGCAGCTAGCTAGTGTTAGCCGTCTCCCATTCAAGGAACCAAATGTGCCAATGGCAAACGACCAGACCGGAACCACAGCCCTCCGCACATTACCCTATGATCCGAAACACGACACAGAGTTACAGACATATGGAGTCATGAAGTAACATACACAGTGCTCGATTCACAGATGGTGCTCATCAACAGCCAAAAACATCGGTGTGTTAATGAACTGTCTGTGTAGGCACTGGAATTAAAGTGATATTCTGAACTATTTTTGGTTCCCACCAGTGATTAAACTAAATATAATTCACTCAAGTCTTATACTTAAGACTATGATGCCAGGGATCGGCACACCCAAGCCCCTCAACCTTGCTTGCATTGCACCCAACCCTGATTCTTATCCCTGCGGGTGGTGGGCCCACAGGGTGAGATAGGATATGGTGCTCCAACATTCGAAGGGAGCTCGGAGCCACTGCTCCTTTGCATCGAAATGAGCCAGTAGAGGTGGTTCGGGCAGTGATTAGGAAATTAGGATGCCTCCTAGGCGCCTTCTATTGGAGGACTTCTGGGCATGTCCAACTGGTAGGAGACCTCGGGGCAGACTTAGAACACGCTGGAGAGATTACATATGTCAAGTCAAGTCAAGTCAAACTTTATTACCCCACCAGGGGACATTTGATTGCAGCCAGGCGTTTAAAAAGAAGACAAATTCAGTCATAAAATACACATAAAACATGGCCTGGGAACGCCTCAGGATCCCCCAGGAGGAGCTGGAAATGTTGCTGGTGGGAGGGAAGCCTGGGCCGCCACCGCAACCTGACCCAGGATAAGTGGTAGAAAATGGATAGAAGGATGGATGGTGTGCTTAAGTACTATTTTGAGGTACTTGTACTTGCCATAATCATTTCCATGATGTGATACTTTATACTTCTACTCCACTACATTTACAGAATATAGAATATATATCCATTCCCTGGTGAAAATTTATTTTAATTCCAGTTTGACTTTAAATTCAGCAGGGCAGCTCAATTTAACTTGTAAAAGTGATCGCTTGGCATCACTGCAAAGTTCAGTATCATAAGCAGGGGAGATTTGATGCGTGTCCTCTTTGTATAAGGACAGGGTGAGTCCTGCTTGATGAATCTCTTTACCTCTTCGAACGGGATTTCAGAGTGAACCCCCTTCTCTCTCATTTGACAGAGCCTGTAATTGGACATGTCAGTGGCAATTTAACATGATCCATTTATTTACCAATCCATCCTCAGAGTCATCAATCACCTCACTGATCCCTGAGACGCACCGCCTCGGTTTCATAGCACATGCAGCTCACAGTTTGAGTGTTTGTGTGTGTGAGAGATAGACAATGATGTGGGTGGCCGTGTGCTAGTGTAGGTTTGTCTGCCTTTGACCCCCGCAGTGTTTCCGGGCAGGTTGTGCTATTTGAGCAGGCGGCGATCACGGTTATTGGCTGACATTTGGAACAGTGCCGAGGCGAGCCAGTGTGAGTCTTGAATAAACACGGGGAAGGCTCCCTGCCCGCTACTGACCTTTGCATGAGCAGGGAGGGTCAGGAGGCCTAATGCTATGTTATTAAGGAGATATTATTTGTATCAGCTGTAACTGACTCATGTGGGCGATCGCCACCAAGGCTTTCATGTTTTTTTGTTCTCATTTCAGTTACTGAATGTGTGTCTGTGTGTGTCTGTGTGTGTGTGTGTTATGCCACAGGTACGGCTAGAGTGGCCAACAGACCTGGCCATAAACCCACTGGACAACTCCCTCTACATCCTGGACAACAACATTGTCCTACAGGTAGAGAAACACAGTGAATAAATTCTAAACCTGTTTCCTATTCAAGCTTATGCTTTTGTGAGAGACTCTGCCACTATATGTAACAGAGGAAGAAAGAGTAATAAAATATTTCTTGCAAATTGCAGTGCTGTCACTATAGGTGCATTCAGAGTGAGTGTGGCTGCTAACATAAAAGAGAGGAAAAGAGCACCTTGTTAAAAAAAAAATAACATGCTGTGTCACTCAGGGTTTCCTTATGACCCAAAAACTTGTTCTACAAAATTAATGAACAACCTGTTTTAGTGTATCTAGAGAAAAATAATGAGTCATAGGACGAGGCCGACTTATGTCTCTTGAAGTTTGATACACTGGATCAACAAAGCTTTATTGTCAGTGGCTGATTCTTTTTTACCAAAAACAAATACAGAAGCTGCAGCTGTTGTAACTGTTTACATTCTGTCTCTCTTTTACATAGCTAACACATGATAGTGTATTTCTCTAGGTGTCAGAAGGTCTTCAGGTGCGTATTGTTGCGGGACGTCCCATCCATTGCCAGGTTCCGGGTATTGACCACCATCTGGTGAGCCGGGCAGCAGTGCGCGCCACACTGGAGGCTGCCAAGGCCATCGCCCTGTCCCACCTGGGCACACTGTTCATCGCAGAGACTGATGAGCGGCGCATCAACCGCATCCAGCAGGTCACTAAAAATACACAGCACACACACACACACACACACACACACACACACACACACACACACACTGTAATTACTCTCAGCTTATTTTTAGCGATAGTTGCTCTGATTGTTCTTTGTAGGGCAGCAATGATGGATTTAATGTCATTAAAATCAACTGATCTGACACCAACCACAAGGTTCCCTTGTTTAGACGTCTTTGCAGAAAGCTCTCAGATGAGAGAGCCTTAAAGCCACTACTTTCTTCATGTTGGCAGCATCATGAAGACATGTATTAGGTGATGAGCTGTGCCTGGTGTTCACCAGACAGTGTTTGGAGTTCTGCCCAAAGGGTTCAATTTTTTGTCTCATGAGACCAGAGAATCTTTTTTCTCATGCTCTGAGTCCTTTTAAATGATGTTGGCCAAAGTCCAAGCAAGATGTCATGTGCCTTTCACTCAGAGTTGAGTCCTTCTAGCCTTCTATCATAAAGGCCTGATTGATGCAGTGCTGCTGGGATGATTGTCCTTCCAGCAGCCTCTGCCAATTCTGCAAAGGACGACTGAAGCTCTGATAGAGGGATCGTTGGGTTCTTGGTCACCTCACTGACTACGGCCCTGCTTATCCAGTTACTCTAGAAACATTCCTGATGGTTCCAAACCTTCACAATTATTGAGGCCACTGTTCCTGGGAACACTCAAAGCTTATAATAAAATGGTTTTATACCCTTGCCCTGATCCATGCAATCCACAATTTTATCGTAGTCTACAGGGAGTTCCTTGGACCTCATGGCTTTGTTTTTGTCCTGACATGCAGTGTGAATTGTGGGACCTTGTCGTGTGCTCTTTCTAAACTGGACTCCAAGCTAGTTCTAATAATGAAGGGTGCCACAGCAAAGGGTCTGAACACTTTTGTAAATGAGCGATTTCAGTTTTTGATTTTTGATAAATATGCAAAAAATTCTAAAAACATGTTTTCCCTTATGATATAGTTATTGAGTGTGGATTGGTGGGAAAAAATGCAATTTTGTTAATTAAGAATTAAATCTACAACACAATAAAGTGTGCATAAAAACAAAAGGTTTTAAAAGTGTACAAAACTCTGGTGTATCAAAAAGATAATCTAAAAGCCTATTTTTCATTTTTTGGAAAAAATTACTTTTTTGTCTGTTAGCTCCATTAGCTAGCAGCATGCTATCACAGGCCTACGGCATTTGGGCACCAGCACCACAAAGACACAGCCTGCTGGATTCAATCGATAGTCTCTTTGTGGTCAATACCACGCTGAGTCCATGTGGAGGCAGACAGGAACATAAAATGCCTCGAATGCTTTTTGATGGAGACCAGGCAGCCATGTTGGATAAGGCAATGAAAATACACTTCTTTTTTTTTTACTGTATTTGTCACACCGATTTAATGTTTGATATTTGTCAAGCATCTCAGAATCACTCACACAGAAAGTCAAACCAGAAGTGAAAATTCCTCCTGCGTCAGAGTAGAGCTTGAGTTATTTATGAAAGTTCCTACACACACACACTCTCGGCAGCAGGAAGTGGAGTGGACTTTGAGAGTGAATGAAACCGCTCCGTGACAGTGAACCGAAAAATAAAATTAATGATGATGTGTAACAGATTTACTCAGCGGTTTCTGCAATCAACACATTAAAAAACCTGACAGGTTCATGCAGATACAATGTCATGTAGGAAAAAAAATGAAATACAGAACATTGTGTCACTTGTAAGACAAAATAGCTGCACACATGTACTGACTGACAGGATGTTTAAGAATGATTAAAAAAAGAAGAAAAAAATGACACATAAATTAACCACTACATTTCATCTTAAATGGCTGACACCAGCTGCATCTTGTACTGTTTAGCTAGTGAGTCTATCTTCGCAGTATTATAAGCTCTATTAAACGTGAACGTGCCTTGGCTGCAGGAAGTATATGGGCTATGCTTTGGCACTGCTGTCAGTCTGTTCCTATGGCCCAGGCATGTCTCTCTGCCACGCGAACCCAGAACATTTGGCCAAAACCTCAAGGACCATATATGCATAACAAATATGTATAACCAATATTGCTTTTAATCTTATATAGAGGCAGGGAAATCATTGAATGTGCACGGTATTTGAGCTTTGAGGTGCATTAAAATCACATTCATTATGTCCCAAATTAGCTCTGTTGCGGCTGTGTGTTTGTCTTCAGTTAAGGGCGAACTGTGGAGCTCCTACTGCAGATGAATCACACAATACTTTTAAGTCCGAATGATATTTTTTATAAAGCTTGACATCATTTTAAATAAAAGAATCTTGATTTTGTTTCCTGTCTCTCCTTGAATGTTTTACTCATCACTGTCCTCATGTTGCAACTCAAAACTGTTAGGACAGCTGTGCAGCTCTCCTAAATCTTGGAGGAGATACAGTATGAGTAATTTCCTAGGTCAAGAATGTTGATGAAACGCTTTCACACCCGAGCCTAAAACAACAGGAACAAATGTTCATGTCTCTGAGAACTTTTTGCCAATTACGGCTGATTTCTTACTCCGAGAAACTGAAATAAATACAGACTAAGGTTATCAAATTTGTAAGGAATAGTTCACCATTTAGGGAAATACACATATTCGCTTCCTTGCCAAGAATGCATGAGAAGACCAATACCACTCTCGTATCTGTATATTAATTATGAAGCTACAGCCAGCAGCTGGTTCATCTAGCATGTCACAAAGACTGGAATTGGAGAAACAGCCTGGCTCTGTCCAAACGTAACAAAATCCACCAACCAGCATCTCTAAATATCATTAAATAACATGTTATATATTGTTCTTACACCATAGTTTTTGTACAGATTAAACATAAAGATATAATGTGTTAATTGTTGGGATTTAAAGGTACCGTACAGCAGTGTTTCCGAGAGTTAGACTTTATTTGTAGCAGTAGCTGAAGCGGGGGTGGTGGGGTTATTAAGGTGCTCCATTGCAAAAAGTACTTTGGGACAAATTAACAATATGTACAGCTCCATTACTTAACGTTGTGCCCAGTCCCCACACTCTGAATAACAGGCACACAGAGACGGCCGGTAAATACTCAGACAGGGACGGTAAAACTTAATGGATTATTTGACAAGCCACAGGCCTTCTGATATGGCGGGATTTCTCCCTGGCCAGTCTGACTGACAGACACGCCACATGCAAGAGGGGTGGAGCAAGGAGGAGCTGAGCGAATCAATGCACTGCGCATAGCACTACAATGAAATACAGTGTAAGATTTTACCCATTTGTAATAGTAAAAAAAAAGAAATGTAATATGTGGCTGTCAATGTCGATACTGTGGCAAACTGCCACAAATAAATCAATGTATGAGAAACACTGATACAGACACGAGGGTGGTGTATCAATCTCCTCATCTAATTTAAATCATTTAAAATACATAATCGCTTATTAAGCACACACGCCATCAGGACACTCAGTTTCGAGTGTTTGGAGAGCTGGATTTAATGTTGCAAAGATTAGTCAACAAATCCTCATTTAGGCCAAACAATGAATGTTCCCACACACTGAAGACACGTGCTCCTTTTGTTTTTCCTAAAATTAAAAAAAGGCATCTAAGATATCATCTGAGATTTTTATTTTTTGTTTGGGGGGGGGGGGGGGGGGGGGGGGGGGTGAAAAACCGGTGGATAAACACAGCCAAACACATTGTTGTCATTTTCTTTTCTTTTTTTTTTTTTTATTTCATTCTAATATCATTCATCTGCATTTTCAGCTCAGGTTTTTATGAAATGTCATCATTATCTGTTTTGCCAGGGAGATTAAATGTAACAAAGGATGTTGTTGAACATTATCTTCTTTCCAACAATGATCTCCGACAGCTTTTCGTAGCTGTGTGTGACGTGTTGTTTTTTTTTTTTTTTCTTCTGAACACTCCACAGGTGTCGACCAACGGGGAGATATCTGTTATCTCTGGAGCCCCCACGGACTGTGACTGTAAGATAGACCCCAACTGTGACTGCTTCTCCGGTGGGTCATAAGGCAGGACACGCACACACACACACACACACACACTTCTTATATGCGTGCAGGATTGAGTAATGTGAGAGCATTAGATTATGTCTAATAAGATTATGCTCCTAAAAACAACATGTAACTGCACTTAAACATCATTCCAGATCATATCGCTTATGGCCTGGCTCCGACGTATATCTGAATTAAACAAAAACAGGAACATTTTAAAAGCTTTGACATAACTTACTTGGATTGAGATAGTCAGTGTGTTTTATATTGAGTGATTAAATCTTGCTGCCTGTGTGTCCCTGCTGGCCAATGATTTTATTATCAGAGCTAGAGAAGAACTTTTTCTCTACGTCTGTCTCCTGCACTGTTTCCTCCTCCTTTCAATCTGTCTGAATTATTTAAGTCCGATGGAGTTTTAATATCGAAGCACGGCTGTTTTGACTCGACGTTTGAATTATGACAGTGCGCAGGAAAGATATGACCATCTCTAATGTCACAGCAGAAAAGAAAGTGAATGTAATTTGACTTTTTGAATGTATGTGTGTTGAGTATGCAGACAGTGCATACGTGTATGTGGGGGGGGTGTATTTGTATTTGTATTCATAGGGAGGCTCCTTCTTCACAGAAACCTCCAGCTAAATTTCAGTAGGAACCAGCTCAAGAAAAACCTTTCAAATCCATTCAAATTTACAGCTGGGGAAAGAAAAGGCTCTCGTCTAGCCGCTGAAGGTTTTAACTAGTTGGTGTATCATGGAAGGGCACCTGAAATGAATAAAGGGAAGAGGGAAAGGACCAAACAAATAAGCAGATGTTCTTTTGACAGTTAGGCCATGCTTTCATTGTAAGTGTCAGAGGAGGTGATTTTATCATTTAATTCTGCTCATAAAAATCAGTCTCTTTTCTATTCAAAATGGAGGGAAGTGTCTCTCCCATGACACAAGCCAATGGGCTGTAACCATCCCTATTTCTTGGGTTGTACTTTGCATATTTTCAATCATGTCTTGCTGTTAACAGATGATTACTCTCTTCAGAGGCTTTCCGTTTCCATCCCTTCACCATAAACACTCACACTTTGAACATGCGCACATATGTGACCACACACCCGCAAATACAAACAGACATGAGCATGCACACACGCGTAAAAACATACTCACACACACATAATGTGCATGCTGTCAAGAGATAAACTGCCACCCTGCTGTCTGCACAGACCCATCAGAGGCCATGGGCCTACTGCTGACAGCATCTAAAGGGCTTCACCTAGCTATCATCCCGCTGTGCTTCCAAAGACATCTGAATGCATTCAGTCACCCACTACCACCGTCTGATAAGACTGAGGTCACTATCAAGGTGCTCATATCCACTCCATTGGGAAGCTACGGTATCCCAACAAGTCCAAGTCCTGAGCTAAACTGATAAGCGGCACCATGGGATCTTCATATTTTGCAAAGCTTGTGTGTACTGGTTGCAACTTCTCCCTTTCTCTAAAGAATGATTTGTATTTCTCAGTGTGTTTATAACTCAGGGTGTCTTCACTTATTCTATTTTGTTGATAAAGGGTTTGTCCTCATTGTAATAATGTCTTCTTGTGTCTTATCAGGAGATGGAGGCTACGCCCGTGACGCTCGTCTCAAAGCCCCTTCCTCTCTGGCCGTGGCCCCCAATGGTACCCTGTATATTGCTGATCTGGGCAACATCCGGATCAGAGCTGTAAGCCCCAACCAGCCTCAGCCCAGCCCGGCCGGACTGGTGGAGATCAGCTCCCCACTAGACCAGGAGCTCTATCTCTTCAGCCAGGTACACAATGTCTCTAAGCTCTGTATATAAAATGTGTATGTGCATGTAAAATATTAACCAGAGAGCTCAGTTAGGTCAAAATGAGGGAAGACCTTTGTAAGAGCACCATCACTGCCACTGTATAATTAATTTAGTGTAACTGTGTGCGGTTCGTGCAGTTCAGATTTAGACTTCAGACATTATAACTGTGTTAACTGAAATTCACATGTCACTAAATTAAAACAGGTTAAGCCAAACAAACTAGTTCTCGCATAGACATCGTTTGCCACTAAATATGTAATGCTTAGCAGCAAATGAAACAACTAACAAAGCTAACGTTATCTTGCTAATATAAGCTGTTTAGATGAAGCGTGAAAGAGATGAAACGTGCTCGACATATCTGAATATATCTGAATTACATTTCACAAAAATAACACAACATGCTTCAAATTACAAAATGTAATGCTAATAATGTTAGACTGAAAGACCCAATAGCATATTAGCTAGGTTAGCATATTCCAATAAACTACGTTAATAATACTTACTCCAAAACACTCCAAGCTCTTCATCTATGCAGGCACAAATAAAACAAAGTAAAACCTGTATTTACAACGGATTAGCGGTTAAGTGTAATATATTATTTGCCCCCCTAAAACTGTTATTTTCGGATTTGACCCTGTTACCAGACACCCTCATTTTTGTGCACAAGCATGAAAATGATATACCCAAAATAAAAAGGTTACTGTTCTCAAACCTTGTGATTGCAGTCGTAACACTGGTTTCCCTTGAAAGATAACTATAAATTTTACAACTACAGAGTCAGAGTGAGGATAAGAGATGCTGAACCAAAGTACAATTGTATTAATTAATTTATTTATTTATTTGTTTTCACATAAACATGGGAATACAAGGCCTGTAGAAGTACATTATGTGTGGAAAATACTTTGGAGCCAGGCACAGGTCTGAACCAATTCTGTGTCTCCAGCTGTCTCAGTGATATGAGGATCCTAGAATGCTTTGCACAGTTGGAATCAGGAGACTTAGAGCTTTCAAATCATGTATAATTTGTCAAGGTTGTGTGAGGACTGAGTCCAGTACAGACCAAAGCACACCTATAGTAGCAGTACCAAGGCTAAAGCATTCCACATGTGGGAGGTGGTATTTAAAGATTTTGTAAATCACTAGTTTCAAACCGTAGTTAATAAAAACATAGGAGGGACTGTAGTAATGGATTAGTAATGGATTTTTAACTAGCAGCTGCAAAGCAATCCTGATCACTTTCTCTTTCTGTTCCTTTCCATGACAGAACGGTTCCCACATGTACACCAAACACCTGATCACCGGCCACTTCCTGTTCAACTTCTCTTACGGCACAGACGGTCAGCTGTCTGGGTTGACGTGTCGCGACGGCCACGGGCTCCAGGTGAGGAGAGATGCTCATGGAGTTCCACTCTGGCTGGCGCTACCTGGAGGACAGGTGTACTGGCTGTCTCTTAGCAACAGTGGAACACTGAGGAAGGTGTCGGCCCAAGGCCATGACATCGCCCACATCACTTACCATGGCAACACAGGTCTCCTAGCAACCAAGAGTGATGAGAACAGTTGGACCACTGTTTATGAGTAAGTTTAAGTTGTTTTTTTCTATTTATTGTTCTATTTATTCTCCTTTCTTTCATTCTGTCTTTCTTTCTTTCCTTCTTTCACTCTTTCCTTCATTCATGCTTTACTGCTTGACTGAATGTTTGTGAGGACATGGGATTACATGTATGTGCATGAATGTGAGATAGAATTTACGTAAGCGGCGTGACATGTGAGTGCCATCTGGTGGTAGCAACTGCATCATCACTAGTGCAGAGAACTATTGAGACTTTTTTTTTCTTTTTAGGTTTGATAACACGCGTTTAGCACATATAGCACACATGCAAAGACACATCAGTCTGAATTATTCACCACTAGCGACCCAGTCTCTGTGTCAAATTCCACAGCTGGTTAATTACACATATAAATCATAGTTGACACTTACTCTGTGTTGGTGTTTGTGTATGAGAAGGGAAAACAGAGTGATAGTGAGTGTGCATGTGTGTATTTGTGTGTACGGCTGAGTTCATTTATCCAGAGCGGCAGTTATCTGTATGTGTGCGTTTGTGCTTGTATATCATCGTCTTTGTGTCCATTCTCCAAGGTACAACAGCGAGGGCCGTGTGACCAACATCACCCTCCCCACGGGTGAAGTGAGCGGTTTCCACGGCAACCTGGAGCGCTGGTCACGGGTGGAGGTTGAGGTGTCTAACCGTGAGAACTTCATCACCAGCACCAACCTGTCTGCAAGTGACACCATCTACACCTTCAGACAAGGTACAGCGTCATGGTGCATTTTTTATTCTATTTTTTTCTACTCCATGTAGGTCAGTAGGAAAACATAATGTATTCACCAGTTGACATGCAGGAAAGATTACAGCCTCAACACAATGCATCTGTCACCATCTACTTCACCACAAACATGCCGCAAGGGTGTCTATGACTCATCTGGGGGGGACTAAACTATAGACATCACACTCAGATGCATAAAGAGGGCAGACTGTTAAGGTTACAGTGATATTTAAACATTTATGACTGACAAACTGCAATAACATGGCTGTTATTCTGGTCAGGTCAGACGCTCTGACCTGTGGTTTTCTTATTCTCCTCCTTCACCGACTGCACTGAAGGTATGTGCAGGAGATTCACAGCTTGAAAAAGGATTTATTGCTTTCTGTAAATAATTCAAATATGGATCTGATATGACCTCTTTACATAGCCAGAATAATGGGTAGTAAAAAAAAATGCTTAATTTTTTTATTTACAAAAGAAGAGATAGATCCGACTGACGTGTGAAATGCCTTAACGACCGCAGGAAAAAAATGGAAAAGAGGGCAGAGATGAGAAGAGGAGAAAATGAGAGTGGAGTGGAGAAGCCGCTCATGGGAGCAGTTTCTTCTCATGTCATCCCTTTAATTGCTTTCTAGCAGTTGTCACAATGACAGGACTGCAGGGAGAGAAAAGCTGCTCCAACACACATAAATACACTTGCTCGCATGCAGGCATGTGCACAGTGCTACAGTATGACAGAGCTGCCAGGGAAGAATTGAAGTGACCCCTTATTTCAGAGTGCCCCCTCCACCCCCCCCCACCCCCCCACCCCCCCACCCCACCCCCCCACCCCCCCACCCCGCCCCCTTCTTCCGCCACCCACAAATTCACTGTCTTCTCCTGCCTCTGAGGCAACAGTAACCATATAGAAAGAGGTTTTATAGTGGTGGAGGGAATAGAAGTTACTATCCAGTTTATTAGCTGTGTTAAGTTTTATGATTAAAATATAGTTTTATGATTATTTTTGCTATTTTTTAAAAATTAATTTTGTTTTACAAACAGTAAAGGCATGACGGATACTGATACTGAGATGTGTAAATGCTGCATGAAATCTTACTTGGTAGATGTAGAAAAGACAAAACAGTTTCTGAGAAACTTTTGCAATGTGTGAAAACTTGTTTCAGCCAAGCACCCCACCCTTACCCCTCTGCTTTCTCTTTGTCTGTCTCTTCTTCTTTTTATTGCTCTCTCTTTCTGTCTGTCCAGCTCGCTCTCTCTCTCTCTCTCTCTCTCTCTCTCTTCCTCTTTCTCTCTCTAAATATATATAAATGTAAATATATATATATATACAGACATGTATATTACAGTTTTCAAAAGATACAATAGCAGATACAGTACAGGGCCGATGTTGCAGAGAAAATTTTAGGAAAAAAACCCACTCAGCACAGAGATTTAAGCAGTTAATTCAAACAAAACACACATACAAAAAAAAGCCAGACGTGTATTCAATGCATTCATGTAGTCTGCTGCTCTATCTCATTGATTTTTCTCAAGGCTGTTTTTTGAGAGACAGTGACTGATGTTTTTTCACACTTTTTTTCATCTGTTGCTACATATTTGCATCCTTTTGCACACGTGTGGTTTTGCGTGTCTCTTTGTTTGTTCTCTGCATGTGTGTGACCCCTCCATGATATATGATCGACCCCCAGACCACGCTCAGAGTTCATACAGAGTGAGCGCTGATGGGTCGTTCCTTGTGACGCTGGCGAGTGGGATGGAGCTGTCACTCAGCACAGAGCCCCTCCTCCCCGGAGGCATCGGCGGAGGAGTCAGTCCCACAGCCAGCCGCTGTAACATCAGCCTGCCAGGAGACCATGCCCCGAGTCTGATAGAGTGGAGGCAGAGGAAGGAGCAGAGCAAGACTAACTACAGCACTTATGAACGCAGGCTGAGGGTAAAACACTAAATACCAACATATTCTTCAGTTAAACCAGATAATATAGAAATTCCAGTCCTGCAAATGGAGTACTACACGAATGCAGAGTGCATTAGCAAGAAAATGCCCAATACACAATGGAACCAGTAAAGCTCCCAACACCAACTAGATATCATAGAAACCTGCGTGAATAGGTCAAATTACATCACTGTAACCACATCTTAGAAGCATGCTGTGTTGAGCCAAAGTTGTGCAATCTGACCTTTAAACACTCCATTAACAGTGACAAAGAAATGTCACTTCTAAGTGCAGTGTACCCACATCTTTTCAGTGGATCTTAACATTTGTTGTGAGTTTGAACAGTGCCACGGCCTGTTTTGACACAGCATGTTAAGAAGTTTTGAGTTATTGATGACGTCACCGTTGGCTGTACTTTCCACAAATCACACGCCAACTGCAACACCTCTTCTCTTTTCCCTCTACACAAGGTCTACCACACAAACAGTATATTTCATAAGAATAGTGCATTTTATCTGATGTCTACTAATTAATTAGCAATCCCCAGGACTCGGTTCATCACTTGTTCACCAGGCACTTTATTGTTTTTATGCAGACCTGGTTTGCTCTAAATGTCACAATTAATTTATCTAAACTAATGAAATCTCTTTTAGTCTCAGACATGCCTCTTCATTTCTATTTGCATGTCTGTGGCCTTATTTCGAATTTATGGTGATTAGAAAGCAGCTTTAGTTTGTTCTGCTCCCACTCACTGACATTTTACTGTTTTTCTTTCCAGGCACATAACAGGAACCTGCTGTCCATAGACTTTGATCAGAGCACCAGAGTAGGGAAGATCTATGATGACCACAGGAAGTTCACCCTCCATATCCAGTATGACCTGCTGGGCCGGCCTGTGGTGTGGTCTCCCAGTAGCAAATACACTGAAGTAAATATCAGCTATTCTGGAGGAGGTCTGTTGTCGGCTATTCACCGTGGAGAGTGGTCTGAACGGCTGGAGTATGAGAATGACAGGGTGGTTTCCAGAGCCTGGGTCAACGGCAAGATCTGGAGCTACACATACGCAGACAGAGTAAGAGCTGCACTCATAGAAAACAGGTTCAGGTGGAATGTGATAGACAGGTTCTGTCTGTATCATGCTAAGATTTGTTTGATGGTTTCACTTGTTCTTTTTGTTGCTGCTGTTAGAAGAAATCTAACACATCTGCTCTTCTTTGTCTGCTGCTTCACATGTTATTGCATTTATATGAAACCAAAACTAACAGTAAAAAGTAAAAAAAGTACTTTTGTTGTGGGAAATACAAGTAACAAAGTGAAAGCACATTACAATAATTCACAGTGCTGTACTGCCAACTATTTTTTAAAAATATTTTTACTTTCTCTGAGGCATCCATTGGTTTCCATTCATTTTACAAAACTATGAAAATCACTTTGCAGAGTTAAGTTCAAGGTTTTTTTTTTTTTTTTTTTTTTAAGTTCAGTTATTGTACAGACTTTTTGAATCAATCTGCACTTATAGCTGCATAACTAATAACACAGCTTCGAGCACAGTAAAAGCTGTTCATTCTGATGGATTACATAACTCAAAAAAGGCTCTGCAGCTAGATTTTCGGTGGTGAAAAGAAACCAGCAGTTTCCTGAAAGTGGGTTTCACAGTAAACACTTATCGTGCTCTTAATGGTGAGATATAATAGACAGTAATGTACAGTCCATGTGATTTTTAGTCAATGGGCTTAAACACACCAAGACAGCTACATTCATTTAAGTGTGTGACAAAGCTGAAAGCCACCTGAGGTTATAATTTCCGTACTTGAAATTAATTGAAATATTTAATGAAATTATATTCAGCCTGAAATATATTTAGTATCAGGTTTTGGTCTAAGAGAGAGTGTAAATGAGCTTATATTACAGAACCATCCAGAAATGAATTATACCTGCATGTATTATTAATAAATTAATATTATACCTTACAGTTAAATTTTTGCACAACATTATTTTGCTTCAGTTCAGACTGTTCCAGTCGCCACAGGACTGCAGGTACAGGTTTTTAAAGCTTTCTGAGAAAAATAAAAATGTGAAAACCAAGGTTGCATCTGCTAACCTATTTTGGTGATAAAATGTTTTCACCAGATGGCACTGAAATACAAAAATACACCAGACAGACAAGGGGGAAGCTCATCAAACAACAGAGCTGCAGTATTCTAATGTCTGTGTTCTTTCAGTCCATTATGCTGCTCCTGCATAGCCAGCGGCGCTACGTATTTGAATACGACCAAACGGACCGCCTGGTTGCCGTGACGATGCCCAGCATGGTGAAACACACCCTGCAGTCTCTCCTGTCCATCGGTTACTATCGGAACATTTACACCCCTCCTGACAGCCAAGCCTCCTTCATGCAGGACTACACCCTCGATGGGCGGCTGATGAGGACTCAGTACTTGGGAACAGGGCGTAGTGTCATCTACAGGTATGACACAGATCACAGAAATATTACTGGCTGTCGGTTTTATCAGTTCATTTAGGGAGGCAATGCAGTTTGGAAGGGGTGACATTGCGGTCAGCAGTGGTTTGATTCTGATGAAGCCTGGAGGCATTATTACGCATCTTGGCACGACAGTCAGGCATATAAAAACATAACACTGATTGGCTTGATGAAGGTGCTTTAATTAAAGGCTAATCTCAAAAATTTAAAAGCCCTATTAGGACCAAGTCTAGCTGACACCAAAACATGCCACACACACACATCTGTCCTTACAAATTACACTGATTGGACTAATGGGGGAGACTGATTAAAGGTCAAATTTTTTATCATCATACTATGTCAGACACCACTGATCTGATTTTGATGAAAGCTGGAGGACTGATTTGGGCACTGTTCTGGCATTTAACATTTTTAATACTCATTGGCTTGATGGGGACACTATAATAAATGGCCCCATTTTCAAGATGTGAAAGGCCATAACTGCCACAGCAGCCAGTCTGATTTTGATGAAATATTGAAGGATGTTGCAACTTGTTCCTTAATGGCCCCAGGCATCTTTGTATTATTCATGAGGTAAAGCATGTTTAGTTATACTGAAGTTCAAATGTATATTTTATTGTATGTGTTACCATTTTATTAGACACTTCTGACACAGCTAACAGCTAACTAATTTATCATGTCTTCCACAAGTTGCTCTATTTTTTATAAGAATTAATTTCAATTTTTTTGTATCTGTTTTTCAAGGTATACACCAGCAGCGCGGCTCTCTGAGGTGGTTTATGACTCTACTCTGGTGACCTTCACTTATGACGAGGCCTCTGGCACCGTCAAGACCATTCATCTCACCCATAACGGCTTCATAAGCTCCATACGATACAGACAGACAGGTACATATACACATGCATTTACACCATATACATTAAAGGGACCAACAGCCACAAATTTAAAATACTGACTATGTGCAATGAGTTATTTAAATGGATCATGGATTTCTTTTGTGATAAAACTATGTCTGGCTTTTGAGGCAGCCTTAGTGCTATGATCATTTACACTGAGACTGACACAGCCACAGTTAGAAGTGTGAATCAGGCCGAGCATGCTCAACTGGAAGACACTGTGGTCTACCACAGCATTGAATACTAGACCACCCCCTGGGCTCTGAGCCTTGCTATCTCTTCCCCACCTCCGCAACCAGGCTGCCTGATCAAAGTAAATAAGTGAATGTATAAATATAAGCTAATATGTGGTTGGCTGTGTGTGGGTACTACATTTGTGTTGCATGCCTGCACTCCTGTATTCATGTTTGTACACATGCATGTCTATGTGGGACAGGAAGTCAGTTATAACCCTAATTATCCGTCAACTGTTCCAGGTCTGCTTCAGAAAGACGTTGCAGTTCATATATTTCAGTATTACCCAGCGCAGGCACAGCCATCAGTGGACCCCTTTAGCTGTTATGTTAGGATACTGCCATTGTTAATGCAGTTCACCAATTCCCTCAAGTTACAGAATCTTTCCAGGGTGGTTGAGAGCACTCTCATCTCTGCTGCTGGTTCACTTCACATGGCTTTGTGATTGGCTCGCCATGATCAGGTGTCACTAATCTGTGAGGCACAGCTGTGTGTGTGTGTGCGCGCGCGCGTGTGTGTGTTTATCGGTTTGCCCTCACGGTGAATAGACTCTCACCTTCCTTTAACTGATCTCATTTCAGCAGAACAAACGGAGCCTTGGAGAGAGGAGAGATAGTGGTAATTGTCCCTTGAGAGGAGACAAGGAAAAGTAAGGGACCAAAAAAAAAAAAGGGACGACAGGGATATAGTGAGGGAGAAAAGGAACAGAAAAAGGAGAGGGAAAGATGACAGCTTGGCGAAGTGACAGCCAGAGAAGCGAGACGAACAGACTGCGAGTTCCCTAGGGCTGTAGGAAAGCCTCCACCTCTCTCTCGCTGCCTCTGCCATTTTCCCATTAGCGCAGGTTTAGAATCAACATTCCACAGAAAATAAAAATAGAAGATGTAATGCTGATCCAGCTCTCTAGTCTCCAAAGCTAGACACTTTCTCATTTTAACTGCAATCAGAGTCATCTCAAATAGCATCATAATGGTGTTTCATTAGCAGGCCTTTTTTTCCAAATGGAGGATAAGCTTTAGTAGCTAGCAGCAGAGGTGATGAATGGTGTTGTTAACGTTGATGTTCTGACATTAAGGAGCACATTGGCCCATCATGGCTATTGTCTTTAGATTTCATTATCTCTCCATATTAAAGGTCACTACTGGAAATGCCATAGAGGTGTGGGGATAGTTAAGATTGAATGGATTGCGCTGTGTGTGTCTGTGTTAATGATGTTGAATTAGTCCTTGATTTGAATTAATTAGGCAGGCTTGTATGGGCAGCGAGATGGCCAACTGTGAGTGCTGTGTGTGTGAGTGCTGTGTGTGTGTGTGTGTGTGTGTGTGTGTGTGTGTTTGTGTGTGTGTGTGTGTGTGTGTGAGTGCTGTATGTGTGTGTGTGCGTGTGTTTGTGTGTGTGTGTGTGTGAGTGCTGTGTGTGTGTGTGTGTGTGAGTGCTGTGGTGCTGTGTGTGTGTGCGCGCGTGAGTGCCGTGTGTGCACGCGCGCGCATTATGCGTAAAGTCCACACATGCTAATGTTCATAATCCAAATTTCAATACCGCTGAATTTTACACTCTGATCTCTCTACATAGGTCCCTTGACAAGCCGGCAGATCTTCCGCTTCAGTGAGGAAGGTTTGGTTAACGCCAGGTTCGACTACAGCTACAACAACTTCAGAGTGACAAGCATGCAGGCAGTAATCAATGAGACACCTCTGCCTATAGATCTGTACCGTTATGTCGACGTATCCGGACGAGTGGAGCAGTTTGGAAAGTTTAGCGTAATTTTCTATGACCTCAACCAGGTAGGCAAAGTGCTCACAGTTAAAATATTGAACTGCATGAATTGTAATGCCTCTTGTAGTCTACCTTTTAATCTTTGTGGCTTTGATGTTCTCACCACTCTCACCAATCTTGTTTCCAGCCGCAACAGGCAGCAGTTCTTCTTTGGTCTGATGAACCCACTATACACTAAGACTACTGTCCAACAGCAGACAAACAAAGTTAGCAACCAGAAGCATTTTATGCATTTATCAGTTAAAGAGTCAAATATTTGACCGTATAGACCGTAACAGAGCAAAAATGAATATAGAAAATTAGATATGTTGGGTGGCCAAAAACAGGACTCCAAATGAAATGTTGCTTCATGTCTGCTGGATGTGTAAGCAACTTTATAAGGTGTTGGTTTTAGTGCCAGGCTTGTTTTGCTGCTCTCAAGTGACCAAAAAGAAATCAATAAATACCGCCTAAAAACATCCAGCTGTAATGCAACATGAAGCACTTCAGCCTGATTTTATTTAGGTGTGTGTGTGTGTGTGTGTTCGAGTGCAGAGATGTCTAACCAATTTTGTCTGTGATCATCTAGGTGATCACCACCCATCTGATGAAGCACACCAAGGTATTTAACTCCTACGGCCAGGTGGTAGAGGTCCAGTATGAGATCCTTAAATCCATCGCCTACTGGATGACCATCCAGTATGACTCTGCAGGGCGCACCACCACCTGTGATATCAGGGTGGGCGTGGACAGCAACGTCACCCGCTACACTTACGAGTACGACGCAGACAGCCAACTGCAGAGTGCCTCGGTCAATGAGCGGCCTCAGTGGCGCTACAGCTACGACCTCAACGGGAACATCAACCTGCTCAGCCACGGGACCAGCGCTAGGTGAGTTAGCACCAACTAGCTTTACGTTTTACAGCAGGTAACATGTCAAAACATGCGTGTCAGTTAGACTACCACTTTGGTTCAATAGCTCATTAACTGTTGGATGGACTTTGTTTTAGTTTAGTGCTAACAAGCAAATGTTATCCTGCTAACACGCTGCGCTACAATTGTGATTGGATAAACTTCATACATGCTAACCGTTTGCGTGTTGGCATTATCATTGGAAGTATTTTGGACTCATTGATATATTAATGTTATACATAGTTTGTTATACAAGTACACAGTCGTGACACACACCCGTGTGGTCTCATTGCAGGCTGACGCCGCTGCGTTACGACCAAAGAGACCGCATCACACACCTCGGTGAGTTACAATACAGCGTAGATGACGATGGCTTTCTCCGCCAGCGAGCGAATGACCTCTTGGACTACAACTCCAACGGGCTGCTGACCCGCGTCTTCAACCGAGTGACCGAGCACACTGTGGTGTACCGCTATGACGGGCTGGGTCGACGTGTGGCCACCAAGAGCAGCCAGGGCGAGCAGCTGCAGTTCTTTTATGCCGACCTGTCACACCCCACCAGGGTCAGCCACTTGTACAACCACAGCAGCAATTTGATCACATCGCTGTACTACGACCTCCAGGGCCATCTCATTGCCATGGAGCTGAGCAGCGGAGAGGAGTACTACGTCGCCTGCGACAGCGTGGGGAGTCCGAGGGCGGTTTTCTCTAGCAAGGGGCGATTGGTCAAAGAGATCCTCTACACCCCCTATGGAGAGGTCTATCAGGACACCAACCCTGACTTCCAGCTTGTCATCGGCTTCCACGGAGGCTTGTATGACCCTTTGACACGGCTGGTACATTTGGGCAGGCGGGATTATGACACACTAGCAGGCCGATGGACTTCACCGAACCATGAACTGTGGGGCGAGCTGGGCAAGGAACCGAAGCCGTTTAACTTGTATGCTTTCAAAAACAACTGCCCAGTTGGGAGGGTGGAGGAGGTGACACAGTTTACTACAGGTGAGCTTCTCACACACACACACACACACACACACACACACGCACAGTCACTCACTGTCCAACTCCAACACCGAATCACTGACTGACGCACACAAGCTGCCACACTGCAGCTCTCACACAGATACAGGCTGATATTTCTCTCAGCGGCACCTACTCCCACACAAACACACCTACACAAGAGACATCTGCCATAAAGAGCGAGTGAACGGGGCCCACAGTTAACCACAGGTGAGCTGTGTTACAGAGAGAAAAGATGTGACAGACAAAAAATACTGGCAACAGAAAGGACAGCCATGCCTGTGATCATCTTGTTTTTTAACACAGGCTGTTATGTTTTGTTCCCTCTGTCTGTCAAGAACATACTGTTTCCCCGAGAGACAAAATAGAAACTCAAGCAAGGGAAAGAGATGGAATAGGAGAGTAGGAGGATGAATATAGGATGTTGCCGGGGGCGTATGTCCTTCTGGTTAATGGAACATTCATTTGGCCTGTCACGTTTTCCTGCAGCAGTATTGTTTATTACAGAAGGAATCTGTTTGTGAAAGAAACACCAGCCCAACCATCTCAGCTGCGTATTATACTCAAATATTGTGTGATTTCCTGTACAAGGTGCTGTTTCTCTGGCCTTATGACTTTTTGTTTGCTTCACAGTATACACATTATATTCTAACTTTTCTCCCTCTGTGCAATTTTCTCTCTGTCTGTACATGTGTGTGTGTCTTTTTCCAGACATCGGTAGCTGGCTGCAGCTATTTGGTTTCCAGCTTCATAATGTTGTCCCAGGCTTCCCAAAGCCTGAGGTGAGCAGAATGGAACAAACATACGAACTGATGAAGACTCAGACCAAGACCCAGGACTGGGACTCCAGCAAGGTGAGTTTTTCACCACTAAAAACCCCAGTCAGCTGCAGGAGCAAGACTCTTTCCTAGCTCTAACCTTGTGTCCATGTTTTTATAGTTCAGTTTTCTCATGCCACACATATGTTTGTTACTTTTATCTGTCTCTTTTCTCTTTCAGTAGAACAGTTAAATACTTTTGATGAGTCATTTTAACCTCTGCCGTGTTCACATGTTGTAACTGACTAAGCCCACTCAACATATCTTACCCCGCGTGATCATTGAATTTATGGGTTGTGGTACCCAGTAGTGTCAGAATAGGAGGTGTGTTATTAGTCATTAGTCATTTAGCTAGCTGGTTAAATGTGGTGGTGCATAAAAAGCGCTGTTACAAATACCAAAGCAGTCGTTACTCTGTTGCTGCAACAGAGAAAACTTGTATATAGCACCTTTAATGCGATTAACTGTGTCCCTGTTGTGTAAAAGACTCCTCTACCAAATAAAACAAAAACTTGAAATTTTGCTTTTTTTTTTTAACTACAGTTTGCTTGGACTTAATTTGGACAGTGTTTTTTAAATCAAAAAGACACTATAAAAAATATGTTTTTATTACTTCCGAATAAACAATTTTCACAGCAGCCATTTCAAGTCATAGCAGGAAATTCACTGGTGATTTTTTTTATGAATTCAAATGAATTGTAAATTTGTTCCATTTATTCTTGAAGGTTGTGTTTCTGTGACGCTGCCTCACTGACAGAAGGTCACTACAGCGCTCCAGTGGAACAGAGCCGTCTTTTAAAATGTTATTAGTAAAACCTGTAGTTTTCATGTCATGACTAAGTCTAAATGTCTGCTGTAAAAATGCATCTATCATAGATGAGACTTTTACTTTACCTCTCAAAGTCCATTTAAACCTCTGTAATACCTTTTGTTAACCACTTTGTATTTGTGTGTTTTCTCAGGTGGTTTTGGGGATCCAGTGTGAGCTGCGGAGACAGCTGAGGAGCTTCATTTCACTGGACAGGTTACCTCTGGTCTCGGAGCCTGTAGGCTCCACCTGCCACAGGCCGACACGCCCCCCTCCCTTTGGTTCCAGACCCTCTCTTCTCGGCCCCAGCATCCGATTTGCAGTCGCCCATGGCCGAGTCAGCGCTGAAGTCATCGGCGTAGCCAGCGAGGACAGCCGTCGCGTGGCAGCCATTTTGAATGGCGCCGTCCACCTGAGTGGGCTGAGCTTCACTGTGCACGGCTGCGACACCCACCACTTCCTCCAGTCCCGGCCAATCGAAGAAGACCTCGCCCTGGGGCTGGGAGTTGGGGGACGTGTCCTAGAGAGCGGTGTGAACGTGAGCGTGTCTCAGATGAGCGCCACGGTGAACGGCAGGACTCGACGATTCGCCGATATCACTCTCCAGCAGGGGGCGCTGTGTCTGTGCGTGCGGTACGGCGGGAACGAGGAGGAGGAGAGGGCACGGGTGAGGGAGGAGGCAAGGAAGAGAGCGGTAGAGGGGGCATGGGAGAAGGAGAGGAAAAGGGTGGATTTAGGGGACGTAGGGAGCAGGGCGTGGAGCGAGGCGGAGAAGCAGCAGCTGCTGTCCGGAGGACGGGTTCAGGGTTACGACGGCTACTACTCCCTGCCTATAGAGCAGCAGCCGGAGCTGTCCGACTGCCCCTCCAACATCCACTTTATGACACTGAGCGAGGTGGGGGGCAGGTAACAGAGACACACGAGCAGCCCCCCACCCCACCAAAGACTGCCTGTTTCTACTCTACTCTGATTTGTTCTACTGTTTCTATACTGTATCAAAAAAAGAAGAAGATGACGACAAAGAAGAACAAGAAGAGAGATTGGGGGAAAAAATGATTTCCAAATGCCTTTAATTGTGACAAAATGATGGTATTTTATTATTATCGTCCAGTTTCTCCAATTTCTAACAGTGGCACAAGCAGTGTGGTTTGGCTGTGGCTTTGCTTTTTGTATCCCAACTGGCCTGGGACTGACTGACCGACCGACCGACCGACCGACTGACTGACTTACTGACTGACTGACTGTCTGTCTGTCATTTGCTGTTTCAACACTGTTCATCATTTTGAAACTGTTCAAACTCACTGAACTGTAGAGATGAAGACTTTAGGATTTGCCAGTGAATAATCCTCTTCATGACTCAAATCAAGAGCTCTCCGGTTGCCATTTGAGTTCCTACATGGTTTACCTCGGAAATACTATCGTTTACATATTGTGTAAGAGAGGCCTTGTCGACTCTGACACTCCCCTTTAGAGAAGGAAACCTCATGGGGTTTTCCACCTCTGGTGTGCTCCAACAGTAGTTTGTATGAGTGTGTATACTAAAATCAAGAATGTACATAGCCAGTGCTTTCACACTGAAAAAAAGTGCTCAACTGGAAATTCTGTTGTTCATAAGTAAGTGTCAGTATTGTTAATCAATAGAAAAACAGTTACATTTTTGCAAAGAATTATACATGGCTATAGTAAATATTCTCGCTGAAAATTCTGACTTTATTGGGTTACAATGCTGATTAAAGTTATTATGTGTGAATTACCAGATTGCTCCCTGGGATTTCATAGGCATTGTTCCTTATTATATTTGTGTCTCTGTGTCTGCTCTCTCTCTTTCTCTCTCTCTCTCTCTCTCTCTCTCTCTCTCTCTCTCTCTCTCTCTCTGAGGCATCTCCTCTGTCTCTGTGCCTTCACTCTACACATTTGTTGTGTGCTCTTTGTTCTTGTTTCTGGAAGTTTGTAACTTTCAAATCTTGTGCTGTCATTATCACCCATCATTATGGCTCAAACTGAGATATGCATGAGAAACCTGCGTCTGTCAAAAGAAGAAGAGAGAGAGAGAGAGAGAAAAAAAAAAAAGCACAGAGGAAGGGAAAAAGAAATGTGACAGCTGAGGCTCAGCGAGTGGGTGGTGAGTGCAGAAGGGGCAGGACCTGGAGTTGGCTGTGCTGTTCTCTACAGCTTGTCTCCTCTCATTAGGAAATGCCAATCAGACTACATGTGAACCACTTCCAAGCCTCTCCCCACCAAAAAAGTTAAAAAAGAAAGTAAAGAAGTTTGTTTGTTTGTCATTTTCTTTTTTTCTTTTTTTAATCTAGCTACCACTAATCCACCTCCCCGTCCGTCTGCCTATCCCCCGCTCGCCTCCCTCCCACCGTCACTCCACCATCTGCCCACCATTAATTGTTTGTGTTTCTCTCCTGGGCTGCGGATGACAGAGCCACACAATGCATATGTTCTGACTGCGAGCAGGTGATATACGTTCCTGAGTAGCACTCTGCTGATCAGCTGCGATGCACCTTCCCTTCTAAACCATATGCTCCGCTAGATACTGTCCAACCTCATCTCGGCGGTGAAAAGATGGAGTGTCCGGTTGCTAGGAGACGGCTGCACTGAAGAATTGTATGGGCTGAATGGATGCTCAATGTCTCTCTCTCTTTCTCTTTCTCTATCCGTCATTTTTTTCATGAGGAGCCAGTGATGTCAATCAGATGAATAACAGACCCCCCACCCCACCCACCTCCCCCTCCCACTCCAGCAGTCAGCACTCTCTCCATGGAAATCAGTACTTCAATATGTCAAATTGAATTTTTGTTCCACATTATGTCAGACGGAGGCTCGGGTGTGTATGGCGGTGTATGCATGACCTCATTTAAAAGAGTTTATTTCAACCAATATCATTTATTCTCTTTGCCATTCACACAACTGAATTGCATTAAGAAAACAGAGCACAATATTTGTTGTCAACTTGCGTATGCAGTAATGGATATTAATGTTGGAGAAGTTGAATATTTTACATCACATCCCTGAAAGTTATGAGCCCCTCTCTTTGCCGCATATGCAGAAGGAAAAAGAGACTGGATGGATACTGAGATCTGAGTCTAAATGACTTGCATTTAACAAACAGGAGCTGCTTAATTGCAAAAAAAAATGACAGTTACTTCACACAGCCAGCAAAGTGCAGCAGTAGGCATCATGCAAAGACAGTATTTGTGTTTATAATTGGGTCAACAGTGAGATAAGGGTTTGCGCCTAACCGAAAGCTTTCCGCACCTCCTTCTTGATCCTTTTTTTCTGTCCCTGAGCAGCATGTGGCGGCTGCTGCAGATGGAGGTATGCGTTTGGGCTGCTGTGTGTCGGCGACAGGCTATTACTGGGCGTCTGTGCCTCTGTGTGTGTTTGTGCCCGTCTCTGAGCGGTGACAGGGTAGAGCAGAGGCATGGCAATTCCTTGATCAGGCTTCTGGAAAGCTGCTATCAAGTTCCTGATTTGCCGGAAATGTCGTTTCTGCACACCAGGAGTGGTCTGTAAAAAAAAAAAAAAGGCAGAAGAGAATTCAGCATCTCCATCATCTCCATCTCAACATCAAACCCCCACAGGGGAAATGAGGAGGACGGGACAGGGCCGGCTTGAAATGAGCTCTCACAGATTCACCTTTTACAGAAGACATCAGATGCGCTAAAAGTACAGACAGAAACACTGTGCAAAGGGTCGGGAATCATGGCAATTATTTTTAATGTATATCTGACCACTGATCCACAGTTAAAGACAACAGGACACACATCAGTAAATGAGATGATGCAAAAGAAGCGGATCTAAGATTGCTGTAAACACTATTGCAGACCCAGATGGATAATATGCTCAAGGGGTTTAAAAGCTAAATTCAGAAAATTCAGAATGCAGTTGCCTCTGAAAGCATTCACTCCCCTGGGCTTATTTTTTATATTTTGTTAGTCAACAAAAAGCATTTATTTTAGGATTTATGTGTGACATCTTAGATGCTTAAAGTATCCCATTATCTCTACAGCTTTACCTGTGACTGAATCAAACTGAAATAACTCAAAGATCATTTTTAGAAAGATCTGTGGTGTAAACAAAAATAAAATATAATGTCTAGAATTCATCTTTTGTTGCAACAAAGATTTTATGTCTTATCTGTCGGTTTTCGTTTGGTTTTAATGAAATGCGACTTTATCAAGGATCTTTCAGGGCGTTTTTGGTTATTTCTAATTGAAAACACATACATTTTCCACTTTGCCTAAAGCTGTCAGTTTAATATTTAATCTCTCTAAACTACAAAGTTTTAAAGCTTTCAGAGTATTCTAATTTTATCAAGTTAGTACTTTTTAAAAAAGCATTATGTGTTTTCATTCTCTTCTTTCAATCATGCTGTATGAAATGGTGAAAATTTTGTTAGAATGCATTTTAAAGTGACTTAATCAAACGCAGAGAGCACTTCCCACAGCAAAGCACTTTGGATGTTTCTGTCTCCGGCCACAAGTGTTACCTCTGTTCTCAAGAATATTTCATTAAAGTGATTGATATTGCACATGAATAATGTAAACTGTTATTGAGCTTGTAGTGAAATTCCTGTAATTCAAGTCTCTCTCTCTCCCCCCCCCCCCACCCCCACCCCCATCTGTTCGCTTGATGCTGTCAGTGAAAATGAGCGAGGGTAAAATGTAGTTACAACAACGTGTAGCTTAGTTGTCAGAGAGAGACACAGCCTTCAGATGTCTCTATACATTCACATCTCTGGGTGTTTGCCAATCCTCAGCGCTCAATTACATATCCCATCAGAAATGCTGTCAAATGCAGTTCTACGTTTCCCATCTCTGGCGTATATGCTGATGCTGAGGTGTCTCAAATTTGAGTCGTGGTTGGGGGTGTGGGTGGGCTATCTCAGAGGGTATTATTGCTAAAGGAAAAGAAATGAAGCCATTTCCCTCCGCCCAAAAATTACATGTTCGCCTCAAATTTACAGCTTGCTGAATTAAACTGTCCCCAAAACAACCTCTAAAACTAATAAACACCAGCGGATGTGAGGCGGATGTGATGTGGATGTGCAGCTTGTTGCACTGGCTCCGTAAGCTTTTAGGGTTTTTTAGTCACTGCAGACAAAAAGCAAAAATATAAAATAAATTATAATAAGATGAAATGTCTCACATCTGCTGCCCATGAGCCTGCCTCATCCTTTTGGAGTCTGTATGTGTAGACGTATCCATTGGACCTGCACACACACACATACAAAAACACACACACTCAGAAACCTGTGACCCTGAGTTTATCGAGTATTGAAATAAGTATCTGCCAATACTGTAAAGACGAATGCTCTATTTATTTGTGGGACTCACACTTTTAAAGATAGGTCACCATATTATTTGGTTTCACTTAACACTCAGATGGTTTGTTTATCCCTTTGTGCTTTTATCTTCTTAAATGTGAGGAGATCAATAATCTCTACAACAGTAGAAAATAGGATTATGTGTTGATGTGATTGCTGAGGTTTCAGTAATGGCCTAAAGAAGCAGAACAAAAAGAGCTATTGTACAATTTTTGTTTATACTCACAGCACACACAGGCAGTACACGCCTGGTACAGAGTCACTGTTGCGGACTAGGTAGCACCCATCCCGGCCGTCCTGGGCCAGCCGCCTCTCCCCTTCTTCCTTCCCGATGGGTCCGTGGTAGACAGGCAGGTTTTCCATCACGGCAAATCTCCAGATCTGCTTTTTTGCTCTGCTCCCAAGTGCCAACTCTGTCTCTTTCTCTCTTTCTCACTCTTTCTTGTCTTCAACTTTTCACTGCAGGCAAGCCTTTTGGTCGTCACTGCATATGCTGTAGACTGGGAACACCACAGGTAAAGCAGCTGTCAAGCCTCTCATTTGATATTTGCTCCTTGCTGTTTCAAATGTCTGTTTGGGATCCTGAGCTCTCTGATTTTCTACTTTCTCACCGAGACTGATAACAGCTCTGCCTAACCTCTAACCTTTATGGCTTGGTGCTCGCAGTCTTCCTCTTTTCAACAAGGCACACACATGTGCACGTACACACACGCGTAAAATGTGGGTTTGTGTATCTCTCAGGAAATGATCGTATTTTTCAACAGGAAATAACTTCAAAGATTCAAACTGAATATTTTCCACAACAATAGAAAGCACAAGAGAGGGATAAAAAAACGCAGTACAATCCTTTCAAACAGGAAAACGTATATTGTGCTTATGCAATGACTTACACTGTTTCCAGTTCAATTATCTGGAGGCCTTGCTTTGTTTTCTTATTAAGAGAAGTTTGCTTATCCTGTCTGTTTCCACTACGATTTCCATGAAGAGTGATGTGTAAAACTCAGTGGTAGAAATATTCAGATCCTTTATCTACAGTAAGTAAATACAGTAATGTAAAATGCTTTCATCACAAGTTAGACCAGCATTCCAAATCCAACTTAAGTTCAGAAGTATTATCAGCAGAATGTACTTAAAATATGAAAAAAATAAAGTACCTGTTCAGCAGAAAAATGGCCCCTGTGACTGATATTTTATTACATATGAAACTATTATGTTTTTGATGTGTAAGCAGTAGTTCACTATTATAGTTGGTCTAGGTGGAACTAGTTTAATATTTAAGTGTTTGGAGTCTTCTCTGATATCTGATATGAATTTTGAAATATTGGATCATTTTACTTCTTTAGATCCAGAACATTTATTTAAATGAAAACATCTGAGGGGGAAATCTCTTTGGTTGAACTATTAACAACTCATACACATCTAAAATATGACAAGAGGCATCAAGTACACACTGATTTTATTTGATCTTTTTTTTTTAAAGGTTGGGAATCATTGGTTTAATTATGTACAATCACCTGAAGATTGTACTTGAGCATATGTATTTAGTTATTTTCCTCCATTGGCAAAATTAGAAAAAACATCTGCAATATTTTCATTTCTTTACCTAAACTTGTAATTTAACAGTTTATTTTTTTATTTTACTTAAGAAAAAAAGAAAAGAAAAAAGGCTAATTTACATTTAGTCTAATTACCTTACTCTAATAACATCAGATTTACAATTTTCACATGTTGGATTAAAGTGTCAGAAGACATTTTAGGTGCTGTTTAAAGAAGTTCCTTATACGTGCTCGGCTCACACTGTCTCATCACACATCCACTCAGCAAAGCACATGTTCTCAGTCACATCACCGGCCTGTTTTATATTAAACATGTGTCAAGGACACTTACACCTGCTCTATAGAAGAGTGAGGCGTCAGCTAATGAAGTTGTGTGCATGAACATACTGTGGCGCAGCAACAAACTCATCCTGCAATCTGTCCTGTCAGTCGGAGAGATCTGTTGTGTCAAATTAAGGAGCTGGTGAATCAAATATTGAATGTTTGCCGCAGTAACATGGCATGAGATTTTACCAAGGTGATAGCACTGCATCTGGTATTTTAATCTGTCGTGAAGATGTATTTTATTCAGGGTTTCAATGCTTTTCATTTAGACCGTGGTCACGACCACATGGAGTCCTTCAGACCACCACAAGACCCTACAGAAAGTAAAAGCATGTGATTCTACTACTTGGTATGTTCTTTGAGCTTGTGGCTCTCTTTAATGCAGCGTTTGTTGAGGATGTCTGATTTTATACATTCAGGACTGTAGCCTACATGAGTCATCAGTCTGTGTCACAGCCATTTTTCCCTCAGCTCAAAAAGATCATGAGCGGTGGGACTAGGGGGCTCTGTCTGAATTAGCAGCCAGGGGCGCCTTATTCACTGCTTCTACAGCCCTTTAGCACCATCCAGTGGCAAAGTCTGGAGGATTAATGAGGAATGATGTACCTCAAGGAGACTCAAGTATGGACTGGATACCTTTTGGGTGCTATATTAATGTGTAAAAACATTCAGACTACCTTGGTTATAAGTATGATATAGAAAAACTTCAGCTCCACTCCACTTCAGCATTTAGGCAGAAAAAAGCACGCCTAGTGTTAGCCACTTAACCTTCTTGTTTGTACAGTAATAATGTCATACCCTTCCCCAGAAAACAAAATTACACCATACTCCATTGGCTCTCAGCTCACAGAGGCAGCCCAGGGTCAATGCAGAATGCTTTGGATCTATACTGGACACAAATAGCAGACAGAGATACATCATTGATTAGCTGGCGGCTCCCTCAACCAACACAAGTGGCCTGACTGGAATGTTTCATAAGGACATTAGTATGAGATTAAGATATCTGGCCTTGATATGTACGGAATCCATGTGAGGCATTCTGGGACGAGAGGAAAAAGAGGGGAGACTGAATGTCCATCTGCCAGGCCGACAGTAATCCCAGCACTCTCATTCCCAGGTGGGGGAAGCTCTCAGTCACAGCTGTTGGAGGGTAAGATTGGGAAAAGGAACATAGAATTGTAAATGGGATGGGTTTCACAAAATCGATGCCTGTGTGGAACTGGACCAAAATTATTCAACAAATGCCCCATTTTAGAAGAGAGAATTATATCAAGCAATGAAACTGCATTTTTTTTTATTTCTTCTTCAGTCAAAGAAATGCAGTGATTTTTTATTTCTAAACTATCTTTAGAGAATAATACAAAATAAATGGTACAAGTTACATGATTACACATATAATATCTTCCCAAAAAGAAAAGTAAAAATAGCATTGTTACGACTGGTTAATAATTATCCTTATATAGCTTTATTTCAATCTCTTTTGGCCTGCTCTGCCTTACAAAGCCAAAACAGGGTAACTACACATTTAGTCAAAATTGAATTAAGAGCAAAATAAGATTTTTTCATATTTGTTTTCCGATATAAAACCTTATTATGTTACAAAAAAGTATACTTTTAGAGAAAACTGCATGTATATTTAGCAAGACTGCAAAAAAAAAGCTTAAGCTAAGTTATCTGGTGAGATAGCCACAAACCAAATGCTAACTTTACCGTCTCTTTCCTGTACTCTTTGTCAATTGTGATCATCCAATAGTTTACAGAAATAATCCCACATGAATGAGGCAGCAGCTAAATCTTACTATGATGAAGAAACAGAAACGGTAGCAGCAGCTAAACTAGTCCTGCTAAAAGCTAACGAGCCTAACATTAGCTTAGCAGAGTAGTTGTAAGTGTCATCTCAGCTGGACTCCCTACAGGTTTGAAGGCTCTTTTCTGTACCTTTAAACCTTTTAATAACTGATTTATTTACACTGACACATGACACATCATCACATTTTAACATAAGTTGATATGGAGAACTTGTTAGCAAACAGTTGTGTATTTACACATCCAGCATTTACAGAGCAACATAATGATTCATGTGGAGTCACGTCTCTGTCCATGTGATGAATGTGGGTCCAATATGCGCTCTCTGTTTTTCTGTTTTTGGTCTCTACCAACTCCTTAGGGAAAGATCTTTAGCTACTAAATGCTCCACTATGTCCACCAGTCATTAACTGTTTGTCTGCACATAGTGTACAGTGGATTTTTAGTGCTTTCTTTTTTTTTTTTTGAATGAAAATAAGTCAAGCAGCTGCCTGCTGTTGCAGAAAACAACACCATGAGAGCGATGAGAATGAACCACAACAGGAAAGCTGGGGGTGGGACGGCTAAACACTGAGCTGAAATTCACTATAAAGCCCAGTGAAGCTGCGTAGAGCTGCAGATGTCTTGAATAATTCATCACTACAAGTGACCCCTTTCACATTGTCACATTGTTTTCACCAGCCTCAAAACTTTCAACCCATTTTTTTCTCATCTCCATCTTTTCTGTAGTTACTTTTTCTAGCTCTGTAGGGCAGAGTTGAGCTCTGCTGGAATTTTATAGTTTTATAGCTTTATAGAATTTTATAGTACCAGCTCTCTCTCACACATCCCAAGTTCAGCAGTCATTTGACATTCGTTCTTTAGGGTGTGAAGCCAGTGGAGGGAAAGGAAAGTGTCCTCTCTGGGAGCTGGCTAAGCAGGACCACTGGGCTCCAGAATCGCAAGGTCTTTCAGGTCACTGAGTTTTCTGGAGAAGGAGCTCAGTCTGGTGCTGAAGGAGCCCCTCTTCTGGCTGTGGTCTTCCCCACGCGCCTTCAAACAAGCACACAGGCCCTTGCAGAGGCTGCCGAGACGGCCCCGGAAATGGTTTCCAATGAAGCAATAGAGCACAGGGTTGATAGCTGAGTTGGAGAAGCCCAAGCAGAGGGTGAGCGGGGTCAGGTTGTGGATAGTCCAGTTTACCCAGCAGCTGTCTAACCAGCCCTCGCTCTTCAACATATCTATGAAGGTCACGCAGTGAAAGGGAAACCAGCTGAGGAAGAAGGCCAGGACCACAGCGGCTACAGTCCACAAAACCCGCTCCAGCCCCCTGCCCTCCAGGGGTCTGCCCCCGCTGTAGCTGGGGCTCACACAGGGGGTCGGAGGTCTCTCTGGTTTACCGCAGCTCTCCTGGGACTCCACCGATTTAAAAGAGGGCATGCTGGAGGGGTGCGACGGATTTTGCATTCTTACCAGCCCCGTGTCAGCCAACAAATGTCTGCCAATAGCACAGTAGCAACAAGAGATGATCAGCAGCGGCAGGAGGAAGGCCAGAACAATCTTCATCCAGATCAGGGTCATATACCATGTATGGTCAGGATATAAAATCACACAGGCCTCCACATCAAGCCACTTGAGGTGGTGTGTGTCCCTCAAAGCAAAGGTGGGGGCTGAGCAAGCACATGCCAGAACCCACACCAGGATGCACGTGAGCCGGGCACGTTTGGGGTCTCGTGCACTCTGGGAGCGGAGCGGATGCACGATGGCCAGGTAGCGGTCCATGCTCATGGATGTGATAAAGAAGATAGATGCATAGAGGTTGAGGTTGTGGAGCAACCCACAGATTTTGCAGGCCACCCGGCCAAAGGGCCAGCTGTAGCCCCGGGAGTAGTAGACAGCCCACAGCGGGAGTGACAGCAAGAACAGCAGGTCAGACACACACAGGTTCAGCATGAAAGTGTTGGCAACAGTTCTCCTTGAGGTACCGGCGTGGGCCAACACAGACACCGCCAGGGCGTTGACTACAGTTCCCAGCACGCAGATAATGCTGTAGATGGTGGGGATGACTGTGGTCATGGGTACAGGAGGCCAGTCTGCGCAGGGTTGGGCAGAGGGGGTAAAAGAGATGTTTGAATAGATCTCTGTAGTTAAATGAGGGGCGGAGGTGTTGAAAATGGAGAGGTCATTTGGGATCGCCATTATGGAACTGGATGTACCCTTGCGTCACACAGTTTGACTTCCCTCCTTTCAGTTTTCCAAGGTCAGCTGGAAATAAAACAGAATAGGAGAGCATAAAAAATTCAGCTGCCTTTTATGGATGAAGAAAAAGTATTCCTACGTGGTAATCTGTAGCTGGCTCAAGTGTTTATTAGCTGTCCTTCTTGATAACTAATCGCAGCAACAATACATTACACCATTTTCGAGGCTGGGCAATAATGAAATACAAATGAAGGGGCTGTAATAAGCTGTCTGTTTATTGGGTTCCTCAGAAACATGTATTTTGTATTAATGGCTGAAATACGTTTTTGAAACATTCATGATTTAGATTAAGAAAGTGTCAGCTTAATTTTCGTTTTAATAGTTTTACAGGAATCTTAAAAGCCACTGAAAGTGATCCTATTACCATCCAGTGCACGGGAAGAATACATTATTAATAACAGAAAAAACAACAAATAGAATTTAGAGCAGGCAGTCAGTAATACAGGGGAAATCTTCAGATAACTTTTTGAAATACGAAAAACATCTTATAGATAAAAACGTTTAGTGGTAGAAAAGAGAGGACATGTATCATCAAATCAACCAGACTTAATATATAATTTCTATTTATTTAAAGAATCAATTTTACCTGAAGTTAATGAGCATCCAGTCCAACCAGTCAAGCGGTTTTCAGTGCCTCTGTTGGCTAAAGTCCATGTCTTGACAATTGCTCCTCGACCCCTCTAAGTGAAATCTGCGCAGCCGAGCACCCTGGACCATATCATGCCTCTGTGTTCGTGTGCGTGTGTGTGAGTGTGTGTGTGTGCGCTTGGAGAAAACAGATTGGAGGCTCTGAGAAACCAGATGAGGTTGGGGGGTCTTATAGCCCCCAGGAGCCCTCTTGATTATTGCACAACAGGGAAGTTGCTTAACGTCATACCTTCAACATTACCAAGGGGCTGGACTTACCTGGACACAAGCCAGCCTGCAGCAAGAGAGGGAGGAGAAAGAGAAAGTTTCTCTCCCTGTTCTTCATTTTATCCTCCCTATTTTTCCATCCTTCTCAGAGTCTCAACGAGAAAAGGCCAAAACTAAGAAAACCAAATCAAGATGTGTGTTACAGTAAAAGTTGCGTCTCAAGTGACTGTAGACACACAATCACATGCCATACCTATACTACTATTATGAATAGGACAGGAGTGTGTTTGAGGTGTCAAACTGTCCCCGTCAGGGCCTCTGACCCAAGGAATGGAGGCTGCGTTAATTAGCAGAGTCTCGCACTTTGTGTCATATTCGTTCTGCCAGCGGTCAGATAAGCCATGGGAAATATTTACTCTGTCTCAGCGGAAGTCAAGCCAGCCACTGGGGCAGAGGGAGAGTTTGGGGTGGGGGCGGGGTGGGGGTGGGGGGGGGGGCACAGTGCGGAAGATGAATGAGGAGGAGGACGAGCGGATACTGCAGGGAGTGAACGAGAAGATGAGAAGGAAAGAGGGAGAGAAAGAGGAGATTCCCTCCAGTGGTTTTTCATTAAAGCCTCTGGTGAAAGTTAATGAGGGATGCGTGCAAAGCTCTGAGACTGATTACATCACAGCTCCTTTGATCAACAGTGTGAGCATGCATCTATCCCTACGTGTGCACAAGCGTGTGCACGTGCGTGTGTACATCTATGCCTCAATACTTGTGCAATTGTATCTAAATCTCAGCCTGGCATGAATGCATTGACAGAATGTGCTTGCCTCTCTGTGTGTGTTCAGATGTGTGTGTGTGTGTGTGTGTGTGTGTGTGTGTGTGTGTGTGTGTGTGTGTGTGTGTGTCTGCTCCATTGAGTATCTATCAGGATGTGCCATGTTCTAAAAGCCGTGGGAAAGCTGACGGTGAGGATGACAGATGAAGGTGAGAAAGAAAGCAACGGAATTTGGAGGCTGCAAATGAAGAGCTCTGCTGTTGCCTACTTGCAGAACATGAGAAATTGGGAATGCGCTGTTGCAGAACTATTAAAATGGGAATGCTTTCCAAAATGGAAACTTCATAATGCAGTGTTCTTTTACTGGCATGCTGGGTATGCACAGTTGTTCTCAGACACATACACACTGAGAGGGAAGCCAAGGGCCCTTAGTCATGACGTGCAACAACTAAAAACAGAAATTTATGGTGTCATGCCGGCCAAAATAAATAGATGAAGAGAGAAAACAAACAAATGTGTCTCTGCCTCCACATTGCACATTTCATTTAATGTGCTTGAATATTGAGGAGCTGTACCAATTTCTGCTACTTTATGCTTCGACTTCACCACATTTGATGGAGAAATATTGTAGAAATATTGTAGTTTGCTCTTCTACATTTATCTGGCAGCTAGTTATCATGCACACTAACATTCAAAACATATGATCAGTTCATAAAACCACATATTCTTACAGACAAAACTACCCAACATTAGCCATCGCCGCCAGCTACAGCATTTAAAATCCTTGTGACATGTTTAAACATCCAGTAATTTAATAGGCCGATATCAATGATATAACATTCTGAAAGAGGGCATTCTGCATGATGATTTCATTTTTAATACATTAAGTACAATTTGGTGATAATACCTCTACTTAAGTAACATTTTTAGCCATGCTAGCAGTCAATCTGTCTTAAGTGGACCACTTTAGCACTTGTCAAAATCCAATACTTTGCCTTATGACTGAATACTTGGAAAACTAGTGACACTTTCACAGCCTCAGCTCTACTTTATGTATATTGCTCATTAGCAAATGTTAGCATGCTACCACAATAAGGTAAGGTAACATCAGCATGTTAGCATCATTGTAAGCATGGTGCTGTGTTAGTCTTAGCAATTAGCTCAAAAGCATGTTCACATTGTGTTGTTATGACTGTTGTGTAATTAAAAGAGGAAACTACTTCCTCCAGGACTGCTTTAATTCTCCGTGACACAGTGAAAACATGACTGACTTTCATAATGAGACATCTCATTCTGTAACGGTCAGTCATACTTTCACCTGTTTTATCTCAGCTGCTTTTGTTTGCCATCCTTTGACCTTTGTCTACATTTGGAATGGCAATCTAACTTTATCCTATTTTCAATCAATCAAACAAGCTTGTAGAGCACATAGATAGTTGTTTCACTTTTTAAGGTATTTCTATTACCAAATTCAGTATCTGCCATGTTTTTTTTTGGTTGTTACATGGCGTGCACAAATTGAAAGGCTGAGTGATTAATAGTTTGAGCATGTGTGGGAGTGTGTGTCTGTACAGGCAGTAGATAAGAAGAGCAATGGAGCAGAGAGTATCAAACATCAACTTACATCACAGCCCTCACTGGACATCAATTTCCCGGCCAATTATTTATTTTTTTCCTGTATTAAAAGTATGACATTTAATTTCTTTGCTACTGTTGTTTTTCAAAAGTTTCTTTTTCTTTCCACTCATTGAACAAGATGCAATGATTATATAACAGTGCAACCAAAACCAAAAAGTTAACACAGTTTATATAACAGCAGTCTGCAGAACTGCCAAACTAATTATTTATTTTTAATGAATAACACATACAGTGACTCTAAGCAGGCATAATGCTCAGTATGTTTGCAATGAACAGAATAAACTGCCATAATCTCATTTTATCTGCAGGAACAGGAAACTGTACAAAAACATGTGCACATACTATATACACACACGGACCCACAGGACGAAAAAGGAAAAAGATGTGCACAAGTAAACATACACTATATTCACAAACGCCCTGAAATGGCTTACATAATTGTTGTGTTTATATATTTTGCTGATAAATGTGCTATGTGTTTATTTGATGGTGGGGGCCTCTCTCACTAACCGGACCCTGGGAAGATAGCCACCACAAACCATAACCCCTGCAAAGTCCTCTGTGGAAAATCTGGCTCACAGGGGTGAAAGGTCAAAGGTCAGGGTTGTGAGCCCCACTTCCTCTCTGTTGGTCAAGAAAAAAATCTGAGAGAGTTTTGGACTACTCTCTAACGTTAGTTCTCAGGACATTATCATGGCTGCTGCTTGTGTGGGATACTGTAAGGAAATGGGGCCCCATATGTGGAGGGGACCCTTGAGAGAGGTGAGATGAGGCTATACTTAGTGTCACATCTTGCGGGGGCGGGGTGGGCTCTGAAACCTCTAACAATGTGGCCCTCAGCTTATAGCTACAAGATGTCCATCCTTCCTAACAAGTTGTGAGAAGAAAAGATTGCACAGATTTCCAGCACTCCCACTCTCTCTGCTCTGTTCTATTTTGAACTGAGTCAATATGTTCCATGTGGTTTTATTAACACTGTTGGTGGAAGGACACAGAGTTTCTGGAGCTTTCTGAACTTTTTTTTATCACAACATTTGGTAGTGTTTGTCTAAAACACAGCACAGTCACACCAGCCAGCAAATCCCTCAACCCCTCAACTCAAACAAGAAATCTCAGATGCTACAGAAAGCTTGGTTCCCATATGTGTGTTTTTCTCCATGTACAACAGGAAGGAAGATGAAAAAAGTATTGACGTCTAATTGATCTGCCATCTACCTCCCTTTCTTTTTTCTCTCTCTTATACACATATATGAACACACACACGCCCGAGGGTCATGACTCTGGTCAACCTCATGCAGAGTTTATGAGGTCCAGGCAGCTCTGGTTCCTCTGAGGAGCAGTAAAGAGGCTATAAAGATGTTAACAGATAGCCTTGTCCCTTGGTACAAACAGTAAGCTCACGGACATAAGCAAAAACATGTGGCACCAAAAATGCTTTGCAAAGTGTATGTGAAATTCTCAGGGTTCATACACACGTTTTTGTTGCTCAAACTTTCAGAGCGCCTTGAAATAATAATTTCCATGACCCTATACAGATATTACATATACTATTTAAATATTAATGACTTTAACATCCCAGATTTTACTTCAGGAGACCACAATGACTGTATCACTTGGAGCGAGATATTGCTACCAGTTTGGCAGTTACTTTACTGACCAATGAAACAGTTCAGTTCAAATCAGTCAGTTTCTGACTTGGTTTAACTTGGCTTTACTAAATGAGTAAATTGTATTCCAACTTGTAAAATGAGTCTGATGAATCCACAGCCATGCTAGCAGCTCTGTGTAGCTGTATGTTGGCACACTGGTGCTTTTTAGCTAAATACTAATGTCAGCATGCACAGGCTTACAAAACAAAATGTATGTGTGTATATATCTATATGTGTGCCTGCAGTGGCTTCAGAAAGTATTCAGACCCCACCTCTTTTTTCACGCTATTGTGTTGTGGATTTAATTGCAAATGGATAAAATTGCCATTTTTGCAAATCAATTCACATTTAAGAGCCCATAATGACAAAGTGAAAACATGTTTGTTTCTTTTATAGTTGTTTGCAAATTTATTAAAAAAATCAAAAACTGAAATCTCTCATTTACAAAAATATTCAGACCATTTGCTGTGGCACTCCAAACTGTGGCCAGGTTCATCCTTTTTGTTTTAATTATCGTCACGATGTGTTGAGAACTTGACCGGAGTCCAAAAACCGAATACTTAGTCAAGAAGACAACATAAATCCCTGAAAAATATAAATTTATTTTGAGTTCTTCAAATCAACAAAGAGAAGACAATTTTTGATGTAACAAAATGGAACAGCACTAGTCCATCTTGTAACTGTTACCAGCACATGAGCAGTGTTTTCACCTTACCAACACAGTGGGCTAAATTACAATAAATAAAAGCACCATGCACTCATGACTGTAAAAGCTCTAGCACAAAAGCCAGTGATTGTTAAACGACAAACAGAGAGAAATTTTCACAATCTGCCATCTGTGAATTAAAAGACTTGTAAACAGTTGTGGGTGTATATTTTTTTTCTGGGTTTCGGTTCTTTTACATAAACTGCCACTGCTTGCTGCTATTTGCAATGCAAATTCACTTGGCTGTTTTTGTGGAAATATAAATGATGTAGGCAGAAAAAAATGAGAATGGAAATATTGATAAAAGACCTTCTAACTATGCTTTCTTGCAAAATGGCAATTTACAATGCATAATGACAGAGTGCTTGTCAGCCCGGATGAGATGGCAGTGTGGGAATGAGGTCTGTCCTGTTGCCGACTGCTCTCTCAGCTGCGTGTGCTGTACAGGTCTTCATCCTCAGGGTTGGATTGGCCAAAGTCCATCAGAGAAGGGTCTGCTTTGAAACCAGAGCCCTCTGGAGGACAGCAAGAGAAATGCAACACAGAATTATTTCATGTTTTACTGAAAGGTGATGGAGCAGCTCGTCTTTACCTACGACGACAATTAAAGCATCAGCAGAATAAACCTCAGCTACTAGATTCTAAAATTAGAACTGGTAAAAAAATAAAGAGCACCGGAGCCAAAGCCACAGTGTCTTGTCAATGTTCTTGAGACCACACAATACTGGTTAGCTAGTGCTCAGGAATCGGGGCATTGTTTTTTTTCCAATCGTACCGACTGACACGCACAAAGACACACCCGAGCTCCTAGAATTACATGAACTTCAGGTCACCTGCATGTGCTGGGTCTTGTGCTTGTGTGTAGGTGTTCTGTTTTCTGATACAATTTCTAGACTAACTTACTTTGATTACACAAATCAAATACAGATTGAATTCATCTTGCATCACAGGTAAAAAAAAAATGCATAATGGAATAAATTTATAAATAAATAAATAAATAAGATTAATAAACCTTGGCAATTTCTTCTTCTGATAAAGACCTCAGACTTTCAAAATAAAATGGATGGAGAAATACAAATATGACATTATTTATTTAAACCCATTACATAAAAGCATGGATTAAAATTCGATCAGAAAACAGAAAACTAAAAGATATGTTTTAAGATGCATGCAATAGATTAACAATGAGCCACTGTGTATGAATGCAATGTGAAAGGCCTATTTGATTTAGACATAATTTATATGCAAAGATAAAGAGGTTCTTACATACATATTGTCAGTTTAAGTCTTAAGTCTCATCTCCCAACCAACCTACTCTCACTGAATACTAATAGACCCCTACTATTAACTAAAACAAATTAAAGAAGAAAATCCACATTGCTCTTGCAGAGGAGTCTTATTATTCACCATTTACAATCCATAAATATTTAGCAATTTATTTGGATGCTATTTGTTTTGGAGTACACATATGGAGGACATCTGCAGTGACAGGAAATTTATTTTCCATGGAGACTGAGTTTATTTGGAGACAGATTTGATTATTTTTCTACAGGGTCCTGCAATATGGGATCACTGCCTGGTGAAATTGCCTTTCTGTTAATCTTAAAATCAGACCGTCTTGACTGTTACAAACTGTGAGTCCAATGCTTGACTAAAGTTTTCAAACTGCACATTCCAAATGCTGACTCATTTTATTTTATTATTCTTTGCCATCTAATAGAAGAGTAAAGGTAAAGTAAAGTAAAGTAAAGTAAATTAAAGTTAAATGGCTGCAGAACATTTACTCCCCAATCTGTTTAACTGTTAAAATATAGATGGGCTCTCCAAAGTCCAAAGGCGGTGTGTGTTTGGCTGAAAGATGAGATGTAAGAGGTAAACTGCTCTAAGACCACGTTATGGGAAGAAACTGAGTGCACTGCAGTTTTTTTCACGTGTTTCAGGGTTAGCTTGTGACGCACGTCAACTTTGGGCGAAAACTGATAATAGCATGAGAAAATCTCAGCTCGTCAAAAGTCTGGAGAAGGAACACCACACCTAGTAACAAAGAACAAGAATTCGGCTCATTCCCAGAAGTGATTCAGTGCGTGCATGCATGAGTCTGTGTGCTTGAGTAAGTCAATGCCCAGCTAATAAACTCAAGCAGTGGTGTACGTGCCGCAGGTAATCACAGTACCTTTGCTGTTTTCTGCTGCAGGCTGTTCAGGAGGTGGTAGTGGTGGTGGTGTGAGTGTCGGGGTTGGAGTCTCCGCTGGTTGAGCAGTGGGTTCTGGCTCAGCTGATTCAACAACTGGCACTGAGGAGAAGTCAAAATAAAACACAGGGTCAGCAGCAGAGACATGAACTCATGTGTTGCCACCTTTATGAAAGCTACTGTGAGGTTAGACTAGTATTACTAATAGTGATGCTGTTTAGAAAGTTCTCATTTGGCAGGTTACAATAAATGAAGTGTATTGTGCAGGATGGTCCTAATAAGAAGTAAAGCAAGAGATGCATATTTTAACTAGTTCCTTCGATTCCAATGAACACCATCTCTGTACCAACACTGATCTTCCAAGGAAGAACATTAATTTGGGAAATTTAATCTTGCATCTTGAGTGCTTTTTCTGCTCTTTGACATGGAGGGGCAGAATGTTTTCTAGTACCTGCTGGCTCATCTGAGGCCTGTGGAGCAGGTGGTTCTTCAGAGGAAGGAGCGGACTCGACCTCGGCAGCCTCAGCCGGGGCTGCCTGTACCGTCTCTGGCTCTACACCCGCTGTGGACTCGGCTGGGCTGGCTTCATTTGAGACGTCCTGTGGTGTTTGTTTTGTGTCTGAGGGCTCCTCACTGCTTTCAACAGGGGCAGGTAGTTCCTCAGACGGAGGAGAAGCTTCTGTCTCTGCTGGCACTGAATGTACCACGGGATCTGGACAGGAGAGGAAACACAGCACATCATCAGAAGAGGCCCTTGTGTGATTGTGTGTGAAACGGAGATGGAGACAGAGATTAATATCCATGATACCTGTGTTGGTCTCTGTGGGGGCCTGGTCGGGGGAGATCTCTGAGAGTGTTACTGATGACGCCTCCTTTGTTATGACAGCGGCGATGGGCTCGTCAGAGAGAGGGACAGACTCAGCTGATTCCACCTCTGTTTCTGGGATCGTAGCACTTTGGGATGAGCTGTCTGTGGTGGAGCTGGGCTCTGACGCCTCAACCACTGCAGACTCTGGATTTGACACTGTAGATGGCTGACAACATGTATAACACAGTATAAGCTTTAATTTCCAAATCACAAAACCTCCAAGTGACTTCACATGCAGCAAAAAGTGCAAATTCCAGTAACAATACAATGATCAAAGGCAAATTGCTTGGAAAGGAAATAGAATATGACCTACTAAGAGACAGAAGGGATTTTTTTTTGAGAAAGTAAACTATGTAAACGGAAAATAAAACAGTGGGGAGAGAGCTACAATTAATTAGGTTGAACAGCTGTTTTGGTCTTAGTCACACACAGAAAAACGGCTTTACAGTTGTTTCGATTTTAAAACCAGCCGACTGAATCCATACATGATGATCATTATCAATCTGTTCAGATACTCAATATGACTGCTAACCTGTGGTTGTGAAGCAGTAATTTCTTTGGCAACAGGCTCTTTGGGCTTGGAGGTGAGCAATGAAGACACCGCAGCGCTGCTCCACTGCCCTGCAGCGTACACCTTCTTACCCGTCACCTATGGACCACAACAGACAATAACTGCGTCAAACTCTGAAAATAAAGAGGTTTGTGATTGGTACTGATGGAGGGACTAGTTAACAAAATGTCAGAATTTGAAGAAGCAGGCACCTTAAGTACAGCCACTGCTTGGGCTGGGTAGCACACTGAAGCTCCTGCACTCATCAGGCCCAGTGGAACAGCTAACCTCTTGAAACGAGAGCCTAAAATTAAGTTTTACAAAGAAGAATGGCAATCAATCGAACTTGGCACAGATTAGATAATGAACTTCAACTTCATCTGGGACTGCTGTACTCACACAGGTCACACACACAGGCTATTATATCCTATTTAGACCCACACAGAAAACGCAGGTTAAAACTGGATCGGTGGTTCACAACCCTCTTCCCAGACCAGTCCGTACATCATCCAAACACTGACTAGATTTAGAAAACATTACAAACTGTTAAAATGTCCTTTAACCGATGCCCCAAAGCGACAGACAGAGAGGGTGAGACAAAAACGCATTTCAAGAAAGCAAATGGAAACTTGACTTCACTTGTTTCTTATGTGTTGTACTAATGTGGTTTAGTAATGAGTTGTAGGTAAGAAATGCTGATAACCAGATATTATCAGTGACTGCTGTCTCATATGAACAGATCAACCTCAGGTTAAGTGCGCATCAGATAGGTCTGCATCATAGATGCAATTCCATGATGCAAGAGGTGAAAGTGAATGAGTAATTCAAGACGGTGTGAGAAAGAGGAAAGGCAAGTAGAGCTTCTGATTCCACTAATTATTTGTACGTCATATAAAAATATGACATCATTCTGTTTGTGAATTTGTTTCCACAGGTCCAGATTCAGGGTGGATAATTGAGATTGAATATAAAATATCTTGAGTCCCAAATATGACAACACTCAACACTGTGAACATAAACAAACAAATGTGATGCCTCATTTACAGCTGTTACATTACCACACTGCTGCATGGCAAATGTAACTGTACGCTATAAGGACACTGAGCTAGTTTTCATGCTACCATAATATTGCAAAGGACTCGGGGCAGTTCCTTTTTATTACTGCTAAATAGCCTGATTCAAATACAGTGCTGAAACATCTACAGTTAACACTACATATTGAAAATTTAGATATCTGGTGGTGCATATTTCTTACATATTTTATTTTCCGGTCTATCATGGTACAAAAGGAATTCTTACAGGAACAAACAAAGGTCTTTGATCATCACAGATGTGGGTGTCAGACCATTAATCCTCTCTGAGCATCAACCAAATTGTGTATGCAGCACTGTGTATCAAAGACCCACACCAAATGCTTGGTCAGAGTTTTTTTGTCCTCTTTACTTTTACTTTATTTGTTGGATTTGGATAAATTTGATTTGTTCTGTTAAATGAAAACAATTGTAGGAAGACCTTTTTGTGCTCAGCAACTTTTAGTACTGAACAGGAACTCCTGTGATATCATACTGGCAATAGTACTGAAAATTTGAACAACACCCAGCTTAGTGCTAAAACATATGGCAATGTATGTATGTATGTATGTTGGCAAAATGTAGTTTTATGATGATTATATGCTTAAATACTGTGATATTGAACATATATTATATCACAGTATTTGACGTGATCATTTATGATGATACCTCCACATGTTTAACTGTTGTTTGTTTGTTTTCCCCCTTTTTTTTTACTGTAATATTGTTGTAAGCACTAATAAATGGAGAGATTAAGAGGTGTCATAATAATTGTTCCCAGCAGGCCTCAAGTGTTTGTGATGTAGAGACAGGGGATCCCTAACCTTTCCGTGCCAAGAACATTCCAAGCAGGCCAGCCATGGTGATGGTGCCAAATCTGGGTAGAAAACCTGGGGGGGGGTCTTTCAGGTAATAGTATGCATCTGGGAAAGAGGTAACACAGGAACACAGTCATCATGCTGCCAAATATTCACCTTATCTTCAGCGGACATCTGACTCAGATTGTTACTTTACTTTTTACACTAGCAGTAGCAACAACAGGAGTAATAGCAGCTATACGATGCGCAGCAGTATCACAACATGATGGCGATAGTAATATGCATATTTTCATTACACACCCAGTACCACAAACACCAGAAAAATGCACAGTCACAAATTCCTCATTTACTTGTGAAATGGGAACTATGTATATCTAAGTATGTTACATTCTGTAAAATTATTTTACAGAAGTAAATGAATAAATGGCTTACATACAGTAAGTGATTGTAAGTGACAGTAAGATATGTTTTAACTATATTATTCTACTCTGCTTTGTAAGGAACAGAAGGAATGTAGGTTTTGACTTTCGTGAAGGGAGGATCCTAGCTATAAGTGAGACCTTAAGGTACCTACTGTTGACTCACCCTCTCCTGCATGGTACAGATTAACACTTCCCCTTTTCACAGACACACAGCCACCCTGCAGGAAACGATGGACAAAACTGAAATCATTGCAATATATAATTGAAAGAACACATATCTAGACAACACTAACACAGATGCATCTGGGTGTGAACTGTCAGTGTGATGTTTTTTTTCCTCCACCATCTTCCACTGTATCAAACTGTCAAATCTCCTTGCAGCAGACCTTACAGCTGCGGAGTTAACTGCATGAACACTATTTCCTGTCTGACTCCTCAACTTTGCTTTTTGCAAAATTGTACCTGCACAGAGCACTTGCAGCACGTGGGATTGTGCTCTGTAACCACAAACAAGAGGAACAAAAATCAGGGTTGGAAAACTAACTTTGCAGGTGCAAGATAAGACGTCTTAAATGTGTTTTAGCTGTTTCTCCATTTACATAACACTTATTTATATCTGTAAAAGAGTTGAACTCTTTGTGTTTGAAGTGTTACACAGGATGTGAGCTAATGCGAGATACAAATAGCAAAATATAATTACCTTTACAGCCTGGGCCAATGGTAGTATGCTCTCTCTAGCTGTAGTTAACCCACTCTCAATAACACCAGACCTCTCTTGAACAAACTGAACCTGGGCAGACTGTGGCAGCGGTGTGTAGATGTTCAGCTGAGGACAGATGTAGAGTCAGCATGTTATTTTATGATGCAACATTTCAGTGAATGGCAATAAGCTTTTCCCCCATACACCACATCTGATGATGTTTTGGGACAGACGTACCTGTTCTCGAGTAACCAGCCCATCAGCGGGGGCTTCACTCACAGTGTACACACGGATGGAGGCTATTCCTAGCACCGTCGGGACGGCCACCATCACCACCTAGTGCACAATAGAAGTACACGTCTGTCAGTACCTATCTGTCAGCTCATAGAAACAGCGCAAACCAGTGGCAGACACTGACAGACAAGTGACTCCTGTGGATCATTAGCGGAAGAACTAAATCCTCTGCGTTATTTAAAGTAGCAAAACCACAGTGTGAAATTTACAGTGAAGTTACACTACTCCGCTCTCCCTGTATATTATTATATATTTACATACAAAAGCACCGACACCTAATCTGCATTTTAATGTTACAGCAGGTTCAGTGGGGGCTCATTTAATGGCTTACTGAACTGTTGACTATTTTAAATTAGAAAATGCGTCACATTTCAGAAGTTCATCATTTGAATTCAATTCAATGCAATTTCATTTGTATAGCGCCGAATCATAAAATACATTATCTCACGGCACTTTACATTTTGTATGTAACATACAGCACCTTTATCTGTCATATCAATGTAACGTTAGTGGAGTCAACAGTACTTACACACAGCACTGGAGTAAATGTATTTAGTTACTTTTCATCACTACTATGGAAGTATGTTGCAACGTATATAAGAGTCATTATTACAATGTGTAAAACTAATGGATGTTGTGGACAACTTACAGCCGCGTCCGGCTAAGCTAACTAAGCTCAACAGTAACGTTACCTCTAATGAGCGAAATGTGTGCAAATTCTTCTTCAACTATCAAGGCCAGGGCTGACACGTATCAAGGTTTATCAGCTGTTACACATGATTAGGAGACTATTAACCTGATGGTGGGAGTACAGTTAGCATAGACTCTGTTAGTGAGGCTAACACAGTGGACACAGTTAGCAAAGCTGTTTTCGTGCAGCACGAAATCCTGGAAAGTGACAGTCAGTTCAGGATAGCATTGACGGCTCGGGGCCAGTTGATGTTAACATTACACATGCGCTTTCATTGAAAATACACATTTCAAACACAATAAAAACTTTGCCGAAGAGAAAATGTCAAGGATTCACCTTGGCCGCCATGACAGCACTCCTCCGTCTTCTTTGGGCCCTGGTGAACAGCTTCGACTGGTTCAAACCACGGTCACCTGCTGCCACCTAGTGGTCTGAGGAGGTGCCTGCACCAGTTTGGTGTTAAGGTGACCTCAGCAAGCAAAAACGTGCTCACGCAGTGCTCTCAAGCTCTGAGTACACTGTCACTGTAGGTGATGACTTTTGTAAATGTGCATGCATGTAACTAAAGTTTTAAACACCACATTTTATTTTACAAATACATTTGCATGGAAGTTATTTAACTGGTACCACATGTTCCACATGTAAAGCAATTGCTAATGATGATACTCGCGATTTATTAGAGGCAAGAAAATTACCCAAGGGTCCTAGATCCAAAAGGGCACCATATTCATTCCAAGTCTGATGGGTTTGGTAATGTGATTAACTAAAAAAAAAAAAAAGGAGAGAGAGAAGGTATTCTGATTAACTAATAACAGTGAAAAACAAACAACAACAACAACAACAACAACCCAAAGAGAAGATTAACTAAAAAAGTTATTAGGGAACTGGCTGCAACAACTTAAGTGCAATGTTAACTAAGGTGAATCTGGTATGATTGTGGCCATATGTAGAGGGACTCTCTGTTAAAATCTAGTAAATTGTGCTCACTTTGTGCATGCTCCTAAATGAAATTCAATCACATTACGACAAGCTAACCCAAGTAAATTATTGTTCCAGCATAGCACAGAGCACTGGTTATAATGCATTTGCTCGTAAATTGGAAGTGATAGGATACATACACATTGGACAGAGTGCAGTAAGCGGGTGGTCAGGAAGAATGAACCCAACAGCAACTTTTTGAACTGATTGTGACTGTGCATGGTTGTCAGTATGTTTCAGGTGTACTCCACCTCTTGCCCCCACAGCCTCCTTACCCCCCATGACCCTGCACAGGATAAGCAATATAAATAAAGGATGGATGCCATGAATATATGTAAAGTAGTGCATGCATAATAGCTACTCAAAGTGGTTATTTTTAGATGGATGATTATGAAGAGTGAACAGGTAAAGGTTCAGTTTGCTCAAAGACATTTTAGATATACACATTAGTTACTGCAGAATAGAACATATTGTACCTGCCATTAATTTGAAATCTGGTCATCTTTGTCCTGGAAACATCAGCTCAGAAGACACTGCAATGCTGTTCCAATAAATCCAAGAAGAGGTACTCATAAACAGAACATAGCTCATAGTGCAGAGGATTCAGTTTATTGAAGTCAAAGTTTAACAACTTAAGTTTACAATCTGTATTTTTTGTAATATATATTCATATATATGAAACCAAAAAAAGGCTACTTTAGGAAGAATAAATGTAATTTTCTTTCTTTTTTAATATCATCTTTAGTCAGTTTAATGTACAGAATAACAGTAAGCTAATATTATCCTTGAAAAAGAGCAATATGTTCCTTTTTTAATGTCGCAGTGCAACTTACATCTTAAACACCTGTGCAATGTACCATGAGGTGTACACCCCTGAAAGAACACACAGTGGAATCTCCCTTTTCGGCCTGTTTCTGCAGGTCTACACACACAAAGATCTGGGAGGGATAACACAGTCTGTGCCTACAAATCATAACTCACATAGCTCCTTAATCTACAGTATGTTGCCTGCTCAGCGGAGCAGCGGTTGGAAAAAGAAGACCAACACTACAGATGAGAAACGGAGAGAGGTCTGCAGACTAAAACTGTATTGTAGCTCTTCTACAGCTGTGTGTGTGTAGGATCGCCAGTAAAGTCAGTCCATCGTTGCCAAAGAGAGGGTTGGGAGGCACAGGGAAAGTGCTTGCATCATTTAGTTTTCTTTGTGGTACTCTCAAATCAACCATTCAAAAAAAACAAAAAAACATGAGCTATATCTCTGGGGTGTGTTTGATATTTCACGACAGTGTGACATGATGAAAAACCTGAACCTACACTCAAAGAACTACAGTTAAAATATGAAGAATAAGTACAGGTAGTGCTGGATGCAGCAGGTGCTACGCATGTCTCTCAGAGTCTTCGACACTGGGGGGCACCATTGAGTCCTTGGCCTGATATTGCAGACGAAATGATTCATCTGAGTTTCACAGACATTACAGACCAATTAATATAGAGGTCTTTGACCACCCAGTATCAATCAAATGCTTGGAGGGAATGTCAAAAACAAGCTTTTGTTTTGGAAGTAATTGTACTGTTGTCTCTCAGGTAAGACTTCCGAACCCTTTGGATGCGCGTCAGTCTCTATGTAAACCAAAACATCAAACTGAAAGCTCCTGGTTAGATGCTAAAGAAGGATCTGCATTAGATCGAATAACTGAGAGGCAAAAATGCCTCCCTCAGTTTTTGTACAGTTTGTGTCTTCAAACACCATCTAATGAAAAAAGACTTCAAAGCTATGAACATACAAATAAAAAGTAATTCTTCAACAATACGTTTGCATGTACCATGCGCTACAAGTCTAATTATCTTGCAATCATGAGAGGAAGATAAAAAGAAAAAGAAACAAAAAAGAACACAAATGATCCACGATATTTTACCCTGTCCAATCAAATCAGTCCCAGGCCTTTTCTCATGCAACACATCACCAGGAGAAGAGTCAGCTGTGACGTAAACCAGTAAAAACTGTCAATCATCTGTCAGTGATGGTGGTGGTTGTTGTTGTTCGCCTCCTAGTTGTTCAACTGCTAAACACCCTGCATCTACAGAGTGAAGAGGGGGACACTGCAAAACCTTGGCATAGAATACATCATACTTTACATTATATCTATGACACAAAACGTAAATAGATTTATATATTCTTCTATGTTTAAATATATTTGTAGACTGTACACAAATCTTTAGAAAATGAGACGGCAAATGCTTTTACCTGATATTTTGAACAGCAATGGTAAAGAGGCCGATGAGACATAGACCCTGTGATGCAGCCAATGAGATATAGAGATATAGAAAGTGCATTCTTTGTAGTGAGTGACTCCTTTGAAAAGAACTCTCTAGCTCTTGCATTCGCTGTTTAAGAAAAAAAAAGAAAAAAAAAAACCAAAACAAAACAATAACAAATTGTTTTGCACCCACGCAAATACATACTCTCCGTCTTCCCTCCGCTACCTCTAGAAGCATATCACAGTGGTAGTGGAACGCAAACATTTACATCAGTATACACAGCAGTATACACATATACACAAGTCTTTGAGGACTAGAGAGAGAGAGAAGAAACAAGAGGAAAAAATTAAGAAAAGAGGAGGAGATGGAGAGAAACACAGAGAGAGAGGGAGAGAGAATGCAAACTGAATTGTAGAATTGCACTCTATCAGAGGAGCCTCCTTCTGCAGAATTGTGTTTTTTTTTCTTTTTAACAGTTCACAGTTTGAAATAGTGTGCATCTAGCCAGCACAATGGTTTCTCAATGCTCATGACACATGTTTTCATCAGCTAAAACAGATAAACCAGCATTGATGGCTACCTTTCACAGTCTTACAGTAAAGTCGCTGCCCTTACTTTCCCCACACTGTCCCGTCAGATCAGCCTGGAGCAACAGTTAGGTCCCTGTAAATCAGTGAGATATGCAGTGAGAGAAAAAAAGAGATAGAGAGAGAGAGAGAGAGAGAGAAAGGGGGAGAACTGGTGGCTCTGGGTGCAAAGTTCATCAGTACAAAAGTACAGTGCTGTGGTGAAAAGGATTCTCCTCTGTATTGCTGCTACATAGCTCCCCCTGCCCCCTTAAATCAACCGGAAAAAAATAGCAAAACCAATACAAAGGAACGAACGTGTTAAAAAGTCTCCTTTTTTTCCATTTTGCTCGACAAGCGTGTGGAGTTTATGCTGAGTTCCATAGACAAAGGAAGATTAATGCTTTCTGTTCAGGCATGCAATAGGCACCCTGTGGGGTCCTCAGGATTATCAAAAGTTCATACACGCAGGTCTCAGACTGTTCCCTCTATGATATTTACACATCTTACAATGTGTGTTCCTGTATGTGTGTTTGTGTGAGTGCGTGCTCAGAGTCGTGATCAGGGGGAGAGGGTTTAGCTAATGTAAAGCTCTGTGTGTGTGTGTGTGTGTGTGTGTGTGTGTCTGTGCGTGTGTGCATGTGTGTGTGTGTGTGTAAGTGAGTGTGCATATCAGTTCAGTCTCTGCTTCTCTTCTCTGTCTCACACGTGTGTCTCAATGAAGGAGTGTGTGTGGGTCATGAGAGGTGCAGCCAGCGGGGACAGGTCGTCCTGGCCGTTGGTGCCGGGGCTGAGCTGGCAGATGTCTGAGTAGAGCTCGCTGTGCCACTGCTTCCACTCTCTGAAGGTCTGGGAGCACAGGCCAGGGTCCTCCAGGAGAGCACAGATTACTGCCAGCTCTGACTCTTTGGCCTGGGGGAGCAAAGAGACACCAAGAGATTACCACATTGTGTCCTCGCACATCTAAATCTTCTTTAAATCCCCAAATCTTTGCTGTGTTTGTGACAGAATCCCCTCTTTGTGCTACCTTCAAGGTGCTGCGGAGGGCTCGCACCCGGTGTAGCCTGTCGTTGAGCAGAGGGTCCCTGGCTCTCTGGGTGAAACAGCGTCGAAGCTCTTGCCTGCTACAAGGTCTGGGGTCTCCTAGGGCCGTCACGTTAGCTTGCTCCAAAGCCCGGTACAGCTGCTCTAGACCATCTAATGGCTCTGGCTCACGGCCCTCTGACACCCGCCGCTCCCTTCCTTCTGACACCCTCCTCTCTCTGCTCTCAACTCTCAACTCCCGCAGGTCTGAGACAGCCAGGAGACGACCAGTAAGAGTCAGATTCATAATGTACACTGGTGTGTTTAATGCTAACAGAGCAGAAATGCTACCAAACAACATGACCTACTGCCTCGTGCTCCTCCCCAGTGGCACTGTGCCATTTTCATGTAGCAAATTAAAACCTTTAAAAAAATGTACTTATAATTTTTATTTCTTCTGAAATCAGGCCTCATGCAAGAACCACTCATCCAAACAGAAGAGTGTTTAAGTGGCACATATGAGTGATTTAGCAAAACTTGTTGCATTCACAAATGATCTTTCTTTGCTTTTTTGAATCACTTTGATCCTTACTAATACAATATGTCTGTGTGGAGATTTCCTGATGTCACTTTTGTGGGATGTAAATGCATTTTAAAGATGCTGTTGTGCAACATTTTAAGGTTCTCCTTCTTCTAGCTTAGTTATTGATGTGTTGTTGATATTTGTGATGTACTGCCTTTGTGCTTCCACTCTCTCAGATGTGCCTTCTTGATTTTGTAATTGCTTTGAGATGTTTATCACTCTAAGCAGGATGGATGGTTAACCAGACCTGTCTTCATAGAGCCTGTCAGACTACTGATGTGTGTATATACATGTACTGTATACTGCATATATATCAAAGATTGAGTTTCCCTCCTCAGACTCTTTCATTTGAATCAATTTTGGAGGCCTGAAGAGGTTAGAGGGTATAGATTAGAAAAAAGTAAATATCAGAGACACCCCCCCACCACACACACACACACACTGCCACCAAAACAAAGTACATTTAGTTAGGCCTGTGAGGATCCTCAGTGCTATATGAAGGCTTGACAAGACTTGCATGAGGTTCTTGAAGACATTTCACCTCTCATCCAGAAGGCTTCTTCACTTCTAACAGACTAGTGGGGAATTCCAGGCATTTAACTTCTTGTGGGGTCATTAACACCTTGAGAGTCAGTGAGGACCCATGTGAGTCCTCGACACACCCTCCTCCCCTCCCAAAAACCACCACCACCACCACCACCCCATTTACTTGTACTTTAGTAGTAGTAGTGTTTCCAGATTATGCAACTTTATGATTCTACTTCACTCTAGCCACAAATATTGCAGCTTTAGTTACTTGTTACTTTGAAGATTAAACCTGTGTTTTTTTTAGATTGACGTCACTTCCTCATTGTTTGTGGCCCCACAGACTGCACAGCTGTTTTGTGTAAAACAATAATAATAATGAATGCAAAATTAAATTCTTCTTTCTCCATTACATACTTCTTTGCTTTTTGTCTGACTTTATTAAGACCCAATATGTAGACATGAAGTGAGGTCATAATTCTAATCCCTTTGTGAAGTGATATATATGAAGGTATTAAAATACAGAAATGACCGTAAAGCATCATTGTTACACCAGCTGAAGAGATATTTCAAATCTACATGGTCTATGTATGAACAAATATCCTCTATTCTATTTTTTTCCCAAAAAATGTACAGTGTATCGTACTTTTCATGTTCATGTACGTAGCTATTAGAAATCCTAATAGATTCATTAGAGTAGTGCTACGTAAAAGAACAGATGAACATCCATTATACTAAACGCTGTTTTACAGCTGGGGTCTCTGCGACCACAAACCGAAGCTGACTTCCGAAACATGTCAACATATCAGTTCAACAATATTATACAGTATATTTTTTGAGCTGCTACAGAGGGCCTGGGGTCTCCAGGAGCCACAAGAGATTTTATGTACAAAATAATATGCTCTTCCATTAAACTACCTAACTTCAACCTAAACCACAAAGTATGTTAAAAAATAAAAATCTGCTCCACCTCAAGCAACTACAACAATAAAATGCTACTTACATGTTGTTGCATCAGTAATAATAATCTGCTAATGTAATATTTAATACTAAAACACGCAGAGGAGCCAAATTGCATTATGGCAACTTTTACTTTTGATGCTGAAGGTATTTTTGCTAATAGTACTTAGGTACTTTATTATGAAACATTTTCAGTGCAGGTCTTTTACTTATACTGAAGTATTTTGACAGTGTGGTATTGTTACTAATTACAACATAATGAATATGCAGTACATACTGTATGTATTATAATGAATAGTATAATGTTCTTGAGTCATTTGTTACTTAATTGTCTGTTCTTCCTGTAGATACTCCTGCTGCTCTCCTTGTACTGTATAATTCAGACTGTGTGTAATTCTCTTACCCTCCTCACCCTCGAACATATCTCCAGCCTGCCCCTCTGCCTCTTCATCCTCGCTCCTCTCCTCCATATGAGCTGAGGTGTGTAGCAGCTTTCCTGGCATTGGGTCCCTGTTCCTGGGCAGACTCTGGCTCCGCTGCTTGTGGGAGCGTCGGTGTGTGTGACTGTGTGTGTGTGGCCCCCGCTCCAGAGGAAAGGGCCCGTCCCGCTCCCTGTCCCTCTCTGCGGCGTGATGTCTCCGTACGGGCAGAGTGGCCTGCCTGCGTCTCTCCGGGGACATGCCCTGTCTGCCCAGGCCTCCGTAGAGCCCCATGTCTCCGGCCATGGTCCCCATTAGGCCTCCGTAATCATTCTCCCCTGGCGCTGTCTGGAGGAAGTGCAGCCCCGCGCTGGTCAGAGGGGTCTCAATGAGGTCCTGCCAGGAACGACGCTCACGATGGGAAGAGCGGCAGCCGGATGAGTGTGTACTGGTGCTGCCTGTGCCCGTGCCCATGCCCATACCGTCTCCACGCTGGTCCTCAGCTGAGGAGTGGGAGTGTGTGGACTCGCTGGAGAAGTGTCGGCCGTGCTTGGGCTCCGGGAAGGGGCTAGAAGAATTGACCTGGGGAGGGAGAGGGGAGGTGGAAGAGACCATCTGTGGAGGGATTGGGGAGGTGGAGGCACTCAGTGGTGGAGGGAGTGGGGACGGAGTGGAGCGCATGAGGCTCATGGAGCTGACTGAGCGGGGCAACTGGTCATAACTGTGGAGGAGGTTTGACTGAAGGGCCCAGGGGTAGGTGGGGTGGACAGGGTTGGTTAGTATGGGGAGGGTTGACGAGGGACAGATAAAAGTTGACAGAAAGGTGTGAAGTGTGAGCACAGATACAAGGAGAATGTGACCCGCAAAACAAGGAGGAGGAGGAGGAGGTGTGCAAGGACGGAGAGAGGAGAGAAGAAGAAAGGACAGGAAAGTATAAAGGACAGAAAGAGACCAATAGATGAGAGAAAAGAAGCAATGAGATGGCAGATGAGTTACTGCAGGAAGGATTGATATGACTGTTGAAATGCTCAGTGGGAAAACATGGTAGCAATGCTACTGCGCCTTAATATAAATGTCTGAGTTTCATCTGAATAAGGGTATGTTTTCATATTTATTTGCATTGTCAATTGTCACCCCCTAGAGGTCAGATTGTGTCTTAGTTCTGGCAACAGAACACAGAGAAGTGATGGTCTTGGCTGCTTACCGAACCAGATAGTCTCACACTCTGATGTTTTATTAATGCTGAGAGCTCTGGTCTATGCAGCTCTGAAAACTGTGGGGCTTTTAGGAATAAAATATTCCATCAGAATGAAACACTGCAAAGAAAATGTTGAGTGTGGGTGAGTTTGTGTGTTTGTGTGTGTGTGTGTGTGTGTGTGTGTGTGTGTATACTTACTGATGGTGTGCGGTGATAAGTATCACAGAGGGATGAGGGTCCCTCCTGTTTGAGTGTCATCGAGCCGTCGACCTCGTCTTGATCACTCTCACTCCAGTAGTCTGATATTGAGATAAGAACAGAGACACACGCACACACACACACACACACACACACACACACACACACACACACACACACACACAAATGTTAGAGATTCATGGATGAAAAATTAGAACAAATAATTTCAAACCAAGCCAATTCATCTTACCTTCATCAGGGCGTGGCACCTTGTCATCTGGTGTGTAGCCAATAGCAGCTAACCCCAGTCGGTTCATCCACCTATAGGAAACAAGGAAAGGAGAAAGGAAAGCATCAGAGGATGTATTAGAAAAGTAGCAGAAAGGAGGAGAGGAGAGGATGGGTTATAGTGGGTAAATGGTAGGTGATGAATAAAAAGACTTTCATTCTAAATAATTTAAGTGCTGTCTCTTAACAGTTGATATCTGTCTAACTGACTCCATCCCCCTGACGAGGAGAGAAAAGAATCAAGATAATTAGAGAGATGAATGCAGAAAGAGAGAAGTGACACTCCTCTGTCCCATTGTCTCTCAACACTGAGTCTCAGATGGTGTTCTTTCTCTGCATTCACACTTGTCTTCTTCCCGTCCTGACTTGTCCTCTGCAGACACCTAATAATAAGGTCGCTACCAAGAATAGAGGCCCAGTCTGTGGCACGAACAACAGAACTGATTTCTAATTGTCAACAAATCCCATGTAAAGACCCAAACTGACAATCAACTGGTCCTAATAACAAGTAAGATAAATGTGGCCAGTCCTGATGTTGTTGCTGTGCAAAAACTTAAAAACACATACACTGGCACTGCAGTTTACGTTGAGTTAATCCCACATACAACTTCCTGCTGCTATAATTATTCAACAATTTGTATTAATTTTAAAATAGTCCCCACCAGATGCATTATTTTGTCTTGTTTCAGTAATGTTTTCTAAAAACCACAGTCCCCACTTTTTGTAGGAAATTATTGACTGTTTTGTAAAAAGATTACATCTGTAGAAGGATGTGTAGCACTACTGAAAGGTTTTACTCTTTGCATAGAATTTGTTGACAATAAGGAAAACTATAGAATGTCACCTGCTTTATCCTTGTCAGTTACGAATGTTAGTTTAGTCATTTGCTTGAAATAAACCTTCAGTGTGACTTCTGTTTATACAGTGGCCTCAGAAAGTATTCAGACCCCTTGTGATGTAAATTTAACTTTAAGTGCACACGACCCCAGTCTCAGGTCGTGTGCACTCCGGGGCAGGTTTTCGTCAAGGACTTCTCTGTATTTAGCTGCATTCGTCCTTCCCTCAATTCTGACCAGTTCCCCTGTTCCTGCTGCTGAGAAGCCTCCCATAGCGTGATGCTGCCACCACCATGTTTGACTGTGGACAATGTCTGGAGTGCTCAAAGGGTTCAGTTATTTTTTCTCATCAGAGCAGAGAATAATATTATCTCCTTTAAATACTGTTTGGCAAACTCCAAGTGAGATGTCATGTGCCTTCTTGTCAAAGTGGCCTCTGTCCAGCCGCTCTACCATAAAGGCCTGATTGATGGAGAGCTGCTGACATGGTCATCCTCCCAGCAGGTTCATCCATCTCTGCAGAGGACTTCTGAAACTCTGTTAGAGTGACCACTGGGTTCTTGGTCACCTCAATGACCATACCCTTTTTGCTCTGTTGCTCGGTTTGGCCAGACGGCCCATTCTAGGAAGAATCCTGTTGGTTCTGAACTTCTTCCATCTCACAATTATTGAGGCCACTGCGCTCCTGGGAACACTCAAAGCTTTAGAAACGGTTTTATACCCTTGCCCTGATCCATGCCTCACCACAATTCTATTGTGGTCTACAGGGAGTTCCTTGGACTTCATGGCTTGATTTTTGTCCTGACATGCAGTGTGACTTGTGGGACCTTGGTGTGTGCTCTTTCTAAACTGTGTCCAATCAATTCAGTTTGCCAGAAGTGCCACAGGCTCCAAGCTAGTTCCAGATAACATCTCAAGGATAATTAACAGGATGCATGTGACCACAGTTTGGAGTACCACAGTAAAGGCTCAATGTTTTGATGAGTGTAGAATGATCGGCCAAATTGACAATTTTATCAATTTAAAATTAAATGTACACAATAAAGTGTGCAAAAAGTGAAGGGTCTGAATGCTTTATGAAGCTCATGTATAAGACAAATTTTCTGGTTCCTATGCCAATAACTACCTATTCATACTTACATGCAAATGCACGCGAACATGTGTGCAACAGCGGTGTCACACATACAACTCCAAACACAGTATGGAAGTCAAATATAGCTGGTTAATTACTCTCCCCCAATTATCTCCCCATGTCACTGAGGAGAGGTGTGGATAATTAGAGCTCATCAAATAACACTATGTTCTCCCTCTCACACAAGCACACACGTGACACTAACACACATTTACACACACATACACAGCTCTACATTTAACAACACAGGGCCTGGTTCATGTCTTATTCATGCACAGTGTTGTGTTGAGCGAGCCGTTGCCTTGTGCCAACTTGGTTTACTCAGTTAAAGTATTCATGTAAGAACACGTGACATCTCCAGTCTCCGACGAACACACACTCAGAGAGTCACGCACACACACAATCGCTCACCTGTTCATTTCTTCAAGACAATCTGTGGCGAAGAAGAAGCTCTTGATTTTGGGATGACAGGCTTTGAAGGCACTGCAGTCAGACAGGGAGAAGAAGACTGATTAGTGTTTTTGTTTATGCGCGGTGGGTTTGTGTGTGTTCGTGTTGTGTGGGCGAGCGCAAATGTGCTTGATTAGTCATTTTGGCGACATGTGAGGGACACTCACAATTTCCGTCTGCACTCTATGGCTCGGTCTATTCTGAACTCAGGGAGGCTGATGAAGCCCTCAGCCTTCTCGTCCTACAGGCAGAGACAGATGGAGAGTGGAGGTACATCATCAACACAGAACAAAATGTCATGCATACTGAAATATCCATTACATTTGGGATAGTAGTACTCTAGTCAAGCATATGAAAACAACATATGTTGTTTACATTGGCGGGATAAACTCCTTTCACCACTTTAACATGAAAAAACTGAGACGTATAAACAAAACATATTTACAGTTAACCATCAGGTCTGGATCAGTTGTCTTTTTCTTCATAATATTACAATTATTACATTCAATCCATTGATCCAAACATCTAAACAACATCCTCGAGTCTCACAGTGAGTCAGAATGAGATCAAAATACGCTGAATGTGTTGAACAGATCTAAAAGTAAGTTGATTAATTGATTAGTTGATTGACAGAATACTAATCTGTAACTATGTTGATAACCGATTATTCTTTTTAAGTCAATATTCAAGAAAAAAATGCCAAACATTTAAAGGGTGCAACTTCACAAATGTAAGAATTCAACACTTTCTTACTTTTTTCTGGAGTATAGACAGAATGATTAACTGATTAATCAAGAAAACAGTTTGTGGATTAATCAACACTGAAAATAATTGTTAGTTGCAATGGCAAAATGACAAAAAACTGATTCTGAGTGATGAAAAGCAACTGAATGGATTCCCCATATATGCAAGTAAAAAAGGACCTAACATTTATATTCTTTAATCCCTAAACCTTCAACGTTTTTTATTTACAAATGATTCATTATAAAAATTCTTTGGAAATAGTGACCATCAAAAAACACCACTGTGTGAATAAGATGGAAAATGAATTCCCAAATGTTACACTAAGTATCTGTAACATTCATACTTAATTCCTTCAAATAATGTCTTGTGTGTTTTCATGTTTTTGGTTGTTTGTAAAAATCCTCAGCTAGAATCTAACTGGGGACATTGTTATAATGTTTGGATTTTTAAAATGAGACATCACAGTCATCGACTGTTTTTATACTCTGAGTTGTACTTTTTATGTGTAAAATCTGTCTTTTGTTTAAGCTGTAATGTTAGTGTTACAGTCACTTTGTTAACAAAGTGGTTTAAATGGAAATTTAAACAAGCATTTAAAGCATAGTGCAAAGTTAGAATAATGAAAATGATGAGTTTGACTCTGACAATAAGGACAGGATTTAACAATATTTGAATGTGATGCCTTACATTTTGATTTGTGTACCAGTAGAGGCAGGACTCTTTGAGGATAAACCAGTATTTCCTCCATTTCTGAGTGAAGTAGCCTTTGGCGTCCTTCTTCTTCCACAGCCAGCCTTCACAGTCACCGTGGCCCAGGTCCTTACAGGAGATTCTCCTTCGACTGGCACTAGTGAGGGAACCTGAGGAGGAAGAAAATGTTGATAATGAAAGTGATTTTCATAGCATTTGGAACTAAATTGAGAAAAATACTAGTAGAGAAGTATAAGTGTGGTCATGTATTTAGTGGTTCCAATCTAACAGACTGAATCCAAATGTCTGTACTCTCTCTAAGTCTGCAGCAGCTCACAGTAGGATGTTATTCCTGTAAAATCAGCAATGTGAACTGTTGAATCCCTCCAAACTAAAGGATTTTCAGTACATCTGCAACTCTGATGAATACCCAGAGTATTACACCAGTGACAGTGATAAGTAGGAGTATCCAAAAATAGGAAACAGTCAATCAGTGCAAGTAAAATGAAGGAAAAAACAGAGATGGCAGGCATTAGCAAGAAACTCTGTAAATGTAAATGATCTATTTTGTAAGCGCAGAGTTATTATTATAGTGTGGGCATTACTGTTTTCATCATGTACTGTAAATCTGGGCTTTTGACACACATAAGCATTGTGTTATATCATCAAGCCTGTCCCAGCTCTCCTTTTGATATGTCAAGCTATTCTCTCGCAATGACGCACCACAGTGAAAATTCGCAGCACCTAAAATCTGTCTGAGTTCAGACATTTACATAGTCATATTTTCTTGGTAAAACATTTGAGTCTCTATTGGGCCACATATGCTAACATGGGGTAAATACTACTGCAATACTAGAGTGCCTACCTTTACTTCTCTTTTTGGTTTTCGTTCTTAGAGAGGTGTAATGGAAAGACTAGGGAAGAGAGAAAAAAGATGTTAGCTAAAAAAAAATCCTGAAATAGACAACATACAAGTAAAAATAAGGAGAAAGAAATGTTCAAGCCAAGTTTCTTTGTTGTTGTTGTTGATAAATTTCCCACATAAAGAGGCCAGTTCATTCTCTCTCTTTTTTTTTTTTTAATCTTATTTTCATTTTATCAGGCAAACAACAGAGAGGATTACAGGCACAGAGGGATCACAATACTAAAACTGCTACAGCTGGGAAGTGACCTACAACCTGTGACGGAGAACCAAAAGCTGCCTGCCACAGAGAAGAAAGTCAGTGATGCTGTGAATTGCATCACCTACTTTTAGCATAGCTGAAAATGTTGAGTCGGATTGTCAATATTTAGGTCAGAAATTTGAATTTTTCTCAAATTAAAGAGCACTGATAATGAAATCCACCCACAGTGGTCAAATTCTATGTTGTTTTTAGCCAGCATGACTTTTGCTGAACAGTGGCTATGGCCACAAGTGACTGTGACACATTTAATGCTGTGTATCAATGTAGTAAAACAAAAGAGTGATGAAGTCAGTAACTCAGTAGCTAATGTCTGTTACACAGCAATGGCTATCTTAAGTGAGTTAACATTAGCTAACGTTAGCCAACACAAGCTACTGGTCATTACAGACCAACTATGGTTGTAGCAGCAAAACCACAGTTGAACAATGGTGCCATTTATTGCTTATGAATTCAACTTTTCATTTGTGAAAGAAAAATATTCTCTCTTCTTCTAAAAGTTACATAGCATTGTTTTAAAATTATTTAATTATTATTTATTTAAAATGTATTTTGTGTTTAGATTATGTCAGCAAGCTAGCATGTTGTTGCAAACACTACTGAACTGTGCACTAGCTAATGTAGCCAATAGAAGCTAGTGTGAGTACGCCTGGTGGCTATAGGTGTTAACATTAACATAGCTGAATAAGTCTGCTGTCTATTTATCTAGGTGACAAAGATGAATAAATGTCTGTTTATAGTCATCTACGCTGACTCACTGTATGCTACAACTCACAGTGCTTTGAAGGAGAGGCTAGTGCTAATGACTACGGCAGCTTCCTGTGTCACAGTAACCTAAATATGGAAACCAATTTACCTAATCCAACTGTTATCTTTTATTTAATTATCACGGCCCTGAATGGATTTAATCTCAGGTATCTCTCCTACTCTTGTGTGGCTGTATGTTCAGCCATTATTTGGACACAATCGATCTCCATATAACTGTGGATGTGGTTGCTAGGAGATTGATGATGTAAGTGTGAAGCCACTGTTGCTTCATTAAAATGGGGTTTGAGTCAGAATCAAAACGTACTGGAAAGACAGCATTGTTTAAAAATCAGAACCAGTAAGCATAGATAAAAAAAAAAACAATAAATAGACGGTCAGAACCGAGACACTGTCTGCTCTCCTACCTTCCTCATGGAGGCCCCTCCTGAGCTTCCTGAGCCCGAGTACCTGCAGAGGGACAGACAGGATTAAATATAACCACAAACAACTCTCACCGCTCCTTCTATCAATCACAAGCATGTGGTCTAACCACAACCAACCACAAATACAAACTCACCTGTCTGTTGTGTCTGCTCGCAGTGTGTCTGCACCTCGCTGGTGGACAGAGGAAAAAAGAAACAAAGACTTAATCTAAGGGCTTCTAAAAACCCTCCCTACCTTCTGTACATGGTTACAAACGTACACAGTCACACACAGACACAGACACATACACACACACGTCTTTTGTCCATCTGTGTTGTTATTTGCAATCATTATTCTAAAAATGTATTGAAATCATAGATAACTTTTGGTAGGCCATATGTTTGAAATTTAAAAGATGGCTTTCACTTTTTTTGTAATTTTAAACTCTTTACTGTTGTGCATATTTTATAATTGAATATATTATATATAGTTGTAACGCCAGGCATTCAAAATTGTTTTAATAATTTAATGGGTCCAGTATTACTTTCCTGCCAAATGCTACATATCTGATTAGCTAAAAGGCTATTAATATTTTTTTTATACCAAGGATGTTTTATATGACAAAACAGGTACCTAAATAAAATAGAAAATGAAAACACATTTCAATACAACTCTAGGAAGTAAAACTCAGTACAGTATTTGAAGATCAATCTTTATTGTCATGTTACTATGTTATCTCAAATGTCATTATAATATAATCTGTTGAAATGAACAAGACAAGGTACTGTACTGTTTCTTTCCTGTCATTAGTACTTCAGCTGCTACAGGTATCTGATCAGTTCCATCACCCGCTACAGCACTTTTGGCAGATTGCAGGCTTGATGTCCAGATGACTATAATTCAATAAGGTGAAGCAGTAAAAGAATAGTTCATTACCACCACTAATTCAATCGTTTGTGAAGCGCTAATATAGCTCTCTCCCCCAAATATACTCTGCTGAAAGGGTTTGTGGTGTCCTTTAAACCGTTAACATTTCGGACCTAAATGGGCACAGGGCTGGGGGATCAAGGAGTCACACAGTCCTAAAGCTACATAAAGCTACATAAAATCCTCTTATGCCTCTTTAACTGTGTAAGCTATGTATTGTCACGCACTGTGGTAAAATACACAAATTCTAGACAAAGACATGAAACTCCACAAATGTTCACGATGAGTTTGTGTAACATTTTATTTGCCAAAATGTTTTGCATTAATGGAAAAGAATCCTACAGAGAGAATGAGTAAGGGGAAACGAGCAGGCCATTAGGGTTAGCATATGCTTGTTAGTGCAGGATAGTATACTTCATGTGCTACTGAATAGATATGAGTCACCACCATGAGAAACACACAGCTGAGAGGGTTAGAGAGGGCTGGTGTGAGCTAAGCTGTGAATGTGTGTGTGTTTGCGTGCTTCGTGTTTTAAGCACAGTCTGTCAGTCGCGCTTGTAATTGGTCTGGCTGATGCTGAGTCATACACCTACTCACGGGGATACTTGTTTGTGTATGTGTGTGCGCGTGTGCAAATGTGTGTGTTTGTCCAGAATAAACTCCTATTTAGACTCAGGCGTGTCTGAGGAGATGGGGATATTAGGATGAGTTAGGATGAGTCGTGAGATGGCTACCATGCATACAAATGCACTCCTGTGTGTGCAAGTGTGTGTTTGTTTGTGTGTGTGTGTGTGTGTGTGTGCGTGTGCGTGTGTGTGTGTGTTGGTTACAGAGGGGCGTGTCTGAGAGTGTCACTGTCATTCTCATAATCCGTGATGCTGGCAGCCATGCAATAACACTCATCATCCTCTCTCTCCTTTGTCTCCTCTACCTGACATACACACTCACACCCACACACATACACACACACAGCAATGTGTGTGAATCTGTGAACACCATGACCTACAACCACAAACAGTCCCCTGTTCAAGGACAAAGACATCAACTGTGAGATGAAGAAAGTTGTGTGAGCGAGTGACATAACTCTGCTCCAGTTTGCTAAATGAAACAATCAGGATTAAAGCCTTGAAGGTGACTTTAGTGACATTAATAGATCACTTTCACAGAAGACATTTTGACATGTCAAAGTAGGAATAGCACAGGTGTAAATAATAAAACTGAAGTTACTGTAATTAGTTACACCTGTGCTTTTCCTACTGTGACAAGTCAAAATGTCTTCTGTGAAAAAGAACTCTTAAAAGCGAAAAAATGGCATGTGAAACAATAAACTAAATAAACTCTGCCCCACATACGATAATAAGAATGATTCAATAGTACTTGTGTTTGATCAGTTCCATGACAATGCCCATTGTATTCTACATTTGCTAGAACTTAAAATCCCTCACACTCGGTGCCAAGACTTTTCACTGACATGTTTTTTTTTATGAACGTCAACAGCAAGATGTGCTTCTATTGTGAAATACTTCTCCATTTTTGTTGATCCTGTTGCTGTTTTTTGCACTAGATCCATCTTGTAGACTCCTCAGTTCAGTACTGATTAATTGTTGCCACCTGTGTGTGGTCTGGTGTCTGATATTAAGAATGCAGAGGAAAGGCTGGAACGTGCTGCTAATTAACCAATACGTTCCTATACTTTCACAGTGTGCAGATTTTTCAGTTGCTTTTAAGGGATAAGTCTTGTATTATTCTATATCTTGTTGTCAAAAACAGAAAGAAGTCCATGCGTGGGCTTTTTTAAAGACTGATTTCTTTGGTGATCAGCATGAAAATAAGCTGCAGAGGGAAAATTACCGTCCTCAGCCATTTGTATTATGTGTTGCGGATCTTCTGTTAAATAGTAATAATGATAATGGTTGCTGGCTCGTTTTAATGGAGACACATTTAACAGGAGCTGGAGATTTGACCATTATTTTTTGTGTCTACTGATACAATCATTACAAATGGGCCAGACAGGATAGAGGAGGAAGAGAGAACAGGAGAAGGAAAGGAGAAACCATAGACAGCAAAGATGATGGAGACCAGCGAATATCCCAAGAGGCAACAGGAAACTCAACTGAACTAGTGGATCTGGGGGCTGCAGATACAGGGCCAAGGCAAGTAAAACATCTCTGCTTTTCCATGAAGCATGTTTGGCCAACAAAAAAAGATAATTTCCAACCAAGTTGATCTGATACTTTTGAGTGACTGGAATACTGTCTAACTGCCAATGCAGCATTTTGCTTCACGTGGCTTAACCAAAACAGGCAAGAGATCAAATGGACACACTCACCACCACAAGTTGGAAGAAAGAATTCGATTCTTTTAGGGAACATGAAACATCCAACAAGCACAAGGCTTCAGTGATGAGTTGGAAGAGCTTTAAAGACACACAGCTCCACAGGGACATCACAGAGCAGCTACAAGCTACAAGCTGCAAACATCAGTGAGACTGTGGCTTGTACGCAGTATCTCAGACGTATAGAAGTGACAGCCTTCCTTTGAAAGAGCAGGGCGTTGCCTTTTTGAGGTCACAATGAGGCCCCAGACAGTGACAATAAAGGGAATTGTATGGAGCGTATGCAGCTTCTCGAGAAGTTTGAGCCTTTTCTGCATCATATATAACCTTACTCTCATGGAAAGATTCAAAGCACCTCTGGTGTTAAAACTTCAAGGATTATCTCTTCTCGATAATGGTGGATGAAGCAAGGGATCATCATTCGGAGCAACTTGCATAGTGCGTGTGATAGTTGTTAGTCCACAGGGTTTGCTGAGAGAGAGATTCCTTGAATTTTCCCACCACCTTGAGGCATTTGATGCTAGCTCCGTCACTGACACCATAGAGAAGCAACTTGAGAAACATGGAATAAGACACATTACATGAGTCACTCAATCCTACGATGGTGCCAGTGGAGCAGTGAGAGGTGTACCAAGATCGATTCAGACAAAAGCATCCAGAGGGACTATATATCCATTGCCCATGAACAAAATCTTGTCCTTTGCCCCACTTACAAGGCAATCCCACAGGCATGTGACTTCTTTGATCTCCTGAAGTGTCTCTGCTCTTTCTTTTCCACCTCTCATGTCCACCACCATAAATTACAAACCTTTAAGAAGCAACTAAGGGTAGGGGACAGAGAACTTGTCCTGCTGCCCAAGACTGGCTGGGCGTGCCAGATTCAGTCTGAATGCCACTCTACAAAACCTCTCTGCCTTAATCCAGACCTTAGGGAGTATTTCAGCACTACTAGCTATGGGACGAGAAGGCAAGCTTTGCAGATTTCAGTACCAGTATCTACATGCTTGTCATGTTTCGGACACTGCTCTCAGTAACTCAGGGTCTGCACAAATACCTACAGTAAGAAACAGTTGATTTGGTGGAGGAGGAGGAGTAAAAGGGAAGTTTAGATTATACTCAAGAGTTACCAGAACCATGAGAAACATGAAGCGTAAGAGAGGACCAAGGTCCTGTGTGAAGATCTTGATATTCATGCTACTGCAACACAGTGGAAGCAACAACATGGAGGATCATGTAGTCCAAACACCAGGCACCAGATTAGACCTCACTGGAGCTCACTAGAGGAGGTTAAGAATGGGTTTTCTGGAGTTGGGAGAGAAAATCTCAATGGGCGTACAGGCATGTCACCCTGCCTCACAGCAGTTCCTGAGTGAAGGGGCACTCAAACATCTCGCTGAACATTACAGCATTCACCTACAGCCTGAAGGCATTATTGTTGCAAAGCATTTCCTTGACAGAAAAATAAAAGACAGTACCCAGCATTCAAAGCATCTTTTCCCTTTTGGGGCCTATTTCAAGCTTCTTTGACTGTCCCAGTCAACAGCTGCAGTTATGAAAGGTCTTTAAGTGCTGACTACACACATGTATACAATGGGTCGGGACAGGCTAAGTAATTTGGCTATGATGTCAAGCGAGAGGGAGATGGTGGCTAATGTGGAGAGGTCATCAACAGATTTGTGAAGCTAAAATCGAGACGCTTCAGCCCAGCACTTCCACCCTCAAAGCACCAAGAAAAGAAGTGCGGTCACAACCCCTTCCTTCCCTTCTCTCTCTGACTCACGCCCTCACATACACAGTCACACACTAAGCACACATGCAGTGCATTATCTTCATATAACATAAACATTTAAGGCCTTCACTATCTTCACTTCCATTTGTTACGGAGTAGCCTATATAGCCTACGTTTATAGATTAGGAATTAGACTATTTATCAAGATAAAAAATAACTTTCATTAGCAAATTGGTACATTAGATATCAGCTACCACACAGTTTTGTTTCATAACTCCTGTTTGTCATAGACTTGTTGTACTCTTTCTGGGTTTAGATAGACGTACACGCTCCTCTGTGTTTTTTAGTCAGATCTTTAGTCTGGAAAACCATTGAAGAACCTATTGCTGTAAATACCTGGATGTAATTAGTTAATGGACTATGGACTTCCTTAAAGACTGTTTTCATTTTCTTACAAGCACTGTTTATTAGCTTCAGAGAACACAGTTCTGCTTCTTTCATTCTTTTAAGTGCAAATAAATTCAGTAATTTCATTTAACCCATTAGTGTCCACTGTAGAATTATAATTCCCTTTATGACACTTAAAGCGTTAGCTGAGATAATCCAGTGGATAAATCCATTGACATTTTTCAAATTGGTCAAAGTTTGAGGCTACACTTCAAGTTCTTCTTTACACCTTTTTTTTTTTTTTTTTTTTTTTTGCCATTTGTGAGATTTTCCACAAAAACACCTCTTGAACTTTGAGTAGTTAGCTCTTTCCAACTTTCATTTGTGAAACTGCCATTGTATTATGGGTTTTGGGGATTTTCCCTTTTGTAGGCATAAGGTAATGTATATCTGATATGAGGCTCATTTTGGTGTGACACATCAGAGTGGCTGGAACATTCATGTGCAGATTATAAAGTAGATCAAATCCAAACTCACCCTTCCCTTTCCTCCTCCCAAATCTATGCCAAGGCTTTTTTTCCAGATTATATTTATTAGATAGGGACAGCAGTGAAAGGATAAGTCTCCAGTTGGACCAGACCCTTAGATGCTACAGCCCATGGTTGGTGTCACCCAACCATGGGTGACACCAACCCCTCAAGGGGATGCACACCCAGGCCCTTTTTAGCCCGACTGAAGATGTAAATCTTAAAACTAGGTCACACATGTACAGTTTCATTTTTTTTGCGCAGTTCAAGTTATGTAATTTTTTTTTTTTTTTACTGTTATTTATGTTTTGTTCATTCTTACTTATTATTATTCTTATTCTTCTTATTATCATCATAAAACTATAATTGTTTATGTAACCATTTCCTCTAATTTATGTTGTTTACAAAACTCATGAAAAAACACTATGAAAAAATTATAAAAAAAATAATGTGCTGCTATTTTATAAAACAGGTGTCCACTGTAGTTTTTAGTTAATGATATTCAAATGGGAAGGCATTTGTTGAGGACTTTTCGGCCGTGGATCAATACACAATTGAGTATTTACAGCAGCAGGATAGTGTATTTGGGATTCAAAATAAACTACAGTGCCCATGTGCCTCCTGACAGTGTGGCTCTTTGACGTGTTTTTAATAGTTTTTGGACAACAGTCTAGGTCGAAGTTTAATGTGTAATTTGTATTTACATAGATAATACTTGTTAGCAGGATCAATTCATTGTTGGTTCTGGTCTTTTCATGGGATTTGTTGATCAGAATAAAAGTATAGAATATCACTATAAATTAACATGGCATGTGCAGGTATTTGTCCATGTGTACACATAATAGACGTCAACTTCATTAGCAACCATACTCCTCAAAGACCACGTAATACACAAAAGTAAAGAAGCTGTTTGTTTTTTTTACTGCCCAATGGGCTGAAGTGACCATAAAATATATCTACCATGATGATGACTTGATAAGTGCAACCAGCAGTGCAAAACGTTAGACATATAAACACAGTTATAACTACATTTACAAAGGAGCAGATGATGGACTGATTTGATTGGCTGATTATTTGTTTACTGCTGTCTGCAAGCTGAGTATCCCCTCAGGGACAGTAAAGTACTATTCTACAGAAAGTAGCTGGAAACAACTGTGTACATACAGGCAAAGCGTCAGGCGGCTGGTCAAGGCGCAGGGTGGAGGACAGCATGGAGGGACTGATGGGAAAGCTAGGGCTGCTGGGATTGCGGCTCTTGCGCCGAGAGCGTCTGGTGGAATCCCGCCGGCTCTCTCTGCCTGGACCCTCGGGTTCCTCCTCGATCACCAGGATCTTGTCGTCGCTTAGGTAACGCAGCAGGGAGTTGTCCGAATCTGTGGGGAAATGGAGGAATGGAGGAAACATGGAGCAGTTAGAGGATGGACAGGCTAAACAGAACCAATGACAGAGAGAGGAAAACCACAGAGGCGGAGGGAGATATCATCGTAGAGTCGAGGGAGAACCCCAGAGTAGAAACAGATGAGGGTGAATAGACCCTTACAGATAAAAACTCAACAGAAAGGGATAAAAGTGCCTCAGAGCTTCTGATATGGATCCAGAGCTGGGGACACACAGCTAATCTGTTTGCAGTGATTATGCTGATTTGGAGGGCACTACTGCTAAATCTTGTCACTCACAGAAAGTTTTATTCTGCTTTGACTTCAGATAGAAAAAGCTTCTCACCTTATTTGTTTATTATCCATACACTTAAATGTGAAAAACTAAAAAGTGACTCAGAGAAAGAGAAGGAGAAAGGCGGACCTCGACAGTAGTATTGTGCTTTAATGTTATTCATAGACTTTCTGATGGTAGAGTCGAGGATCCGCGGTTGAATACAGATCGAGTCTCGCCGCAAAAGGGTGAAGCTGGTTAGAACGGGTCACATAGAAATACCCTCATTTCCAGAGCGGCTGTATAAATGCAATTTTCTTGCATTTATGTTTATTTGTCGCTCCGTCAGATACATACCTGGCAGATATGTATCCTCACACAACCACACCACCATGGATAACCAGAGGATGAGCTGAAATGTGTTGAGCTGAGTATGGAGCAAAGCACGGCACCAGTCCGACCCGTTTGTGTCAAGAGTGTGAGGGCCCGTGTTTTTGCATGTATTTGTGTTTGTGTGTGTGTACCTCGGCTCCCTCTCTTGCCCATGCTGGGTTCCTTGGCCTCGGCCATCCAGTTATATTCGGGAGGCATGGAAACAGGTCTGAGGTCACCTGGAACGACCAATCAGCAATCAGAGAGTCGGCTGTGGGGGGAGGGAGTGGGGGTGTCTCGGGAAGGCAGTGGCTGAGAGACAGCGTGGGAGACAGCTGGAGGGGTGGACAGGTGAGACAAAGTGTGTGCAGGTGAGGGGGGAAGGTACGGAAGACTCTTGAGGAACTGCTCTGACGTGGGAGGCAAAGATCACATGGCCACATTTTCAGGTTTTTACGGTTAAACCCGTAGTTTAATATTCACAGTTAGTAAATTGTACTGCAACATGGGTAGCCGAGCTAGCAGTAGTGCTTCCTAGCTGATCTGTTAGCATGTTAACTGTTGGCTGATGAGCACTGACTTAAGTCACTGTTAACTGAGATTACTTCAGCTCAGGCCAAATATTCAACAGAAATGGTTGAAGTTGCTGGACCACACATCCACAAATAAAATTAATATTCTATTATAGAATTATAATACGTGGATTAGAAAGCAAAATAAATCGAAAGTAGCCTCAATGCATGTTGTGTTTCTGGCGACCTGACTAATGTCAATATGTGCTCTCCTTTTAGCTCTGTTTTGGTCTCCAAGTGAGATATCTTTCCCTGCTAAATAGCCATTGTCTTTTGTCTGTCTGCTGTTTGATGCTGGACAGGTAGGGCCCATTCATCTGAGACTGTTTGCTAAATACAGCGGTGGCTGGAAACAATGCAGTGAGAGTCAGCTAAAACAGTAAGTTGTCAGCAGTGAAACCAAAAAATGAGCTTAGAGACAATACTCAGTGTGGCTGAAGGGAAACTGCAGTCGGGTGATAATTCTCTGTGGGTCTTCATGAGCGATGCCTTTCAGGCTTAACATAGTCATTTGATATATTATTAGTATAAAAATAATTAGTGCAGCTTTGACACAGTCACAAGTTTGAGTCAACAAAAAATATATTTTGGGACATCAAGAGCAGAGGGGTGTTACTGTGTAGAGAATTGTACAAATTTCTACATTTTAGTTGTGTTTCTACACTGATTACCTTCTTACAGTACAAGTAGCCTACATTTATAGCTAGCAAGGCTATCAAAAATAGGTTTCCGATGCTTCTGTCTGTCACATGACCCTCACCTCACACATCATAGCAGTCCCTCGAGGCTTTCCCAGGGAGGTACAGGATGTCTAGGAAGCTGTCTTGGACAAGGGTGGACACAGGTGGTGGGGCAGAAAGGGAGCTGGAGACAGTGTTTTTGGACTGACCCTTTGGCATGTGATCAGTGTTTTTGGGACGTGTGTACGCGAGGTGAAAACACAAAGAAGCAGAGCCATGAAGCGAGTGATGAACACAGAAGGAAGGAGTTTTGAGAAAAATATGAAAACAAAAAGTGAGAGAGAGCATGCTGTTCCTCAGAACAAATACGGGGAGCTGGAGCCATTTCTGCCTCATTCACACTGTTGGATTGCACTCTCTGTCTTACCATGGGTGGGGGTCTTGTCCCGCCGACGAACCCCTGTATTGCGGCCCCTGTCATAGTCAGGCCCTGGGGGTCCATCTCCCTCTAACAAGGAGAAGTACTGACCGCTGTCCTGGTCCAGGTAGTAGCTGACTGCCTCTGAACCTTTGGAGCCGGACTGGGAGCTCACGCTGTAGCGGCTGATGTCGTCACATGACATGAGACCCAGCTCCTCCCTGGGGAGAGCAGAGCTGTTATCATCGCTGTCATCAGTATCATCAGCTGGATCATAATAATCAACATAATGATCACCATCAAACATCTGTGTGCGCGAGCGTCTGACCTGGTGCTGTAGAGTCCGGAGACAGGAGAGAGGATATAGACGTCCTGCATGCTGGGGGCGTCCATTTTGGACATGCCTAAAGTTCCACCGGGTGTTGGGGAAGTGCTGGTGGGGCTGGTGGGGACCGGCTGCAGAGAGTAAAAGGAGAGAAAGGGGGAGAGAATGACTCTATTTCAGCAGTTTTTCATTGAAGAATAACTGGAGGATGGTGAGGGGATCTCAGAGCACAGCCTGAAACTGAGCATTAGATCTCTCCCTACCTCACAGAAACACAAACAAGCACACAATTTACGGTGTGACGCGGGAAGGGAACCTTTTATTTGTTATATCTTCCTTTTACTGCAGCCGGCGTTTGTTTTAATACTGAATCACAAACAAGAGAGTTATTTCCACAGAACTGCCATGTTGTGTATGTTGTCTTTCTTTTTATATCTTTCTGACTGTGCAGCCTCTCCCACGTTCAATCGCTTCACTATTCTGTCATTTTGTCTCAAGCCTCTTCACTCACACAGGGCTCTCCATGTCTGTTCCCATGACAACCCCTCCTCTCCCATCCTCTCCTCACTCTTCCTCTCCCCCCCCTTGCTATAAGAGAAGGAGGAGGACAGAGGAAAGCTAGCGTGGCCTCCTACCTCCTAACTCAAGGACACGTAGATTCTTTTGTCATCGGGTCCTCCGTGAGGACAGGACGCCTCGCTTCTGATGTCATGGAAACTCACTCCAAGTTTTAAATGAATTATATTTGTTCTCAGTCAGAACAGCTGGGGTGACAAATACATAGCTTGTGCTGACAGTTTCTCCCCAAGGATGAGGCTTCCCAGATTTTGAAGAATGGGGTGTTTTACTGTATGTTGGAGGAGTATACGCTTCATTTTAGGGAGGAGATGTGTGTGGACAGAATGGATAAACAGAGACAGAGACTGAGCGATGGCGAGGCAGGCAGCGTTCTCATTAAGGAAGCCCAGTGTTTCATCATTTCATCAACAGTGCATTAGTGGAATTCATTTCATATTCCAAACTTTCCACCCTCCTCCCCCTCCCTCCCTCACTACCACCATCCCCAGGCCCTGTCTCTATCTTCATCTCTTTCTCCCGCACAGTCGTCCTCTCATGAAGGCAGCGTACAGTAAGACGGCTTCACGATAAATAATGAAGACGGGGCGGAAAGAGAGGGATGTGAGCAAGAGAGAGGAGAGCAAAGGAAATAGGACAAAGAGAGAGAGACAGAGGGAGAGAGTGCATGAGAGGGAGAGTGAGGCGGGGGAGCTGTGTAGTGTGGTGACTGGAGCTGAGAGTGAAAACAGTAATTTAGTGATTACAGCCCACTGCTGCCTGCATGGAAAGGGGGGGGGGGGTCGTAGAAGTAGAGAGAGATGGGACTTCCACAGCAGGAGAAATTCCAGTCTGTTAAAATAAAGCACTTAAACCATTTGACCCCTGCTGTGCCCACTCCAAACTACCTCAAAATCCACTGCTCAAACCCCTCCCACACTAATGTTATCCATCCCACTGCCTTTACACACACACATATGCAAGCTCACTTAAACACGCACACATACTCTAATACGCTTAACATGATATTTGTCTGTGTTCAAAAGGTTTACAGTGGGATGGATGATGAACTGATATTAATTCCATTCGATTGCCAACATTGTGAATGAAATCTACTCACATTGCAATATTCAATACATAACTAGCCTTTTTCACAGCAGATAAGAAAAGCACAATAACTAACTAGTTCCATTCAGGTGTCCCAGTCACGACAGTGTGACGGTGAGCCAGCATGAATAATACCAGGACCCTGAAACTGAAGCAGCTAAATGGAATTTAGTCATCATTAATTTAATTATTTACAGCAGTGTTTTTCCTTCTGCGACATGTTAAAATGTGTGTAAAAAAAAAAAGGTATATTAAATCAACAACATAATACTTGAACTAGAATAGATAATGATATTTATGCCTATTTTCATTTTTTCATAAGGACATGACATAAACAAACATCTTGATAAGGATACCTTAGATTTGGATATTTGTGTCTGAGCTTTGCATTAACTTTTACAGTATAATACAGTACAACATTTTACAGCTTAAAATAAAACGTTCAATTTTTGCTATAAACTGCATTTTCATTCCACTTATCAAACAACATGTAGCCCTATACTGATAAGCTGAAGACCATCTAATATAATTAATATAAAATCATCAGCTGCTGATATTGGCCCTACCAAATACTGCATGAAAAACAAGCCGCCATTACCAACCTGTTAGCTTAGCTTAGCACAAAGACTGGAAACAGGTGGAAAAAGCTAAATTGCCTCTGTCCAAAGGGAACATAATCCGCCCGCTAGCTTCTGCTTTGATCAGATATGCCAGCAGCATGTAGGCTTTTGTTGTATGCCGATGATGCTGCTATTTGTTTGGAAGTAAGAAGAAACTGTTGAGAACAAACAAGTTGAAAGTCTCTTGCAACTCTCTTGCAACTGACACAGTTTCTCAGATAAGTGTCTCATATTTGGGAATCGGACCAGTCACTCTCCTGTGAATCTATTGCTGCCAAAATATTATCCTGCACACTCAAGTTCCTGTTTCGCAGAACAAGGTTTTTCAATTTTTCCTGGTGACAAACTTCTCGTGTCATCGTTTGTACAGTGTCATTTCGATTATGCATGTTCTTCTTGGTACAGTGGTTTGACAGCTAATTTTAGGAACAAATTGCAGGTGATGCAAAATAATATTACTCTGTATTTATGAAATGCATTCCGTCAAACTCATGTTGGTAGTGATAAATTCAGAAGCGTAGGACTGCTGCCAGTACAGCTCAGAGTGGAACAACAGAAGCTGTATCATATGTTCAATACTATCAGTGGGTATGCTCCTCAAATACTTTTGTTTTCAGATAACAATGGTCTGTACTCAGCATGACTATGAATACCAGGGCTAGTGTGTGTTCATGTAAAGTGCCTCAAGTGAATAATGCAGCCTGAAGTTCCTCTTTTTTACACTGGTATGATGTTATGGAACATCGAGCTTTTAAACATGAGAGGGGCTTATAAAACAGTTTTATAGCGTAGCAGGTTTCTAATGAAATCTGCAATAACACTGTTGCTGTTTTTGATGTTGTAGTATTATTTTTTTCTGTTTAAATTGTGGTGATGTGTTTTGGTTGTCAGGATTGTATTGATTAGTTTTTATGTTGAATGTCTTGTTCCTTTTTATGTTTCTTTGTCATCTTGGGACCATGTTGGAAATCAGGGTTTTTCACGTCACGTCATATCATGTTATCCCTTGGATTTTTTGGTTTTTGTGTCTGATAATACATAAAAATCAATTATTCAAACAATCAATCATCTCTAAAACTTACCAATTAACATGTATTATCTTATTTATTTAATCTGTGCAAAAAAATAAAATAAAAATGTGTGTAAGCATGAAAACGACACGTTGTGGTTTTGTGTGCTGGCTGGGAGCAGGGACTTCCTGGAGCCTTGTTCTCACTGTGAGGTTGCCAGGCAACCAGACTCCAAGCTCACTGTTTCCCCTTGTATCCAGCCCTTATGCTAAGGTAAATTTAGCGGCTGCTGGTTGTAGCTTCATATTTACGATACAGATATGAGTGACTCTGTAAGAAAGCAAATACGCACATGTCCCAAACTGTCAAACTATTCCTTCAAAATGAAAGTTACTGTATCATTACTGAACTCCAGAGTTTGACAAAACAATCTCACCTGGACTCCTATTTATTAGCTGTTACAGTATCTATCTTTTCGTCATATCCCATGATCTTCATCAGAAGATGAATTTCCATTTTCTTCTGAGCATGCTGAGGGCTTCTCATCCATGTTGGATTAACAGTTTAGCCTAAGACCTCGACTGCTGATGAAGATCATGGGATATGATGATGAAAGGTGGAGAACAGCTACTACATGAACCTTCAGGTGAGATTGTTTCACCAGCAGTTGTTATTAGATTTACTGTTATGGAGTAATTTATCATGATAAAGATTTTGGATTAAACATTTCTTTTGAAAGGGTGGTAGAAGTCTGCATTTTGTGTCACTGAGTCCAAAACTCTACCTCAAACACAAAAACAGACGGAAGGAATGTACTCTAAGTAAGTCATAACCCCTCACCTATTCAGCTGCTCCATCAATAATACATAACTGGCCAATACATGTTACCTAAAATGGGAGGTATTTACAAAGAGAAATAATTTATATGTCTAAACATAGAACAAATTTATGAAATCGGGGTCACGGACGATGTGAGGCACATGTGTGACTGGTGAAGTGACCTGTATTGTGGACACACTTCACTCCCTACATGCACATTTTGCAGCGGTGCAGCAGATATGTATGTAATATGCATCGTCACAGTAATCCTCGTCATCTTTTCTAAAATTATTGCCAGCATCATTGTAATTACAGTGCATCATCAAATTGCTTTTACTCCATCTGTCCATGGACGAAACAGACACACATGCAAACACACAGACACACAGAGAGAGAGCGAGACAGAGAGAGAGAGAGAGAGATATGTGCCATTACTTCGTAGAATAAAAGAGGTTGCCATGCAGGGATTTGGGGCTGGAATCACATGATAATTTGCAGAGATAAATTGTTTCCTTTGTGGATTCAGTTATAATCCAGCTGAACGTTTGCCACATTTGGGCTAAACTTCACAGCCGCGCAATTCATCCTCCAAAACCAGGCTTAGAGGTATGAGTGTGCATGTGTTTGTGTGTGTGTGTGTGTTTGTTTTGGGAGTGTCTATGTACAAAATGTATCCAAAACCAAGCTTACAGAGTGCAGTGACCCAGTTCCTTTGTCTCTCAAAGGAGTGACAGGACTGATAACGGAAAAACATCTTTTTGCACAAATGCGCAAAGAAACACAGTTGACACATACAGATGGACAGGCATGCATACCGCCATGCTCGGATGTGTGTGCACACCCACCCACCCCAACACGCACACACATGGCTGTTTAGCAGGGTATTTTGGATTCAGTGAATTATCTCCAGTATTTGCTGAGTAGAGGCTCTTGTTTCAGAGCCAGTGGAGCTGCCTGTAGTTGCTTATGAATAATTAAGAGCTCCAGTCTTTCGGAGAGAGAACAAATCTAAAACACTCCTTTCTTCTCTTCTCCCACAGATATTTCAGCGCTCTGATCTGGGTGCTCACGGCGCGTTTGTGTTTTAGCAGCCCATCAGGGTAGAATTCCCACAATCCTCTGCTGTAGCACGCAGCAAATGCAACGATAAGCTCATGGTTACAACTAAGAGTGATGATCTAACAAGACAGCAACCTGGAAACAAGAACAATCCTCCAGCTTGTTAAAGACCGAGATGTTGATGAAGTTGCATTAAGCTCTATGGTTATTACAAGGCTTTAATGGTTTCTAGGCCATTACAGAAACAATTTCCACAAAACACTCTGGGTAGCTGAATCTGTTTCTCACATGTTCGCTCACATGTACAGTGAACTGCTAAATATTGCATTTATATGCTCACAGACCCATAGAAACAAACAGAAACACAAACAGCAGCCGCTTGAAGAGAACAAAGAAGAGACATGCTGGAGGAGACTCTGAAAGGGGGGGATAAAGAAAAACAACAGACAGAGAAAGAAAGAGAAAATACCAAAGAGCAGCCGTGCACTGAGCAGAGATCAAAGCATGCGTGTAGCATGTAAATGAATTAGCCTGATGCGAGGTTAAAAATAGCAGCCGTGGAACACAGGGGTCTGACAAGACAGTCGCCGCTTCACAAAGCACTCAGGCAGCATCAGACTAGCCCTCGCCTCACCCCTCTGACCGTCTCGGGCACAACTTGTTCTTTCTGTCCACCAAAATTGTTGAGTGATTTTTTTTGGGACTCTGAATGACTGAGTGACAGATTTACAAAGTATTTGCTGTTAAGTGAAATGTCTACACCAGCTCTGAGCTGTAAGCCTTCAAATAAGCGCTCCACCTCCTTTTTTTTTTTTAGACGTACAGTACATTAAAAATTTACTCTCTTTTGAAAAAGAGATATCCTTTGGGGCAAAGGTTGAATGAATCAAGAGTAAAGTCTCAGTAAAGATGAAGGTGAATGTGAGTGAGAGCGTGGATGGTGACCTTGTATTGCCCTGCACTAAATCGTGAGCAGGCTATATTATACCATTTGAATCATTCACACAACTCCAAAGTGCAAATATAGGATTTAATTAGATATTTTTCCTCTTTTCTAATTCAAATTTGAATGATATCTATCTAAAAATATGCTTTTGGTATGCAGAAATTCTCTGCAGGTGGAGGTTTAGCTACCAACACATTTGTGAATGGCTTTGAAGTGTGCCAGCGGTACAGCAAGAGATTTGTTGAAATGCTCAACAGGAGGATTGATGCAAGGTCAAACAGTGGACAAGTTTACTTTGAAAAGATTTGTTTTAAAATGCCAATAGGAGAATGCCGAGTGTGGGCAGTAAAAACAAGAGCTGAGAGTGAGTCAAAGATAAAGCCAGAGGTACACAGCTTACTGTACACAGGGCTAAATCACTCCCCCCCTTAAATCCTCAGCTGTTAGTACGAGAAGTGTGCAGGTATAAATGTTGAAGACAGTGTTGTCAAATTACACTCTCTTGCTTGTTTGTTAAAATTTCAAATACAGTGATGTTTGGGGAGCAAAATGCCACTGAGTCAGTTTACCACTTCGCAGGTGAGGTTGGCCAGAACAGCCTGTTCTAACACCGCAGAGAAGCCCGTGTCCATGTGTTGTTGGTGTTTACCTGCAGGCCCAGTGGTTTCCAGCGGACGTTCCTGAGCAGAGCCGGTGTGGAGCTCAGGGTGTTCTGGGGCCTCTTCTTCAGCGTGAGGATGACTCCACATGGGTCCTCTCTCAGAGCGTTCACTAGGTTCTTCAGCTGCCAGCCCACCTGAGGAGCACACACACACGGGCTATCGAAACAACTGCTGCCAACCAAACACACACACACATATGCTGTACAGGATGTACTGGGAGCAAATATAAATCTGCTGAGGAAAACCACCACGCACGAATATTACGCTTAATATTAACCACCACACACACATGGGTTCTGATACTACCTGTCCAAAACACCATATGCTACTAATCATTTATCTTTTTATTTTAGGCATTTTATGCCCTTATTAGACGGAGACAGGAGAGAGATGATAGGAAAGGAGGGAGAGAGAGGGCCTAGGAGAAACAAATGACATTTTGATGAAAGTAGCAAACCATGTGACTCCTTATAAAATACCTCACATTTTCACTCCTGAACAGTGGGGCAGAGCCAAATTTCCTTTATTTTTGAATTCCTTGGTTTAAGAGTAAGGTTATTATAGGCCAACTTGGTCTTCAAATATGGTGGATAGTATTTGGATGAGCCCATAAAAAGTTTTTTTATGCTATAGCTTTTCTGTGGCTATAATAACTGGTTACCAAATTGTTCTAAATGTGGCTTATCTGGCAAACGATTAGTTTCCAGTTTATTAGGTACACCTAGCTAGAGTTAATGCAGTCTAATACATCAGCCTGGTAATAGATCTTACCTTCATTCATTTTATAATGTTTGTTTGTTGTTGAGGTTGTTTTTAAGACACGTCACGTTGATTCAACACTGTGGTTGTTTTAGAGGCTTTAGTGTGGGCTAATGTTGAACTGCATTGTGTTATACTGTGAAGCTTTTATAGTGGGTGCTTATTGATTAGACACACTGGCCTGTATAACACAATACAATTCAAGCAAGCCTGCAAAATTTGATTTCTCCAACAAGGCACTACAGCACTGTGACAAATTTAAACAGCCATAACGAAGTGGTCATGAGTTTGACCGCGATGACAAAATGATTATTTTTTTCTGTGACGCTGTCTGACAAAATCAACATAAATCCAGGTTAATGGGAGCAGCTCTGGTGATAACAAAAAAACATCATTTTATTCTGGACGAAGGGTTGAAATTGAGAGAAAAATACCTAATGTTCCCAGAAAGGATGGTCTGCAACAGCAAATCTGTATAATTGTCTATCACCATGTGTCTTTTGATGTAAAACTGTGACTGTTAAAATAGGTTTATCTAAAAATGTTTGAAACATTACTAATCTAACAAGTTTAGAAATCTGTTTGCAGTAAGGTATAAGTTGTCTGAGAGCTTTCTAGTTTTTATATGGTTCAGATTATATCCAGGAAACTGCTATTATATGGATTACAACAATGAGACTTTATCTCCCGAACCTTGTTGCTATCAGTACAGCGAGACACTTCCACAATGAACCACAAACAGTACCAGTGGTCTAAAACAATGGTATATTGAAATAAAACATGTCTACGTCAGTATGCTTAAGTTCTATGGAAGCCAAAGAGAAAAGTACGAAAGGAGTGCTGACTGCAGCGTTTCCTCGTGGTTCCAGGCAGCCTGTCTCCAGAGCTCGTAGCACTCGTCAGGCCATTGATTGGCTACACTGGTCTCAGCCACTGTAAGTGTCCACAGAGGCCACCACACACACAAACAACACGCATACACACGCAAAGACAGAACCGCTCTGACCTTATTCCTGACATAATGATGACCAGCCTGTGTCACTTAGTGGCCCGGTTCTTGTTCTCTTTGGCCCAGGTCAGAGTTCTGAGTTCTGCTAGCGATGGTCAGCGACAACAGTGGTAGGTTACTACTGTCCAAAACAAAAAGGAGGTGTACTAGGACGCACCAGGACTCACTCAACACTGCAATCATTCAATTGTGATCTGATTTATCACCTTATAAAGTTTGTTGGTTAGTTAGCAAGCAAACGCCTTTTTTAACACATCCAGCAGCCACAGCGCAACATTAGTGGAGTCATATTTCTGGACATGTGAAGAATGTTATTCACTCTCCTCTCAGCTCTGGTTTTGTTTTAAACCAAGTCCAAGGAAAAGATCTGGCTCTTTGGGTACTGCTCCACACCAGTTAATAACTGCTGACTTTGTCTGTCTGCAGTTTGGTGCTGGGCAGCTAGACTACAGTGAGTTTTCAAAGTGTTTTCCTGGAGAAAAACCTTCCAACACTGGAGCAGCTGTCTGCTGCTTGTGTGCTGTAATACAAAACAATGAGCTGAAAGAGTCGGTGATAAGTCGGGATTGTGACTACAAATAACACCTTTAACATTGCACAAAGTAATTTTCTGTTGTTAAACTTCCCCCCAGACATGGTTAATCAGAACGGTAAGTGTAGTTAGCATCTGTTATTTGTTTACATTGTGTGCTAGCTTGTTAGCTTGTAACTGGCAGTGGCTGACACAGCCTTAGTAGTTATTCTAATGCCAACTCCAGCTCCACGTACTAACAAGGTTTTGGGTTTCTTTGTTGTTTTACTCTACTGTAATATACTTCTCACTGTTATTGAATAATTATATATGAGGATAATTCTTGCAGAGTTGTGAATAATCTTTGTTCAAAGAGAGACTTTGCTTATTTTTGCTTTTGGTTAAATTATGCTGTAGTTAATCATCAATGGTAAAGGCCACCTCCCAGTTTAGCCCAATAAAGCCTTTTTGACCACCTGGGCTACTTTCATTGGGGTTTTTTGTTTTCCTACAGTAACTTCTTACTTTTGCAGTTGTGTCTACTTGGAGACCTGGAATAATAAGCAAAGAATAATTTGAGTAACCTTCAATTTTGAGATAGATACGTAGTGAAATTCTAAGAAGTCGGGGAAAAAAAACTGCAGACAAACTAAAGTGGCAACAACGTGGCTAAAATGGAAATAGAAATTTGACAATACATAAGGTACTGTATCGGCACTATGCTTCTAAAGGTGTTGGACACTTTTAAGCCAAAGGTAAATCCAGAATCAACTGAACTCAAAGTGAACTAAACTGCGAGTTCAGACATACTGTCCAGTGTGCGTTAACAGCAAACACAAAGCCTGTCCTAACCAGGCTGGTTTAGAACTGTTCTGTTATGCAAACATGCAGAGAGCAAAGGGAAACAGGGAGAGACCTACCAAAGTAATAATAGAGCATAAACTGCTGCTGGAGAGGTTTTTCGAATCCCAGGGGTCTTCATTATTTTCCCAGATGCTATTACCTCCACATAATTATGTTGCCTCTTCAAACAATCAGTTTGTTATTTGAGCAAATTCCACATTTTACCTCAAAAGAGAAGCTGAGCTAAAAACTGCAACTCCTGTTTTGAAGTGGGCCTCAAACAGAAGCTCATGCATAGACATGAAGGCAGCGCTGTTGCTAAATACGTGGGATAAGCCTACATAATGATTCTATAATGTAATGGAATTTGTTCATTCAATATTCACACTAATCTAATTTTTAAATATGGAGCCTCGCTAGATAAACTTATCAGCCATGATGTTGACAGAGAGTTTGCTGGTAGTCTGTGTCCATCTTTCCTCCTCAGCAGCTTCACTTATGATTGAAAAAAAAGTTATATTGACTAGAGACTGCCTTCTGCTGTTCTCCCCCTTCTCTTTTCATCCTCTTCCTCTTCTCCCTAAATCCCCTTTTTACTTCCTCCTCCCTTTTTCGCCCCACACTCCCAGCTCTGCCTCATCCCAGTATCCCCTGACTGCTTCCCACCCCTCTCCCCCCCCATCATAGACACACACACCTCTGTCTCCCCCATGCTTATCTCCTCCCCCAGAGCGAGGGATCAGAGTGGTGAGGGTCTAGCTGAGGGAGTAATGAGGGGTTGGAGCTAAGAGCCTGGCAGGGTGCGATCTGCACTGTCACCCCGAGGAGAGAGAGGGACAGAGATAACACGCAGCTCCCTCACGCGTCAATCAACGCCGCTCCCCAGCGCCTGCATGCACACTTTCGCATGAGCAGCACCTACCGAGACGTACGAGGAAATACTTAGGGAAAAGCACACAAAAGACGTCTACACACAGACACAACCATTTTACCCCCCCCCCCCCTTCAGAAATCTCAAATAAACACTGGAACAAATCGTTTGTGCCAAAGCTGACAGCACAGGCAATAGACAGCACGCTCAATCACATGCGCTCACAAGCCACCGTTCCATTTAAAATGGCTGCCCATTTTCGTGCCTCACTCTGATGTGACGAGTTGAAGGCAGAAGTACAACTTATTCAAGTCTGAAAGTGGAACATGAGTTCACATTTCAAACCTGACGCCTCCTTCAGGGGTTTCTTACGACAATGGAAACAAATTCCAGAAAGAGTGAGCAGACAATCACGAACAAAGGTCTTGTAACAATCATCCTATAATCTGCTCCCACAGCAAGCCTAATTAGCCTACATAGCGACACAGGCACAGGACAGGAAGCACCATGGCGGCGGCGGCGGTGGTGGTGGTAGCAGACATCATGTACCTTGACAGCTCCTCAACGTAACACAGGATGGAGAATAAAGACAGTACATTTCCTGTGATTGGAAGCTTTTTAACTCACCACTGTCTGATGGTTGACTTGGATCACCTCATCCCCCGCATGGATCTTCTTACACTGGTCTGCTGGAGACTGCAAAGGCACAAAGAGGAGGACAGGAAAGGACAATGGGAACAAAGCAAGCGTGGATTCATTGTCATAGTGGGATATGAGACCATAAATTGTGGTTGGTGGAGTGTTAAGCTTCAGACTGACTGAAATAAAAACTCACATTCTCTGTGGTTCCGGTGATAACGTGGAGTCCATCATATGTCGATTTGATGTACATCCCCTGAAACACAAGCAGGAGGATTCAGTATCATACAGAGTGTGAAGAGAAATACAGCGAGGTCCAAAAGTCTGAGACCACTTTTCGCGGTTTCAGACTTTTTGAACATTGTACATGATATGGATCTTTTGCATCTGTGAGTCTGGGTCTGTATCTGTGTCTCTGTCTCTGTGTTGGCCAGAGCGATAGACTTGTGACTTCAAACTTGGACTTGAGTCAGATTTAGATCACAAAACTGAAGAACTGTACTACACCACTCCACACCATTTTCCCAAAAGACATATTCCACATTTGGTGTTTTGATGATGCTGGTGAAGTGGATTTGTCTTAACACCTTGATGCAAAATCTCTGTCCCATAGGTGTTCAGCAAAGTTGACTTTGAAAGTGTATGATTCACACTGTTTTCATGCTCATTCAGTGACCCCCTCATACCCTGTACAGAAGCGTCTGCATTTATGTTGTTTCCACATATTTCTTAATGTTTTTCCTTTGATTTATCACCCAACTTGCTAAAGACCTGACTTGAGTTGAGACTTAAAAGCAGAGAAACATTCAAGTCTCAAGTTTTGACCAAGTAAAGTAAATAATTAATTAAGACAGCAAAAGGCAGGCAGTGCATATTCACACACCTTGAATATTTAAATGTCAGTGCTATGCATACAAGAGACTTTAGTTGTGTAAAAACACTAACAGCTTTTACAGGAGATAGCTCAACTGCTGTGTGAAAAATAGTCCAATTACAGTTCAAATGCCTATTTCCTTATGAGGACTTGTGACTTCATGCTATTTGTTCCCCAGGACTCGAGACTTGGTGATATTACAAGACTTGACTTAGACTTTTCCAGACCATTTAAAGCTGCATTAATTGATTATGGGCAGTGGAAGAAGATGAAAACATAACACTGTCATATTACTGTGTGGTTGTTGTTGGCATACTGTTGCTTATTTACATATCCAGAAGGCACAGAAGGTGCGGAGGAACATTCGCATTCATTTGGACTCATCTTTGTGCCATTTAAGTAGAATATTCATTCATTCATCAAATCATCATTGTAGCTTTGGTTTGGTCTCCATCGATTCCTAAAAGAAATAACTGGTTCTCTAGGTTCTGTATGTTCCATATGTTCTATATGTTCACCAGCTAGTTTCTAACTTTGTATTTTTGCCATTTGTCGCTGCGTAGGTAGCGTACAGTCGATTACAAGGTTAATGAGAGCAGAGTTTGTGGGCCTTAAAACCAAAACAATGAGCTAAAAGGTGCTCAAATGGTCCGTAGAAAACTGAGAGGAACCATAGAGCTGGGTAATACATTTCTGTGGGTTCATCAATACAACTGTCACCTTTCACATTAGAGAAATTCTGTTAGGATGGCTTTTAAAACAGCCTTGGTGTATATGCTTGTTTGTGTCCTTACCAGTCCTTCACTGGGCATGATGCTGGTAAGGTGGACCACCTCCAGATGGGCAGACTGAGAGACCAGAGAGTCTGATGACAGAGAGATGATGTGGTCGCATATCCCTGCTAAGGTCTTACACTGGAGGTAAAAAGAGCAGAGGGAAAAAAAAGACAGGAAAGGAGAGAAAGAAAGGGAGAGCGACAAAAAGAGAAAGACGGAAAGTTATTGAGATTGGTTTTGGTCCGCGAGGGATGCTGTGACCTAGCTGGAGGAGGTGAAACAGAAATCATTTCATCAGATTGTTCCACATCGCCACTTCCATCACTCCAGCACACAAACTGTTTCCTGTCACAGTCTGTCCACAGGCATGCCCACAAGACACCGTCACAGACAGAACAACACATCTCCGATACCAGACAACCCCGAGGTGCCTAGATGACATTTTCTAACATCTAAATTACAGAGCACAGATTTCATTTGTTGTTATCTGTATTTTATTTTTTTATTTTCGCCATCACGTCAACTAAACACAGTCGGACACCTTGTTGTAAGGTAGATAGATTATCTGTGCTGTGATTTTTTTTTTTTTCTTTCACACTGCACTTATATTCCTAATACATATTACTCCATTTGAGTGCATCCAAGCAAATACGCCAAATAAAAAGCATGGCTTCACCTTGCCTTTGTTCTAAATGAACCTTAACTGTTTTTCAGGCTATTTGTCTGCTTGGTCACGCATGCAAGTTAATTTATCATCAGCAACATCTCTGCCTTCTAATCTTGGCTGATTGACTGCAGTGGTTTTACCAAGACTGTTACCCTGGTTATCCTGCCTCGATGCATCGCTGCTTAGTGCACACATGCATGTAAACACACACACGCACACACACACACACACACACACACACACACACACACACACACACACACACACACACACACACACACGTGAGAAACATGTGAGTCAATATACAGTATATTCTCTACATTCACACAGGCTGCGTGACAGTGATGAACCCTGCATAAAATAATCTTCCGATCTCAATCCTAATGAGCAATTACTGGATTATTACCGGTTATGAAATGAACAGAGGAGATCTTCAACACACACACAGACACACACATAGGATGTACAAGCCCTTACACACTCACACACACACGCACATCATCGCTCAGAGCCTGTGATTCATTCAGTGTGAGAGAAAAGGTGGAGAATCTTCAGTGAGCTGGCTATGTGATTCTAATGCTCTCTCTCTCTATCTCTCTCTCTCTCTGTTTCTGTCTCTCTTACTGTCTCTCACTCACACACACACACACACACACACACTCACACACGCACGCACGCACGTACGCACGCACACACACACACACACACACACACACACACACACACACACACACACACACTTCCACCCTTTTCTGGGTCAGTTATTTGAACATTACACTGCTGGTTTCTGTTCATTCAGTAGTATTATGTCAAGGTGCACACATTACGTAATGGGATACCCACATCTGCTCATGTCATGCAAAGACACCAAAGAAAATTTTGAGCTTTAATTTGAAAAAGGGAAAGGGAAAAAGATTTAAGAAAAAAAAAAAAAAAGGGGGGTTGGGATTGGGGGTAGAAGCAATGTTTATCTAATCCTGCCGATATAGTCGTTAAGTAGCATGTGAAGTGCCCAGCTGGATACCACAGCAAGTGACAATGTTGTGCCTCTGCTTGTGTCCCCGCTTTGATCATTGGACTAATAGTCTTGACCTGGGATTAACACGGGCCGAGACACAAAAGGACAGTCACCACAGCATGGAGACTCTCAACTCCTCCAGCGCTGACACACCCAGCCTTGATCTGACATGCCTCCAGGAGAATCAGAGCGCAGATTATAGGGAAGTTAACTTATGTGGCTGGCTGGCGTGAGATTTAAAAGCAGTCAAACAGAAAGCCAGACATAGTACGCTGCCAAATGGATTAAGCTCTGGCTGCACACTCCCCCCCACCACCACCACCACCAACACCTCCCTCATTCTCATTCTCTCTCGCCCTTTCTTCCTCATGGACTCGCACCTTCTCCCTCGCGCGCACACGTTCACATGCTAACATACACACCAAGTGCAATTGCGTAATTATTCGTCTCCCTGTGCATGAGCTGTGGCAAATATAAACCTGAGACCGAGACGCGGGGAAAGATGGAGAGAAGGAAGGAGGGAGAAGGGGAGTGGGAGAGAGAACTAGAAAAGCAGGGAGTTGGGAGAGAGAGAGTCCGGGAGGAAAGGGGGGGAAAACAAGGGAAAGGGAAAACACACAACTAGGACAGTCTTATGTAATTCCTCTCATCCTTATGCATGCATGCACATAAAAACGCACACACTCATACACACTTCACGCTCCATCAGACACACAGACTCACACATGCTCATATCTTATCGCTCTTCTTCTCCCTCTATCTCCACCCCCCCCCAACCCCCACCCTCACACACACACACACACACAAACACACTATCCCTGTCCATCTGATTGCTGCAGGCTGTAGTCTAGAGGAGAGCAGAGTAGCAGTGAGTTTTGCATTATTGAGCAGAAGCTGACAAACGTACAACTACCACTACAGTAGCTACAGCAGCATTGACCGGAGCATCAAGCAGTCTCTGAACCCCATGCTGGATGCACACAGGGGGGCTCACTGGCTGGGAGACTCTAACATACATGTCGGCCTAGATCAAAATCCCATCATACATTACTTAGTTTGGCATTTTGGGAAATATTACATACGACATTATTCACTTCCTTGCCAAGACATAGGTGAATGGTGCTGTACTGTAAATATAAAGCCAGGGGACAAGTAGCTTACCTAGCATAAAACATCTGCCTAACAGCAAGTTGACAAGATGTGGTTATGTGATGCAACTCTACATGGTTGTTTGTACCCTTTGGTTTAAGTTAAGATAAATCAAGCAAATTATAACATGTTAGTGAGTTTTAGATGTGCAGGTATAGTCGCTGGATAGAGTTGCCTGTTTACCCTTGTTTACAGTCTTTACGCTGGAAACACACCGTCTGCATTGCGCGTGCGTGGTGGCTGCGTCGCTGAACTACTGTGGCTCACAGTGTGCGTGTGTTCACACCGGCTGTGTCTCTGCTGTGATGCTGCTACTGCCAGCTCTATCTCTCTACATAGAGTTTGCAGGTTACTCAAATGTTGGATTTCTTTTCATTATGAATTGATTTCTGATTTCTTTTTGACAGAAAAATGTCACCAAAATGCCTCAGTCTCCACTTGCAGCTAAAATTATTAAAAAATAAATAAATAAAAAAAAAGGTCATATTTTTTCATGTCAGTGACATATTCAAATTCAGCTTAGACATATAGTGCAAGGTGTCAGTTTGTGTAATGTTCTAAGAATCTCTAGAGGCGAGAGACGCAGTCTGCTCCAGCCCGTTAACATGGGCGTTGAAATGAAAACCAAGACGTTCTGTAGCCGCCACGCAGCCAGTGTGGTTCCGGTCTTATGCTAAGCTAAGCTAACCATCTCCTGGCACTAGTTTCATATCTAACAGACTGACACGAGAATGGTGTTGATCTTCTCAACTCGTGGCAAAATAGCGAATAAGCGTATTTCACAAAATATCAAACTCTGTTAGACTCTTAAGTAAAACTACTAATACCATGTGACAAGATTCCTGTGTCCTATGTTGAACATTTTTAAACGTCTTTAATTCTCTAAAACTGCAGGAATATTAATCCAAAATTTGTATCAAAGGTAAGACGCTCGTCATGCAGAACACCCCCTTTAACAGAGCTTACTGTAATGTATTATACTTTGGGATTACTGAGTTTTTGTTACAAATGCATTAACATCAACAGCAGCAACTGCTTTACATTTTTGGGTCATATTATAAAATACATAAAACACAGAAAGGCAGGTCCTGCTTATACATATATAAAGCTAAAAGAAGAAAGACACACATGAGTCATAATATCTCTACAGTATAATTTCACAGAATGTTGTTATATACAAAATCTGAAATAGATTGTGTGCCGAAAATATCAGAGAAAAGAAACTGCTTGGTTTAAATTTAAGTTTTGGTTATTACAGTGAACAATATGGAAAACAAAAAGGAGCTAGAGTTTAAATCATTGAGATGACACATGGGACAAGTCGGCTGCAAAAGAAAAGTCTACAGTTCTTAAATTAATTCTATAAAACATTGTTCTGTGTTCTACATTTTTTTTTGTATGTCCCGTGTGTGTGTGTGTGTGTGTGTGTGTGTGTTGTGTGTGTGTGGTTTAGTGGTTGTGTCACTTCACCTCCACTTTCTTAATTTCTAAAACACATGATAAACAACGATCAGCAAGGATGCAGCATCTAAAAACAAACACCTCGTTCTCTCTCTCTCTCGCTCTCTCTCTCTCTGTCTCTCTCTCTGTCTCTCTCTCTCTCTCCTTCACGCTGTCTCCTTACTTCATGCTTAAACCTCCCACACAGAACAGATTTAGTCATGTGGAGCTTTTAGTCTGGTACGGAGGGTTTTGTGTGCGCATGTGTGTGTGTGTGTGTGTGTGTGTGTGTGTGTGTGAGTGTGTGTGTACATGTGAAGAGCCATCTAAATATTTGAATTTGGCCAATGTCACTGTCTTGTTTTTTGCTTCTAACAACAGAGGTAAACGACAGTCGCAGTCCCACAACCAAAACGCTAAGGGGGGAGTAATTCTGACAGAGGGAACATCGTAACATCTCAAATACAGTCTTATGATTGGTTTGGTTGATAGAAATATGTTATAGACTTGTATTTTTACCATGAACATCTGAGTATTTTCCTTGGCATGAAATGCTCAAATATTTTTCTGTGAACTCCCCCAGCCAACATTTTATTTGGTTTTCTCCACCTGACCTTGAATGGCAGCAGGAAGTGTCCCAGTCCAACTGTCAGCCCGGATCAGACACTAGCTGCTCACTGGGTTTCACACGTGGACACAGACAGTTCTCCGTCATACATGCACGCACACACACACTCACACGCACGCACGCACGCACGCACGCACACACACTCACACGCACGCACACATGCAGAAGCTAAACTAGGGCTTTCAAAAGGCCTCAGGCTCGCTTGGACTTTAACATGCAGAATTTTGGGCCACAAATTCCTACAAAAAACAAACAGTACTCTGATATGCACACACACTCACAAACACACACTCATGCAGAAAATACACAACACATATAGGCAGTCTCATACACACATACATAAGACATACTCTTCAGCTGTGTATCCTCAGTGTGAAAAAAGTTGAAAAAAAAATTGAAAAGAAGAATGTGTATTATAAGATTTCATTAAAGGAATGGTTTAACATTTTGGTTTGCTTTCTTGCCAAGAGTTTAATGAGAAGATCGAAACCACTCTCATGTCTGTACAGTGAATGTGAAGCTGGAGCCAGAGGCCAGTTAAAGAAAGGAAACAGGTGGAAGCAACTATCTGACTCCGTCCAGAGGAAACAAACTCAGCCAACCAGCACTTCTACAGCTCACTAATGATAAAAGATCACTCAGAATAAGTTTATTTCCCAAAATCTCAAACGATTCCTTTAAAGCAACAAGGCCTTTGCTTTGATTCAGTGTAGCGGAGGTGATATCCTGGAAATGTAATACTGCATACACTAGGGCAGTAATCTTGTTGGGGTTGTTTTATCTCTCCATTTAAAAGCTGCCATTGTTGAGTGAACCACCTCCTTGTTTTCTGTGATAAACAACAGGCCAACAACTTTCAATCAGTATTAAAAAAATGACATTTAAAAGCAGAAACTTACCACATGGAGAATCTTATTCTCTGTCTCATACACAGTGCAATCCTGCAAAACAAGTGGAAGACAGAACGAGAGAGAGAGAAAAAACATTAGACGGAAAAAGCGTCAATGTGAACATCCGCACAGAGGCTCAAATATCTCCCTCCTCCAAATATAACAGTGGAGAAAGAAGGAAATAAGAGAAATGAGAGATGGATGAGTTCTTCTCCACCAGAGAACATCAGCAGTCAGCTATTTTATTTCCAACCTTCCACATTATGTATGTTACTTTATAATCTTAGCAGGATAGATACATAGGATTTACCAGTTTGGGACTTACTCTGCTGCATGGAGATTCATGAGTCTCCGCAGGATTTAGAAATGACATTATTTGAACATGACAGATTGTTATTTAACGATAGCTGATAGTTAATCTATTTCTGGGAAAGCAGCCCACTGAATCCACCAGATGTGCATCGTAGCAGTTAATTCATCTGTTTGATGCATTAGTGCGGGCAGCGCTGCCACCTTTGTCTGTCTCGCTGCACCCTGGCAGCCACATGTTCATTTGGCCCATTATGCACCTACGGTGGCCCCTTTCTCTTCGCTCTCCTCTGGCCCTTGTAAGAGGGGATGGGTGTTATCTGCTCAGCTCCAGGACTCACTCTGGGCACACGGACAAACACACTCTCACACACTCTCTAAGCAGGCTCTTACAGGGAGGACGTGGATGATGTCCAGGACAGCAGACATAGTTTCTGTCCAAACAATGAGATTTCTACAGTATCAGAGTGTGTATGCATGCACCTCCAGATTTAGTTAGAGGGAGAGTAGGAGAACGGGAAATGAAGGGATGAGAGGCCCCTAGTTTATTCTCCATCAGGGTCCATAAGTTAAGCAGGGGATGAGGTCTAACAATGCGTCAATGAGTACATTGCCTAAGGCTGTTACTGAGAGCTACTTGTCCCATCAGCCATGCTGCAAACAGCCTGTGGCATTGGACATATGTTTCACTCATAGTCAAATCTATAGGAATGAGCTATAGACCAGAGCAAGCTTCATCCGTATCGATGTTCCCAGTCCAAACCCACTTTAGCTCTGCCCTTTCAAATCGAACTCTGACCTTTTCTGTATGGGTGTAATGAGTATGGGCATGATGGACTGTGTGACGCATGCATCCTGTGTGTTTGCTGTATGTGTGTGTGTAAGCACCTGTTGTACGATGGTAGTTAATTCTAGGCAGAGCTGCACGATGTTGTTCTTCAGTAATGAATACTCTGTCACACTGGCAAATGGAGACCTGAAAGAGACAAAAAACAAAAAAGTTTATAATTTGACTCCTTATGACCTTAGTTTAAATTTGGTCATTGTTTTTATCAAATGATCCTCTGAATGGGAAATTGAGCATAGTGTTTTTCCATTGCATTCAAGGCAAAGAAGGAATCAAAATCACACTTTAAGCATATAAATGAATATGAGCAAAGCATATTTGGTCAAGAGTTTCTTTACTCCGTTTTGGGGAACTGCTTTTATTTTATATTGGTGTTTTCATTTCATTCTGTTCAGTTCATTTATTTCCTAAAGGTGTTATTTTAAAAGCCGTGAGAGGGCAGTGAGAGAGAGAAATGAAAGCTATTCTCTGCTCCTCTCAGAGCACAGGAGCAACTGATAAAGACAAACAACAATATTTGGTTTTATATTGTGACCAGGAGGCAACGCAACTCAGGGATCTACTAAAGCTCAACATTGCTTTATTGTATGTGTTCTCAGGTTCATGTGAGTCCATTAGCTGATATAAAAAAAAAAAGAAAAACAATTTTACGCTCATGCTTGTATTCTTTATCCATCTATGACTTGTTGCTAAATTAAAGGGGGCCACAGTAACAGGAACAACTGACTATATAATGCAGAACAGTACAAACTATCTCTGTGACGTATACCATGTTGTATTACTGTTGAAACTTTGTGTCAGAGGGAGATTGTAAGGTGTTGCTGTTATTTTTCCCACTGCCTGGTGTGGCATGTCTGTGTGGCTGAGTTCAGTTCAGTTAGGTTAAGTTGGAATATCAATACCACAAATATCTGTCCATAACAGGAGAGTTAGCTTAAACAGCTAGCCAGGCTAGGTTTGTCCAGTCTCTGTGCCTCTTTCTGTTTTGTATTATGAGCATAGCTGACCATGTTTTGATGAGAGACTCCACCAGGTAAAGTTTAAAAAATAACTTGACTGTATTCATATTATAGTCATAGTAATATAGTTGTACTGTAGCATGAAATTTATATAATTTCATTTTAGCTTTCATCCTTATTGGATGAAGACCAAATGTATTTTAACACCCAAGGTGTAATCCCTACCTGTCAAGCCAGGCAAGAAGGTTCTTGGCTGCACCAATCAGGTCCACCACTGAGGTAAGGAAATCATTGGGTAGCCTCCGGGAAGCTCGTCCATCGTAGTGTCCGCCCCTCCGCCGGCCCAGGATGAAGTTCTGGAGGTTCTTTGCTGAAGCGTTTAGCTTGTGGGACAAAGTGCGAAGGTTCTCTGTCTCTAGGCCGTAGTTCTGCAGGACAAACAGAAGGATTCATTTTAAAAACAGAAGCACAGTATGTCATACACCAATGGTTTGAAGTTACTCGGTTGGCTTCAAAGTTCAAAATTCTGCTTACCAATCCACATAACTCCTTGATACAGATGAATCAAACACAATACGTTGTATTAATTAGTGAGCTTTTAGAGGTGCTGGTAGCTTTAGTTATTAACTTTGGAAATAGAAGAGCTAGCTTCCTCCCTCAGCCTGCACTCTTTGTGCTGAGCTAGGCTAATCCTCCTCCCTTGCTCCATACTTCAAATGCACAGACATGAAAAAGTAATTTGTCCAAACTACCTGAATATTTACAGTTTTATTGATCTATTTCTATCTGTAGGTTTAAAAGAAAAATCCTTTATACAGTATATTGTATGTACAGCATATATAAAAAGTAATTTAAAACTATTTATTATTTATCATTTATTTATCATTTAGTATTTATAAACCTTATATTTTGGAGTATATTCATTGTAACAGATACAGTACACATTTTTTATCATACTAAATACTGATTAAATGGTCTTTTTGCAATTTTTATGTGTTGAGTGAACAAGGATAAACAGTAACTGAAACATGGTAATTCTGAGTACAATGAACTGAAATTAGAATTACTATCTCTGAATAACCATTAGCATTTTCATAAAACAGCCACTTTCTGCACTAATACAAGAACACTAAGCTGGTTGAATAGCCCATTATGGCACTGTGACCCTTTTAAATAAACACACACACACACACACACACACACACACACACAGAGACCCACTAAGCCACATTGCGCTCAGTGTCCCAAGGCACCTCTAGTCATGTCCTGCCTGACGGAGCCTGATTCCTGCTGACACAAAGGCTATACACACACATGCACACAACCAAAAAGGCAAACACACACACATATCCTTGTATAGTCAGATGCACAGCCTGAACTAGACGTATCTATTCCTCCCCTGCCTCTAGATCTATTCTACACAGTCACGACCACAGTGACTACAAAGGAGAGAGGGTTTCACAGTGGCGGCAGCAGAGAGAGAGAGACAGAGACAGACAGAGAGAGAGGGAGAGAGACAGAGAGAAGGAAGGGAGAAAAATGAGGGAATTGAGGAACTAAAGAGGCAGAAGACAAGAGACAAGAGGGAGAGAGAGAAAGAGAAAGCACCCAGCTATGCATCTCACTGAAACTGGGTCATGCATACACTGTGTTCTGTATAATCTTCTGTATTCTGTGTGAAAATACATAGATGTATACATGAACTTGGAGAGAACATGTTTGCACAGCTGTAATTAGGCTGTCCTATGATTCGATCTAGAGCTGTGTGCAGCTCTCTCCAGGGGACAGAGTGCTGAGATAAAGCGGAGGGAAAAAATGCCCTGTGTCGACTGTCTGAATGACTGTGTGTGTGTGTGTGTGTGTGTGTGTGCGTGTGTGTGTGTGTGTGTGTGTGTGACTGTGGAGAAAGAGAGAGAAATAATTTGAGCAGTGCGTGCATATGTGCGCTTGTGTGTGTCAAATCAATACAGTAAGAGGGCGATGCTATTAGAGCGACCCCCCCCCCCCACCCTTCCTCCACCTTCATGTCGATGTGGTTGCCATAGCAGCTATGTGTGGAGTGGCCTCTCCTCTACGCTGAAATTTCTACCATTGTCCACAGAATCAAAATGGGCAAAAAACACAACTTTGCATTTTAATCTTTTTCTTTCAAAAGTAAAATATTGATGAGACTTACTAGTCTCAATAGTCTCAACCCACGTAAGAGAGTATATAACCTCTACTCATCAAGAGAGAATTGATTGTATGTGTCACTCTCAGCGTGGAAGATCTGGGTCCAATGGGCTAAACTCAACTCAACTACAGGTTTTTCTTATTTACCCAAAAACAGCTCCAATTTTCAAGTATTGAACGCTTGAAATTTTTATGTGAATGTTCAAAACAAATTGTTTTCATTTACGCTTTGCACAAGTAGGTAAAAACAATGCTGTCATAAAAGGAAAAGGGGAAGAGAAAAGAAACAATAAAATCACATAGACAAAATGGAGACAAATATACATGCACACACAACTGCAGGTCAAACCAGAGTGTAGAGGCAAAGGAAAATACTACGTGGAGTGAGTGGAGTGCAGATGGTAATGCAGGACGCTATCTTGGGGTAAACCCAAAGATAACATTCAACTTTCATTTAAGCTCTCCTATATGGAACATCTGAGGGATCCTGTCTAATCAGCTCTGATGTTGAAACGAGGATGGAAAGCACAAGAAATATGAATTATGGCAAATATTTAATAGCTTTGAAGTAACCAACAGGATTTTAAAATCAATTTGGAGTCATGCAGGGTAACATTGAAAAGGAACCAACATAGACAGCTGACTCATCTGCATGAAAGAGTTAGAGGAGGAGAGGAAGGCACGAATCACTTTGTCAGAACAAAAGAAGAACAGGGACTTAGAAGTTAGAAACTAATTATTATTAGAGATTATGCCAAGATATTTTAAGGGTTCTGAGGAGATGTTAAGACTTAAGTTGTTTGCAAGATGTTTTGGTATATATTCAGAATATCCTGTCTGTTTGCATGGGTTTTCTTCCAGGTGCTCTAGTATGTTCAGACATTTAAAGATCAGATTGATTCAAAACTCTACATTTCTGATAGCTATGATTGTGTTTGTCTGTGTGTTAGCCCAATAGACTGAGAGTGTCTCTGTGTTTTATCCAGTGTCATTAGATAATGATGCCATTCCTCTGGCGCTGGAGGAAGAAAGGAGAGGTTTAGAAATTGCATGGAGTTGTATCCAACTGAATGTAAAAGCTAAAAGTCAACCTTATCAGCTGATGGAAGAATATGGGAATTTGTGTGATAGATTTCATAAAGTGAGATGAATAGGTGCCAGTGAGATACAATCTTTGGAATACAAAGAAATCTCCAAAACAAATAATTACTTGCCTAAACTGCTGCATGAACGTCACATTTACACATTAATTGACTAGATTTTCTGCTGATTTTCTGATTATCTGATTATAGAAAAATCTCTATAAAGCTAAAGCTCTAAACTGTTTCTACAGTGTGTGGCAATGGAAAAAGGCGATACATTTACTACTGCTACTACTATTTGCTACTCTCGCTGACTTTGATGCCTTGATGAATTGATGCTTCAGAGAGACAGGGCTCATTTACCACCTTCTTTTGTATATAGTAGTTCATGTTTTAAGTTGCTTAGTTTTGACACTTCTTATTTAACTTCAATGCAACGACATCTATGTCTATGTCATTTATGCGTGTCTTTCAACTCAGATATTAGGATGAGCAGGGGTTTTATTCTTAACTTATGCCCATTTCTTGGCACATCTTGCTGAAAATTCACTGCACACATAGGAACCTGCTTAGCATAGATGCTAGGGGCAAAAACTCGATTGCATAGGCATAAAAGAGGGGACTTTTCCACATTTACAGCGAGACTGAAAGCTCAGTCAGCACTTGAAACTTGCATTGATCCAGGGCCACAGAAGCTCCCCTTTCTTACTGCAGGAAGACCAGAAAGTCATAATGGTTGAGCCAAGGGAATGGGGTTTTGCTTTCCTTATGATGGATTATATTGCTGACGACAGTGAATCGTCCTTTATTATCCCAATATTGACAGTCTACAGGTACTACAGAGCTGTGTGCCTTTGTTAACTGGGGAGTTCAGGTAGGCTATTTCTTAAAAGATAATTCTGTTTTATTACAACTCTTACTTTTGTAGTTTTGGTCATTATTTCTATCAGTAACTTTTGTAATTGATGAGATCTGAGAACATGGCAATATCACAACAAGGAAGTCCAATGGGGCAAGAAATGAGTAGAGGCACGATCACAAAAATTGCAAACTAGCCAAGAGTTTAGTCAGATTATGTAAACCACAAGTGAGAATACCCAAATTGTTGGCACAGGAAAACTGTAGGAATGCACAACTACAGCAAGTTTGATAGGTCAAAGTTAAACAGTGAAGTCTGTCTGTACACTGTGATTGAGTATTACAGTGTACAGTGTGATCAGTATGGGTAATAATTTTACTGTTCTCCTTTGATTTCTCTTACAAATAAATGTGTAACCCGGGGCTTTGTTTGAAACCAGTTTAATTGTCAGATGTCGATGTGTTCCTTGATTAACACACAGTGTTAGATCATATCTGCTAGGAATTATATCTGAAAGTAAAAAAAGAAAGACCCAAGCTGTAATAAACGATTTAGTGATTCATCTTGTCTACCTGGCATCCCTGAATGTGTGTGTCTGTGTGTGTGTGTGTGTGTGTGTGTGTGTGTGTGTGTGTGTGTGTGTGTGTGTCCAGTTCCAGGACATATGGTGATTGCTGCTCTGGGACACTCATTCCCATGCCGGAACATCTGAATGAGAAGAGGTGCTGATTAGCACACACACAAGCATGTATGCATACACACTCGCTCACACTAACACACACACTCTCACACACATTCAAACCCCAACTAATCCAGCCATGTGTGCCTGAGAGATAAGGTGCATCCTACATACTCTTTCCACATACTCTCTCTCTCTCTCTCTGTCTCTCTCTCTCTTCTTCTCTCTTCCTCTTTCTCTCTCTGGGAGAGTAGCACCTAATTCTCCCTAATTCCCTAATCCTGAGCAGGGCCACTGCACATACAGTCAGCAGTGAGAGAGACAGTACACACAAAGCAGGGCCCAAATGATAGACAATTTTTCTAGCCATTTCTTAAGCCAATATCAATATCTGGCTGAGGAAAATAAACAACAACCAATATATACATCTTTCTACCTGACAGAATTTCTTTAGCGGTTGCATAAAATAAAATAATTCCTAGAAAGTTTTACTCAGATTTGATGTCAAGGTAATTCTGGCAAACAGAGTAAAAATTAAAATGTTGTAACATAAATCCTCTTTATACATGCTAAAGCATAAAACAATGTCTAAAATACTAATATACTAAGGGCTGGCTATAATTTGAAACTTTTGGACACTATACACTGTGGAAGTTTCGGCACTAACACCAAACAATGTTTTAAATGTTTTTCCACAAAAACCTTGTTTCATTTTTAAAAAGAAGCTAATATTCTCAGATACCGAGTAGTTTCACACAAGTAGCTGTAGAAAATCTTACAAGAACAAAATAAGAATGTCTAAAATTGCCATTTGGATTTAAATCACTAGAAATAATATAAAATTGCTTAAGTAGCTAGCAAGCAAATCGCTAACACATAGGCCAGAAGGATACATGCTCGCAACATGCAACAAGCTTCTTCGTATTTTCTCTGTACTGTTTTCTCTTTACACTAACAAGTGGTCGCTAACAGGACATTGAATTCACAGAGTTTACTCAAAACATGTATTTGTACCATCAACTCCTTTCTGGTAACTATCAGCACAAGCCATCCTCCTCTGTGGAGCAGGTTAAATAAAAGTGGATGGTGCGGCTAAGTTAGCCTCCTCCATCTTGGCTCTCCATTCCCTCAAACATCTGCACCGTCAACATAGCTAGCTATTGGTTAACGCCGCAAACTCCTGTGTCAAAGTTTACAAAAATCAAATCCATTCATCACAACAATTACCTGGTCATATTGGACACTGTATGTACTGGAGAGTGATATGACAATTGAAAACACAAATCAATGTGTGGCAGGAGAGTTTTGTATAGAGCCCCAAAACCTATATAAGGCAGTATAAGATTATCAGATGGACCAAAAATATAACTGACTAAAACAGTACTTTAATTAAATAATTAAAATGGAGTGCTAAAGCTCGTATACTTTTCCAGTCTAATAAAATCTTTGTCTTTACATGCGCTAAGCTGATGATATAAATTAAACCTTATTTTAACTTATCTTCCTTTTTTTTTTTTACTAGAATCTAATATCAGTGGAGTAATTGAGTGGCTAACTCACACATAAACAGTGCTGGCTAAACACACTGAGCTAGCCTACCTAGCCCAAGCTAACTTTCTTCTCCTGTATCATCACTGTATAAACTCTCTTAACAACAGCTAAAACATTTTAGCTGGCAAGCTAATGCCACTTTACTAAGCATTATTTATGAGTTTATTTATATTTTTGACTTGTGTGAAAACGCTTTACTACTACATTTTGTTAGTTTTGGGGCTCCAAAGGTTTAGTTAATGGCAGTCAGACTCAAAGACGCATTAACACACACATCATGGATCTGTACACAATACTCCTTCCAAAGTATTGTCAATTGAGAAGCATTATGTCATTCAGTAACAGAAACTGACTAACCAGGGCGCAGAGGAGGTCGACAGCTTCCAGGATGAGCTCCTGATGTCCTATTCTGGTGACACCCAGTTCCTCCAGCTCCTGATGGGTGATGTGCAGCAGCTGCTCTCCCCCCATCTGCTCCCGCTCAAAACTCTTCACGTACTGCTGGAGACAATCATCCAGACCTGAGGACAGCAAAGACGGGCACAGATTAGCCTGCTGATGTTTCTACCATACTGTCACTGTGTATACTGTAAGAGGCATCCTGGTTAGCCAAAATCGACAAAATATTTTTATTGTTATATCAACCCCCCCCCCCCCCCCCCGGAAATAAACCAAAAAAATCTGTTGATCCTTTTTGCAGTATTGTATGCTGAATCCTGGTCCACTTAGATGTAACACCGAAGTCAGGCATGAGTGGAGACAAAGAGGGAAACAAAACAGCAGTCTAAATCCAGAGATCGCTCCGATGCTTCCTTGGAAACTTACAAACTGCCACCTAGAGAAAACATCTGTTGACACAGCTTTCCAATATCTCATGATGATTATTATACACCATGTCGTAATAAGATTTCCTTTGATGTCACTGCAGGGGAGAACAAAGCAATGTATTTTTATTGTTTTCAGAGTTTGCAGAGTGAAAAGACTGAATTTCACACGCATTCTGATTGATTAAGGGTGCGTCCAAAATATACCTAGAAAGATGTGAGTAACATTGACGTATGACTTTACGCTGTTAAGCCGTGGCTGCCAGCCATGCAGAGAGCCAGTCAGCTGCTCATAGACGTGGTGGGTCCGGGATACTATTGATCAGTAAGAGCCTCAGGCTTTGAACCAAACAAAGTCAGCAGAAAGTACTCCTCCCCACAGACCTAATGAACAAGCCTGCTCAAAAATGAGCACACACAGAGCAAAAAACGCATGAGAGGAGGCAAATCCATGCACACATACACACACATAGAGCCACAGAGCAACACAAAGACTGCACTCTGTCCCTCCGCGAACACACGCTTCAAACACAATCACACATACAAATACAATTACAACTGCTGCAGTTATTCAGGGTCTTGACGCCTTTGTGGAGGCATGTTGTTAAAGCAGAGTGGAGCTGTGAGGAAAACACTGATGCCCAAGGGAAGTAATGCTGACAGAGAGCAGACAGTGTGGTAGCACCTTAACACAGTCACCACACACACCACACACACACACACACACACACACACACACACACACACACACACACACACACACACACACACACACACACACACACACACACACACACACACACATATTCACTACAAAGGATGAGCAAGAGGCATCTTGCTCTTGGTATGCCATGGGACATAACAGACAAAATATAAGCCTACTGTTGCTCTGAGTGACACGGACAAACAATCTGTTACATACAGCACAGCAGAGAGATTTTAAATCTTACACATCAGTAAGAAGCTCTGCACTGTAGCAACACTAGTGAAAATTGTTTAATGGAATACACTCACTCCCAATGGACAAACCCTCACATCGCACAAGTTACTCTGTGTTTCACAAATGATATACAATGTTATCACATGCAAGGCTGATGTGATATTAAGTTTGTACATGAAGTATGTGAAAACTATGCCTGTGGAATCAGACAGGCGCATATTATGACTTGTTTTAATATGCACATACAGAATGAAATTATGTATCATAATCAGGTAATGCTACTTAAAAATAAAACTTCTCCATTAATAGTTAATCCACACCTTCCAACCAATCAGAATCCAGGATTTTCAGAGGCCATGGTATAAAGTATTTTATATACTGTTGTATAAGCTTGTTTCATCAATAACAATGCATTATTGAACCAGTGATGGTCTAAGTACATAAGGTCTAAGTTGATTCAATGAAGTACTGAACTTAATTAAAAATATTAATTACTTTACATAAAGTACAAAACATATAGTCTTTTAAAATATAATGCATTGTTAAGAGATGAAACAAGCCTACACAACAGTAACTTTTAGTAACCAGGTTGGTTTAACCAGACACTGGTTATTCTAAATTAAAGCACCAGTATTAAAGTTTAGGTAAAGAGGTAAAAAGTAGCTGAGCCTCAGATAAAGAGACTGGAGTTATTTGTGTATCCACCAACAAGAGCCATAAAAAGGATAATAAGCTTCTCAGTGAGAACCACACAAATGTAGTTTTAAATGTGTAATATATTTGCATGAATCTGCGATTGCAAATCAGCGGTAGGAAGATGACAAGGACTTAAATAGAAAAAAGCCTGAGTCCAAGGGACAGCTGCAGGGGAAAAGAGAGAAGACCGGAAAGGAAACATGAGCAAGATCGCGCAAAAAAATAAAGAGAGGTGGAGAAAGAGTGAAGAGGTTTTGATTGTTGATTGATTCTTGAATAAGAGTAAGTGCACTGCTACGCTCCAGAATTCTGTTTAAATACGATGTTTTTCTTTCCTGTGCATATAAAATGTTTACTAGAGTGGGAAAGCAGTCAAGTGTAGTCTAATAAATCATCACCAGTGTTGGCAGAGATATGCACAAGTGGACTGAACGTGCACATTTCTTTAGCTAGCCAGCAGCTATAGGAGCAGTGAACATGGAGGCAGAGCAGAAAGAAAGCCCTGCAGCTTATAACTAGAATTTCTGAATATGAAACCCCTGACCCTCACTATGAGAGAGACATGAGAAAAAAAAAACAGATGGCTATTTCTCAAAATGGAAGTCTTCATGTCCATACCCAGGGGAGGTGAGCCTCCCATTCCAAACCAGTACCTCCTCTTTTCCTCTGCCCATTAACACCCCTGCTTCTCCTTCTGAAGCGTGGAAACAGTAATAGTTAATAGTAGCCATATCATACAATGTGGCACGTTATGGCTTATGTCATCATAATGCAAATGCAATATCTTACTATATCTGCAAAATGATGACAATATATTATCCTCAGTGCACATTTAAGAATCTGTGCAGGTGGAAGAAGTGAAATTACTTTCTCACACTTGTTATTCTGGTAGTCACTTCACTCCTGGTGTCCGCTCATTAATTGTTGCACCCTTTTGCCTTTCGTTTTTTACTCTCTCCACATACAGTAGTGCATAAAATATATAAATTATACACAGAGCTGATGAATAAAGAATTAAAGAGATCCAGGATGACTTCCACAGTTTCCTCTGGGAAAGCCTCCTACTATAGCTATGTCCTACTGCAACGCACACCTAGATGAATGCAGTGCATTTGGAGGCCATTCTCTTTTAGGTATGATGGGATTTGTTGTTTTGAATATATGTGAATATTCACTCAAATATTTGCAGAAGCACATGCATGGGAATGCACACATGCAAAAACAGGCATACATTCACACATATACACAGTGTGACACACAGCTGCTAGCCAATCACATGAGTCACAATGCCTCCCCTAGAGGACAAACAGCTGATCTTGGTTCATCTGCTGAGTTCATATGCCAGCTGGAAATAGCACATGCTGCTCACAAACACACACAAACTAACTAACACACACTGGGGTCAGGTTCATCAGTACTGCACCTCGCCAGGCAGTTCATGATATTAAAATCATGTAGATATTATTAGTCAAGTTCTGCAGCAGTTGTGGCTGCATCGCACAGCAACAAATACTTTCTCCTGCTGCCCAGATGCCTGCTCGCATCAGACTGTGTACAGTAACTGCAGGAAACATGAAAACTGACCTCAGGCTTAAGTATGCAATGCAGTGTAATAAGAGTCAGACAAGTCCTAGCCTGTATGCAGCCGAAATAAACAAAAAGTAATTTTGTATAATTGTCTCTCTGTGTAATCAAGTCAAAAGCTTCTGCTGTAGTTTCCCCTGGGAGCTACACTGACTTGGGAATAAGATATTCTATCATAGCTTAACCATAGATTGTTGAAATTATGCTTACACCAGCTTCCACTACAGTGGGCTCTGCTCATGTGGTGACGGCCACTCTAATGTGTTTCTTGCAAATATTGTTTTTCCTGCTGTGTTTCAGGAACTCAATATTGAACAGTATTTGCTGAACCAGACCATTCCCTGCATATCTCTCATGTTCTCACACTTTAAAGGTGGTATGTGTACGATTTTTTTCTGCCGCCGAACACGATCTCTTGCCTGGAGTGGGTGGTGGTGGTGGTGATGAGGGTGGCTTGCCAATAGCTTCATCTATTGTTGGGTTTACAAGACAAAAGGTTAGAATGCGCCCTCTGGGCAGCACTACTTCTTCATCCTCTCATGCTGAACTGAGGACAGACTGGACGCGCCTAGTCTTGCTGGTTAGCGTGCTAACTTCAGTAAAAGAAAAGAAGTGATAGAAATAGATGCAAAACAAGATTAATTTCTTCTAGACTGGTAAGTGAACAGCTGTTAATGCTAACGTTGGCTATGTTACAATAGCAAAAACATATATATAGAACCTTTAAATGGCCTTTTGTAACACAAGCGTTTCAAAAGTCAACTGTTTTTTTTCACAGTCTGAGACAGTTCGTTTTTATGCACTTAAGTAATAGTACAAAAGTATTTTTGTATTTTTTTTTCTTTTTTTGAATGAGGATTACTGCACACACAATTTTCATTTGACAAAGGCACCACAGTGGTAGTGCTAGCTTTGATAACTGGTTCTATTTTGTCAGTGTTAAAACTAATTTGGTTATTTTACTTCAGACACTTCGTGATTTGTGTTTTTATCTGTGCTCTTCTCACTAGTTTGAACTGGGCGGGAATCATTTGGAAAAAGGTGATGTCACAGACGGCCATTCGCTAATCAGCATTTGTTTGGTCATGTTGCCACACAACTCTTAATCAAATCTGATCAAACGACACTCAAGCAGTTCCAGTGAAGCAAATTCGCTATGATTTTGAGTGTTAAACCTGAATGTTTGTACTATGAATGTAAATTTTTTGAATTTTTTACAACAATGAGTTGCTTTTGTTCCATGAAACTGTTGAAAGTTATTAGATATAACATTTGATAAGGGATGAAAAATAACCTATTAAGCTTTATAGCTTTTATTTTTAATCATCAAATTATATCCATCAATTGAAAGCTCTTGCATAATTACATTCAATACTGGATTTCAATTCAATAAAATGCTGTTAAACCCCAACATTACCACAAAGGCAGTATATTTTTAATGTTTCTTAATGTTTTTTTGTTTGTCTTCTGCCAAATGTGAGAAAAACATATTGTAAAATTGACTTATCTCAATAAGAGACACTGAAGGATCCCTCGATCCTGACCATCACTGAGTCCCAGTGTGCTGAGGCTTGGACAAGCCTCTCATGTTGACAGCTTCATCCACATTTCATGCAATTCCCACCAATCTTTCCTTCTTTCCTGGGCAAAATAAACCCCTCCTCTTCAGACACGAGAGGGTTGCCAAGCAACCAGAGCAAGAGAGGCCTCCGAGCAGAAGTGAGGGATCTGCAGTTGCTGCCCCTCAGGACCCTGCACTCATGCTAGGCTAAGGAGTACACATACACACTATAAATACACACACAAACACACATATTGTAGCCTATATGCTTTCCACATACTGACTCAAAGGTTGTCGAAGGCCACTATAAAAAAAAAAAACGATTGCATTTACAGCTCAAACTGAACAACTTGCATAGCAGTTACTTCACTGCTTGGCCATTAACATCAACTGAAATCAAACTGTCAAACCTGTGTTTTCCTCTGAGTGCACGTTTGGGTCAAAGTAAAGGCTGGGCTAAGAGCTGCAGCAGGCAGCAAAGACTCCTGTCCTATCGCCTTGCCCCCATCTGTGAGCTTCCAGCTGGAGTAAGTGCTCCGTTGAGTGCGAAGAAAAGACACAACACTCACTAAAAATATTCCTACTGTGAAATATTCATCACATCATGACAGAATATTCTTAAGACCATGGCATTTTAGCTCCCCGGTATGTGAGTTTTCAAGTGCACCACGATCTGCTCTGAAATCCAGCTAGCATGGAGGTGTCAAGAGGCAATCTGAAGGAACAGGAAGGAGGAAAACAGGGTCAATCAGGAAGCTGCAAGGGGTTGAGAGGGTCTAACTGACCTCTGACTGCAATCATACTGGAATTATAACGATATGTTAACATGAGCTTTAGCTTTACCTCATGTGTCCTAACTTCCCTCATACAAGGAAATTAACAATGGATTAAGTGACTGTGCAGTGTAAAAGGTGTTGCTCACAGTGATCACCTCGCTGTAGTTCCCCTCATTTCTTCGTAAATCTTTAGCGTATTTCAGCCTTTTTTCTTTTGTTTCAGTTTTTCAGGCTGTAACTTTACTTGATTTTACTTCACTCAACTTGATTCAACTTCACTGTTTTTATTCAGTCTAGCAGCTCTCATCAGAGTTGTCCCCAGGCACATGACACAGCTGTTTTCACAAAAAAGCTCTAATGACAACCACTGTTGCTACCTGCCCAGCAACAAACAACTGACAGACAAAGTTAGACCATTTAGCATTTAGCTTCTGATATTTCCCTGAGAAGCTTGAGGATAGAAAAACAGCAAAAATAAGAGTGGATATTTGACTAACATTTGTTGAGTGGCCAGAAACTTGACTCCAAACTAACGTTAATGTTGCTCCTTATCAACTGGTTGTACATAGCCAACTGTTTGCTTACACTGTAGCCATATGAACTTTATAAACACGTCAGTGTTGTGTTTAGAGCATGTTGTGCCCTAAAAAATCAATTAACACAGTTTTAATCTTTAAAAACAGACACTGAAAACAAGATGATACATCTCAAGGGGGTTTTCCTGCTATAATAAATTACTCCTTAAATACTTATTCCATTGGCTCTAAGCAGTTTCACAGGTCAGTGTATCACAACTGGGCTAATACTACATAGGAAACACTAGTACCTGTAGCCATACTTGATTTCCTTTATGAATTGTCTGTGGTTGCTGTGGGTTTCTTATATATACTGTACACCACCACATTGCAATATATACAGTATATATACATATGTATATGACCAGAGGAAGTGCTGTCCATATTAAAATTTAATTTGATTTTTAACAAACATTACAGATTGGATATGAAGTTTATCTTTCTATCTATCTATAAGTGTAATCACTGGAGCCGAGCTGAGCTACTACTGTTCCAAATGCCAATTGTCCTCTGAAGTTTTGACCTTAAGTTTGAACTCCCAAGTATACCGGAGTCTGTACTTGGTGTACTCTGAGTCCAGACTACATTCACTCAGACGCTCTTTGCTGGACTTTAAATTTCCTGCTGTTGTGTGTGCTGCTGTGTAGCCTCAAGCTGATTGTGTGAATTGAACACTTACTTGGAAATAATGTAGGAACAAGCACTTGAGATGTACTTAACTTCAGCATCATAATAATTAGTTAGGATTTGTCTGAAATGCCCCACAGTGTTCACTATGAATTAAATAAATCACAAACCAATCACATGCCTCCTTGTCTCTCTTAAAAGAGGGCTGGTCGTATTATTATAAAACAAGAATATAAACAAACTATTTCCTGAAGTTGAGGTCAGTCAAACCCTCTCTCTCAAAGTGGCTGGAGCTGGAGAGCGTCACGATTCCATGGGTCAAAGTTGAACCATACTGAAGCAAATGACTACGAGAAAACCACAAGAATGATTCAATCAAGTGAGTTTTATGATTCTGAAATGTTTTACAAGACGCAGCTGTTGGTCTGAGCTTGAACAGACTAACCCTGCTTTGCAGTATAGAGTGATGACAGCTAAGCTCAAAAAACTGTTAACTCCAGATAGTAATCCCGGCTAGTCTCTAGTTTCATCCTTTAAGTCCGGGTTTCTCATCATTCTCTGGCTTGTAACACCAGCAATTAAGTTTTCATGTGAAACTGAATTTTCATACAAATGTTGCTATATTCATCTCCGGTCTGTATATCTTGCAACCTCGCTCGTGTGGGGTCCTGACCCGTAGGCTGAGAAACTTTGCTTGAAGTTAATATATGTGCTCGTAAAACTGCAGCCCCCGGAACAACAGGTGCAAAGTCAACCCAGTAAAACACATACGAACGTCCACACACACACAGGCCTCTCTGTCCGAGCAGCCGGATAGAGCTGGTGCTTTGATATGATGCCCACTGCATCTCCCATTCTCCGCACCGCTCTGCCATCGCCTCTGTGCCCTCCCCCCTCTTTCTTCGTCATGCCCACTCTTTCCCTCACACACTCCCTCGCTTCCTCCCCCATCTTAGGCTCCTCAGCCTCTCTTTCATTTTGCTTCGCACCTCTCCATCTCTGAACCCATGTCCCTGCTCTTTTCTCTCTCTCTTCCTGCGTGGGGCTGTAAAACAGGAGGGGCAGCTTTGTGTGTGTGTGTGTGCGTGTGTGTGCCTGTGTGTGTGTGTGTGTGTGTGTGTGTGTGTGTGAATATGTGCTACATGCATATGTACCTCGCTATGTGTCTAAATGTGTGTGTTGTATGCGTGGCATATAGGATGTGAATTGGGAGTCTGTGTGTGTTGCTGCTTCCCCATCTCATGACATGTGCTGTGACTCCAACATGATCAGATCTGGTTTCCATGACTACCGATGCCCCACTTAAAGCTGCTGCTCCAGAGTTTGTGCGTCCATGCATGTGTGTCAGTGTGCATATATATATATATATATATATATATATACTGTAGATACATACAATGTATTTCAGTGAACATGTGCCTTCCTCTGAGTGCATGTATCTGTGTGCATCCATATGCAGCGCATGCATCTCTGCTTTTCTTTAGCGTATGAAAATGGAGGACTGGAGGAGTTTCCTCTACGTGTGTGTATGTGTGTGTGTGTTTCCCCATAATAAGGCACGCTCTTTAATCTTTAATGCAGCTGAAACTACAACAAGCACACAGTCAGAGCCAGGGGAAGCGTTTTTTCCAACACAGACCACCTTACCATGTCAGCAGGAGCCTAAATCAGGGGGCACAGTGTGGAATGGTAGTAAACATGGTCCTCAACACCCCAGGACACTCAAACAACAAATTAATATCCAAGGGATTCTTTCTACAGAGGAATAAAACATTTCCTGTTGTAGTGTGAGATCTCATTTTCCTTGTTGGACCACTGCCACACATTTATATAAAATTTTTAACACATAATAAGTTGTACATCTCATGATCTCAGTCATTCACAGTCTCTTACACTGACAGAAATATCACATATCACCTTTATTTCTAAAATTTTGTTGTTTTTTTTTTTTTGTTCCAATGCATCAGCACACAAAGAGGAAAAGACGGATGACTGCAGGAAAAATGAACTGCCTTATTCATTTTCCCATCAATGTATGCATCAGTAGGCTGCCGATGCTGTTCGCCTGAAAGCACAGGCTGATCTGATGAGGTACATACAGCACCGAGAGCAGAAGAGAAGAAGTCCATTTTTCTTTGTTGCCTCACGTTAAAGCACAGATCCGTACGCGTCATACTTTACACATCAATTGCGTCTGCACACACCCGAGCAGATACATACCCTCACATACACACACGCACACATAGAGGAAACTCCTCCAGTGTGGGTGTTCAAATCAAAACAAATGAGTCATCTTTCTGTGAGCCTCACCAGCGTTCTGCTGCTGGAGCAGTTCTTCTACAGCAGTGAGAAATACAGTATAGTCTGCCTGGCCTGGGAGCCAGCTGTGTCAGGTTTTCTCGATAGGACTGCAGAGATCCCATCTCTCTGTCCCATATTCTCTCATATGACAGGTCTGGACTACTGAGGGAAAGGAACTGCTGTCCCCCAGATCTGGATCAAGCTTGTGCAGGTGGCACGAAACTGTGATTTTACCTCATTTGTTGCACTTGGGAAGGATGGATTCCTAAAAAAGTGCAGTCTTAAATTTCACACATTCAATGATGAGTGTTACAAAACCTGATACTGTTTTAATAATTCAAACTACCTTATATCAGTCTGAGCTGATGATCTCACCAGACCCAGCTAAATGCAAATGTAGCTAAAAAGCTGCCAAACGTTGACTCAGTGACTTGGTACTTTTACTTATAAGTACTGTACAACTCTGACATAGTTTATACTTTATGTTACTTTCTAGGGCATAATTGTGCTGACAGCTACTTATACAAAATACAAAAAGTGTAATCGTTTCATAAAATATCATTTATTTTTACAGATTGACCTACGCAGCAGTGCATAAAGAAGTTAGAATTAGTTCAGTATCGAGAAGAACTCTTAATAATGATATTACTTTTATTTCAGATTTTAAATGCAAGAATTTTACTTGTAATTGAGTATTATTAGAGTGTGGATAGGAGTACTGGTTCTACCACTGGCCAAAATGGACTAAGCACATCCAAATATGTATTTTTTTCACAAATCCCATCAGTGAATCCATCAAATATACTTTGAAAATCATGTGGTAAAAGAAAATTCCTTGCACGAGTCTATGAGATTCACATTATTTTCTGGATCTGCACCAAATTGTACAAACTCATAGATCTCAACAACATAAATATGGCTGATTTTTTTTACATCAAGGTGCATAGGCCCTACATTATTTCCTGAGAAATTGATGAAAATGTTGAAGAATGCCCTATCTCTTAATGTTAAGGAAAGTGAAAAATTCCTGGATCTTTAAGCTTTAACCGCATAAGCGCCAACATTTTATGACTTCTTCCCTGGCCCCTGCTCAATCCCTCCACCAAGTTCGGTTCAGTTCTTTTTGCCTAATCCTGCCTGTGGTTAGGTCAACATAGGTCTTGCTTTTTATTGCTTAAAAAAAATCAGTTGACATAATCCTTAGACGTTGGTGTTGTTGCAAATGTCTTAAAAAAGAAATAGTGTCTGATCAAACTGATTTTTCATTTGTATTTTATCAGCAATATTTTTAATTTTAGGGAAGATTTCCATCAAATCACCTCAAGTTAGACAAGTAAAATTGTGATCATATTGTGATTTCTGTGTATAATACTGATATTTTTGAAAGTGTTAAGACTTTTGTAGCTGGTACAGGGAAGTCAGAGGAGCCCCCACAGCTTAGAGGCCAGGGCACCGGCCTATGGGTCTGGCTGGAGATCTTCCCTTTCCTGTTATTTCTCTAATGATGCTGCCTAGTGGAGGTATTAAACACTCCAAAATAATAATGATAAAAATAAAAATAGGACACACAATTCAGCTACGGGTGTTGCTACGTTCCTACAATTTACACAAGGAAAAAGTATTTCATTCATCAAACAATGAAATTCTAAAGACTATGATGGCCAGTAGATGCTTCTGTCCTCGGCAGTGATATAACATTAATCCCAAAATGTATAAAAGATGTAGGTAAAGACAAATGTTTGCTATGTGCCCCCATGTGTCTTATATCTGTATACATTTAAAGTGCTTTTTCTCTCTTATGATAAGCAAGAGAAATCACTAAAGTACTTCTAAAGGAGGTCTCGGTGTCACTGCTCCCAAAAAATGGCACAAGACTCCTCATCTCAGTGCGAGAGAGATGAAGAGCTTCCAGAAAAGAGAGGCCAAAGTGAAGCCTGTGTAAGCGTACAGATTAATACTAGCCTTTTTGCCCTTCACTTTATTCAGAAGAAAATAAGATCTGAGCATAAGCCTGCCACTGAGGGTCTATGTTTGAAGCCCCACAGGAAAACGCTGGGAGCTTCACAGGAACAGGGACAACACTGGGCGATGTTGGCGAATGTCTATGAAATTGAATCTCTGAGCCCCAGCTCTTCATCTGGAAGAGGACAGGAGATGCTTTTCATGAAGAGACCAAACGCATAAGAGTGAGATGAAACGATTTCCTGCAAGACTTTGGTGCAATTGTCTACATTTTTACATTTTTACTTTAGTCTAAAAGGCTGTTTCAGTGTTGCTCAAACTTGCTGACAGTGGCACGTGTGCAAAATAATGAAACAAGATCATTCTTTTATTTCCCTGTGCAGATCACAGGTGTAAAAAGCTGACACTGTCAACTTTAAAAATTACATCAAAACTTTCTGTTCCTATTGTGGTATTTTCCTAATGATGATAACTGGAGATTGAGGAACATCATAGTTGAAATACTAAATTGCATCTGTTCCTTATTAGCAGACAAAAACCAGCATGTCTTACAGCGTTTTTATCCGCTTGTTACGTTATCATATGCAGGGTTCATAGATGACATTTCTTATTGCTCAAACCTAATGTAACATTCCTGGAGCCTGCAGGGGAAATCATTGATTCACCTCAGATGAAATGCATCTAACTTCCACATGCAGGATTTTATTTCGGCACATGGATTTTTGGGCCTGGCTGACTC